>NW_026915888.1:2061250-2748333 GCF_034315485.1 Pezoporus occidentalis
CATTTAATACCAATTCCATAAGCAGTGCACTTTGTAAATATGCCAGACTAGCTTCTGATTAGCCAAGGACAGAGCAAGTTAGTTGTCAAAGCAAATTCAAATGCACCTTTTCCAAAAGTGTTCAGTGAGCAGCTCTTATTATTGAACATAAATAAAAGGAAGAGAGAATGGCAGCATTTACTTGTTAATCTTTTGAAACAGTGTAAAGAAAATAGCATTGCAGTTAATCTCTTGTGATATAAAAATGAACTTTCCATCACAGTTTTTGTCCTGGAAAGAAGAGAAGAATAATCACTATATCTTAGTAATTTTTGTGCTATAGTAATGTTCTCCTGGATTTCACTACACTTACTGATGTGATGATGTAGATATAAATTAGATCATCTGTTTGCTGAGTGTGGATAATACACCAGTGTAAGCCCATGAGGCCAGGAGCAGCATTCATAGTAATTCGTTAAGTCATTAAGAACCACTACCTGAAAGCCATTAATAGCAGGAGGTTTATTACTGCTTCTTTGATGAAGGTGTCAGATTGACTGAGCTAATGAAATACTGGTATTTGGAAATCAGGTACCACTTTACCAGGATGTACAGACTGTACTTTGATAGGGTTTTAAACCTTTCAGAAAAACAGATGCCTGTGTGCATTTTAGGAAGATGGTATTTGAAAGTGTGGTTTAGCAGAGTATCTATCTTCACACAGGAACAGCCAGCCAACCAGAGTTACTACAGAAAGAAAATGTTAATCCTGCAGCTTTCATCACTACACCTTAATATTACTTTGTTTCATAGAAAATGCATTACTGGCTTGCAGAGATGTGGCTGCAGAGCAGCTTTGTAGCTTGAAACTTTGCTGTGAGCCAAACTAATATATCTTCAAATTCTCATTTCTGTGACTCTTGTTGCAATCTTGACAGGGTTTTCCAGAGGCTATGACTCAGGTGCTCAATTCTGCAACTAGGGCAAGCTGTGTCCAAGCCTGGCAGAGCCATTGAAGAGCACAGGGTTAAATTTGATTGAAAGTCGCAAGCCGACTCCTCAGTGATAACCCCTCCTTATCACAGTGATAATTTAGTGAACTGTCCCATTAAAACAAAATCATTTTAGTGTCAAATCTTTGAAGACTTTGCAATGTATTTGGTAAAGTTTCTCAGAAATTCCATGGCAAAGGCAGCAGCGGGGGCAGAAAGGAAAGGCCTGGTGCATTGACTGTCACTGATGGTGATTTGTTTAATTTTTTTGTCCTAATTACCCTGCTCAAATCTTGTCTGAACCATGGCACGTGTGATAAGGTTCCCTTTGGTTGCCTCCTTCATCTGCTGGCTAGCAGTGACTCAGCACACAGCTCTGGTTCACTAACGTTGGCAGCATTCCAGAGTTTCTGGCGTTACAAAGATAAACCTTTTGAGAACATGTAAGGCATACGATTTTCTTTGGTTTTTGAACTCTTGCCATGCTCCTCACATTGAACTTTAATACATTTTTTTGGTAACAGTTGCAAGTGAAATCTTTTCCCTTTCCCTTCTCTTCTGCTATGGAGAGCCAGGAGTAGAGAAGAGACTGGAAGATTGTTGGGCCATCCCTCAGCTCAAAGGTAGAACAGAAAGGTTCTCCAAAGTAATGATCTTGAATCCATAATTAAGCCCCAAAAGGGTCTTCCATGAAAGGCCCTCTTTTTCTCCCCCTTCTGAAGTACATGGTTGGCAAAATTAAAAGTGGTACTTAAAACTTAATTGGAATTTCCCTTCCCCCATCCCCAACATCTAGCAATACAATGATTGACTACATGTAGGAGTGGGGTCCATGAGACAGGAAGCTCTGAAGCTCATCTTTATCACATTTTACAAATAAACTTTCAGCTAGAAAGCTCTTTAATATACAGTGTAAGAGGATCAGGTTAATTGTCAAGATAGGTCCAGGGTTATCCTGAATATTAATGAGAGGAATGTGACCAGGAGTATAAAATAGAGAGGGAAATAAACCTCTAGAAATTGCAGAAGTGATAAATAAGCTTATTATGAAAGAAGAAAATATGCCATTTTATATATGGGGAGGTGTTAGGTAGCTGCAGATGACAGAAGACTTGAAGGTACTGAGTAGAAATAGTATGTTAAAGGGAAGAACCTCTGGACATCAGGTGAAAGAGGTTGGAAATCAACAGCAAAGTGTTTTGCTCAAGGGTGATATAAGGGAAGTCAGTTTAGTGTGACTGATGATGACAGTATGTTAACAACAAACTTAGCATTGCTCTAGATAGGTGATATGTATCCGGAGACAGTGATATACAGTACCCATTTATCTCAGTGTGTGAAGGAACCACTTCCTTCTCTATGAATAGTCATTTTCTTGGAACTAAAAATGAAGGGGCAGTGCTCTTTCATCTCTTCCTGTCTCCAGCTACAGCACAGCTGTGTGTGTCCCAATTGGATTTTTAGATTGGGTGAGTTGTACTTCCTCCAGCTCCCTCAAAGCCTCTTTGGCAGTAATTTGGTGTTGCTACATCATCCTTTGATCCAAATATTACAGCGGCTGGTGGCTAGATCACACTCTCCTAAAGGGGAAAAAAAACTCACAACATTAGGAAGTAGTAATTTACATATACTCTTCCAGTTATTCTGACTATCCCATAAACTCATAAGCCACATGGTTCGTAGAAGCTTCCTGCTTGCAGGTTTTATCTAGAAAAATCAGGGGTTTCATAGTTCGTGTATCAGTTCCAAAGCAAAGGAATTATGGGGGAAGCTAGAAGCACAGGTATTTCTAATGCCTGCTTTCCCTCACTCAACATTTGTGAGGTTAGACATGCCTGATATTGATGGAAATGGAATATGAACTGTGAAAATAATTTCTGGCAGAAAGTCCATAGCCAACTCAAAACCACACCCAGCTTTGTGCTAACAAAGAACTAACTAGAGGAGAACACACAATTAAATGGAAAGGGTTTTGAAGCCAGTTGTACTTTCCAGTTAGTTTCTCAAGGCAAGAAAATGGGCTTTTGTCCTCTTCATCATAGAATAATAGTTATTACAAAGCTGAGCTCACAACAGAGCAAAGGAGAAGGAGCCCTTTTGATGGCTTCCCCCTTCTGCAGTTTCCTGTCTGTTTTCTGACATATTTCATAAATGTAGCGTGACTTGACTTTCATCTGAGCTACTAAGATAGGATTGTTTTCTTTACCTCTATCAAGCAGTAAACCCATTGCATTTATTTTAATTAATGCGCTATGCAAGTACAGACTCTTTCATAAGTGAAGCATGGAAGCAGAAAGCAAAGTGATGTTTGATACATTTCTTTAGTTATCCTGAGTGGTCCTCGTTGACAGTTATGTAGTCTGAATGCTAGTGACTCACTGAGATGTAAAAGACTGGAGGACATGTCAGCACAGAACAGAAGTTGCAAAACTGAGAAGTGGGGTTGGTGAACCTGTTCTGCTTGCCCCATTGTGGATTCAGATGTATGGCAAATACAGTTAGGTTCATAAGGAGAGAATGCAGAATAAAACAGGAAACCAGAAAGGCAAAGCAGGCTTACAGGGGCTCCATTGTGGAGTCTGCAAACACACCTGCAGATTTGCATTTGTATTAGGTAGGATTTGTGCAGCAAGGAATGAACAAAGATGCACAGAGGTATGTGCATCACTGATACATGCCTCTGGTTTCCTTAGAGTTCAGCCTCAAGGGAGGGAAAGGTGGGGACTGTCTCCTTTCCTCTGAGTTAATTTCAAAACTTAGCACATTGCCTAAACCTTTAAAGATACTTTGAGAGTTTGTAAACCCTCCACCTCTTTGGATTTGTCAGCTTCTATTTACAGGCTGAGCAGAAATGAAGGAGAGAAAAAGAATATGCTTGACAGCTGTATCAGCAGTAGGACATCTCCACTGAGATGAACTGAGATACAGTTGTCAGATGTGCTGGGTGCTTAAACCACCGTTATGTTAAGGAAAGGTGGCAGATGGAAGTTCATCAGCTTCCTAGAGGGCATGTTGAAGCAGTATGGTCATTGATGTGGAGGTAGTTGGCTCAAATCTAAAGGGATTAATTTCAGATCTATCTAAAAATAGAACATTTAGTGTATAGGAAATGTGTTTTGCTATGCATAGGCTTTGTTCTATGAATTCATACATGCTTGAAAAAGATCTAGTTTTTTGAGGAAGGTGAATCCATTTTATGCAAGCCTTAGTGGGTACAATTTTTCCTAGTTAAGAACATAGTTATTCATGAGCATAACAGTCCTACCACAGCTGTGCAAATGCCCAGTCAGGAGTTTTTCCCAGAGAGCAAAGGGTTGTGTCCTTGCAGAAAGCATTCTCCACTTTAATGCGGAAGCTCTATTCTGCATTAGGTAGTTATCACACTGTGCTGCATTAATGGTACTGGCTTCTATCTGTTAGGAATTTCAGAAAAGTAATTCCAAAGCAAATTTATATGAAATAATTTCTCTGGCCTATATATTTACTGTATAAATTTATGCTGGGATTGCAATGGCAAATAACTTTCCACAGGATGTTTATTTTAGGTTCTTATATCTACTCTAAAAAGGCAACTTGTCTGTATGTTTTAAGCACCCCAATGCATTGCCTATCCCAAAATACTGCTCTATCTAGAAATTCAATATGTGATATTATAGCATCAGTCCTTATTGATAACCTTTTATTTCTATTTTGTTTCCTTCCTAATATGTAGAGTGCTGTTCCAGAGCCAACACAGACAAAATGTCCAGCAGGGGTGGAAAGAAGAAGTCAACCAAGACTTCCCGTTCCGCAAAGGCTGGGGTCATATTCCCTGTTGGAAGAATGCTACGTTACATTAAGAAAGGCCATCCCAAGTACAGAATTGGTGTTGGTGCTCCAGTGTATATGGCTGCTGTACTGGAATATCTGACTGGTAGGTTTTGCTGAACAATGTGAAAGTAATAATACAAACTGAATTCTGCACAAGGAAAATGAGAAAGAGCCTCTGATTTATTGGTGACTAAGAAGTTGTAGCTGAAGTGCGTGCTTGGTGATCACACATCTAAGCCAAAATCAGGGTATCCCCTACCCTTGCCTCAGCTTGGAGGGCTTTTGTGCATTCCAGCACTGCATCTGCTTTGACATGTAAACACTCTTCTTCCACATAGGCAGGCAGAGGGATTTGTTAATATCAGTAAATAAGGGCTGGGCTTACAGTGTTGCAGCGCTTCCTGCTTCAACTTTGTGCCTGGTGGCTTTGCTTGGGTTACAATTGTCTGTTAAGCATATACATTCCTTTTACATAGAGAGTTTCTCAGTGTTTATTTACCCAGGGCTGAGGTTGCTTACAGTGTTGTTTAATGTTGAATTTACAGATTATTTTTGAGACTGCATATGCTGCTTCCAGTTTGTTTGCTTGAGTCTGTGTATAAATGCACACTGTTGTTCTGTCCTGCATCAACACAGCTTATTTGCTTGCATGTGTAGTCCTTTTATGTTCCTCTCATCACATGAGAATGAGAACACCTTAAGTCATTATCTTCTCCTCACAGTACCTTCTTGGAGGAGAATGGAACTGCTATTTTTCCTCCGTTTAGAAAGGAGTTTCAGAGGAAGAAAATGCTTTGCCAAAGGCGTACACAACTAGACATGGAAGTAAAGATCTTTATATAACAGTTCTCTAAAAACAAAACTTAAAATATTGGATTTACCCCACAAACAACGATACAAAAGTATTCTTTTAATGGAAAACTAACCCCAACTGCAATAGCAGCAACATATGGGCTTTTTGCAATATTGGCTTGTTTAAAAAAAAAAAAAATTAAAAAAATGGATAAGAATAAATCACCAGTTCAGTCACATTCACATGGCCAGATTGACTTCTAAGTGTATACCTGTAGGCTAGAGATCTAGCAAAAAGCACAAGCGGTAGGTGGATTACTGTTTGGATAGAGATGCTGTTAGCATGATGAAGGAAAAGCTTGAATTGGATCTAATTTCTCATAGCAGTGTTTCTTTTTCCAGTGCATCTGCTTACATCAGTGTTTTGGTTGCAGCAGGTTCAAGTGTTTCAAGGGAGGGTAGTCTATGAGCTGTTACAGAGTCTCTGAGAAAGCAATGCAGTTTATTCTTTCTTTGACTTAAGCACATTGTAGCAAGATGTGGTTTAACTTTGCTGGAAGGAGCATTTTAAACTGACATGACCCTACTCTTAAGACAATTTTAGTTACATCTTATCATGGATATTGACATTGAAGAACAAAGTAGTCTATTTTATTATTTCTTTTTTTTTTTTTGCTGTGAAGTTTCTTCTTCCCTTAAAGATGAAGATTGGTAATATTAGAGAATAATAGAGAAGCTGTTTTCTGTAAGGTGTTCATATCACATTATTGAATTTTCTTAGCCATCAGATACCTTTCTTATTTCCTTCACTTGTCCATGCTCACAGTTTTCTTTATTTGGGCCTTTTATTTCAAAGAATTCTTTTAAACTTCCTAGATGGCCTTAAAAAAATTAACATTTCCTTCAGCTTGGTTCCTGCTTACAGCAATAACAACTCAAATAAAATGCTTCTTAGGGTGAAGGGTGCTTTGAATGCTGCCCTTTTAAAGAAGTAGAACAATACAGGTGAGCTTCAGCCACTGCTAATGAGCAGCACATGGTATTGCTTAACTCTTTGATTTAAAGCGTTTACTAAGTCACTGGTGGCTTGGCCAGCTGAGAATAGGCTGGGAAATGAAGGTGTTTCTGTAACTGCTGGGCATCTTGGGAAACTGTCTGAGGAGGTTAACAAGAAGCTGAAACCACTTGCTTCCTTGAGAAAAAGGGGGAAGGAAAGCTAAGGGGAAAGGTACCTTTTGTTTGTTTTTGTTTTCTTTCTTTAAATATGTTTAAGCTGGTTTTGTTGGTTGGGTTTTTTGCCTCCTCTGAAGGCAAGGTAGGTAGGCTTAGTATTTTGTGTCTCAGGGTTTTCTTTCATTCTTGTACATAAATGCATCTCAAAAGCACAGATGCTCTTTTCTTTCCTGAGTTAGCAATAGCTCTATGGTTTATGACTGTTTCAGTCTGGTGGTTTTAGTTTTTTTTCCCCCTTTCTCTTTCTGTAAGTTTTTCACACTCTATGTAGTGTAATTTTTTTTGCCTTAATGCTCAGTATGTTTTCTGAACTTCGGGTCATTTATTTTTTCCAGTATAATTCAGAAACACTCCCTTGAAATGGGATGCTTGGAGCTTTTTTGTTTGTGTTCTTTTTTACCTCTTGTTAGTTATTACTTCACAAACCCAGAGAAATCCTGACTTCTCTCCAGGAGAGCTTTTAAAGGTGATCATGCCAGCACATGATCTGAGACTAAATCAAAGCATTTCAACCATTTCAAAGTAAAAGCAGGAACGTGACATAATAGGAAGGAGACCATGTGAAGTGGCATGCTAATAAATTGGCTACATCAAAAACCTGATCCTGTGCATTCAGGAAGGAGAGAAGAAACATAAAATATCAAAAACAGTTGTAGGAAAAAAGAACTTCAGAAAAGACCATGAGGGGAAATGGCAGGGATGTGACCTAATAGAAAGGAACCTACCAAGGTTTGAAAACAGTCTCGTGTGTGCAGAATATGGCACTGATTTTAATCCTTTAGAAGATGAAGTGCTAAATTTTGCTGCCTTTGCTAAAGCAAATTTAACTCTGTATCTGAAATTAGCCCATAATGTGCTCAGATCTGAAGTTTTGGTTTGGTTCAGTTTGAGATTTGAACTTCTATAATGCTTCCAGCTGTTCAGACTTGGAGTTCTGTTTGGGATCCATCTGTAGTTGTGACTTTATCCACTTGGTACTTTGACATGGTACACTGTTACCATGTGTATACAGCTACTCATTAAAAGTGAAAATATATGGTCTCTAATTCCCTGTAGTGCATGGGCCCATTTGTAATTTAAGCTCTTCTTCAGTCTATGCCCAATGAAATGCTTTTTCAAACTACATTTATGCTGTTCTTACTTTTGTATTTGCCTGTTCATACACAGTACAGCTCCACTAGCAGGAGCACACACAGTTTTAGCACGTAGGAATTAGTCTGGTTGCTTCAGTTGCTGTGAACTAAAAAATGTGTGTCTTTGCTGTGCTAAATTTCAGTTGCTTAGCTTCTGACAGCTTCATCTACAGGGGCTGGCTGCAGTGCATCTTCCCTCTGTTGTCTGTTATAGTAACTTCAAAAGTAATCATAATAAAACTACTGTTATTAGATGTACAATTTGTCTTCTGGCCTTCAGCTAATAAAGTTTTCTTTATCTTCCATTTAAGTATACTTGACATAAAGAGGCTGCACAGCAAGTATTCTCCTCCTATTACTTATTCACTAAAGGTTCTTCTTCCTTACAAGTAATATTACAGTGTAATTTTCTCATCAGCATACTCAGTGTATGCAGTTTGGTTTCTTAAGCATACCACCTGCTTATTCTTTCCTGCTTTTCATCTAAGGAAATAAAGTGTAATGTCCACTGTAAACAGGATGTAAATGTCTATTCATGGGTGAATGTGCAGAAGGTACCTTTGAATTTTACCAGTATTGAAGCAAGTGTATGTACTTCCTTTCTTTAGTCTGGAGGAACAGTGTGGATGCTGACGAGCTAGAATGCAAAGTTCTTATTTCTTTGCAGTAGCACTTCATGCAGTGCTGCCTGTCTTGCAGGGATTAATCAGCATATTTGATTACTTTCTGCTTCTACTGCAGAACTAATCTTAAGCATTATCACCTGCTTTAAGATTGTTTGGTGTTAGTAATTGCTTTTGTTTTCTTTTGTTATTGTGGCACTTGTTTACAATGGTTCATCTCTTATTTATCTTCCATAATGTGTACTGCAGAAAACTGCAATCCACTCCTTATTTGCTCTGCAAAGTAGTGCATCAGTACCAGTTTATGGGAAGAGAAAAATACTAGGTCAGTCCAGAGGATGGCCACAGACTTCACTCAGATGGAGTTGTGTGGCTTGTATTTGTCAGAACTGGTGCAGCCATATGTGTAATCAGGTATGTTTCTTTCAGATGTATAGTTTGCACAAGTTACAATCTAGTCCAAACTTTCTTACTAACTGAAAAAGATAGTCCTTTGCCCTTAAAAAAGAGAAATCTCTAGAGCATATTTAAAGGCAGCAAGAACCAGACCAAGTGATTTCTGCTCTCCCTGGCCCCCATCGTCTTCTCTCCACTGTAAATAATCTTCAGTTGCCAAAGTGTCATAGCAGATGAGGAGAGGGAGAAGTTTATAAAACAGCAGGAGAACAGGAATACAGAAGAAATGAGACTTTGATTTATATTTGTCCTGTACACAGTGAAGGAAGGTAGGAGAAAATGTTAAATGTCTGTTTTCTCCATTAGATTTTTCTTTCTCAACTGAATTTTTATTGCCCGTTGTGTACTATTGATCCTGTGTTTTGTTCAAGTGTAAAACAAGCACCTTTTGAATGCCACAGGTAGAATTGCGTCTGAGGCATTCTGGTACTTTCCTGAGTGTTTGTTTCCAGGCTTTGTGATGACACCAGAAACCCTTAATGGAGGTTCATGTGCTGAAGTTCAGTTTGTTGCATTTTCATCTTGATTAATTTTCGATGTGGAAAAGTTTAAGCCAGCTGCTGATAGTCTGCAAAATGAAAGTCCTTCCTCAATGCAGGAAGTTTCAGATGCTCACTTTCCGATGTGCAAACTGATCAACTTGAACTGCTTTTCACCTTTCGTGTTCTGCTTGCTGCTGAAAACTTTTCCAGGGCCACAGAGGAAAACAGTGCTTTGCCCTGTTTGTCAAAGCAAATGTACTGCTGAACTTCTGCTTGGAAGCAGAGGGGAGCTTAGAGGTCCACAGCAAAAAAGCATTAGGTTAAAAGCAGGTTCAAGTTCCAGGCACTCTGAGACTGCCATAAATAATGGTCCTTAGGGAGTAATGAAATTTAAGGAGATAATTAATTGACAGTATCTTGGTGATACTGTTGAAACATGCATTCACCACCAAGATACATTTCTTCTGTTTAAATGGAAGCACTAGTCCCTGTTATGGTGTTGTGCTACAAACTGTGTCCCAAAAGAGGTTTAAAATAAATTGGGGACTTGTAGCACTTGTGCCTTACTTGAGCAAGCATGAAACTACCTCTTCAGATCCTGTGTGGCTTTAATATGGATCACTACTGCACCTAAAATACAGCAGGGCTGTTGATGGCAATAACCTCACAAGCAGAGACCTTTTGAGAATGTCAGCATAGCAAAGCTCCTTTGTAACATTCCTCTTCTAGATAAGACTTGTGTCATGAGAAGTGAGATTGTCATGATTGCTGTGCTTGTAAAAAGTGCCTCTTTAGATACAAAGCTTTGCACTGTTAGCAGTTGAATGACCAACTTTCTGAACTTACAAATGCATGAATTGATCAGCTTCAAATGAATATAAATGAAGTTTTCTCTCACCAATATGCCCTGCCTTGGCTCCAGCCCTGTAAACACGTATGCGCCTGTTTTATCTTGCAGTTCCATAAACTTCAGCTAATATCCGACTTAAAAAAGCTAAGCCAATAGAGAATTGCTTACTTGATTAGTTGTCCTAGTGTATTCACCAAGCTACACAGATCAGGATAGATGAAAACCAATAAAAGACAAAGCATTTTCTCATAATAAAAGCCCCATCATTGTATACTGATATGTCAGTATAGATACTTAGCTCAGAGGGATAAATATGTATCAGAATTTGCATTAATAGTAAACCAGGAAATTAAAAGACTTAGGAAGTTAAATAATATTGGATCTCTTACCAAAAAAAAATAAAACATGGATGGTATTAAAGTGTAGAAAAGAGCTGAAGTGTGAGGCGCATCAGAAGGCTCTAAGTGGAAGTGGCTTTTGTGGCCTGAACTTGAGTTTTATGTAAACAGCAGTCTGTCATCTGCCTCACAGAAATGCAAAGCTTACAATAACTTGGCACAGTTACAGGTTCTCCTCTACAGGGCCTAGTTTTGATAGAGCTCAGACGCTAAAGACTTGGTTTGGGGTTTTTACTGTATCCAATGAGAATGATTGTCCTGTTGAGAGTTAAGGTTTCATCGAGGCTTGTTCAAAGCAGTAAAAGAATTGATTTTTCACTGCATCAGATTTCCATGACTTTGAACCAAGGCTGAGAACTGTTTTATTGGAATGTGTAAGAGGGAAAGTGTTGTTAAATGATTCTACTTTCACTCTCGCAACTGCAGATTCCAGGGGGAGTGGGTGGAATACACAGAGAGAAGAATGCAGGAAACTCTGAACAGTCGTGGTTGATTGGGTTAAAACCTTCCGGAATCATGGAAAATAATTCTGAAGTCAATAAAATCCTGATGGAAGGATGATTAATTTAAAGTACAATAACCAGACTCCTTGTCATGTAGTTGGCTTTGTAGAGAATATGTATTTTCTCAGTGGAATTGTATCAACATCCATTTTTTTTTTCATTTCTGGACATTGTTTTCAATTTGGTCCTGAGGAGAGGGAGGCTTCACATGCTTTTTAGAAACCCCTGACTTGTTCCTGTTGGAACTTGTGTGTGCAGGAATTGGCTTTGTGTCAGCACATCACCTGTTAGTTGTTAAGAGTTTACTTTCAAAGCTATGATTTCATCTCCCTGAAGAGAAGGTGGACAGAAGGGTTCAATGCAACAGCAGGGTTTTAGCCGGAGATGTAAACCAAAAACAGAACAAAAGCATTTTGGGGATGAACTCAGACCAGGTTCAGTTGAGTATTTACATTTATAAAGCGTTACAGCCTGGAATGCATGATAAGCTAAAGGCCTTGTCATTGAGGCTTTAAGGGAGTTATCTTCAGTAATGACCAGTAATATATTGTTTGAAAATGAGGATAAATGAACTAGAGTGGGAGAAGAATGCATTTGCCTTTGTTTCCATCCAGGTCTGTGGTTGCTACTGTGCCTGCTTTGTTTTGGTCTAATAGTAATCTGTTTCATTTTAACCTTGTATGGAGTTCTTGTTCCAAACTGCACCAAGTGTTATGAAATACCAAAGCAACGGTATTCAAGGCAGAGTCATACCACTGCAAAACAGGGAAGTGCAAATAGTGAGATTGGGAGCTTGGGAGGATGTCCAAGACATGACCAGGGTCTCTGCAAGTAAAGAATGAGGAACTTGCCCTCAAAACTTGCTTCAGGATGAGGTTTCTGTGGAGGCTTTTGGTTGTGTTTGAGTAGGAAATGCCTTGAATAGCTTTTCCTGTGGTCTTATCTCAGGCTGAAGTACAAAGATTCACAACCTGGTTTAAAAACTTTAACTGAACTTTAAGAAACTCAGCACAAGAAAAGCAGTTCTAATTCAAGTGCAGAGACAAGGCTTAGAACAGCTTTCACTACCCATAGCCATCTGCCTGGTTCTGTATGTTACAGAGGGTTTTTTTCAAGTGATACAAGAAGTGCCTTTAAGTTAAATTTTAAGAGAAAATTTCGTAACTTTTAAGCCTTTCTCTTCCCACTTTAATCTTCCACTTAATGATGACTGAAAAGGAAAAGATTAATCATAGCTATGTCTTTTAAATCACGTTGATGTGTTCATCTTAGAGTCAGATTTCGAAAGCTACACAAGAGCTGTCCATACATGAATATATCCCATGCTGGCATGGCATTCCTAATCAATTTTTTCCTTTCCTAATCATGTACTTCTCCCAGCTTTTTCACTGGATGGTTTCATACCTGCAGTTAAAGCTATACATGTTCTGCTTTTTTTTTTTGTTCAAATCATTGAAAAGCACAGGAAAAGTCACTTGTGGAAATGTAAAGAGTATCTCTTCATATTGACCTAAGGTTTCGGTATGTATTAAACTTAAAATATTGAGTAACTTTTATATTTTCCTCATTTAAAACAAAAATAGGGATTTTGGTGTTCAATCCTTCTGTAAAGCGTGTCTCAGAGTTGCCTTTCGCCTGAGTGGTGGTGCTGTAATTATTCTCTAGGGGGGAAATGCCTTGAGTCAATATATGAAAGGAATGGAATAGACATTATGCAACTTCCATCCTTTTTGTGAGGCCTCAGTTTTGTAAACTGTTCTTGTTTTGGTCTTCTGGCTGAATAAATACAGGCTGAGTCTGGCCGGGTAGATACAAGCTGAGTGAATCCTGATGTCATGGAAGCTCTTAAAACTTGCTTTTGCCTCAGCTCTCACAAGCAAAGCTTTTTCTCTTGATCCTGTTCAGTTGCAGGAGTTGATACTTTTGTGTTTGTTATTTTGCCACTGTTGGAAAGATTACCCTTAATGAAATAGAACTCCTCAATGACTCAACCTTTGCACCTGGTAGAATGGCACTTCCAAAGATAGGTCTGACCTAAGAATTGAGATCCAATCTCAATTTTTAAATACCTTTTCCCACCTACTACCCTTTCCAGCTCCACACCTAAATCGAGAATGATTATTCTGGCAATTTGAATCGGCTCCCTTGCAGAGAGAGATTTGACTCTAATTTAAAAGTGGTTCAAAACATGGATGAGAAACCATTTAAATCTTCAGAATTCAAGGAGCGTAAGAATAAAGCTGGCTGCAAGCAAAATACAGGCAAGTAGTCCAGCCCCCATCCAGACCCAGAAATTCTCCATTTCTAGCATCCGTAAGTGCTCGGATCTGTTGGGTTTGGATGAGGCTTGTCTCTGTCAATGCCAAATCAAAAATTGTTACCTATGTTGGCTTCAGCTCAAACACCTCCCCATCCTTTGCTTTTAAAGAGGGGAGAGCCGCCCTTGGACCAGCCTTGTGTGCACAGCTGAGTTCTGCTGGATCCCTCTGTGTACACAAGCAGTACTTTATTATTGGAGAGCCGAGGAGAAGGCCAGCAGAAAAATTCCACCCTCCATGCCCTCCTCCTCCTGTCTCCCTCTCCCCAAGCTCCACTTTTGCAGTCCTCAACACCAGTGCAAAGGGTTCTGTTCCTGAAAGGGAAGTGGGGTACCTCAACTTCCCTAAAGGACCATTAGAAAACTGTAATTTCAAAATGAGTTTCCTGTCCAAGGAAGAGGGCTTAGCACTTACAAGAACAGTTCTCCACTGTACAAGGCAGACATTTCAGTTTTATGAGGAACAAATAAAACATTCCTCTGTGCTTTACAGGCATAACACTTTCTTAGGCTCTTTAGTTACAAAATGACCTGTCTGCATAGTTATGCTGATCACTCGCAGGGAATAACACGGCCCAACTGTTTTAGCAATGCCTGATGCAGTGAAGGAGTGGAGGTGGGGGAAGCAGAGGCAAACCCAAACCAAAAAGTAGTCTGCTGCTTGCAACAAATCCATCCCATGCTTTTTAGCCATTAATAACGTCTGAGGTACAAACAGAACAACTCCTGATGTAGAGAGGTGGAGATACAGAATCGTCCTGAGGTCAGTGGGGATGCACAGGATGTACCCAGCTTGTCCATTGGAAGGTGAATCAGGTCTTGTGTCACAAGTGGCTGTATGCGGTGCTGAATGCAAACTAAACCACGCATATGCAAGCTGTGGCTTCTGAGAGTATGTGAAAAGGATTATGCCAGCTTAATGCAGTTCTTTGGAGGTGTGGAAAGCATGGTCAGGTTGACCTTACCCTGCTAATCCTGCTTTAAAAAGAAATTAGAGTAATAGTCAGCATGAAATGTTGAGTTTGGGAGGGCTTGGACTTAATATTCTGTCTCGTCCTGTAATAAAGTTAACTGTGCTCTTTGAAGAACATAAAACTAGTGAAAGCCTACCAAAATCCTTGATCAAGTTTAAGTGTAGAACCTCCAGAAGCAGCTGTCATAACTAGCTTATTATGGGACTTAGGATGAAAAGTAATTGGAGAATTATGTTAAACTTGGGCTAATGAGAAGCCATCGTCTGTGCTATATAGTATTACTTAAGATTTACTATGTGTTATGGTAAAGGTATGTGGTCATGTGGGCTTTGATTTTAGTCTTTTTCATTTCCAGATTAATGTCTTAATTCAGTTCTATTTGCCTGTACAGCAAGCTTATGGGAGAGTTTTCATGGTATAGTCAGTTGCTAAATGTAAAATCAATATCATAGCCTATTTTAATGTGAAATTTTATTATATTAGCATGTAATAGATGTAAAAAAGAAGGTTTGGGTTTTTTTTGCTTCCTTTTTCTTCAAACGCCACCAGTTTGCAAGAGGAAATGCACCAAAAGCAATAGTGAAGCACAGTCTGTACAGGAGATGAAAGGTTGGGTATAATGGAGACAGCAGTAGCACATAATTGCAGTTAGATAAACATGTTATGTCACTTCTTGAACTGTTCCCCTGACTTTCTTGTAATTAATAGCATTCTTTGCCTAAGGCTTGTTGAGTAGAAGACAGATAGGAGGTAATGCTGCAGCCTTTTGCTTCATAGATCCTTGCAGGGGAACAAGTTAATCGTTCCTAATTCTAATAAAAGCCATCATCTGCCCAGCTGTTAAATGTGTTTTGTCAGGACTGGAGATTTCTTCTAAGGGATAATTTACTAGCAGCAAACAAACATGATTCATCAATTACTTCTTCTGGACAGAAAGTTCTTCTCAGAGGAAAAAACAAAATCATTGTAGTGCAGCAGCAGAGTTTATATTTTTAGTGTCTTAACTTGGATGTGTGCTTGTATACTTCCATAGTGTTAAATGAGAAACTGGGAATAGCATCTTTCCCAGTGATAAAAGTAGAAGCAGTGCAAGCCAGAACTCATGTTTATGACAGGTTTGAGGTGAAAAAACCTATGGCATTTGTCCATCTAAAACTTTGTCACCTGGCAGGAGAGGGATCCTGGGGATGAGCACACAGTAGCCTTGAGAAGAACATTGTAAAGTCAAGAATTTAGGGGAGCTGCTTTAAAAGGACAAAAAAGTGAATACAGTTTAGACCACAGGACCTGAAGTGTGTATTGCATTCACCCTTCAGGGAGTAAACCTACAAAAAGAAAACTACACTTTTAGAAGTAGATACCTACTGATGGTATTCTACAGCAGGCAGGAATAACATGATGTAAATAAGATATCTGTTTGCATGGTTGCTAATAAATAACACATTGATTTCTCTTGATGATCACAGTGTGATTAAAAAGGGGCTTGTTTTTTTTTCCCAGCGGAAATTCTGGAATTGGCTGGAAATGCAGCAAGGGACAACAAGAAGGGTCGAGTCACTCCTAGACACATCCTGTTGGCTGTAGCAAATGATGAAGAATTAAATCAGGTGAGAAAGAACTCCACCGTGTGAGGGCCAGGATCTCCTTTAGGGCTTTTTAAATTGTCTTTCCATATAGCTGACTTGTAACTCAAGATCTCTGGTTATTGAGTAACCCACCAGGAATCAGCTCCTTCTCTCACTAGCACACTGCCTATGTAACTAACAGCAGCACTCAGCTTAATTACGCATTTCAGGACTCTTAAAATGTGCAGAATGCAATGGGGATGTAATATGACATTTGCTTGCACTATTACAACCACTTATGTTAGAGTTGGACATTGTCATAAACTCTACAAAGACACAGAGAAGATCTTGTAGATGAGGTTTCCTGGGTTTTTTTGTTTTCCCCATTACGCAGCTTAGGACTCGGTAAAACCTATCATGTTCCCATTGAAGTCCCTCACTGTGACCATAGAATTAAGAGCTCTGGAACTCTTGCAAGTCTGTGACCTTTGTAGATTTCAAGATACTTTTAACTTGGCCACAGAAAACTTGGACTTTGTTTTTGTTACAGTGCTATGGTGTCAGCCAGAGGCACTGGCAAAGATTAAAGCACCTTTGTGTGAGGTGCTGTAAAAAGGTACTTTTTCCAAAACTTTATATCATGATGGGGAGAATAATATCCCCAAACCACCCTCCTTCTGGCTTTGCCTGATAACACTTTCCACTCATCATCCCTTTGTAAGCCTGGAGCCTCACTGAGTTGTGGTTGGAGAGCAGTAAGCACAAATCAGAAGGTGGGGGTACCTGAGGGACTTTGTCACTATTTGTATTTTCCTGGATTGTGAATTAGTCCCCATTAGATGTATAAGAAATAGGTTAAAATGCTTTTAAATACAGAACATGATCTATTTCACCTCTGCTTTCAAAGGCTTGAATGAGCTGTACACTTTTGATACTATTTTCTTCAACTACATAAAGATTTTTTTGAAGAAAGATTTCCAGGTATAGAGATTCGTACAAATGTGACCCTATAGCTGAGGCTTCTTTTTCTAAGGAAAAAAATAAAAATAGTCTGTTTTAAAAATGCACTTTTAAGAAAATTCATCAGTTGGAACACACATTGGGTTCTCCACAGTGTGGTACCCATTGAAGTCCTGTATGATGGACTTTGGGATCCCATCTCTTTCTCAGAAGCTGCCCTCACGTCTGTGCCTGGGGCTGTCCTGTTTTCTCATAGCTGGGTAACAGTTTTCATTTCATGGCTTCACAGAAACAGACCTTGTGTGAGCCCAAGAGGCACTGATAGTTACAAGCATGTGTGCAAGAAGAATACATAATCCTTTTGTAGTTAAAATCTGATATGGGATCAGGTTCATTTTGTACATTTCATGTTCCTTCTTTAAGGACAATGTGTTGAGAAACATGCAAGAACCAATTAAATCTCAAGGGAACATACAGTAAATGCCATTTGCTATTGATTGGTGAGTAAATGCTGGAATTTGTCCCCTACAACTTGTTCTTATATTTTCTCATTAGCTATTGAAAGGGGTCACCATAGCCAGTGGTGGAGTGTTACCCAATATTCACCCAGAGCTGCTGGCAAAGAAGCGGGGGTCAAAAGGAAAACTGGAAGCCATCATCACACCACCTCCAGCAAAGAAGGCAAAGTCTCCATCACAGAAAAAAACTGTATCAAAGAAAACGGGCGGCAAGAAAGGGGCAAGGAAATCCAAGGTAGAGTAATCTGTTCATTTTAAACCCAAACAAGCTTATTAGTAGTAGCTGCAGGGAGTAGCATGGTCTGTTCCATGTGTTGATAGTAGTGATGACAGTACAGTGTAAGCAAATCCTGAAGGGAGTGCTGCCCTCTCTGTA
This sequence comes from Pezoporus occidentalis, assembly GCF_034315485.1. Lineage (NCBI taxonomy): Eukaryota > Metazoa > Chordata > Aves > Psittaciformes > Psittacidae > Pezoporus > Pezoporus occidentalis. The sequence continues at coordinate 2,079,212 of NW_026915888.1, forward strand.
GCAGAGCTGGAACCCTGACAGCCATCGGAAGTGGCATAGGTCTGCAGGACAGAGTGCAGACAAGCTGTAAATACACTGTATGAAACAGTCTTTAGGTGAGCAGAGGCTGAAGGCACCAGGAAACAGAAGAAGGGTTTGGGGAGGGTAAGTCATGCCTTACCCGTGACCGAAAAGATCATAGGAAGTGACAAGTGACTACAGGGGCACGTCTGCTGTGACTGTGCAAGTGCCTGCATTGGGCTGGGCAATGTGCACTGGCTTGGACTTTGTTCAGGTATTGCTATGGGCCTGCAAAAAAACAAAGAATCTGGGGTTGGGGTGGTTTTTGAACAGGTAAAGTCGAACTAAAGCAGCGTTTTGCAATTTTAAATGATGAATGAAAACAACAGCCTAAGTCACTTGCAAAAATGCCCTCAGCCGTTAGCATGTCAGAGTCCTGTTTTCAAGTTTTGCGGTTTTCTGTTGCTTATTGGGTTTTTTAATGCATTTTGGTTTGGTCTAGTTTAGTGTAAGGTTCCTCATAGCTGATTTGATGAAATCCAAGGAGTGAGAAATACCCCTGAAGTAGGATGCAATACTGCTTCCATCAGATGGCTGCATCAAAGAAACTGTATTGTTGGCTATACAGGATGTCTTTGGCTGGGCTGAAGTCCCACAAATGTCCTTCTCTGCTGTTAGTATTAGAGCTGAGACTAATCCATGTTTATTTGGGGGGGGGGGGGGGTATTTCCTAGTAAACAATGTAAGTCATTCACAATGAAATATGGAGGTGAGGGCAAGAAGAAGAGGAGCAAAATACGATTTTTCTTATGACAAAAGACACCCAAGAATAACATCTTATTTTTAAGCTGAGGAGAACATTCCTTCATTCCTTTTTCTTTGTTTGTAGGAATAGGGAATCTTTCTAATGTCTGTGTGTGACAAAGGATCTTTAGTTTGTTTTGCAAAGCAACTACTGTCAAGGCATAGGTTATGAAAATGGGAAGAAAAGTACACGATTTTCATATGAAATGAACAGTGCATGTGAAAAGTTGCTTCCAGGTCAAACAGAACCATGTGTCTCTGTTACTAATTACTTGGTCACTCAAATGATTGTTTCACTCTTGTTTTGAACTGTTGAATTTAGTTTTCTCTCTTAGAACACGGACTAGCTGACATTTCAAGTGCAGTGCTTCTAATAACCATGCACTAATAAGTTCCCTAAATCTGGATTTTTTTTCCCCTTACTTGATTACAAAAGCAGGAAGTCTGTTATAGGGTTCTGTTTTTCTTCCACACAATAAACTGTATTGTCTGCTTACTATATTGGTATTTGGCTAACAGTAAACTCCTGGGGAACTGAAATAGGGCCCATGAAAATCTAATTTCCAAAACATTTGTGTAAAGCAAAGCATGGTTACAGCTTCTAAAGCACCAATACCTTTGCATCAAAGTCATTTTAGTTGCTCAGCCACTGATTTAGTTTATATACTTTGGAAAGGGCCAATAGGAGAACAAAAAGGAGCTTAATATTCCAGGTGTGCTTTTTAGCTTCAGCACAGGTACTGCTGAGGCACCAAGTATTTATATGAAATCATAAGTAGTAATTTTAATTGAAAATATGAAATTATTTTTGGCACAAACTGACTTTATAACCACAGCAGTCAACTCACTGTCTCCATGAAACATCCCTTTCAAAATGTTCCTAATTCTCGTTTCTATTCAGTAAATCATTTCATTCCTGAAACCTGTTATTTTACCTCAGGAATACAGTTGAAAAAAGGAATGGTGGCGGAGGAGAACACCTTCTCCACCTACAGCTTTACTGGAGAGAATGGAAGGTGACAGTATTAAACAAGACAGAGAAAATGATTCAGTTCATTTCCTACTGCTAGGCAGGTAGAAAGTAGATGTGTTCTTTTAACCCTGCCTCTAAGGGCGGCCAGATTACAAAGCAGTATTTCTGAAACAGAACTTTGTGACACCTGGGAGCTCCTCTCTTTACAGAGAGAGAGAGAATTTGCACTCTGGCAAGTCAGGTTTTACCTTAAAATGAATGTCTATTCATACATATGAACAAATACATTATCTTTTTCCATATAAACCATTAAGAATCTGTTAAAAGTTTCAGGTTGTTTGTTTTCTTATTTAAGACAACTGTCTTCTGAAGTGTGCACTGTGGTAGGCAAGAAAAGACTAATGTGGATATATGGACACTGAGGTCGCTTTTGCTATTGATTCCTTCAGCTGTAATCAGTCACTTCAGTTAGACTAAAGGATAAAATCCAAATGCTGGTGTTTGTACTGGTACTTTATTGCCCATGAGCATTTATGGCATGTCATATATCGTAGTGTTATCAAACTGTTTTACTCAGCCTTGAGTTAACTAATTAACTATATTTTTGGAAGAAGAAGCAGGGAGAAGTGAGCAAATCAGCCAGTGCTGACAGCACAACAGAGGGAACTCCTGCAGATGGTTTCACAGTCCTGTCCACCAAAAGTCTGTTTCTTGGCCAGAAGGTATGCTCTGTATTATTCTAAATGAATACCTATTTCTCAGTGCTGCTTAGGGAATACCCCTTTGCACCCCTCCCTGTTCCCCAAACCACCTAGGTACAATGGACATTTCCCCACTGAGCACTTGAGGAGATGTATGTTAATTTTTTGAACAAAGCAATTCTCTGAAACAACTTTTAAAACACTTAAAAATATACAAGAGAGTCTTCAGATGGCTTCATATATACTCCAAGAGAAGGCAAGCCCGTGTGCTTGTATCTCTTACCTTATTCATAACAGCAGAATTGTTCCAGCTAACCTTCTGCCAAAGCTAATCCTAAAAATGAACTGTCTTTTTTCCAATGGGCAGCCCACTTCATTGCTGATGGAAATGATTTCCAGGTTTTTATCAAAACCTCTTTTAAACATTGGTTCATAATAGTGGTTTTGTGTTTTGTTCTGCTTTGTTATTTACAAAAGTTAATGCTGTGTAATAATGAATGATGCTTTTTATGAAAAGCTAGACATCAACAATCCTTTCTTCCCTGTGAATATGCTTTGGGACATGGGGTGGTCTAATAGAAATACCTGCTTAAAGAGAGGATCCAGTTAAAGAGACAATTCATTAAATTAATTTGGTCTTTTGTCTTGAAACCTGCCTTTAGTTTGTGATAGAAAATTTTGTGAAGTAAAACTGCATCTTTCTTCTATCATTCAGTAATCAGCTCATTGTGTTGCAAGTCATAAACGATGAGCCATTGTCCATTGTGGAATGCATCTCCTCTGACTCATTTTTATTTCATGCTGAGGTTGTTCTCCATTTACCCTTCCACAGTTTGTTTGCTCAGTTTAACATGCATGAGAGTACTGTTATTTTTTGCAAGAGTTTTGATTTTTCCACAATGAATTTTACAGCTAGAGCTGAATTGCTGCTTTGGTAGGGGGTGGTTTTTTGACTACCACTAAGGGGCTGGTTTTGAACATACTTTGACTAAATCAGAACCCCAAACTTGTAAAACCCATTAGTGTTTCAAGAAAGCAAGTAGCATCAGAGTCTTGTATCTGGTTTTGAACAGCTTTTAGTTACCATAGGAATCCTGTAGTAATGCCTAGTGTTGTGTTCCAGCAAGAGTGACCCATCAAATCAGTGTGGCTTTGCTGTCAGCCACAGTGGAAGTCAGGAGCGCTGGGACTGCTTTAAGCTATGATGAGCAAAGCCAGTGCCTATTGTAGAACTTTCCAGTGAGACCCTTGCACTGGGAAGTGGACTTTTTGCCTTTCTCCTTCACTTGGAGGGCAGCCCCCTATTAAAAATCAATGGTATGACATGTCCATCCCTGTACTTGTTTGCTGTCAGCCCTGCATGTGAGAAGGGGACAGGTTTTATTTGTAACAAAAATTAAACCCCCTCCATTAGGAGCAAACACTCTAAATGCAATGGATTGTTTTCTGAGGGCTAGAGCATGCATAGGTGCTGTGGATATGAGTGTAGCACATTTGTCTAGCACAGATTATAGTTCGCTTCTGGTTCCCTAGCAGAAACTGCCTTCAGAGGCAGTGAATGGTTAGCATACAAATCTAAAGATAGGCAATGTCTAACAAATATAAGAATTTTCTGTATTCTGAGTTAAAAATGAAATTCTTGCCTTGCTTGAGCTGCTAAATAATGCATTCATGTATCTGTTCCGATTTTTATCCCCAAAATAGCATGTTGAGACCAACCTAAATTCTTTTAAAACTGGAAATGTGAAAAGCTTAAAATACAAAAACCCCCTTACACTGTAGTGATCAAAGAGATTTTATTTAGCATTAAAATAACCAAAAAAACCCCATGCTGGCCTATTCACAGGAATATTTTCAGACTATTCCCCAGAAATTAATTTCAAAACATGCCTTTTCAAAACTACCCAGAAAAATTTTGATTTTCTTGTGATAAAAAAGACAAAGATAAAACTGTCAATAATGGAACTGGGGAGAGTTGAATGCTCCTAAACATGAGGTGTGTTTTGCATGGGCCAGGAGATCCTGAGTGTGACAGGATATCTGCTGCTACGTGCAGGTTTAGCAGCCTGCTAATGTAGTTGTTAGTGAACTGACACATGGCAGTCCCAAGTAAGTGCCCTTTGTTTGGCAAATCTACAAATTAAATGTAACAATCTCTATAAAAACTCAAGTGGCTTCTAATCAGGTAAATGCTTCTGCTTAGTCATTTCTACATGCAATTGCTGTTTAAAAAGGTACTGTTTGGTTCTTAAACTAGTTGTCTAAATTTAAGTCTGCTTAACAGCAGAAAATCACATTTGTTAGGGTTGTTTTAAGTGAATGCCACAAGGTATTCATCAACATAATGAACTAAGAATTTTGTCAGTAGTGACTGCAGACAGAGTTGCAGTTTGATTCCTTAGATGTGTGTGTGTTGCTTGTTTGGAAAGCATGAGGGCAGAAGAGGAGGACCTTCCTTCTGTTCAGCAGAGCCTGCACTCCTTTAAACAGCATTTTGAGGGAAGGAGAAATACACTGGTTTCTTGGGTAGGGAGGATAGTGGGTTCATGTTCAGCTGGAGGCCTGGAAACCATGACTCTGGCTTCTGGTTTTGGCCAAGTCAGAGGTACTGTAAATCATCTCCTCTCCCTCTGTTGCCTTCCACGTTTGTGTAATGGAGACACAATGGAGATACTCTTCACAGTGATGGTAGGAAAGCTTAGTCTGATAAAACACTTTGAGCTTTTCCATTTGAAAAGCAAACCCACTCATATTAGTCATAGTTATTTGATTTTTCTCGAGTTTGTACATACAGATTTTCGTGTTCTGTGTGTTCTTAATAAAGTGCAGTGCAAACACAGAAACCTGAGACTGAAAAACCCAGCCAGACAAATAATCTGTACCTTTTGGACCTCGTGTGACGTCTTTGGACACCTTTACGGCATGTCTCTTTGGTCTGCAAAACCACTACCTGGTAGATCAGGAAATAATGGACTTAATGCAGAGAAGGGAGAAAGTAATCCTTAGGATCGCGTCATTCAGAAGTGTTTAATGGGAAAAATCTTGGCTCCAAGCTTGCAGAAGGGAAGGGTTTTATTTGCAAGAGTAGTTCTTCATGCTTCTAATATCCGCAGATTTAATTACTGAAAACACAAATGAGAATGCTGCAAACCTGGGTATTACGCAGTTTTTAGAATGTAGTTACTGCATTAAATCTTGACATGAAATCATTAAATCTTGCTGACATTCAGCTAGAAACTCTTAGAGGTCGGGAAAGGGCAACAAACCCTTCAGCTACACCTTTAGAAGTATATTAGTAACACACTAAGCGTTAAAATCTAGCTAATAGGTAAATGATTGCACATCTACAAGTGATGTCCCAATGGAAACATGATGTTCTGCGCATCAACTAGTTTGTTTTTCCTGAGACAATTACAGAGTAGAGGCAGAGGTGTAAGGCCTCAAGCCTGAGCATTAGGGTTTGGAATTTCCAAGCTCCTCAGCTTGTTGACTTCAACAGGCGTCTTCAGTTTTCTGTATGAAACTCATACCAGAAACACTCCCCAGACTTTGAAGGTAATTTTGTCTGAAATAAGAAATGGAAGGCTTGCCCCAGAGAATACACATGGATGTGCTAAGTACCACCTGCATTTTATCTAACATTAGATTTAAATGCTACCTAAAGTTACATCCACTCTTTGCTGCACATGTATGTGCAAGTCATGCCTATTTATATGGTTTTAAGTGGCTCTTTAGGGGGGATCACTTCGGTCTTAGTGCACGCTTCATACTATTGGGTAGTAAAATTGAGCAACAACCCACTGGAGGATTTAATTCTATAGGAAAACTTCTGGGGTGTTTTGTTTTGGGCAATTGCTAACACTGCATTGAGCAGTGAATGCAAAGTTTAGCTGCCAACAGAGGCCGTCAGGGATGGGCATCTTTTAAAGCATTTTGATGTTACTGTTAAATTGAAACTTTAATTGCCATCTAGTTACTATGTAAATCCCATATATGAGGCGCAGAGATAGGTTAGAGGTCTGAAACCAAAATGCTCTGCAGCCAGTATTCTGGAGCATAAACTTGTAGAACACAGGAATCAGAGCATCACCTAAATGAACAAAATATGCTTAGGAACATATTAAAATCCCCACAAAACAGTCTTTTGGTGTGTGCATGTGTTTTGTCATTGGGTTTTTTTTCTTTTTGTGATTTCAAAATTCACCTTTTTTTTTTAACATTTTGGTTTGATTTGATTTGACTTTATTTTTTAAACAGCAGTTGCTTGTAGTCAAACTCAAGACTCAAACTCCAGTATGAATAAGTCACCATGTGTGAAATATTAAAGGATTCTGAGCTATTTGGAAAGCAAGTCTGCTTAGATTTTATTACAAATTCCTCAACAGACCCATACTTAAAGCAGAGCTGAATTACACTCATTTTTAGCCAAAATAACCCTATTTTGAGGGACTGTAGTTTAGTCAAGCACCATCTGCAAATTACATGAAATTGCAGGCTTTTAAGAAGAGAAAGAAGGTCAATTCATATAATCACATGAATGAAATGGAAACAATTTATTCATAAAACTTAAATACATGGATGTTGGCCTCCTTAAATGACCCATTCACTTGTACTGGTTTCATGAATTAGTTCATATTCCCTATTAATAAACTGAGGGACACAAGGAGGAGATATGAAGAGTTCATTTTATAGAGCATGGAATACACACCAAGAGACAAAATTATTATTGGTGAGATAAATTGCTGTGCCTGAATGTTACGCTTCAGAGGTTGAACCCGGTGGGTTTGGAATTGGATGGAGAACCTGGCTTTAGCTACAGTTGGCTTCAAGGCTTGCATAAACGAATGAGAACTTTCTCTACTATCAGTAGGAAGCAAGCTGTGCTGTCACTTTAGACCTCTAACTACTTCCAAATAAGCATTCTTACTAGAAGGACATGGCAGGATCAGTTTGTTACCATTGCTGGTCTGACTTTTTCACTGACTTCTTATTTTATACAATATTTTGTTAAGTCTTGCTCAGAATGTGTTGTTAGAAGTTGAAATCTGCACTTCCTCATATTTCATTAATTCTTTTTATTCTTTTAAGAACAGGTAGTACAGATGTGAGGTATCATAGAATGGTTTGGGTGGAAGGGACCTCAAAGCTCATCCAGTTCCAACCCCCTGCCACAGGCAGGGACACCTTCCACTAGAGCAGCTTGCTCCAAGTCGCTGTGTCCAACCTGGCCTTGAACGCTGCCAGGGATGGGGCAGCCACAGCTGCTCTGGGCAAACTGTGCCAGTGCCTCAGTGCCCTCGCAGGGAAGAATATTTTCCTAATACATTATCTGTGCTGACTTTCTCAATTTACTGTGTGCCCATGAGAAATCCTTCCAATTTTGTAGCAGTTCAGACAGAAATTGAAAGGCATGCTTGAAATACATGGTGTTAGTGGGAGAAGCTCATGAGCATTAATGGATGGGGGCAAAATCTCTATTTTCGTAACTGACAAAAGGAAATAAAACAAATAAAACCTAGCAGCAGTAAGCACATAATAGTGCCTCCTTATGGGACGTCCCCAGCCCTTCCCAAAGGCTGCAGAGCAGTGCAAATGAAAACTGAAATGCAATACAGAATGTGTTGACCACTCATAAGGGAACATGTCCCCTTGTTAGGCTGGAGGGATTGCTGGAGACACGTGTGCTTTCTCAAGTTTACTGGCTTAAAGGAGGAGGAGCAGCATCTTTTATCCAAGTTTCAGTGCCCGAGGGTCATGGCACATTCCTGTAATTGGTACTTCAAGAAATGGTCAGGGTGTCCTTCATCTATACTTAGAGGAGAAACAGATACCCTCTTATAACAATCCCAGATAGTGGTCAGCATAAAGCCAAACCAGACCTTGTTAGTAGGTACCTTTATGTCCCCCCCCAGTGTGAACAATGTTTGAGTCTTGTGTTTGAATTTTATTTGGGTAATAACCCTCCTTTATGACCTGCCTTTTATTTTGCATATTTGTTTGCAGTGATGCTATCTCCATCTGTGTTGCAAAGCTCACTTTTCTGCAGCTTCTCTGTGATTTCCCAGCTGTCCTGTTATTTCCCACCTCATGCTTTTCTTTTCAGCTGAACCTTATTCACAGTGAAATCAGTAATTTAGCCGGCTTCGAGGTGGAGGCCATTATCAATCCTACCAATGCTGACATTGACCTTAAAGATGACCTAGGTAAATGGGGCATGGGTTGACACAACTAATGGTCACATGAAAATTATGGAACTCAGAATTTACTCTCTAGGGCTTCCTATATTTAAAAAGAGCAGAAATTCAAATCCTGCAGGTTCTGTTTTGTTGAAGAACTACATTCAAATTCCTTTTTCACCAAATCTGATTACTCGCAGCAATTGCTAGTCTTGATTTCTGTTAAAGCAAAACTCATAAATTCTTTTCCATAATGATCATATGTGACTGTTAGCTATCTTGGGGGGTTTCTTATTTGGATACTTTGAGGACTAAAATACTTCTTTGTCAGGTTGTTTTCAAAATAAGCAGTTTCTCCATTCTCACTGCAATCTGGGTTTTTTTTCTGATACTCAGAGTAGGCATAAATATTTCTAAAGAGGATTGATTAAATAATTAACTATTCCCAAATCTTTCCTACCTCAATTTCATGTTTAATTCAGTCAAATAGTTTTATTTCCATTACACTTCAATTACTCCTTGGCACTTTCATTCAGCTGAAAACAAATACTGATATTATACCAACACTGAACTTGTAGATACTATTGTAGATGATGTATCGCTTCTAAAGCTTCTGTCTTATTCTATATTGAAAAATAAGTAAATCCTTCTTCAACAGAAGTCTGTTCTTCAGCAAAAGTTAAAGAAAGATTAACTGCCATGCATGAAGTACTGCGTTCCTTTTTTATTTGAGTACACCTGCTGCTGTCTTGGTTTTAAACTTCCTTAATGGAATATACCCCATAATTCTTCTACTACTGTATTTCCTATGGGAATGTGCACAGTAATTTAACAAGGAAAAGATTTAAATCAGCCTTTCCCAGAAATATGTACATTTTTACAAGTGTCTCAGCCATTCAACACATAACTAGAAAATGTGTCTTAACCTTTAAAATATAAGAACAATCGTTTCTATTTTTTAAAGCCCATTCAGTCCAACCCTGTCTGCAGGTACAGTTTCCTCCATCTGAAGGAGACTGTCGTTTATAGAAACAAAGCAATGCATCCTATCCATATGAAGCTTAGCGCCTGTCAGCTTATTGATGCTGACAAAATGGAGAAACTAGTTATTTTGTTTGGCTTGATGATCCTGAATTTCTTTTTTTAAACAGATTCCATATTTTAGTGTCATGCTCTGTGGGGAACTGGTTGTTCTAGGTTACTGCCAAGTGAAATGGGGTATTAGCTGATTTTAAAGCTTTGGAAATGATCTCATGTGATTGCTCTGACTTGTCATTTTAACATTTATTTGATCATGTCATACTCAATATTCCTCCTCCTGTTCCCTACACCCCTTTCTCTACACACACCTGCACACACAACTCAGCATACTCCTTTGGCGCAAGGTTTGGAGATGTAAAGGTAGGAAAATATGGACGTTGGTACATGTGTAAATGTAGAGCCTGTGCTGGGTCTCTGTCCAACGTGGTTGATATACATCTGTTTACCTGTTGTAGTTGCAAGTTGTACAGGCTGACATTGCCACGATCGACAGTGATGCTGTCGTTCACCCGACAAACTCTGACTTCTACACCGGTGGTGAAGTAGGTAATGGCAAGTTCAGTGCTGCGGAGTTTGTATGTGTGTGCATGGTCAATCAGCAGCCACAAGCTTGTTGTAGCTATGCAGATTTGCATTCATTTCTCACTTCCAGCAGTCCTGACTGATACGAAAAGAAATGAAGAATTACAAAGTCAGTAGGCATTTTTGGGTTTTATCACCAAATCAGGCTTTTCAGAAGTAACAATAGATTGTACCGCCAAAATTTGAAGTGCAGGAACAGTCTGTTCAGTGCAGGCATGTGACCAAGGAAAATGAATTACCACATTGTTTGTTTGACATGTTAAGTGCCTGTTTTGAATGTGGTTTGAGTCTTGATCTGTAGACTTCTAACCAGTTCCAGTACACCCTCTCCATGCCAAGTTTCAGATGTTCACATCTGACATGCTGGATCTAACCCATCCATATATTCTGAACTCTAAGGTTAGTTTTCTTGTGTTTTATGGACTGATTATATCCATAGCCCAGTCAACAGTCCTCACACACACAAGCACGCAGGTAGTGATGCTACATATGTTTTTCAGGCAGTCAGTCCCATAAGCTACACCGATGAGAGAAGGCATGATAGAAAACGTGACATCTCAATTCAGTATCTCCAGTGTCCCTGAGTAACTCCTCCCTTAGTAACACCCCACTCTACGGTATTTGGAAGGACTTTCTAAAAGGGTAGCAGTAATTTAACTGAACTGCCTTGGTAATTTGAGAAGGCAAATCAGCATTTGGGCTGAATGTGGAATTACTGGTAAAGGTGATGACCCACCATGCTTAAGCTGCCAGGCTCTGCTCTACATCTCACCTTAACCTTATCATCGCTATGCAAATGGTCTGCTTCCACGCCTGCAGCCCTGTTCCGGTGCCTGGTTAGAGGGACACGTGTCCTGCTGCAGAGCTGGCATGGCCCACAACTCCTGCTTTTTCCAAAGGGGCTACTTTCCACGTAACATGTAGACTAATGTAGCTCTGTATGGCCTGTTGGGCAGGAACAGCTGTGACTTGGCTGGCTAAACATCATGCAAAGACATTGAAATAAGTGTCATAACACTTTGTATCTGAAGCATTCACTGCTAAAGTCTAGAACTGTCTAAAGCTCTAACTTTCTAAAGTCAGACCCATTTAGCTCATGTGCCTCCTACTCTTTGACAAAGAAATGCTTTGCTACCCTACAGAGAAAATTGTCTCTCGAAGCTGTACTGCTCATTCCTTAGCGTAGGTTCCTGTTACCTCTGACTGCTGTAAGAAAGAATAGAAGTGCACAAATGCTTAGCTTCCAATGATTAACTTTTCCCCATCTAAATTTTTTTTTTAATTATTTTTAAGTTCTGTTGGTTTTTTTTCCCTAACAATTTAAATGTACTGGGGTTTTATCCTGAGAATTTTAGAGCCTAAATTTCTGCTAACGCTGTTTTCAACACTGATACCAATGCCTGCTTGGAAAGCATGAGATAATGATCTTATTCTCATGGGAGTGACACATATTTATGCCTGTGAGCAAATAAGCTACTAACCTTGAAGCTGTGAAGCAAGACTTCCATCAAGAAACTTGCTAATGTAGTGGAAAATGCTTAACTACAGTCTGTCCTTTCCCAGATGAAGCTAATTTACAACCTAGTTCTGAAATATAATTTCAATATAAACCCTTGCTATTAATCAGAAAGAGAACATAATTGAGGAGTAAATGCAGAAAACCTTACTGAGTCATACCAAACGCTGCTTTTGCTCTTCTATAGACCAGCTCTGCAAGCAGAGAGCTCAGTGAAATAGACTGACAGTGTTGCTCATTGCTTTTAATTATGAATTAATTCCCAGTAGAAGGGAAAAAGCTGATCCTTCTGGATTGAATTAAACCAAACTAGGCTAAATTCCATTAAATGTACAACAGCTTTGCAATGGCAAAGAAATGACCTACTTAATAGATCTTTTCTGTTCCTGGGTTCTATGCAAGGCTTAATTATGTTTCCCCTTGAAACAAGAGAAATTAAGGATTATGCATGTCATGGGGTTTTGGACTGATCTGAGTTCATGGACTTAAGGGGAATATAACTGGAATATAAGCAAATATAAATAGGAATGGTATGGAAATACATACAACAGGGATATAACTAGAATGGAAGACTGCTGCTTTCCCTCCCCATCCCCTCTCTGTCAGAGTGATTGTGTAAGATTGCTGCATCAGGCTGGTTGAGCAAAGGGCTTCGTGCTGCCTGGCACGTCCCTGCCTTGGAAGGGCAGCACATATCCAGGCACCTCCGTGCTGATGTGGATCTGTTTCCTTAGCACTCTCCTAAGACTCTTTGCTGCTACAGAAAGAGCAGTTACTGCCTTTCCCAAGAGATTTGTGAGATCCGAGCTGCACAGGGATGGGTTACTTGGAGTTTCAGAAACTTCTTAGGATTATGAATAAGGTTAGACTGAAGTATTTCTATAAGAAAGCTTAAATGAGCACAAAAAGAAAATCACACTCTGACCTCCACAGTCTGACCTCACAATCCAGCTTTTGGCAAGCACCCAGTATGAAATGGCTATGAAAAAAGGCAAAAGGAAAGAAGGACAGACACTTTATAATCGTCCTCAGCTTTTGTACCTCAAAAAGCAAGAACTTCCCAATAGCAAAATAGAGGCAGGGCCACAGGGTCAGTTTTTGAATGCATTGTTTCCAATATTTAATCTCCAGTTTGGAAGAAATTTAGCAATGGTGTCAAAACAAAAGCATCTTTCAGTCCTCTTAGTACTTAGAGCTATAACCCTATTTAGGAAATGGACTCTTGGAGGAAGGGCTCTGCTTCCTTGAGCATATAGTATGTGCACTTCCATCAGAAAATGCATTTGTTTTCTTTCTTTATCAATGAAAGTAAGGGGTTTCACCAAATGAATGTCTAGCTCTTTATAGATCCTAGTTCTGAATTGATGGAAATCAGTTTTCAAAGTAATAAATCAGAGACTTCATGAAACATCACTGCTTTTTGTGTTATCTACCTCTATAATTAATATGCACAGTACAAAATTATGTGGGATGCTTATGTAGTTAGGAAAATGCTTTCTTTTTTATACATTAATATTTACAACTAGAGCTGCAAAATAAGATCTAAACCATTTAGTGATGGACTGCCTTTGTAAACAGCATACATTTTGGTTGCCCCGAAACACTGCACAGCTCTTCTCCTCCCAGAATGGCGTTGTCCAGCTCCTTAGCTGTAGTTAGAGAAGTTCATGGGAGGAATATGTTCCTTAGAGATTCTCCTTATTTCTGAGGCTCTTCCTCTTGGTTAAAGGTGGCTCAACAAGCTGGGCAGTTACCAAGTAAAGCAGCCCGCTGCACTCACGAGACTGTTTCATTCCTGGTGCCACCTGTTGGGGTCAGGGACCAAGAACAGGTGAGTTTCAAATTCTTATTGTGGCAAATGGCTCTTTAAAGCAATTTGTAAGAGAGAGGGGAAAATGAATCTTAGGGGAAGGAATTATGAACCTTCGACCACTCTTGAGCTAGCACATCCTGCTCGAACATTGCACCCTAACAGATGCTCGTGGTAAGGAAGGAGGTAGGGACGTCATGTCAGATGTTTTGACATTGAAATTGGAGAATGTTAGCAAGGGATAAACCAATGTGAGATTTTTTTGGGTTGTTAGGGTTGTCTCTTTTGGTTTTACTTTCTGTTCTTGTTGTTGTTGTTTTTAATGAGTAGCTAATTCTCAAGTCCCAAAAGGTTTAGATCTTACTTTGCAGTCCCCAAAAAAAAATGTTTGGGTAGAAAACTCTAGAGGAATGTCATAAAATAATGATGAGTCACATGTTTGCTGTGGAAACTGGGATCAGATGAGTAAAATAACCATTCTCTGTTCAGGGAGCACTTTGGAAAAGAAAGGCGGCAAGGAGTTTGTGGAAGCTGTCATTGAGCTCCGCAAAAAGAACGGGCCATTGGACATAGCTGGAGGTGAGGATCTGCACTCGGGAGCATGCAGCCAAAACACACAGGCACTGGCTTCACTGTCTGCAGCATTCAGACAGCAGAGCTCCTACTAGTGCCCTAATACAATGCTTGGGATCCTACTGTCTGCATGCAGCTTTTATGGCTTACATGATACTTCTGTTCTCCAAAGTTAATGTACACATGTTGCATCTTAAGTCACCATTACCAGGAAAGTGGTGTGATACTCCTAGTAAGAGCAGTCTCTTAACAGGTATACACATACACAGTGAACACTGATTATTAAGAAAAGCAGTTCATGAGACTCTTATTTTTCAGAAGAGTTGAGTCCAACTCTGTTAAACATCTGCTTTGCTGAAATGCTGCCCACTTTCACTGAACTTCAGCACATGCTTAAAGTTCAGCATCTGCTTGGGCACTTGGTTTAGTCAGTGCCAAAATCATCACTATAAAAGCTTATGACTTTTTGATGCCTAGTTATCAAAATTTATGTAATATCTGAGAAAAATCTACTATATGCGTAATAAAGTGTGGTAATGGCGAGATATAATTTTACACCATCTGTGAAATTGCTGATACATGTTGTTCATATAGGAGGCTGATTCTGCCATCTGTGTTTATGCTATAAAAATAAATACAGTGTGCGCAGTTTTGTAAACGAATTCTAACTAAAGCTGAAGGGGAGATGTAAGGCTTCAGCTCTGACAGGAAAAATTACAACTGTTTACTTCTGGTGCTTAATACATCGAGTTGGGGTTATTTTTCCCCTGGCTTATTAAAATTTTTAATACATTTTGCTTGGAATTCTTGTCCTGCAGAAGTTTGTAGAATCAGTTATTTATGTTTTTCTTCTGTACAGCATTCCTTATCAGCCCAGATCCAGCTGCTTACAAATAGGTTGCAAGTTGGAGAGGAAAGTTCCCCCAGATGTGAGAGCTGCTTGGCAATCTTACCCCATGGGGAGCTCTACACTGCACCGTGAGAAACTGGGTGGCAGGGACTTGTAGGAGGACTAGAGAAGAGCTGATACACGTCAGTTTCTCAGTCATATGGATACCCAGTTTTCAGACTTCTCAATTATATAGATATCCCTTTAATCTACCAATAATCAGGATCCTTAGCGGGAATGTAACTGTACCCAGCACAGAATGCTTGCATGCTTGTCTCTTTCTACAGCAGAAGCATAACTTCCCCTTTCAGAGCATTTGAATTTGCATTTGTATTAAGGGACAACTGCTCTTGGTAATGAACAGTTCAACAGCATCCTAATGAGTTAATTAATGACAACCCCAGAAAACAGTCCCTGAGAAATAGTGAAGTTGGTGATGTGTGTGAATACAGTGTTTTATTATTGCAGGATGAAGTTATTATCCACATTTCACATCTGACTAGAGATACATCAGCTGCTTTTAATAGATTTTTTTTTTTTTTCCCCTGGGATTTATGATGTATTCTGAATCTGCCAACATTTTAGTTGCACATTATGACAAATTAACATTGCCTAACAGTGAGGCTGTTGAACATGTTGGGGATCTGCAAACCCATCAGAACAGAAATGCTCATGCTTCCATTGTCCTTAAGAACACAGTCTTCTGATTCACCTCCAGTCAGAATGCCATAGGACAAAGTCTATTTTCTCTTTCCTGCAGCAGCTATAGGATAGTATCCATATGTGATGACTGTGCTCCAAGAGGTTTTTTCTACTACACTTAAATAACAAAATACCTCATAAACATTCCAGAATGGAGTGGAGGATTTCTGCTCTCCAAGCACCTTTACAAACCTCTTTATTTTTTATTATTTTTTTAAATTACTGGCATTTTTACTCTTGTTTTTGAAGGCATAAACTGCCATTTTATCCCTACGCTTTTGTGGCTTGTATAATTATATCCCAAAGCGTGTTAGGAGCCTGACTCTTTGTGAAGGTTCAGTTTATGCTCTTGTGAGTAGTGTGGTTTCTTTTTACATACAACCTAAACAAATTGTATTTAGCTGAAGGTCTCACAGTCTCTTATGTGACTGTCCAGCACCCTGATTGACACTTACTGTAGCTCTGCAATAAACTGAACCAAAGCAAGATCATCCCTTGAACAGGTTTAGCTTCTAAAACATTCCTGCCTTTTTCCTTCCAAGTTGCACAGGTTTGCACAAACCCCAATTTAAATGTTTCCTTTGATGTCAGCCATGAATTCTTGCTCTCTTGAAAATAAGCTCGATTATAGCTATGATTTATAAATTACCACAGCAAAGTGCAGCTGGAAATGGAAAATACAAAGTCTCTGTAATCATGTTGTTATATTTTAAGGCTGTGTGATTTGTAATCTAAAACATTCACTGGGGCTAAAGGAATGTCTGTCAGTTGTTTGCGATTTTAATCACATTTGCACTCTTTTAATCCTAAGGAGAGGAAAGTAATTATGTTTCACTTTCGGTTTTTACTAGCTGTTGTCAGTGCTGGCCATGGATTGCCTGCAAAATTTGTGATCCACTGTAATAGCCCAGGCTGGGGCTCGGACAAATGCGAGGAGCTGCTGGAAAAGACGGTGAAGAACTGCTTGGCTCTGGCTGATGAAAAGAAGCTGAAATCAATTGCGTTTCCTTCAATTGGCAGTGGCAGGTAAGGCTGTTACACAAACCCAGTGCCAAATAGGTCACGTTTTCTAAGTGCCATCTCATATGTTGCAGTCCCTTCTCGTGTACAAACCCATTAGTACAATGCTGACTTTATTCTTTGTTTAAATCCATTCCCTAAATGAAATGCTTCTTCTGGGTTGGTTCAAGCTGTGTGTGGAGCCTGCAGTATGAACGCTAGTTCAGGCAGGTCTCATAGTAATCCCTGCAGAATCTTAAAGCATGCAAATAGGTTAAATAGCATAAAATAAACTTCTAAAGAGGATACTAAAAGAGAGATTTTTTTTTTTCAGACAAATAGTTCACATAAATTGGGATGTAGAGGAGGACATGAAGGGGTCCGTTTTGCCTAGTTTTAGTGCATAATTAAACTTACTGCAATGTATGTCCTAGGATAGCCAGAAGATGTGACTTAGTGTTCATTTATGCAGCAAACCTGAAATGCCTTGATTCTCAAGATGTGGTCTTTGAAAGCCAAAGTTTAAAGTTAAGGTCCTCTAGCTTTGTGCAAGATGCTCAGTGCCTGTGGAGTCTGGGCTATGCTGTTAATATGAGGCTCTTGGGTTTGGGGTGGGGAGGGAACACTTGGACCTTAATGATGGTTCTGTATGAGGCCAACTCTAGGCTGAACAACATGGTTGTGTATTTAACCCTGCACACCTGCCCCCTTTGAATTTGCCATGAAAGAAGTTGGCTGAGGTACAGGAAGAATATTCTTCCCATTGCTCTGTGTTGCAGCCCTGGATTAATTCCTCCCTGTTCTGTGGGGTAGAACAGAAAGCGATATTTGAGCTTTTGGGTGAATGGCAATAAAGACGTAGAAGTTTCATATAATAAATAAGGATAATGAATTTAAACAACTTGTGTGAGTCAAAGCTCCAAATAAGGTTAATTTGCATGAGAGTCTTTTTAAGAGGATAACAGGAGCAAACCTTGTGCAACAGTAGAGGAGTATAGCAAAGGGTTTGTACTAACCTGTTGAATTAGCTGTGAGGTTCATGGGCTAGTCACTACAAAGAGAAGCTTTGAATTGCTTTTGGGAGAAACTCTATTCCTCCACAGCCTGTAGAGCAACTATGGAATTGGTTATCTAAAAGCAAGACTATGTGTATCTTCCCTGTCTTTCCTGGAGAGCTCCCAGGGAAGAATCATTCCCAACCCTCACTGTGAAGTAGTTGATTGGTATTGGAAGATGATAAAACCCCAAACAATCATTAGATTCACATTCTGTTATGAAACCTGATTACTGACAGGCAAGATCTGAGGCGAAGTCCTCCACTTGGCATGTGCACATCATTCTCACTCAAGCCAGTTGAAGTGGTGCTTTTAAACGATGGAGAGGAATCAAAAGGCCTTGAGAAATAGATGAGGTTGTGTATTTTCTTTTTCCTCTTAATTAGAGATACTTAAGCATAAATTAAATTTGGAGAGAACATAATATGTTCTGACAATGCTCTTGACTTGTCTTTATGAAGTCAGACGCATTAAAAGAAAAATAAAAGTCAAGCTTTTAAAGACAGCAAATGCCAGAGACACCACATGTATGCAGCTGCTCCAGTACAGACATCTGTCAAGCAGACATCACCCAATAAACCCACATAAAC
Source organism: Pezoporus occidentalis (assembly GCF_034315485.1). NCBI lineage: Eukaryota > Metazoa > Chordata > Aves > Psittaciformes > Psittacidae > Pezoporus > Pezoporus occidentalis. The sequence continues at coordinate 2,097,623 of NW_026915888.1, forward strand.
AGTTTCATTCTCTTTTATAGTTGAGGAATGGGATTACATGAGGGCAGTTCAAATAAATCACGGGGGGAAATAAAATCACATACTTGTAGCATTCAGCGGGCCAGATGCTCAGCTACGGCCAACTTGTGGAAAGCACAAGTTGGATGCGGTGCAAAGGTAGCCTGGAGTTCAGTCTGGTAGGGCCAGCAGGAGAAAAGGGAGAGTTAGGGATTGAATGTAAAACCATCGTTGGAGTAGGGATTTCATCCTGAGGCTCTGACTTTGATCTGAATTGACACTGGCTTGGTAAAGCCTCACACTGCCTTTTCGCAGGAGTTTAACTCAGACCACTAGATCAGTGCAAGAGGCTTCTGTTCCTTGCAGCCCATGGCCACATGGTTAGCACCTTCCTTCTCCTTTTTCTACTCTCTCCTTTCTTTTGGGAGTGTGGTCCTAAACGATTTACATTGTTGGCTTCCCCATGTGCATGCCTCCTTCTGACCAGGCTGCTGCTCTTTCACTTGCCCTGTGGTGACCATGCTGCTGAAGTGGCAGTTGGATGACTTGTGTCCTCTGTGAGCGATTCAATAGCAGTGCATACCCTGGTTTTGATACTGGCCTGCATGACAATTCCAGCTCAGGAGCAAAATTCCTTGAAGATCTGTTCAGTATTTGCCAGGATGCAGCATTCATAAGTAACTAGCAAGTGATCAGCTGTGGAGGCATGCTGAGTCTGTGTCTTGTTCTCTAGGTAAGCTGGCAGTGGGAAGCAGCTCCTGTGTCAAAACTATGCTCTCAGTTGATTAACTTGTCACCCAGCTGATTCTCCCTGACCAGCTCATTTGGCTTTGGAAGAATACAAAGGTTTTTCACAACACCTTTTGCCTTCCCCCCCCCCTTCTTCAGTAAAAGACAAATTGTCATTTTCAGAAAAGAAATAGCATGAGCTATTTCATGACATCATTTTTTGAAATATAACAAGCATTATCTTTGGGCAGCAGGTATAATATCACATTACAGGCAGCACTAGTACAGCATTGCTCTCAGAGTATATCTTATGGTAAGGTAATGTGCAGTAAGCGGGCCATGACACAGCCGGTTGCCTTTCTCATTTTGTGTCTTGCAGCATGTAATGAGAAGGAGAGTACAACAGCATGTATGATCAGTGTGGTGCTTCAGTGAGCAAATGCTAAGCGATGTGGTGCCTGTTAGTGCCAGAGGTGGATTTAGCCCAGCTTCTTGGAATTGCTGAGGAAACTCTGACAAACTCAGTCACTTGTGTAATCTGTGACTCAGTATTAATACTACATGCTTTATAATGGGGAATATTGACCACTGTGGGTCTCTAAGTGCACGGGGAGCCAGGTGATGTTCAGTGGGCTCATTCCCATTGTTTGGGTCCCACTTGTAACAGTGATTGTGTCCCATCTCCTTCGGGCTAGTTACTGCAGCATGCTTCACTGTGGTTTGGGGAGCGCTTAAGACTTGGGCTGCAGTGAAACCCCACTCGGTGGGCAGCAGTACTTCATGGGTAATGGAGCAGCAGAGCTTTTGACCTCATTCAGTGTAGTTACCAGGAGTTTGCCATGACCTATAAAACTTCAGAGTTCAAGTCATGGCTTTGTTCAGACCGTTCTACTTGTGCTTGACCTGTTCTAAGATTAGATACAACTTTTGGACAAGGGCTGCTGGATAAAAATGTGAGAAAGCTTGTGAGAAGTGGTCCCAGATTGGGCAGTGAGCTTTGAAATACAGTCATGCAGAGTTTTGTCCTCTAGGAAAGCAGTGAGGGTTATTCTGCGTGGCTGTGGCTTCTCCAGGAGGAGGCAGGAGCTGGAGGAGTAGAAAGGCCTCTGGTTTTCAGATCTCTGCAGCTAATACGAAGCAGATGGCTTTTCAAGATCTTTTCTTTAGGACTGCACTTACATTGAGTCAGCCTGTAATTAAAAAGGATGTAAGGAGTGTTGGAAGTGATGCTGAGGCTGGCTTATAGAAAAGCCACCAGGTCCCTTAGGTCAGACCTGACACAGGTACTTCTGCTTCCCAGCCCCAGTAAAGTTAGACTGATCCATCCAGACAAGGCTTGATGTGACCCAGGAGGCTCTCCGCATCACTCGGGCTGCTTTACTTGTGTTACCACATGTGAAGTGATTCAGGGTGCTGCCAGAGTTGTTTCTTGCTACCAAACTACTAGCACTCACTCTCTTTTCCTTTCCAGCCTGCAGCAAGGCTGTACAAGTAACTTTTAAAATGCTGTGCTCTATTATTAACCATTAGTAGTGGTAAAACCATTTTGTACTCTATATTTTCATGCTCCATTTTCTTTATCAAGTTCTCTGTCCCTTGTTATTCTTCTTTAATGGTTGGTTTGCTTTCAGGACAGGCTTGACTCTGCAGCCCTGATATATATATATAGCTGCTTCCTGAGCCCTTCAGGCTGTTGGTTTACCTGTCTGTTAAATGAGAGTAATTGACCCATCAGATATTGTAAGGTTCAACCCATTAAAGTGTGTAGATTCTGTATCCATATTTTGGGAATTTTGAATATTATAAGTGTAAGAAGACAAGTTTGCAGCTTCTAAATCAGGCTGTAACCACTGAGCCTTGCAGTGGTATTTACCATGCAGCGGTAGAGAGAAGTTGGCACATTCCCTGCAAGGCTGCACCATCTGAAGCTGGGTCAGCAAGTCCTGATTTTCCTTCCTTCCTTTTGTCTCTCCTAGAAATGGTTTCCCAAAGCAAACGGCTGCTCAGCTCATCCTGAAAGCCATCTCCAGCTACTTCGTGTCAACAATGTCCTCTTCAATCAAGACTGTGTACTTCGTGCTCTTTGACAGCGAGAGTATAGGGATCTACGTGCAGGAAATGGCCAAACTAGATGCCAACTAAGCCTGGAAAGCTGCAGTACCAGCCCTCCCACCCCTTCTTCTACCCCTCATCCTCCCCAAATCCTTAACTCATTGTGGAGCAGAGCACCCCTTATTTTGAATTTTGCTCATCTAGGGGAATAAAGGTGGATTTTTGTTGGTTTTTATTTTGTTTGGGGTTTTTTTTTGTTTGTTTTTACTTTCTAAACTGTTTTCTGTTGGCACTGATAGTTGGCATTACTGCTGTTAATGCACTGTATACCAGGCATCGTCTGACCTTAGTGTAATCTAGGAGATTTTATAGTTTTATTTTAATGAAGTCTGGATTGAGGCAGGAAGCTGGTAGGAGTACGTAGTCTTTTACTTGTGACAGAAACAGGCCAACCCTATTTTGTAACTGTGTTGTGGTGCTTTATCGATACATCGAGTGGCGTTCCTTTCATCTTTTTTTAAAGAACAGATGCTATAAACCTAATTTGTGTTTGTTTATTGTCTTAATGAGAAATCTGGAAGAGAAAAAAACCCAGATACAGAAACCCTGTTGTCCTTAATTATATTTACAATTTTGAGATTGTGTGAATTGATTTAGTAAAATGTTTGAACTGGTGCTGGTGGTGTACTTGGATTAATTTTGACCTTAAGCCTTTGTTTTCTAAGTGGATAGTTAGTTGTGAGAGGGACAGATCAGAACTGGTGGCCTGGAACTGTGTGTGGTGATGCTGAGCCTTTTACTTGGGCTGGCTGAACCCATGGATGCTCAGAGATGCTCTGGTCAGGGCTTTCTCCACTTAGTGCTTTGGATCCTTCTGTTCAGCATCTGACTTCAGGGGTGGTTTAGTTTAGGACGTTGAAGCCTTTTAGCCCAAGCAAGGCCTAGGAATTTTTAACTAGTTCCAGCCATTTAATATTGGCCTGTTTGAAGCCATTCTGCATTTTTTTTCCAAGCATTTATGAGCCCAGTTTGTATTGGTTGCTGTATCATTCACACAGCTGAAATCCATACCAACATAAACCCTTACAGAAGCCACTTAGTTTTGTGAGAAAGAAGAGGTTACATGTCCAAAAGCCATTGCCTGGGAATGCTCACTTAGAGGAGGAAGCTCTTCCTTTGAAGTGTTTAGGCTGCTTTTGAGGTAGGAGGCACACATTTTCCATCTCTGTGGAAAACTTCATTTCTGAAAGAGATTTCACAGCCACTCGGGAATGAGTGGACCAAAGCCAACTGACTGTTCACTCAGCTCAGGAATACCAAAAACTAAAGATGTGTAGTTTAAGGACTTCAGTTTGATTTTGAAGTGTGTTAACTGCAGTGGCATGGGTTCTTGTGAGGAAAACTAAAACGTGCACTTCCCCCAGGTCGCACTAGGTGTCACTAAAAGGATTGGAAAATAAAGCACAACTGAGCAGGTACCTCAGGGAACACCTGGTGTGAGAAGGACCCTGATGTTTTCAGCACAGAAGGGGATTTTTAACACAGAAAGAACATGCACATCAAAATGTGTGTACAGGTTGCAGCTCTCAGTCTCTTTTCACTGTAGAGTTTATAGCTAGTATACAACCCTGTGCAACCAAAAATCACCTAGCAAGGACACTTTACAACATCTTCAACAAGGAAGATGTTTCATTGCTATCCCATGGTGGGCCAGGCCACAGCCCAGCCATTTCCAGGAAGCCTCTCTTCCCATCTTAACTGGTAACTGTGCCCTATGTTTTGCTCCTGTGTACAGTCTCTGTACACAGAGGGTGAGCCAGTCTGGCCCTGCCTCTGCATCAGTATTCACCTGCCTTCCCCACAGCCTGAAGAAGCCTCTTCTGTTCCAGGATCCAGCAGGCTCTGTCAGGAAAGGCAGAGATCCTAGAACACACTCGAACTCAGACACACAGGACAGCCCAAGTAGGTTATGGTGTGTATTCAAGAGCCTGAAAAGTGTTATACCATGTTACATGCATAACAAGGGAAACAAGAGAAGGAATTCCTCCTAACATGCACTGCAGCCAGAACAACATTGCTTTGAGAATCTCTCTTGCATTTTGCTTGTCACAGATAAATGTGCAAGCTCCAGTTGCAAAGGAAATACACTAATTGCACTTTGGGATTGCCACAGTTAAAATGCCTTTACAGCTTGTTTTCTTACTGGTGGTAAGTTCTTTATGGATCTTACCTGAAAACAGTAGTTAAAATATACATTCTTTAAGTGTTTCAATACTTTAAAAGATGAAAAACATCTTATGGCCAACAGCATTTTCAACTTGCAGTTTCAAATCCTGCTCTCACCACTTCCCTGCTTCCAGTCAACTGTACAAAAATTCATTGTAATGCTGTCCTTAGGGTGCACCAAATTGGGTAACTTTAGAAGCTCCCTCTGATTTTACAGCCATCATCCTCCTGAAGCTCCCCTCACCCCGAGCTGTCAGCCTGTGTGAGATGTGTAATTACCCTGCCCTGTTCATGGCCTGGTTGCCAGGCTGGGTGTAGCTGCAATTAGCTCCCAGCAGAAGCCTGGCTGCGCCCTAGAGAGGAAGCAAGCAAAAACCCAAGTTTGGGGGTCATTTCCCCCCCTAAAGAAGAGAGCTAATAACCATGCTGTAGCTCTCCTTGCTCCCCTGAAGTCCTTCCTTTAATCCTGAAAATGGGAGCAATGAACAACATTTGTGTAACCTTTCTTTGCCTGAAACGATTTGGGAAGGGTGGATTATTTGCTAGCAGTAATGCAGATGAGGCTGCTGGCTGGTTAGTGTGCTGATGGACAGGTGAGACTTTCAGCCTCGTGTTACATCCCACTGAAATCAGCCCTCCAGACTTCACAATTCATTTAAGATCCAGTAACAAACCCCACTGCTTTTCCTTCAGCTCCTTGCCGGATGTCACCCCTTTGGATGTTCAGTTTTGTTCTTAATCATCCTAGAAGTTTAAAGCTGATGACAATATGTACCATATTGTACAACCAGCTGCTGGTTGCTGCCTGCTCACCTGAAAGCATGGGGAAATGGGGACCCCATGCCACAAACAGGGATGGAACTGGGAAAAGTCTTAACCATACTTCCATAGTTTGGGGTTGGTCTTTGTTTTGCCACCTACTTGCGCTGATGTGCCAAGCTTTGCCATGGGCTGATGTAACCCTGAATTTACCAAAATTCTGAGTCTGAACATCTGGTGGCAGTGATGGGGTTCATGATGCTCCATTTTGTTGGTGATTTCCAGGTGAGCTCAATTCCCATGCACACTTTCAACAAAATACCTGCAGCTCTAAACAGCATTTATAACCTCAAACGTAGCTACAAGGCACACAGGACATTTCTTTCCAAAGGAATTGCAGTTGCTCCTGCACCAAATTTCCCCAGGTATTGATCACTCTTCCTGCAGACTAATTAGTGCTCTGATCATCTACTGCATGATCTCCCTGCTGCAGGCTGCGAGGCCATCACACAGGCTGCCTCAACTACCACACTGCAGAAATACATCACACAGCACAGCAGTGATGGGACAGCATCACAACATCTGTTCTCCAGAGATTCATCATGAACAAATGCTTCCGTGTACAAGATTTCATGATAATTAAAGTGTCATTCAAGGGCTTATTAGGAGCAGCATCAACTTAATAAGCATAATATGAATATGGGTATTAAGAGCTAGAGGTAAGAGGGCCTGTAACACTTCAGCCTCCAAATGTACTAAGGAAGAGTCAGTAAAACAGCTGTGTTTTTGTACAAGTGTGAGAAAGAGAATCAGACTCATTAGGTGTAAGCAAAACACTCTTAGAAATGCTTTTTACATTAAAAAGGGGAATTGGGAACCTTTCTATTTGTAAATGCTCCAAAAAATGCACTGAATAACCCAACAGATTAAGAAATCAAAGTATCCCAAAAGGCAGAAGCATCAGTACCATACCAGCCTGAAACAGCATTAAACCAAACAGAAGTCTGCAGAACAACAAGGCTCTGATTTCCCAGCACTCATTAACACCATGTTCTTGCGAGCTCCTTTCCCCTTGATCCTAGCTAAAATCAGGTTTTCTAGCCTGAAAAAAATTCCCACTGACAGGAGCTGCAGGTGCCCGAGTACTTGAGGATCGGATCAGGTCTGTAGCCGGTGGCAACCAGTCACATACACTGCTCTGCGATGGTTTTACAGAGGACAGTAACGCCTCAAGTTGTAACAGCAGCTCGGAGGGAGCAGCATAATTGATAGGCTTGAAGAGTACAGGTAAATAGAGGATTGTTTCCCTATCCCTGACATGAAACCCAAGGGGAGCCAGGCTATTGCACACTGGCTAAAGCGCTTGAAAATTGCCACCGACTCCTTCTCGTGTCAACTTCTTCAGAGATTTAGTTCATTCCTCCATAGAATCCTACTTAATGCCTCCACAACTCATGTTTAACCATTATCACTAGCAACCTGCTCATAAATGCTTCTTCCCCATCAGACTCCACGAACGGGAATCAAGGGGACAGGATGCCGCTGGTTCCGAACGCGGAGGAAGGAGCAGCAACGGTTCCCAGCGTAGCCTATGAAATCCCAACTCTTCCACCAGCCTGGGTAACAGCAGAAATGTGATATTCTTGTACCTTGAAACGACGAGAGCCTTCTTGGGCTTAGGAGAATAAATTAAAGTTGAGCCAAAGTATGCCTCAGCTGCAGCGATGGGCAGATTGATTTGCTTTCCATCTGGGAGATTAAATTCCACTGCCAAAAAAAAAATGGCACCAGCATAATTAACTGTCAGTCAAGTTGCAAGGAGACAGACTATGTGGGATAATTGAAAGCCCTGCAGCTTCTCATTACATACTACAGTAGCCCTATTTGCAAGTTTCCACCTTGAGGAGGTTCTCCGAACGCGGCCAGGAGCGTACGAATTCCTCCTGGCGCATTCCTCTGAAGTGAAACAGGAGTCTTGTGCAGGGATGGATTAATTCTAAGTAACTTTCACTTAACCGAAGTTGCTTATAATATATTTGTCAACAGCCCCTGACAGCTCCACTAGGCTTTAATTGCCAGCAAATCCAAACAGCTGGAAGGAAACGGTAGGTCTTCAACTCCAGTTATACCCGGGAGACACCTTTACAGACATAAAATCACCTCCCTCTTCTTCTTCCTTCTCTCTCCAGGCACTGTCCCTCCCTTGTGAGCTCTCTTATTCAGCAAATTGCAATTCATAATGAAGCTATCAGTGTGCAGTATTAAACATGTATGTTTCATGAAATAAGCTGCTCCGTTTCCTTCCCCATTTCACAGGCCTGAGCCAGCTTCAGTGATTGCCAAGCATACAGGAAAGTTTAGGAGAAACAAGCGGCTCTGACGATTGGCCTAAGCCTGGCAATGGGGCAAAAGGCAAAATACGTTACAGCTTTCACCCTGAAACCATAGAGAACATCATAGACTGGTTTGGGTTGAAGGGACCTTAAAGCTCATCCAGTTCCAACCCCTGCCACAGGCAGGGATGACTTCCACTAGAGCAGGTTGATCTAAGCCCCATCCAACCTGGCCTTGGGGCAGCCACAGCATCTCTGGGCACCCTGTGCCAGTGCCTCAGCACCCTCACAGGGAGGATGCTCTTCCTCATAAACCAGTAAAACCAGACTTGTCTCCCAAGTCACTTTCTCACCAACAAACCAGGCAGAATCAGGTCCGTCCACTCACCAGTTCCTTAGTTTTTGAGCAGAAATCAATTACTGACAGCCTCAGCCATCCTCTGCTCCGCCGGGGAGGATGCAACTGGACCACTCGCCCTCCAGCTGTGTTATGTGAGCGCATCTGCACTGATGCGCTTTCTACTGGTGACCCGAAGTGGGAAGGGATGGGGGAGACTGCGCTTGGCCTGCGCTGACAGCTTCCTCCTCCAAGGCAGGGAAGTTACCGCTTCCCACAGAAGAGGGAGCCAGTGTCACACCTCCCACATGGCTCCGAGCCCTCCGAGCTAATAAAGCCCAGCCTGATGCACTAATAACGCTTCTTAAACCGGAGCTTTCATTATCAAGAGTAATTTATGTTCACCTTTAAGAGCACCACAACCCTGAGCCCTCTTCCAGGCACAGATTTGCCTCTTGCCTCCCTGCAGCACTTCCTGAAAGCTGGGAGTGTTTCCAGACCCGACAGGGCTCACTGGTGTGAACTGGGAAGCCAAACTGGGAACAGAACAAGTGGTTCATAAGATGACTAAAGCCGGAGTAACCAGCTCCTTGCTGTGATGTGGTAGGAGACGGGCTTGGCACGAAAGAGGCAGCAGCAAACAGTGTGAAACTCTTGCTGGTTATTCAGGCCCCATCAGAAACACAAACAGGCCAACCTACTCTATCTAAAGCCAGGATTTAGTGCACAGCCAGGTCTCACACTGGCTTATCCTCATGTATGTCAGGAATGGGAAAATTGCCCCTCTTGTCCGTGCACAATGCCCCTTTCTGATTTATTAGACAGTCCCCCTTTTTTGCCTCAATCACTCACTTCAAAAGGGGGGTGGAAATGGGACATTCCTCACCCTAATACTAAATGCATGTAGTCAATAAAAGAGAAAAAACACTGAAAAACGTTTAAAGGGAGGATGCTTAAGTTATTGCAGCCCTTGGGAGCATTAATGTATGTGCCAACAAGTTCCTGTATGTGGCTTTAACATGCTTATTTATTCTGCCCTGCCATAAAACCCTGTCTTAAATAGTGCCAAGACCTGTTTGCCATGGCAACCCCTCATCCCACATGTGTTCCAGTAGTACTTACAAGCACCTTCTTAAAGAGAAATACGCAGCAGGATGGATGGCTTGTGACCTGCGGGGCATTTCACAGACTTTTAAGCACCCAAGCAAATATTACCTTGGACTGAAACATTTCTTCCAGGTATTTTTCCCCTTCTGGAGCAGCTCTTTAAGCAATGAAGCAAAGCTTGTTCCTTGCTTTCTGCTCCCCAAGTGGGGCTGTAATGACTTGGACAAAGCACAGAGCCTGGTTTTTACCTGGCAGGTCTCAGGTGGTGCCTGTTGGCTGGGAAGCATGGCAGGAATCAGCTGGGCTCCCATGGTTTCAAGTGCACTGCAGCTGTTCCTGGTATCATTCATCATCCTTTGTACTGACACAGGAAAAGAGATGCTTCCCCTTCTCCCCTTCCCACCGTCCAACCACTGGCCTTTAAATCCAAGTGGATACGTGTCCATAATAAAGCCACATAATGCTAATGCTGTACTTAACATTATACTTTCATAACTTAGTGTTATACTTAACATGTTCTTCAAGAGCCCAGCTCAAGAAAGGGTTTCATTCTGCCTTCTTTTTCTACTGCTCAATTCACTGTTGTGCCTTAAACCTGGGGAGATACATCCATGGATCCCCGCAGCAAGCTGTATTAAGATACATCCATGGATCCCCGCAGCAAGCTGTATTAAGATACATCCATGGATCCCAGCAGTAAGCTGTATTAAGTGGAATAGATGTGGGTTAGCCTGCTGACATCCTTCAGTGTCAGGGCTCTGCATTGTGGGAATCCCTGGAGGGAGCCAGGTTCCTTGGACTGGTCCCCTCTTGTCTGTCTGACCACATCTCGGCTGGACACAGCACTAAATGCAGGACCAGTTCCTCAGCCTCTCCAGGTACAAACTCCCAGTGGCTCAACAAGCAAAGCCTGATTGATGGTGGCCATTTCTTTGCATTACCCTTGCTTGTGCCAATGCATCTGGTGTGCACAAGTGGCACCAGTGGAAGGAGCAGCCGGGCAGGTTCTGGGGGGACTGGGGTTGCCTCCAGGAAGCTTTAACCACCAGGAATCACCCATCCGTCCTTCCCTCCTGCCTGCGTTCTCCCTTCTTTCCCTTTGTAGTGTTCACACTCCTTCCCTTCCCTTTTCATTGCAAGGAACACCCTATTTCCCAAACCTATCACAGCTCTGCACACAACAATGCTGCACCTTTACTCACTGGGTTTGGAGAGGGCAGGGCTGGGTCAGCACAGCCCGAAAAGCCCTTTTAGTCCCCAAGGAGCATTCCCAGGAGAACCCCACCACCACTGGAGGCACTGCCTAGGTGCGAGTCCATGCTTGGAACATCCCTGAGGACATGGCCGTGGACTCTACTAAGATTGCCAAGGGGAAGTTAGAGGTATTTTAGTCCTCTGGCATCATGTAGAATCATAGAGTCATGTAGGTTGGAAAAGACCTTTAAGATCAAGTCCAGCCATTAACCTAACACTGCCAAATCCACCACTAACCATCATTCATTTCTCCACAAGGAGGCTCAGTTTGATCCTTACCAAAACCAATCTCTGAACATCATCAATCTCTCCTGGCCCATGCACTTTGCCTAGAGCCAACATACCCCCCCTCACTACATCACCCACGTAAATCCCTGTCCCAGGCCCTGCCGTGGGCTGCACTGGGAAGAAGGATGCTGCTGACAAGGCACAGGGAACATGACCAGAGGTGATTGTAGAACCATTCCTTCTTGTAGCCAGGTCCAGGGAGAAGATCTCTGCAGCACCTTAGAAAGCAACCCTAGAAAGCACCAAAACTGTTGTTTTAAAAGTAAATAGATGTATATGAAGAAAGAAAAATCAATGGATTCTTAATGCTCCATTATTAACGGTGCTCAGAAAGGGATTTTCTGCTTTGCTGGAGCATGGAACAGGCTTAAATAAGAATCCCCATCAGAATACAGCTTCATAATTATGCAGATAACATTTTGTTCTTGTAATGACATCAGAAGTGCCCACAAACTGCATTGCTTACTCATGTCTATGAGGTATGTCTCAACCTGCACTTCAGTAAAGACCACAAGCATGTCACCTTGACAAGCTACCAACCATTTAAGACTCCAGGCATTTAGCAGTGTCATCCTGTTGTTTTTAGGGAGGCTTTCAGCTACTGGCTCCTGGCAGCATTCCTGCAGCAGTTGTGCCAGGGATGGAGGCTGATTTCCTAACAGCTCTGTGCTATCAGTTAACCACTTCAGCACCAGCTCAGGTGCTTCCTATTGATGCTCAGTGAAGCCTGTAGAATGCACTGTGCTGGGGGCTGCGTTCAAACACTTCAGTTTTGCTCTTGATCCCCCCCCCCAAAATCAATACCACCCCTAGAAAGACATGGAGAGGAATGAGCCTGCTTGTTCTCCTTCATTTCCCAGTGCTGATCATGTTTGGGATCTCAACAACCAGCACAGAACGCAAACGCAGCACTCGCACGGCTGCAGTAAGCGACAGGACAACAAGTGTGCAGAACTAAGGCACACTAAGGCAGCTCTGTGCAGTAAGCGATTCCTTCTGGGAAGCTGTGACCTGCTTCTGTGCTATTGCAGCAAATGTGTGTTTTACTGCTCTGGCAGTGGGATCGATCCCTTCCCCGGGAAGCGCTGTAAACAGATCCATTCCTCACTGCAGAGCTGACTGCCGATAACTCCGTGGGAGTTCAAGTTGGTGCTGAAACCTCCTATTAGGAACGCTTCTGTCGCGTCTTGCAGCTTCCCAAATCCCAACTGGAAAGCATCTTGATTTTCTACCGGTGTCATCAGTTTAGGAGAACTTATAAAGTGGAGTTTATTGAGCTGCAATTGGGCTGTGCATTTGTAAAACGCAGAAAATATGTTAATGTCTTACTCCTCCTAAAAGCAGGCATCGAAAACACACTGATCCACTTGTGCATGTGTTTACAATTAGGTCTGTGCATTACTGTGTCCAAAGAGCTGTTGGAAACACTTCCAAGCTCGTGTGTGCATGGTTAGTTTTACTCAAGTTCCCATAAATGCATAAGAAATCTCTGCTGCCTAGAGATTTCTGCAAACAGAGTTTTAACTGGACTCAAGTATCACAAGTGATAGCTATTACTGCATCCTCCTCACCTATTCCATCATAACTTGGAGGCATCACTGTATTCGGTGTCATTACATAGTGCTGGAGGCATGAAGACTCACCAGGCTGATTATCATCCTAGAGTTTCTCACACTGCAGCACCTAATCCATTGGGAAGGGCTGTTAGGCCTCGGCTGATCATGCATTTGTCTCATTGAAACCCTATGACTCCATTTTAAGAGCTTTTTTATAGACTCGTATAAAGGAGAAAGTGAACTTTTTAACATGTTTGCACTCCACTAAGTCAATACACATAAAAAGAGCTACAACTGGGGTTCCTGCATGGATATATGCCCCAGAAGTGCTAAGCCGGTAAAGAGATACAGCTACTAGTTAGGGAAGAGATTAACTTTTTGATTTCCTTTTATTCCCTTTGCTAACTTCTTCCTGGAGAAGTGAGAGGCATGCAGGAATGTGGCAATAGGATGAGCCACATCCCAGAAAGTCATTTTACCCACTCAATTCATATGTGAATGTTTTCCCCTATATAATTCTCTTTGAATACTCCACATTTCTCTGGTTATTTTGCTGTTGCTTATCTGTCCAAACCCAGCAGCATCTATGAGGATTCCCACCACAGTCATTACTGTCTCTGTAGGACCTTATATGCAACTTAAGCCAGAAGCCTCCAGCCCAACACATTTATATATTGGAGCACTTTGCCCTGTTAATGGCAGGTTGGTCATGGAACAGATAAGGATGAAGGGCACATTGCTCCTACACAAAGGCCTGGTGGACTTGGCCATCCTGCTGCCTGTGTACCCCACAACAGTTTGTGAAGCACAGTGGAGTGTTTGACCATCCCATTTACTGTGTGCATTACAGAGCATCCTCTTCTCCCCAGCACCCTGGTACCTGTCCAGATCCTTCCCACATCAATACAAAGAGTCATGGAAGAGACTAAAATGAAGTCCTCTCTACTGGTGATGTTGGAGGCATTTTCCCCCCCTTCTCTCTCATGCCTATCAGATAGTAAAAGATACTTAGATGAAGCAAGACCAAGAACTTCAGCAGCTGCAAGTGCAGCAAACAGAAGGGACGTGGTTTTACCTAGAAGCCACCAGTCCAGCTACCAACTGTGCTTTGCCCCAAAAGCAAATTCTTATTAAGATCCAAAATAGCTTCTAAATCTGAAACTTTAGAAGCATTTTTCTGCTTAAAATGAAAGTTTTAGATGGCCGAGCTTTATTGAAAGCCCATGTTAAAGCAAGAGCTTTGCCAAGAGAATCACCGAGATGAAAACTGTTATTAATCACCATTTAAACATCTACATCTTCAGGCTTTCTAAAGCTGCCTGAAGTTGTACAAGCCAGGATCTCCCAGCCAGATGGCCAAAGAACTAGCTATCAGTCAGCCTTTCCCACAGATGATTATTACCTCCTTCAGAGCCTGAAACTTCCAAAGTGTCCACATCCCTGAGAACGTTAAAGAGAAAAGTCTGGATGCAACGTCAATGCCATTGGTACATTAGCACACTGTCCCATTGATTGCTCACTTTGCAGGAGCCCAAGTGGCATTTGGGAAGTAATGGAATATGGAAAAACTCACAGGATAGACAGAGGCCACATAAATCAATGCAGTTCACTGCCTTTAGGTCTGAAGAGCATTTTGCTCCCTGAAATCCAGAGCTGATCTGCACAGCTGGGAAGTGGGAGCTGCGGGGAGGTGACAGCACACTCAAGCAGTGGATTTGTCAAGTAGCATAATTTGGGCAGAAAAGGGGAAATCTGAGGACTTGAAAGTCATCCTCCACAACGGTTAATCCCACATCGCTACAGGCTGTTCCTGGTGGTTGCCATCCACTGGCACTGCAGGGCCAGGCTTTGCAGGGTGTCCAGCAGGAGGGAGAGAAGGGATCAAAGAGGATCTGGCACAAGGAAGAAACCTCCTTGCTTCCAGCTTCCTCAAAGCACTGACCTCATCCACAGGCCAGTGGGAATCAGCCAAAAACCTTTGGATGCTCCATGGTAAGGACCTCTCTGGTTCTGCTTTCCTAGGCCCAGTCACTTTCCCATCCCCAGCTATGTTTTAATAAAGCTCTATAATAAAACCCAGGCCTTGAGTTTGTGCATACAGCTTCCCACAGACCCAGAGCACCCGGACCCATCTTCTGCCTCCAGAAGATCCGAGACACTGAGCTGTGTTCTCTGCTCTCATTCACGCCTCATCATCCTCCCTCAGCTGTTGATAGCCCTGTGGAAACAAGCTTGAAGTGAAGCAGGGACATCCCATGGCACACTCCTCCAAGCTTCCCTGCCCTCATCTCCAGCATCTCTATAGTGTTGTCCCTTTCGATGTAGGCACATTTGGGATGAGATGCGATCTCCACGTTAGACCAAGAGCATAATTTGGCCTTGACAAGGAGATGACTTTTGCCAGGGCTGCTTGGAACAGTTCTAGACAAGGTAATTTTGAACTGCAGGAGAACTGGGAAGAGAAACAGCGAAGTAGAAACAGCGAGAGGAGCACAGAGACATGAAAGAATGGATGAGCAACAAGGAAGCAAGACAGAGGAAAGTACAAAAGAATAAGGTAAAACCATGGGTAAGTGTACACAGACTGAGAGGGCCCAGTTATATTGAGAGAAACCCTCCCATCAGCTCCCCCAGTCGAAGGGGAAGTTGTGAACAGTCTTAAATGATGTTTCAGCTAAAACCTTCCCAAGTTGTTCTCCCTGTTTCCTTGAAGAGCACACGCATAAGCCCAAGCCTTCTAAAGGGTGGTGAAAGCCACAGAAACCCCAGGCATCACCCAGCATCATCTGTTCCTAGAAGCGCTGTTCTAGGCTGTTATTTATCTGACCAAGGAGTTGAGAGCATTGAAACCAGAGGGAACCACAGGCAAGAGAAAACCCTTATTAAAAAACAGCCTCAAATTATAGGGATAATTTGATCCTGTGTTTTTAAAGCTATACAGCAATAATTCAACTCTCTCAATAGAGCCAGGTTATGCTGTTTGGCAAAACAGCCCAGACAAAGGCAGTGTTTCCATAGGGGAGGTTTTCCTATCTTGTTCTTCCCAGGCTCTAACAGCACACCATATGCTTCCTTTGGATCACCCTCCACCTTACAGCAGAAGACACAGCAAGAACTGTCACATCCAGTGCACACACCTGCAAGAACACAAGGAAATCTATTGCAAGGAGGGGTTGGTTTTGTTCTCCAAGCAATAGCTTACGTCTACCCATTGACTGCGTGGAGAAGGCTGCTGCCCTGGGCTTACCTGAAAGGCTTTGCATTCAAAACAAGGGTGCACAACACACCACTCATGATGATCTTCCTGGAAATGAGGGCAGAAATCTATGCTTCCCTCTTCTTTCTGATGCTGCTATGAGAAATAGCCTGGAAATACCTGGTTTGTTACCAGTGAGAGTCCAAGGGAGGAGGTGCATCAGGCCAAACAGACCTTCAGCTTCTGGATGAACATATACACAGCAAGAGGAAACACACATTCATTGGAAAGCCTAAAATCTGAAGGAAGCCAACTGCACTGTCCTGCTCTAGAGGTTTTATGCATTTAATATATTAATAACAAGATTAAGAACATAACTACCAATTAATAGAACCCAGAGAACAAGGTACTTGCACAGTTTGATAAACTGGGCCCTTAACCTCACGATGGCAACATTCCCATGTCATAAAATAGGGATACAAACACAACTCACAGGGAAAACAAACCAAACCAACCACATGGCTCATTCCCCTCTGCATGGAGGGGAGACCTGGGAGCCACCAAACCTACTTTTGAGCTAGGTCAGCCAACAGAAGCTCTTCCCTGTGAGGGTGCTGAGGCGCTGGCACAGGGTGCCCAGGGAAGCTGTGGCTGCCCCATCCCTGGCAGTGTTCAAGGCCAGGTTGGACACAGGGGCTTGGAGCAAGCTGCTCTAGTGGAAGGTGTTCCTGCCCATGGCAGGGGTTGGGGCTGGAGGAGCTTTAAGGTCCCTTCCAACACAAACCAGTCTATGATACACCATAGCCAAACTACAATCTGTAACACAACCCATGGTCTAGGCAGCACTGCAATGTTTGCCCATGTTATGAGTCTGAACGTGTGGAGTAGAATTCAAAATGCTTTAGAGTTTAACATCACCACCCCACTCAGTGCCTTGTTAACGAGGCCTAATTTTAATCCACCAACTGCCCTAATGTAGCAGACTTGTTTTGCAGGGGGTGGTGGGAACTGCACGTCACTGGTCACTGCCACATTACATCCATTCGAGCAGCAGCATTCCTGGAGCGCTTGTGATTCTAAAGGGGTTTGTTTCAGAGACAACGGGTAGGATAATTTTATGCAGCGCTGATGACAGTCTTGAGAACAACTTCACCACACTTCTTGCAACAAGAGGATCCTCAGAGATCCAAGGTTAAAACTTAAACAAGGGAAGTTTAGATTGGATGTAAGGAGGAAGTTCTTCACTTTGAGGGTGGTGAGGCACTGGAATGGGTTGCCCAGGGAGGTTGTGAATGCTCCATCCCTGGCAGTGTTCAAGGCCAGGTTGGACAGAGCCTTGGGTGCCATGGTTTAGTGTGAGGTGTCCCTGCCCATAGCAGGGGGGTTGGAGCTGGATGATCTTGAGGTCCTTTCCAACCGTAACTATTCTATGATTCTATAAGGAATATCACCATGCCCCTGCTCCCATCTTGCAGAAAGGTCAAGAGAAAACCATCCTGAAGACAGCTCTCTGGCCAAAACACTTGGACCTTTCCACACTAGGACAGTTCATCAAAGCATCTAACTTCCAAATGACAAAGTTCTCTCAAAGCTCTTCTCAAGCTGCTCTTCCATCCCCCCAGACTCCCTTTATTAAGGCAACCTGTTTCTTTTTAATTAAGAAAAAGCCAGTGCCCTCCTGAGAGATGTACAAAAGAGAGGGGGAACCACAGCCAAGTGAACAGGATCCACTCCCCGATATGCAGTTTGTGCATGGTTAATGGATGTTGGGCATTAATATTTCTTACCCTTTTGTCTGTGTTCACTGTAATAGAAACCCCTGTCTAGACTGAGTGGCTACTACAAGTAATCCCGGTAATATCCAATAAAATCACTCTGAAATGCGATAGCTATAGTTATCAAGGAGCACCAGGATTAACTTGATTGATTGAACAATGGACTTCTGGTTTTTAACATGCTCTGTATGTGTCCCAAAAAATCAGAAATATACATATGGTTGTAAACCCTTCAATGCAGGGCAACTTATCATAGACTGTAAATGTACTGACACACCCTAAAAGGAGAAAGATTAGTGCTGCTCCAAAATGAAAGGATAAGTGGCAATGGCCATAAAGAAATACTTTCACTTAACCAGCTCCTACAAGGACAGAACACATCAACCTCTCTACTGGCAGCCACGGAACAAACAATGTGTGCTTAGATCCATCTTTCCTTAAATGTCCTCTCCTGAAAAGACATCCCAAATGAGGATTTCTGCAGTAAATCCAACCAAGAAAGCATCTTCTCTTCCTGAAGTATCTTGGTAAATAACTGTCTCATTGAACAAGAAGAGCCAGGCTCTATCAAGAGACATGAGATTACAGTAAATGGAGTTGCTGAATTAACAGAGCAGTAAAACTACCAGGCCCAGGTGTAGAGCATCATCCACTGCTGCTACAAGCACACAATGGCTTCCTTGCTGACCCAGGTCTGCAAGTGTGTATTGATAGCTCCGCTTTGAGCTGAGATACTCTGTGGTGGGTAAGGCTGATCTTTCTGAAGACCAGTGCACATCAGTGAGTAATTAATTAGCAAGAGGTCCAAGACCTGGAACCAACCCCCCTGCATTTATTTCCAGTGCCACTCATAGTCCTCCTCATGAACTTTCTCAATCCTCTTTGCTCTCTGTATGGGCTGGTATGAGTCTAGAAATGAGAAAGGTGCTTTTAACAGGCACAATAGAGCTACCATTCAGTAGCTACCTGCTCACTTAGGTAAAAGATGATTCACTTCCCAGACAAGGGAAGTATAAACCTTTAATAAAGCCACTTGATAAATCAGTTCAATCTAAGGAATTACCACCTAAAGAGCTGAACTTTAAGGTTCATAGTCTATTCTCACTAAACTGAAAGGGAACTATCTTGACCTTACAGCAGCACCCACCTACAAGAAAGGTGGCAAAAAACAGGTGTAGGATTACCAAGAACTTCAGTATAGCAGCATTCTCTATAGGAAGGGCTTTCATAATCACCTGGCAAGGAGATGGGCTTTTCCATTCACCCATGGCATACTGATAAACAGCATGATAGAGAAGGAACGTAGAGCTACTAACCTTCACAAATCCTTCTGATGTCCATACTGGCTCTGCCCCAGTTGAATAGCAGCACAAAGGAAGCATCACTGACTTCCTAAGCTCTGCCTCATGCTGCAGCAGAAAAGCAAGGTCCTCTCCCAAGCAGCTCTGCTTCCCTTTTATACCACATCTGTGACTCCCTTCCTTTCCTCCCTGCTTTAAGAGGGCGGAACAGGTGGCTCAGGTTTGCTTGGTAAAAGCAATTAAAAGAGCTCTCCCTATAGGGCCAGTTGTTAAGGAGCTCCCAGTAACTCACCTGGGCTTAGTCTGTGCAACAAGGCTGCTTGTTCTCTTTGTTTCTGTAAGTAATCCAAATTGAGCAGGGCAGAGAAGGAAAGGGAACACCACAGGAAGTCCCTCATTCACTGCTGGGGTTTGTTTCTGGAAGCTGGGGCTGTGCCCACTGCCCTCAAACACTGACCAAATCCAGGTTTAAATCACTTCCACCCCACCAGCTGCTATGGAGCTGCGACAGTTCCTTAGGTGAAGACATGGTCCACGTCTAACAAAACGTGGTTGAAGAACTCGCTGTGCTGACCTGACACTGAACCTTCCACTGAGCCGTTCTCAGTGCAGCAAAATATTTGTTTTATTACAGCCCTGCAGAGCTCATCCCGGTCCAGGCACTCAGATTAAGACCAAATGTGTTGAGGTGAAGTTATGAGATCCGTGTTTGGGAATTGGTTTAAGTTCTTTTGTGGATGCTAGCGATGCTGGAAGGGCACAAAGCGAGTTGCAACAATAACGGTGCTTATGGCATCTTGCAGGTTCTGTTGGGGACTTCGCAAAGGGGATAGCCTTATCCTGTGTCAGATGTTGTTTTCAAAGGATTATGTAATACAAGTCTCCCTGAATCCTAAGAAATTCCTTTTACAAGGAAATTCATGAGGCCTTTCTGGCTGGCTGAGCCATGTCAAGCCTTCAAGTCCTGGCTTAGCCTGGTTCCCTGCACATCACAGGGCCTGCAGGCATCTCGAGGCTTGCTCAGTAACAGCATTAACCATCCCAAGAGCCAGAGGGAAGTGGAGATGGAGGGAACCTCTCAGCAGTCAAAGCTGGGAAGATGTCAAGCTGTGAAGAGCTCTTAGCGGACGTGTGTCTCTAGGCATAACCCACATCTGATCTTGGGAATCCTGAAATGTGATAGAAGGGACCATCTGACATGGACTGAGCCTGAGATGTACAGTAAGACACCAACGAAGCACACTCATACGTTTCTGATTTTCACTGCATTAATAGGTCTTTCAATAGCAGGGAAAGAACTGAAATCTCCTGGGGTTGGACATTGATGAAACCATTAAAGAGTTTTCTCACCAAAATTTCCAAGTAATCCATGTTCTCATGGTAACAGCAAAATCCCTGTTAAAATATAGTTGCAAATATCCTGTTTCTTTTTATTGCTGAGCTGATATATCAGACCTGGGATATGAGATATGTGATATTTCCATTACAACCATAATGTCTCCTTGGGACCTATATGGTGTCACTGTGTATTACCAGACTTCAAGTGTGATCCTGAATACGAGGATTTTATTTACTATAATATCACGTATACCCGTTCCTGATCCATCCATTGTAATGCAAAGAAAACTGATGAAAAATAAAAGCTAATTCCCATATTTTAAAGCCCAGATGTAAATTTCAAACTTCGGAATTGCAGTAGGGAAAAACAGAAGGGAAAAAAGTGTGAAATCCAAAGTTCTCTTATCTGAACACGATCACGAGAGAAATGCCAGATGAATCGCATGGGGTTTTATTAGTGTCTCTGGGCTTGTTTCCGTGGCTGTGTGAAAGAAGCCCTTATAAAGGAGGCATTATTTGAAGACATGTCCCTGTTCTCACACAACTTTCCAAAGCGGAACGACATCTCTCTCCTACAGAAACTGAGATCTGCCCCAGTATTATCTATCCAATCTCCTTGGAAGTAGCTTGAGACACAAGGCAAGGGTGGTGAGATGCAGATGTTATCAATTAGCCAAAGAAGTTAACAAAACAACTTCAAACCGCAGCAGTTGTTCCAGCTGAGAAGTCTGAAGTTTGAAGTGGGTATTTAGCTGTTGTGCTGCGCTCACTTCTTTTGTATGTGCTGATAGGAAGCCAGTCAGACCACAGCTGTGAAATCCCAGCTTTGGGAACCAGATCCTCCCCATCAAATCCAAAGGACAGAAGGCAAGACTTGCGTTACAAGGATGCCGAGCCCCGAGGCAAAAATCACAGCTAAAACGCAGCGTGTCTTGTGAAGCAGTTATTGATAAGCAAAGTGAATGATAAAGAAACGTAAACCCGCTTCTGTCAGTGGCAAACCAGCAGTGATGCGAAGGTTATGTGAATTGCTCTTAAGGAGAATTCCTCCAAATCATGACAAATGAGGCAAATGTGTGGGAAAGGATGAGCAGGTCTAGAAACAGAGAGGAAATGTGCTTGTTCTCTGCCACTGCTAGAGTGAGGTGCAGAGTACAAGCAAACACTCCTTCATCTTTAGACATCGGTTGGTCACCAGCTGGAAGAGCCAAACTATGGCAGAAGGAAAATCAGGGATTGTATTTGCTATTGATAAAAGCATAGATGATGTCCAAAGTACAAGAGAGACTTGAAGACCTTCCTTCCCTAACGCAGCTGCAGGACACACAGCCCCTGTCTCTCTCTGGCTTATTTAGTGCAGCCTTTCACCATCTTAGCATCCTACTCAAAGCAGTCTAGTAAACAAGTAAGCTCAAGATAAATACAGCTTGACTTCAAAGGCATGATGCCTTGGTTGTGACAAGGCTCCTCATGAGGTCCGTGACCCAAAATCATGGGTGGGAGGCAGAAACATACTGCAGTGTTCAGCCAAGAAGGCTCTTTGGTGACAAGCCCACAACGCAAGGCTTGGGTTACATGGTTTGGGAGCATTAAGAGATCAGAGCAACCGAGGATAGCTGAGTAATTGTACTTATCGCAACTGATTAAAAACTCAGTGTGATTCAGAGCCAGAGGCTCATAAGGCAGAACATGCTGTGAAGGGTGTGTGCTGGCATGGTATAAAAGAAATAACAGCAAGAAACATTCTCTGATGCTGAAGTGACAAGGGAGAAGCATTAAAATGTTGCCGCACCAGCAGTTTGTCAATGACCTCTGCAAGATGCTGAGAGCAAATGGGAGTGAAAGAGTTTATGTCATTGCTTTGGAGCAAAGAGCCACCCCTTTTCCACCATGTGTCCTGCGTGATATGGCCATAGCCCAGCGCTGCTGTGATCCCTGTGTGTCATTTGGATCACATCTGCTGTGGGGAAAACACTGGCTCCGTTGAGTGAATGCAAGGAACGTGAGCAAGGTCTGAGCCCTGCCACACCTGGTGCACCAGTCCTTGCATTAAATAGGGCTGAGAGGGGCCTCGTGGGTCACCCAGCCTTGTCTCCTGCTATCACAGGCACCATGTCCTGTAATCCCCTTCATAAACACAGCAGCAGCTGGGGGAGAAAAGCCTGCAATGGCTGAGGATGCTGAATGTGAGGTGTTAGAGGGTCCTGAGTCCGGGGGTTTGGAGTATGCAAAGAATGCGGCTTGGTGCTGTTTAGAAGAGCAACATAACATTT
Organism: Pezoporus occidentalis; assembly: GCF_034315485.1. Classification (NCBI taxonomy): domain Eukaryota; kingdom Metazoa; phylum Chordata; class Aves; order Psittaciformes; family Psittacidae; genus Pezoporus; species Pezoporus occidentalis. Next base: position 2,120,144 of record NW_026915888.1, read on the forward strand.
TATTAATGATCTGGAAAGCCATATATCCAGGGAAACACCCGAGGCCTTCATTATGCCAGAGAGGCATCAGGATAATGCAGTGCTTGCTTTCTGCTTCTGGCCTTGAGAACAGAGAATTACTTTCTCCTGTTTCAACATTTGGTGGAGCACAACATGCCAGCAGGAGAGAGGGGGAAAAAGAGCCCTGGTTTCCATTCCTGCAAGTGCTGTGTCTGTTTTAAATCATGAGAGAAGGAGGCTTCTAATGAGGCTGATTCATATAATGATGTATTTTACAAGCTATTCTTAGCGGATTCACTGCAATATGTCATTCTTTATGTACCGTGAGAGATATATGAGCACACGAGCTTATGAAGGGTGGGGAAGTCTCTGAATAACTGACCAGTTTTGCACCTCGTGTGCTGGAGAAGGAGAGAATGAATTGGAAGTTCACATAGACCATTGCTTCCAAACCCTCCGGAGCTCAGGTCAGCCGTGAGCTCCACTCCAATAAATGTGAACAAGACTCGGGTCTTAAAACTGGTTTCCAAGGAAGTGTCTCATTTTATTGCAACACGAATAAGAGACTCTAAGGTAATATTGACTTTGGTTTACATTTCATAAAAGAGAAAAAGAAGACTGTAATTTCATGGAGGCTCGAACAGAAATGCCTCTTTCCATCCAAGCGGAAGGAATCACGTCCAGGACCTTTCCCTGAGGGCTCGGGGAAAGCACATTAACATGGCAACTCCCACTTTGCTTTATTTGTGAGTTACTCTTGCAGGAGGATGAGGCTGGAATTGAGTGAGGCTATAACCGGACTAACTGGCCAAAGCCTGTGACATTAAGGGGTAAGCAAGGATGCTGAGAGGATAATCCCAAAGATGCAGCTCTCCAGCTGATGAAAATCAGAAGAGCCAGATAATCACTGGGAGAGATTCCCACCTAGACAGGAGGTAATTGCAGGGGCTTTAAGTGGAAGGGTGCAGTAGTTGCTCCGGTTCTGCCTGTCACTCCTGTCACTGCTGACTTTCCCAGCACTGTCTCTAAAGATGCTGGAGGAGGGGCTGAGGCCCTTTTAATGAAGCGAAAGGATGAGCGGGTGGCCTGTCCAGAGCAGCAGTGGAAAGAGAAAAGCCATATGCAGAGAGCCCTGAGCATGGGGAAACCAGAGCCGCAGCCCGTTCCAGGCGCAGGAGCTGCTGAAGCACAGATGTCTTCAGGAAATCTCTGCTCTGGCCAGGTGGGACAGTGACTCACATCCCAGGCTGTGCCAGCACCCGGCTCTGCAGCATGCCAGCAGCAAGGACAACCGGGATCGCTCGCTGGACCAGCAGGCGTCTGACTGGTGAGTCCCACCTGGCCTGGGCTTTTCCAGCCTTGTATCCCAATGGCACGGGCACAGGTCCTTTCCGTGCGGCTCCCCATGCCTCCTGCATCAAAGGGGCCCTGCTTTTGCCTTTTCCCCAGCAACCTGATTTCTGGCAAGGGGAGCTGGCTGCTGTTCCCTCGCTGGGCTGCCAATATACCTCCTCTTTCTGGCCCGAGGGGCCACCAGAGAGTGATGCGGGCTCTTGCCAACTCCGTCTGCTTGGGAACAAGGGACGCAGCTTGGAGCCCAAGCCCAGCTCTTAGTGGTTCTCTGTTCTATCCCACAGACCAGCCCTCCTGGGTTTCTAAGGGCAGGCTGCCTTCACTTACTGATGTTCTTCACTTTCCTATGGCCTCGTCGATGACTTAATCATAACACCAGGGTCAGCCACCAGCTGCTGCCTATTCCCACGGTGTAACCTGCCCGCTTCCCTGTCTTCCCTTAAATGTAATACGTGGTGCATTTGTGTCTGGTACTTTCTCTTGTTTCTGCAATTGAAATCTTATCCGTTCATGGAGTGCCCGAAATTCTGCAGAGACACTTGGCCTGAGCACTCATTTCACTGCTGAAAGCCAATACTGCTTTAACAGATGCAGTAAAATGGTGAGAATCTAAAGTTCACTTTCCTGCTTGAACTACCCCAGATGAAAGAAGCCTACTCCACGCAGCTGAATGCCTCCCTTGCTTGCTGGCACATTAGCTTTAAAGGTGTTCTGGTAGTTTTCAGTCCCCTGTGCTGCCTAAGTGCTTTTGTCCAGATGCTCAGCTGGAGTAGATGGATGCAGCTATGCTGCAGTCAGCATTGCTATGCTGATTTATACCACCAGGCATACCTTCTTTTATATGCAGATGTCCTTAGAAAGTAATCATCAGGCTCCCTCAAGCTGATTCCACATGACTTGCAACTGCAGTTTCTGCAGCGTGTTCCCACACTGCACAGGCACCTGTCCAGGGTACGAAGGAACCCAAACCAACACCAGTGGCAAAGCCTCCACTCGAAGGATCCTTCATCCCCAGACATTCTTGACTGTATATTTATTGCATTGCCTTGCACAACAAATTATTTTCATTGCAATAATTTGTGTCATTTCTTCACCTCTGGAAACCAAACCAGAACGAGTCAAAGCATTAGCAGTGCACACTCTGCCTAAACCCCACGTCTTTAGATTCTCTTCCAATATCATTTCTGCCGTGTGAGTTAGACCAGTGCAGACCAGTCCCCTTCTGCGCTCGCAGCAGCTGAGCACCCTGTGGAGACGTTAGGCTCTGGTTAGTGTACAGTGCTCACAGCCCTGCGTTCCATGGCTATCTCCATTCAGCAGCACAACCCCTCTGCTCTCTGCCCACATTCCAGGTTTGTCTCCATTTGAAAACAATTAGTTCCCTCTGACTTGGCATTTTTGGCTTCCACCCAACTCCTTGCGGGCACTTTGGGATTTATAGTGAGAGCCCCTCAAAGCAATGGTTATCTTGAATGTTGAAACTATATCCAAAAGGCTAAAATGTATCTTGCAGCTGATGATGCTTTTTCCCTGCTGGAATCGCTTCATATGGATCGAGCCAATTCATTTTCCTGCAGTGAGGTAGTTCCAGGAATACTTAAGGATGGGGCAGAGGGAAGATGCTCATTGTCTCGTACCACCGGGGACTTAGCTGTACAATTTACTGCCTTCTGAGGTGCTTTGTGTAGTGGACAAATGTGAATCAGGTCTTCCAGCCAGGATAACTTCTTATAAAGAAATACTGTACAGCAAAGTAATTTGGCTGTAAGCAAAGCCCATAAAGGTTTTTGATGTTCACAAGAGAGGGAGAGAGGAAGATCCAAAGGTTATGGCCAGACCCAGCTCTCACTGAAGTGTTTACTTCCCAAAGAGGGAGTCCTAAAGGTGCTGCCCCTGGCAGCCTGTCATCCACCATGCACCATGAGGCTACATCACCAATGGAGAACACTGGGAATGGCAGTTTAACATAAAATTCCATGAGTTGTACCTGCCCATGTACCTGTAAGTCATGATCTTGACATCCTCGCATGCTGTGTAGATATGAAAAAGATTGTGTGTAAAAAGGGCATCTGGATCCCAACCTTCCTGGCTAGTGTTTAGCTCCAGGGAAGCCTCAGCCAGCCCCTAACTTTGAACACAGGCAACTGTGTGTGTAGCAGAAGTGAGATTCCAGACTTGGAATTGGCACCGCTTCCCTAGCTGAAACTTGCCAGGCCTTGGTTTCAAAGGTGACTGTCTGATAGGGAAAGCCAGAAACCAAACCAGTGATGTCAAAGGATTTCTCTTACAGTTTGCTCTTACTCCTTGTAGTCAAGGCATCTTCGAATGGACCCTCACAAACACACCAGAAACAAGAAAATAAGGAAATCCATGTGTTTGGTGTGAAGAACTTCTTTGCTGGAGCAATAACTCGAGCACCTCACGCTGTCCTCTCTTTCTATAAGTGTGGAAGGAAAGATATTAAACTAGACTTGGAATCTGTGCTTTGATCACCAGCTATGTCATACAAAAGGACATGCCAAGAGGAACTTTCTACAGTCTCCTTAGCAGACACCCTTCCACAGGTCACACAGGCTCATGTATATACATAGAATTAAGCAGGTACACACTTATTTCTAACATAAGCAAAACAAATCAGTATCCACTCTGGGTCTACAAAGGGGTTTCAAGGCTCTGTCATTGGATGAGTCTATTCATTTGCAATTAAATGAGCCTTTTCTCTTTCTGTTCACAGTACTGTAACATTCTTTTAGTTATTACAGCAAAAGTAATATATCAAGCTCATCTTTACATAGGTATTTAACAGTCTATATGACATTTTAACAGGCAGACATGAGGAAGAAAGCCAGCAATACTGGAAAATAAGCTCCCTGCTGCTTGCCAGCTGTCCATTGATCTGGGAAAACACTCATTTAGGAAAACTGCCCAGAGGACATTGCCATGATATAAGCTGAGACCTCTGCCTTCTGCAGAGCACTCACACAGGGGCAAACACATCAAATGGAACTGAGCCTATCTTACCAAAGAGCATCCTACACCAACGCCAGCTTTGGCCATGCTGGGGAATAATTCCTGGCATTCCCTTTGCCTGTTTCTCAACACGTTAATGCCTGAATGACCTCACTGGAAAGCCCTTCTCACAGGATGTGCCATCCTGCCAGGACTCTGCTTTGACTTCTACCAGTGCTACCGGCATGCATCGATCCATTGGGAGCGTCTGCAATTCCTTAGGATTCCTTTTCCGTTTGAGAGACCGCTGTTAAAAACTGTTAGCAGATTCTGTTTATAAGCGGTTAAATCTGTTTCCTTAAAGAGAAGGGAAAGCACAAGCAGGATAAGGGAGTCAAGGGAAAATTCCTAACACCTGGGATACAACGCCCATTAGTATAAAACACGATGTGAGTGACGGCAGCACTTGGGAGGAATGTGATTTTAACCATTCATCAACGCTGTGCCGTGCCCCACAGCTTTATCAGGCAGGTTTCACCCGTCTGAGAAGCTCACCTGAAAATGCAAAGTGAGGTCTTACCTGCCTTCACCTGCCAGGCAGTCCCTTGCCTTGCCCTGGACTCCTGATGCTCTCACTCCCTGCAGACAGGAGCTCTCCTCAGCACAAGTTATAGGAGATATTCAGCTTGCTTTCAACACCCAGACTGCTTAATTCTTCAGGCTGTCTGGAATATATTGGCATCAGGGGTGAATAATCCCTCCCAAGTCTTCACATCAGGCCTGGTTTAGTAAATCTTTCCACTTATTAAGGACAAATTTAAACCACCCAAAGATGCTTATTTTTTGTAAAGAGTCTGTGAAAACCAGTTTGTAAAGTTATGAGCCAGAACACACTGCAAAAGTACAATGAAAAGGGAAAGAAGCCAGTGACACATTTTAGCCCAGTTTAAACCATCAGCCGAATCCTTCCATCTCGTACAAAGCAAACAACAGAGTTTTTTGCCTAAGAGCAGTCAGCAGAGTCCTGCTGGGGTTAAGATGCTCTTTCTGAAGCACAAGGCAACACTCATCTGCTTCATTAGCCCATGGCTGAGTTGGTATATACGTTCCGGAGCAAGCAGACAGGACTTAGAGAGGTTCGTGTGAGACCCAGTGGCTCCAAGCCTCTTGCATGAGCTCCCTGTGCCCTTGCTACTCACACCCATGCCAAGGCAAAGCCAGCCTGACTCAGAGCAGCAGAAAGTGGAGTCCCTGAAACCCTTGGTAGAAAGAAGTCAAGGGACCAGTTGCTTGGAGCAACCTGCGGGCTGTGTATGGCAGCTCCACTGAGTACTGCTCGTGGATGCGCTTTGTACACCCGGGTACAATGGGGCCAGAACATTGCAATATTATCAAGGAGATATGAGCAACACTCATGAGGGTTACTATAAAATCTTAATGACTTGTAACTTTGCATAGCTGAATGCCAGAGCTCCTTCAGAAATGCTTATCGGCTCCCTCAGGTCAAGGTACTGGTGCAGTCATACCAGCCACTATGCCCTCTCTTCATCCCACTTTTGCAAGGGGGTAGTGCCCTTTGATGTCTGCTTAGATCTACCCTCACTTGTGGGTGTGCAAGAGGAGGTGCAGGTCCAAACCTGGGCATTATCACACTCAGCCCTAGAGCACGCTGTGTAAATCACAGCGGTTTGGTCAGTGTGTTCTTAAATCGATGATCCTATTAAAGAACCAGCCTGCCGGTGGATGGGGGGTTCATTGGTATTGCAGGAGTGTCTTTTCAAGACGTTCCCCCAGGGCTGGCTTGAAGCTTCTGCTTGACAGGTGTATGTAACACACAGAGATCCAGGGAGAAATCCTGCCTTGTCAATTCAACTGAAATGAGTCAATGAACAGGAATGACGGAGCCGGCGGTTCCACATGTGGGTTAATTTGCAGCATCTCGCAGAGTTTGCTGTTCCAGCACTTGGAAATCCTGTCACATTCCTGGAGAATGTATGAATTATAAATTCCTACTCCAGGCCTCAGATGTTTCGAGAGTTAGTAGTTGCTTATTTATCCTTTTCTATGTAACAAAAGGAATTCAGCACATCCCAGAGTAACCAATTGCCCAATAGCAACGCTACTTCCCTAGGCTAATAAGTTGTATCTACCCCTCAGGAAGGTGTTCTTCTACACTTACAATATAAGTTGCTACAATGCATTTTGTCCAGTTTCTTTTTCAGGCAGATTTATGCCTTGAATAAAGCCCACATCTCAATGTCCAACCGGTATTAGGCAAGTCGGAACAAATCTGATTTTAATGAAAACATCGTTTGGGGTCTGAAAAGATTTTGCCTTTTTTTCCACCAAAATATAGAAGCACCAACTGTACACCACACAATATTCCCATGGAAAGCAAGCCTGACTGCACTGCATGAGGTGCAAGCAAAGCAGAAACGTGTTTGTACAGCACAGAGAAATGCACTGGGATACCCGAGGACTGCGGGGTTTTTCTGCCACACCGGCCTCTAGGTTTAAAGATGACCATCCTGTTGCAGAGCACTGTAGCTGTGTCTCTGGTTTTGATAGGAAGAAAATCAGAAGAGGTATCTTCCCCAAGTTAGACTGCTCTGCAGGTTTCTCCCACATTTCAAACTCGATGATCTTAAGGTGCTTTCCAACCATAACTATTCTATGAATGTATAGATGGACATGAGAAAAAGGTGGTTAATATTATAAGCAATTACTGACACTGAAAATACCCTCCACTACTGTATACTACCTAGAATCACAGAACGGTTTGGGTTGGAAGGCACCTTAAAGCTCATCCAGTTCCACAGGGAGGGACACCTTCCACTAGACCAGGCTGCTCCAAGCTCACATCCGCAATTATTCCCCAAGTTTCTATATTCACATAATCCTGGATGCTCTGTAGTAATCAGGTACTAACTGCTATTTGAAAAGCTGGCTGCACACAAGCTTATACGATCCTATGGCTGGTCTGGGACCATTTCTTCTGGAAGGTTTGTGGGGTTGTGCGTAGCTGCAGTCACCTCCTGGTAGACACATCAGTGTGCTTTTACCCTGCATGCCCTGTGCTCAGGAATACAGAAGAACATGCAAAGGGATATTGTGTTCTGTGTCAATGCCTGTTACAAGCCCCAGCAACGTGCATCAAGCTCAGCATGTTTCTCACTGCTTCGTGTGCTCTTGTGGTGTTGCAATACGGGGGAGAGACCTGACACAATGAAGACAACTCCTATTTCATCTCTGGAGGTTCATTCCTCAGCCTGATTTCCTCCTGCCTTGTCCCAGCCTCCACGAGGCTGGGATAAGGGAGCACAGCTCATAGAAAACCTTCCCCACACTGAGCTGTCTGCCTTCACTATAGCTCTTCGGCAGCAGCTCCTCTTGCTGTGACTACATCAGTAAGCAGTGATAACAGCTCTGCTCTCCAGGGCCACATTAAGCTGCTTCAGGGCAGACATTTTTATGTCCTCTTTCTCATGCCATTATACACAGGCTTCATGTCCAAAAAAAATCATCTGTCACTTCCAGTTCCTGCAGCATTATTCTGACAAAAATCAGTCACTAACAAAGTCCTTGATGTCAGAGGCTGCATGAAAGCAAAGTAATAAATACTGCAGCAGTCAGCTTGTCTTCAGAGTCCTGGTGGTTTTGCCAGAGATCTCACTTACTCCTTCAACACTGTGTTGTCAAAGGAATTTCATTTCTCTTTCCTTCCACTGCCTTTTTTCTTTCCTTTCCCTCCTCCCCTTTTCCTTCTCTTCCCAAGGAAATGAGGGGCAAGCACAAGTGAGACACTGCGATACTGTACCATCTTTATCACGCCACCATCTGCAAATGGTTTCATTCTTCTGACAATCTCACATGCAACCTTATAAAAAGACCTGGCTTACTTATGCTGCTTACTTCAAAGCTGTAGAAAGCTGTGTTGGACCACTCTATGCTGGTGAGGCAGATAATAGGAGGCTGGGTTTGATTTCTGTGTGAACCTATCTCTGTCAAATGGCTAATGGGTGAGAAAACATTTCTTCCAGTTGTAGACCTCAATCCTCCTTCAAAATGAAGGCAGGGAACAAATTAGCAGCCAGGTGAGGCTAAGAAACCCTACAAGTGAGGAATGAATCTCTGAGTTTTCCTCTCCATTCTGCAGAGGCGGCCATGGAAGCTCTTGGCACCCCTGCAACCACTCCAGTAGGATTTAATATTGTTCTTTCCCCATTTCAATAATTCCCCTATGCTGGAAATTTCATTAACTGCCTTGTGCCAACCTTTGCCCAAACCATCTTTCCCATTGGATGGTGCAGTGGGCAGGCCAGATAAGAATGGGCTGTGTCTGACCCTGCTGGTCCTTCCACAGCTCCCATTAAAAATCAGTGGGTTTTGGGGATGCTCTGGACCTTGCAGTCCTGGGTTTGGTCTGACCTGCTTCCCTGGAGCCCATGGTCCCACACACAGCTGGTTTTCCCCACAGAAGGACAAAACAAAATTACTCCTTCCTGCTTTATTTCCAAAGGCACCTTTCTGAACGTTCCAGTGGCTGTTTTCTTCACACGAGCATTTTCCTGTTCTCTATCAGTTGGAGGAGGTCATGACTTTGTATTTTGCCCTGTGGATGTATTAAACAGAAATAAAGCTGGTTTTATTTTCCTTTCCAGTTCCTCTCCATGCCAAGGCAATGTGTATTAGCCCCTTTTCTTTCAATACATCTCTTTAATGGAAACATGTTCTTCCCAGCTCTGAGGACACGGCTTTCTATCTCTTGAACACTTTGGGTTTGTTTTAAGTACTTCTGATAGGAATTACTTTGGTTCTCTTCGACTAGAGACTTGCAGCAAAGCAGAACATTGGAATGATGAAAACCTATCTGTGATTTTAATCTCTTTATAAAAAGCCTCACTTTTGTCTCTGTCTCGTTGCTCCTATTTTAAAGAACAGTCAGCAAATAGGAGAAAACCTTCAGCGTTGCCCTTCAGCTCTGTGCTCAAACTGAAGGGGTTTTAAACTCCCCTTGGCTGTTCACAAGCCCAGAGGATTTCTTTTTATTGTTTAAGCCTCTCTAGAAAGTGCAGCTTTTTCTCTGGGGACAAGTTCTAAGAGAAACAAATCAGAGATGAGGAATTTTAGCAGGCAGCTTACTCTCGGGCTCATTCCTTTGTCTCTCTCCTGTCAAGGCACTTTGATTCTGCATCCCCCACATATCTCAGCCTTCCGAGGCATTTATAAATTATAGAAGTATTTATTATTGTGGGGAAAATGTGATCATTCACTGAACTCACCATGAACTTTGCACGCATGCTCACTCCCTCTGTCCTGAGATGGGTTTTTCATAACCAGCAACCCCCTTGCTGAAGCTCTGCAGACTGACTTCTAAGGCTGAGAGCTTGGCAGGTGATTTCAGGCTCATACCGGATAACCCGGAGCAAGAGGAAGATGTCCACTGTATCCCCCTCTTTTCGAAACTAAATCTGCAACACCCCTTCATGCTTGTCCAGTTTATCATATCAATACAGCAAACACCGTGTCAGTGTGGGAAGAAAACACCCATCATCCCACATAGCTTTATGGGAAAATTTCTGTGAGATTTGCAGTTCCTTCTGTTGCTAAAACACATGTTTATGAGGATGGGATGTGAAAGACTTCTGAATGCAATTAAACTGTAAGTTTCTCTTTCTCTGGTAAATAATAGAAGGATCAGCTGGTAGATGTTTAATTGGGATCTGGTTATTCCTCAGTTTTAAATAGGACAGGTTAATTTAGAAGAGGATTTTGGATATGTAGGTGCGAGAGATCGATAATTCCCATGTGTGGGATCTGTTCCACTGCTGTCTGTGGAAGGAGATGATAATGTCGTGTTTCCCTTCATACTCTTACTTGATGCTGAAAAGAATACAGTTCTCAGAGTGCTGCTCTGCTGCAGCAAAGACACTTCTTGGACATAGACACTCTGGATTTGAACTCAAGCCTCCAGAGAGGACTACTTAATCCTCAAAAAACACCTACAGTAGCCCTTATATGCTCCTCACTTACTATGTCTTGGGTGATATCTTCCATTAACGCTACCAGGGACCCATACTCTGCCTGATCACTAAAAGATCCGTTCTCCACAAGGCCAGAAAATGAATGCATTTAATAAGGATTAACCCCTGCTGGCACGAGGGAGCAATAAATACCATAGCGCCAGCATTCGTAACGCTGTAGTTATCATTGTGTCAGCATTTCTGTTATAAACCAGGGTTTGGGGGGGATTAGAACTCAGCCATAAAATTTTCTCCAGGCTGAAACTTGGCATAAAAAAAGAAATATCAGTCTATGATTGCTTTTTTCTTTCTTTTTTTAACCTTAGCAAAAGAATCTCTTCAGTCTATTTTAAGTTGTAAAAGGAAAGAATATGAGACTCTTCCCAAATTCTTTCAATCACCATCCAGGCCTCTGGGAATGAAGAAAGACTCTGGCTGTGGTTGCATTTAGGGGTGAGTTTTCATTGGGGTATCAGAAGTTCAGGGATTAAAGACACTTCTTGGTATTTCTTGAAAGCCAGAAGCTTTGTCATATTATATCAAAGGGCTCAATTCTTTAGCAATGGGGCTTTAAAACTATTTCTTCCTCCCCTTCTTGTTCAGAAAAGTGGATCATTTTAAATCACCAGCACCTCTAGACCACACTCAGTACCTTGACCAAGCCCCAGGTAAGTAGTCCCGCTACACTCCCCAGTTTATGCCAGGCTGTGGGGACACAGGGATCAGACTGGGATAACTGAAATCGGGTTGGTTTGATATTTTATTCTGAGCTCAGGTTTAAGGGTTTTAGCAGAATTTTAGTTCCCTCTCAGAAACGAGATGAGGGAAACAGGGGACTGATGTGAAAGAAAGGCATGGAATGTATGGGAGAATAGGCACAGAGAAAGAGTAGGCACAGACCTTTGCTGTGGGATGTCACACATGAGCCTGAGCCAGCTCGCAGCTGCAGACATCCATCCCCCTGCTCCCAAGTCCCTGCTGTCCAACAACACCGCATGGGATTCACTGCTCCTTGGAGCAAAGCATGATTTACCCTTCAGTGCACAAGCCCACACCATCAAAAAGGTCACCACTGTTTGGTGTAGACCTCAAGATGAGAACACGAATTAATTTGTTCCCCAAAATAGGGTTTTCTTTTAGAAACAGGAGTGCTGTTTTCTGCCTCGTGCACTCTGAGGTATCGCATTGAGTTCCAGCTTCCCTTCGGAGCTGAACTTCATCCTCCTACTAGGATGGTTTTATTTTAGTCACCAAATATTTGAGGTTAAAGTGAATAGTTCATCTTTAATGGGATTATCTCTTCCAATGTTTGCTTTCATTACAGTTCGAATTGCTCTGAGCATGAGAATCTAACCTCACCAAAAGCATATTTTTGTAATCCGATACAAACTAAATTTAACCTTTGACTCCCATCTATAAAGACATTACTTCTTTTTCCACCGAGCAGCAGAACGTTAGATTAAAGATCTGCCAGTTTCAATTTCCAGGTTGCTAACCTTCCTGTGCTTGGGTCCTGAAATGTGGAAAGCTGTGTATTTAGTGAAGATATTTAATATTAATAGCAGCAGTCAAGTTGGTTTTATACCTGCTACTTGCAAGAGATGGAGGCTCTCCACCGACTTTTTAAACAGAGAATAATTTCCTTCACCTACACTGTACAATACAGTAGAACCCTTTGGACAGAGATATTTGAAATGAAATCTTCCCTTCGAGATACTTTACTGGCTTATCACAATGCTTTTATTAAACAAATCATTTTTATCCAAATGCTTCGGAATATTAAGCCTGTGCTTAGGAAAAAACGTATTCATGTTCTCTCTCCTGAGGGCTGGCTCTAAATATGATACAGAGAGGGAAACAGATTCTCTGTATTAGTCTATTTTTCCCCCAGTAAATCATCAGGAACACTGGAGAGGAGGGGTTGCTTTTTAAGCTGCTCTCCACTGGAAGAATCCACCTAAATATGTGTTTTTCACTGCTGCTTTGATAAGATGAAGTGTTGAAACTTTCCCTGAAAAAAGCTTTTGGGATATTTGTCAGGGATTTGAGGTTTTCTTAAAGAAGCTATTAAGTGTGAATGAAAAATGATCATGTCTCCAGTCCTGCAAGGGACAGATCAGAAGTGGATCGGCAGTCAAAGCTGTGGTGAAGTCAATGATACTCTTCAATGCGTTTCTGCAGTGATGAAGTAAAGGGGAAAACAGCTCCTTGCATAAGTCAGGATGCGAAGGGGAATGTGGGTACATATATTTATGTATTTAGCCCAGGAAAAGTTGCTAGGAATTCCATTGGATACATTTCCTTTTCGTACAATTCATAGGAAAGCCTTTGTGTTCATATCCTTACTCAGGCTCCATATCGAAAACTGATTTAGATATAAACCTTATATGCTGTTAAATCTGTCCATTCTGTAGAGGAAAGCAGGCAAGAAAAAAGAGAAACCCACCTTATATTTCAGTTGTCAGGGAGGAATACTGCAGCTAAAATTCAGATTTCAGTTTGCACACATACTGTGCTAATAAATGGTCAGCTTAGAAGCATTTCCTGTTTATACACTCTGTTAATAAGCATCCATCACCCCTGTCACATATACGGGATACCAAATTCAAATGTCAAACAAAATGTAAGAGGTCACACATTTTCCTTTGCTAACTAAAAGTGTAATTCATAAATATTATTGCTACCAAACTCTCCATCTACAGCACTTGTTTAGAAATATGCACATGTAATATAAATTGTGATTAAGTTAAATGGGTATATTATTTCCTGTTTTAAGGGCGAACAGCAGCATGAATTATGTTTTACTCAATAGGCATTTCAATAAAACCCTATAGCCTAACAAGCTGCTATCATATAGTTCAGCTGCGCAGACTAACAAGAGAAGGGTACGATCCACCACTGATATGTAAGCTGTTTCTCTGTTGTTTCTGCTGATGCATAGAGAAAACATTTTCTTAGCTCAAAACCCTTTCCATTTTTATGTCATAAAAATAAAGCCGATTTGATTGCAGGGGGGTTCTACATGCAGAATAAAGCAAATAAATATAATCAGATAACTTCAATCTCTTTCTTTTTAGTGATTTCAGAAATATAGGGCTTGAGGAAATCTCTCTGTGAAAATAGTCAACAACTTCCATAGTTTGAAATGACCCATTTTAGTCTGTAGGAATCAAACAAAATGCAGTCTTTTCTGGTTAATATTCTGCTGCATCTCTTTTTGCTTGGTACTGTATTTTCCAGTTAGTTTAAAGCATTTTAGGGCCTGATTCAGAGTTCTCCAAGGTCATCTTAAAGATTTGCAAAGCTCTCAGTAGATTAGATTTAAATGAACATGAAGTAAGAAACTGAAACTCTGATATTATGAGTAATAATAATGTGCTGACAACATGTTCTCCCTTCAGGCCCAATTAAAGATCTTTCTCACAAGCACACACAATGAAAACATTACAATTGAATTTAAAAGATAACTGTAATGTTAAAACTGTCAGAGTTATTCTGCAGTCCGAGTGCAATTAAACAAGAGAGGCAAAAGCACATTTTGCTAAAGAAAAACCTCAGATTGTACATAAAAAGGGCTATTCCCACTGAGGATCTGTACAGCCCAAGATAAGCAAGCCCAGTGACTGCTTGTCTTGAGCAACCGCGTGCAAAACGTGGTTGCGAATGCTGTGAAATCAAAGGCTTTCAAAGCAAATACGAATGCCGCACATTCCCAAGTTATCTACTCCTTCTCCTTTTCTTTAAGCTTTGGTTAAAAACCAAGAGATTTTACCAAGTCGCTGGAGCCTGGTGTTCTGTTAAAAGCTTGTAAAATGGGAGTCTGAATATTTTGTTTTATTAGGGGGAACATAGTGCACAGCAAACACAAAGAAGATGGCTGAAAAGGAAGGGGTGCTGCATCCTTTACTCCAGCATGTAAATCACTTCCTTATTCTGAAAACCATAGGAAAAGAGGCAAAAGAAGCGCTATACATTAATAATGTCCATACTAATAATTAATAATACTAATTAATAACATAATTCAGACTGTTTTACAGTAGTGTCAAATCTTTGGTGTGTCGCTATTTATGAAGGGATGTAACACCAAGGCTGATACCATCAAAAAGGGAAAACACCATTCCATTTAAGTATTCCATTAACAGAAAGAGAGTCCTAGTCATTAAAATTCCAACACTAATAAATAACTAATTGTGTTCATCTTGGTGTCCACGGTTTGGCCACTGAATTTCAGTAGTTAAAAACATCATAAATCGAGTGAAGGTATTGTCATTGATGCATAGTACCAACTGATTCCCTTGAAAGCAGCCAACAAAGACAAAAGAATTCCCGAATCCATGTTTATAAATCCCTGTGTAGTTTGCTTTGCTGTGGGGTTATATTGCTTATTTTTTACAACTGTTTAGCTTATTGATATTCCTCTAAAATCCTGTGAAGGCATCCCCAAGAGGGAGTCTGCTTTTCTACCTTACCACATAGGGCCTGTGTTGAATTCCCATCTCCAGGGTGGAAAGAGAAATCTGGAGTGGTCCAGGGAGCTGCCTCAACAGCTTTAATCCAGTAATGTGGCTGCTCCTTCCATGTCAGAGACAAGTGATGGGAGGAAGGCTGCGGGACACACATTCAACAGTAAAAGCCAAATGCTCTTCCTTCCTGTTTATAACTGCAGAACTCCAGCTCAGCAGTGCACCAACTCCTCCCAGGCACCGAGCATGCATACAGCAGAGAGCTAAATCTGCATTAAGCCCTTAGATGGTGAATGTAACACAACTGACAGGTAACAAGAGAAATTTTATCCATCCCTGGTCAATTAAGCTAATGTAATTCCCCAGCAACCCGGTGTATAATGTTTAGCCCTTTCTGTCACTTGTTTTGTTCCACTGACATTCAATCACTCATTTACCTCTGTTGCCAAAGGGCCACACCTGAGCTCTGATTTATGGAGTGCCGTTGCAAGGGAAGAGCAGCCTGTTTGACTCTTGGTTATTACATTTGTGCTTAGGGAGTAATTGGTTCAACCTACACCAGTAATATGGAGGGAAATAGGAACTGAAACTTCAATCCTTTCACCTGTCCGGTTCCATTCCCTGCTTTTGATTCAAGGAATGAGTTTTTCTTGTTGCCTTTTCATGCACTGCTGGGTTATCTTGCAGTATGGCTTTCCAGACACCACTTGAGTATTTCCACTTTTAGGCATATTTAATGATCCTGCCATTGCTGGGAAGACTCAGTCCCTCTTTACATGTATCGGTACAAGCCCACTACGTCTTGAACACATCACATGTATCACTACCACAGATTGCATCTGCAGCTCACGAGCAGTAGGTCTTGACTATTCCCAAAGCACTTCTCTCAATGCACATTTGTGATTGCTTTGATCTAATCATGGGCAACAGATAGAGCTGAAACTTCAGGGTGGCCAGCAGCTGAACTGGGTTGCCAAACATCTGGATATCCATCCCTAAAAGCTAATAAATAAATAAATAACTCAATCTCCAAATTACACTGCCAAAGTTTTCAGGAGAAGTGGGAAATGTGTCCAGGGAAACCCAGATGTAGGAGCAGCTCTAGATTGGATGGGATTTAGACTGATAGGGTGGGGGCTGCAATTAGTGTTTTAATAGGAAAACAAGGCTGTAAACCAGCATAAACTTCAAGAATAAATGTAGGTGTCTGGTTTCTTGCCCTCTTTAAGGAGGTTCTGAGCACTTATAATTCATATTGAAGGCAAACAGGGCTTCACATGTTCAGCTATGTTAGTCATTCAAGTCTATTGTGTCCCTTGAACCCTGGGACATAGCAACCTTTTAACTGCAACTTCCCGTGGCTCATTTCCAGGACAGAAACATAAACATGTGAGGTCTGCTGACTCTCTATCTCCATTTAGACTCTGGGAACTTGATAAATGCAAAACATTTGCTTACCTTATGAGAAGAGGAAGTCGTGCTCCCCATTGCACAATTCTGATGGTGGAATGAAGGACTCGCTGCTGTAAACCAAGACAAATGTTGCTCAAAACCTGCATTTTCAGACAGATTGTGTGCATTATTTTTTATGATTTCTGACTGGTTTGGCTTGGCAAAGCAGGAGTCTCACAAAACAAGTGATGAAGGCTCCTGGCATGAGACTTCTCAAATGTTCAGCAAGTATCTGTAAGCCTTATGAAGTCAAGATGACTCATCCATCTTGACTTGCTTACACGTATGTTTCATGTACTACTCTACGTAGACCAATAGAAAGTGTTACTCATTTGTTTTATTAACGCAGGGTTATATTTCAGCAGAACTATCTAGTTTTGATGCTGTTTATTTTCAGAACAGCTCGGGGGGAATTTCATAGGTCTGCAAAGCCACTGGCCTTTCTAACTCCTTTTCTTGGCAGCGGAGACCCAGAAATGTGAAGTGGAATCTCAGTTTTCAGTTTAAAATGAAAAGAATAAGTTGCTTTCCCTGTTGTTCAGGGACTGCGTTCTTGGAAACACAAGTCTGGTAAAGGCAATTACTTTTGTGCATTGCTCTGTGCACAAGGCCACATCTTTTGCAGCCAGGAAAAAAGGGAATCCGTTCCCTTTTCATTTTGGGAAAGCCTCCATGTGGGGCAATGATTAGAGAAGGGAATAACAATGGTACAGATATTGACCATGGGGGATTGGGCATTTTAATCCTTTTTTTACTTCCATTTGTCCCACTTAAAATGCATTGTCTTCAGAGCAATAGCAGCCACTGCCTAGCCAAAGGACCCCACAGCCCCTGGGTTTGCAGAGGTCACCTTGCAGTGTGTACTTGGTGAAAGCAAGACCCGGACAGAAATATGGCATTTCTCAGCCTAAAATCATATCATAACTCTGCCTTGTTATTGTGCAACCACTGCAGTAGGGGTTATGTCCAGCCCTGCTATGTCTTTGCAAACTTATTACTTCTGTAACTAACTGATGAGGTGAGTCCTCTACTTATCGCAGGCAGCATGAGGAGTTCTTTGACCAGAAAAGGGGTTTAACCCACTCTGAAGATGGCAGCATGATCTAATGTGCTATCTGTCCAACAAAGGGATCAGATTGTGTTGATGAGACGTTACGAAGTCATACAGGCAACAAGGCAATAATTTGGGACATCAGTGCTCAACATATGACCTAAATCTAACTGAGGTTTGCTCGTCTTGCCAGATATTAGTTTAAGCCAGTTCTGGAATTAGAGTCTGAAGCCAGAAAACCACACAGCTAGGCCTTATTTAAAAAAAAAAAAATAGAACTAAAAAAATCTCTTTTTTTGTTTCTGTGGAAAACTATTGTTCCAATTGCAATAAATTCATGTGCAGTGCTTCCCTTCTGCTAAAAGCTTTGTCTTTGCACTGGGAAAAGGAAAACCCGGGTGCTGAAACGCATCTGCTGAAAAGTGCAAATTTTATGCATGAGTTCCTGCCAACAAGTTGCTCTTAATGGAAACTTTGTTTTCATCACATTTTCTGCAGCAAAATCTTGCCCAATCTTTTATCAGCTCCACACATCAATAACATCTATCCACAAAGTGGATGCTACATTTCTTCATTCATGCCTCATTCGTATAAACAGTCGTTTTGATCACATTTCCTTACTCTTGCAGCACATCTTCAGGGAAGAGAGCAAGGGAAGATTAACTGTTTTCAGTAGACATGCCTTTTAAATCAGTAAAAGGGAACAGATGGAATGACATGTGAGGGGTTCTTGGACTGAAAAATACTTCAGTGGTAAATACATACATATACGTGTATGTAACCTCATCTAGATGAACACACAGGCACATGTGTATGCACTGATGTGTACACACAAACAGCGTGTACATGCTGCAAGGTAAATAAATGTAGATGGAAACAGGTTTATGTTTCGTAGCCAAACGCACTTAACAGTATCCAAATGAACCCTGCGAACAACATTATAGAGTATGTTGTATCTGCAATAGCAATCCACCTAATCTATTCTGGACTTCATTCTGGCTGACATCTGAGGGTGCTCTAATGCTGCCAACTGTGCAATAAATCTGCTGGGTCATATTACTAGACATATCATACCATTGACGACACAAATGAGCCATCAGTGAATAGCAAGCACCAATACAGATGCTTTGGTAAAACAAGACAATAATAAGCAGGACTGCACTATCTTCTTACAGCCCTGTGAGTGAAAAATGAGTTCTAATGCAGAACACCTGCACCACATAATGAAAGTCCTGGAAAGCAGCTATGGCTCAGAAAAGTTGGCTTGTGAACATTAACGTCTCCCCGCATCCACCATCCAGGAACATAAAGCACAATCAAACCCAAAACAGCTCAGACCGGACACCACTTTTGCCCAGGTGTTCTTCTGATGGAGAACAAGTAATAACCCAGTTCTGAACGTGTTCTGGGGGGAAACCTTACTATAGAGACCTTCCCAGGTCAGTCTGGCACAGAGTGGAGGCCCTAAGGAACAGAGGAATAATGGGGGCTGCCCTTCTCTTCATTGAAGTCAATCCTTCCTGCACCACACTCAACAGCAACATGTCTGAGCCACTGGAAGTGTTTTTCACAGGACATGGTTTGAAGAGGCACAGTCTGTGAGGAGATGTTTCTCCATTAGCCAAATATTCCTGGAAAACAATGGAGAAGCTTTGGGGCACAAAAGCCCAACACAGGCTGAGAGAACCTCTGTTTGGTGTGATTGTGTTAATCATTTTGTTAGTCTGAGCGAAAAGGGTGATCAGCAGCTGAAGAAGGTGGTCATGTTTAACCCTGTGGGACACAGAGCTGGAGTTTTAGAGGGGTAGCCGGAGAAGGAGGTTGCGTGAGGAAAATCATAATGGGCAATAAGACCAGAGATCAAGTGATGGGGACTCTATTATGTCCCTTGCAAAGCTGTTCCATTGATAACTGACATTGTGTTTAAAGTTTACTTTCTTAGTTCCACTTTTGGTTTTCCTATGCTTGGCTTCGTTGTTTTGTCTGCCAGCCTTGAACAGGTTTCTAGTTGTGACATTTAAGGATTGGTAGCACAACCTAGAATTTCATTTCCACTTACGGACCTTTCCTTCCACTTAAGGGTCTTTTTTATCCAGTGTCTTATTTTATGCCAGAAGAAGGAGTCCCTAATTTCACTCTTCAGGGGTCAAACATAGCACAGCGCAGCTTGCATAGAAAGGTACTTAGAAAATGCGTATGGAATATCTAGAGAGGTCCTGAGAAAGCCATAAAGCTCTGCAGTGAACACAAACCAGAAACGGTTCCTGGAGACTTCCAAAATAAAACTGCTCCCTTACTAAAAATTAACATTTTGAACCTAAATCTCAGTTCAAGGGGCAAATGCAGAGTAAACCCCACAAAACTGAGATGTAAAGAGGGCTCGTCCTGCATGGGCAACTCACTGTGGGTTTATGCTGTTGTAAATAACAGCAGAATTGTCCCCCTTATCAGGAGATTTAAGTACATTGTGCCTTGCACTCTTGTTATTCTTTGCAAGGCCTTTATGTAACGTTACTGGTTGTCCTGAAAAAATTGGGATTAACTTGGAAGACGTATATTGCAGATTGGATTAGACTTCAAAGAGCTATTGCCAAAGAGAACTTTTAAAAGGCTTTAAAAAATTAACTGTACCGATACAGGCTCTTTCCCTTTGAACATGAAGAAAAAAAAAGGCAGAGTTTAATATTACTTAAATATGTCCAACAATTAAGTTGCTTGGTACTCAAGCAAACCACACGGGGAGGCTTTCAAAGGAAAGTGGATATTCTAGTGACTTATCAATGGCTCCATTTCTCCTCAGCTTTCCTGCAGTAAAGGCAGCCATTGCCCTTTAACAGCCCAGGACATGCATGCCAAGGAAAAGTATGCTGTGGAAACAAGAAACAGTGGCAACCTCTGCTGAAACATCTCCTGTATGGAAGCCCCAGCCAGCCTATAGCCTCTCCCAACTCAGATTGGAGTGCTGAGATTGCAGAGCCGGAGACTTGGCCCACGGACTCTCCTTCTAGTTATGCTTTCCTCTTCTCAGGCTCTGCAAAATGAGCTGGGGACTCATAAATGCATCTGACCATACGAGCATCCATGGTTCTGAAACACCATGTAGGGTTTAAACTGGGGACACTGAGAAAGCAATGGGCTCATTTCAGGCATGCCTCATGGCCAGTGTCTGCCCCAAATCCTCCATGTGTGCCTTGGCTTGAAGGAGTTGAGGTGAGCAAAGAGGGGTGATCACTTCACACAGCCCCGGGTCCCCAACCCTGGTGCTGCTTTCCCCTGACCCTCCCCACATCACTGCTGTATGGACAACTCAGCATGTTTCGCCCATGCAGCATTGCACAAGGGATGGACTGGCGTTTCCAAATGAACATTTATGAGCTGTTGTTGAGCTTTCAGAGTTGTTGGCCAGGCCCTCCCTTCCTTTAACTCTCATCTTGGAAGCAGCAGGCACAAGGAAGACATGCTTGGGCTTCACTGGTCACTGGTACCAAGCGGTCCTGCCTCACCTGCCTTCAATGCGCTTGGGGGATTGCTCGAGATGTGGCTCCAGCAGCTCCCAGATTTCACATGCAGGAATTTGAATGGTTTTCTGTTCATCTCTGTCTATTTTTAACCCATCCTTCTTCAGGCTGAGAGGGATTATTTGTCAGGAAGGCTTTAAAGTAACTCATTTTACTGCAGGGAAGGTGAAGCACTGACTGATGAATGAAGCAAAGTGCTTCTCCAAGCATATTTGGTTGTCCAGCAGCATGTGAAATGCACAGTAGAAGTGCCAAGTGTTGCTGTGATAGGGATCTTGTCCTACTGCAGATTTTCTATTGGAAGAATAAACAGAGAGGGTAAAATGTCACTGTTTTTGTAGAACATAATAGCTCTCTTTCTTTTCCTCCTGAGAAGCCTGGGAACTCCAAACACATTTGGGGGCACTTTTATGAAATGAAAATACCCCTGCATGATGAGCTCATTTCTATCTTTCCAGCCCAGCCCCGCAAAAGGTCACTTTAACAAACCACTCTCTCAGGAGCTGGGGAGGAGTCAGGAGCTCACACTAATCCTCCTCATTGCACTCTGCCTCAGGTTTTCATTTTGTTAATCAGCGGCCAACAAATCCCAGCTTTCAAAACTCATTATCAACCTGCTCCATACTATTACCCCTGCCCTCTCCTTTTGGTTACACATCCCTCTGATGTAGGTATCCTCTAAGTTGCCTTCTGCCTCTTTTTGGTGCACAATCCTAACCAACTTTGAATGTAGCTCAGCTATAAATAACTGGGGTGCTGCTGCATGTATGGATTAGTGCCGATGAAGAAGCAGAACAGAATGAGCACCAGTGGCCAGCTTTGCTCCTACAGGGAGCTTTAAAACCCAATCTGGGTTCCAGAAGATCTCTGCCAGTAGAAACTGCCCAGGCCCAACACTTCATCACTGTATCTCCTGCCTGGATCAGCCCCACCCCAGTTTATTAGTAGGCAAAACGGTACAATTGGAAGCCCAGGTTGATTTTTCACAATCTGCAAATTAAAAGAAAAGGGGTTTGAATTTTCTCCAAGCTGTACATGAGCCTTCCCCCCTCCCTTCGGAGCAGAGCTGGCAATCTGCAGGCCTAATGAATTTTCCAAGTCCCAGTAAAAGGGGAAGCTGCCTGCAACCCTGTCTGCAAGCTTCCAAGTCTGCTGGCTCCTCAAAGCTCAGCAGGGCTTTCCACCGTGGTGCCTCTTTGTGGTATGTGCAGGAAAGGTCTAAGTTTCTCCTGGATTTTCTTCTCCTCCTCTTTTTTTGGTTACAGTCTGTCTCAAACACACAAAAAAGGGGGATTAGAAGTGGGGTTTGGCTGAAGAACAGTGACATCTGTCCCAGTGCCATTTTCTGAGGGCTTTGTGACAAGAACATTACTCAGGAGTGTGACTAGATGAGAACCATGTCCCACCTCCATCCTGCTTCCATATGTTTGGGTTTGTCATACAAAGGCCACGATCCATCAACCTTTGCTGTGTCACTTGTCACCTAGTTTCTTCACCAACATCTGTTGCAGCACCAGCTCTCAGCCCCCACCGTATCACATGAACTGCAGACTCTGCACCAGAGGAATTACATGGAACTTGAGGCAGCCATGATTTATGTTGCAATACAAATTGCACTGTAAGTTATGCTGCCCTCAAAGGCGAGGGATGCTGACAAGAGCACCTGTTGTCCAGATTCCTCCTTTCTTCCCAGACCAGTCTCCTGCAAGGTCAAGCCATGGCCAGCGTGGTTTAGGATTCAGGTCACTGGGGATGGTTGCTTACCCACATTTTCAAGGGGGTATTTTTAAAGGAGCTTCATATACAAAAATTGAGGAATTTAAGTCAAAACATGTGAAGACAAATAGTAATGGCTGTAGCTCGCTTGGCTCTCTAGTCTGAATGTCCTTGATCAGAACAAAAGTTGTAGTAACAAGTATCCAACAAGCAAAAGATGAGACAAATTGTGCATTCTAGTGACTTAGCCTTTTTAATCTGTTCTTTCTTGCTAGCACATGCTGTCATTAGCAAGGTTGACAAGAGGGTACTTTCAGAATTTGCATCATTCTCTCTCACACTTAATAACTTTTTCAGCCTCCAAGAATATAAAGCTCTGCTTGTGCCACTACTGATCAGTTCAGATCAGTAGAGACACGCAATAGTCAGCCATGCAGGAGAGATGTTTTAATGAGTCATCTTCTCCCCTTTTCTCCATCACTCTCTGGGAGTATTTTATTCCCACCAGGCTGTCAATGAAGACAGAGTTTCTGTTCCATTTAGTTGGCTTACATCTCACCTACGTCACCTAGAAAGTGAGAAAAGTGGTGCGATGTTCCAGTGCTAGTGTGGCACTGCAAACCAACACCTCAGACCAGAATAGCTAAGGATGCAGCATAGCCATCTGCTGGGTTTCTCCATATCATTCCCTCTTTCTCCCCTGAGAACGTTTTGCTTGGCCAGGATCTGAGGATCTTTCTTGTCTCTGGCAAAGTCAATTGAAGCAACTCTGCTCCCAGCACTACCCATCATGGTTGGTGCATATGCCCAAAGCAGCTATTTAGAGTTGTTCAGTGCAAGTGGTGCAACCTTAGCTGAATGTATTGAGCTTTGCAGTGGTCACACACACTTTTCTGTCTTGCCTGTGGCACCCAGAGGGACATGAGAGCATGGCAGAGGTGGGACACAGCATTAACAACTACACCAACACAAGCTGAATCTTAGACTTCGGTCCCCACCAGTGTCCTTTGGACTCCCCCCTTCATAACACGGCAGTAACTGCGATGCACAAAGGCTCGTATCTGTCAGAGGAACCATAGGGAAAGGTGTGCCCTATTTGCTCAAAAATTAATTATTGATGTCAGTCAAACTCCTCAGCCTTGAAGGTGTGAAGGGGAAACGTTAAACCTGTGCAAAGGTCACTTTTACCAGGACCTGCCTATGCAACAAAAGGCATGCAGGCAGAATGATGAATTGCCAACGAGTTCCTGTGTGTTCAAGCAAAGGACAAACTATTAACCTGTAAAAGTGAACATTGCAATACAGGAATTTAGCCCTGGGACAGGGTCTTCACTGAAGTGTGTAAGCAGGAGGGTTTGTGAGCTGCAGACCAATAACTGAGCACCAAATATAGGGAAACACGATCGTGCAAAAGAAAGTAGAGGGCACTTTTGCCAGATTAACTTTCCTTTTGGTTAAACTGGGTATCCAGATTTCTGTGGACTTCAAGAGAAAATGCTGGTGGTGTGTGGAAAGAAGAAACAAATGGACCTTCCCTTGCTGGATACTGGAGTTTATCAACATGGAACCGTTTGTTGAACTGGGGTAGTAAAGCACTTCTTTATTTATTATCCTCTTGTTTCAGAAACAGGCCACTTGTGAAACAGGAAATCTCTTGAGGACAAATCTTTCTTCGAGTTATACTTTAGGGTTATGTGCAGCTAAGCCCGGTAAATTACACAGCCACAGATTGGTGTGGATGGAAGTGTGTATTAATAAAAAATGGAAGTTTTGATAGTTATGTACTTCAAAAACTCCTCCAGTCTCCCCCAGATATTGGGATGAAAATTCTTTCCTGAATCTGGCTTTTTCTGCTATAAAATCAGAGCACTTGTTAAGAGAAGACTTAGAGGCTGAAGTAACACGCAGCCAGCTGCCACGTTTGCATGTGATCTATAGAGTTTTTAATGTAATGATTTTACAGTCCCAGGGCTCCCACACTTATTTGGATACGAACAGACACCCTCTTAGCAAGGAACCTAAACCAGACCAGACATTTCTTGTTTAGGTCCTTAAAAGTTGTTCTCTCTATTTGCTTTCCTTATTAATCCATGAGTGTTGAACATCTGGGACTCATCATCTGTGTTCTGATGACTATGAGGTATCTCATATTTTGAGCAAGCCTGGGAAATCCCAATGTATTGCTCGGTAGGTTACTAGAGTATGCCAAAAGAACTCAGTGGACAGTCTCCTGAGTCTCTGGTCATCCATCTTCATATGAGCAAGTTCTACCTGCTTTGGATGGGGAGTCACATCTGTTTCAATCTCTCCTACATGGTTTTGGTAAGCAATTGCTAATGCTAACTTGATCTAAGACATTAGCTTACATCAAGAGACTCGAAAAAGCCAGGAAGCATTCCATTTCCATGATAAAAAGAAACTTTCGAGATGCTTGTTGGAAATATGCATACATTTTAAAAATAAACCACACCAAAGAAAGCAAACAAGGCAAAAGGTTCTGCAAGTTTATGATACCAATTTCAGTTCAAAGTGAATTCAGACCTATGGCTTGGGCTATGTCTGCACTAAAGCTCGAGGTCTGCCAGTGTAAAATTTCTGTCTGTTAGTATAAAATTTCCTGTGCCCAAAGAGAGAACTTGCAAGCACAGATTTGTTCAGGGCTATGGAGTCCCTCTGCACCCTTCCCAAGGGTATGCAGAGACTCAGTCCTCTCACACTGTTGTCTGTGCGTGGCGTGGCTGTGTGCACTGGGGGTGGGTGTAAAATCCTATAGCACCACACAGTCCTTGAAGGTGCTCTCTGCATCCATGATTGATACAGGCAACAATCCCTGGAAGGCAGAGATGCTGCAGGATTTGAAGGGGAGTCCTCACCACCTTCTTTAACAGGGTCCAAGACTATAAAAAGCAAGAAAACCAAATAATTCCTATTCTCCTTAGGGTCTACAGACCTGGCCTGCCTGAGAACTGAAATAACTTCCTGCACTGCAGTTAGGTTTGGATTGCACAGACAAGGGAATACTTAGACATATGCTTGTATTCCATCTGCTTTGCGGGTTTGGAAGTTTATGACGATCAGCTTTATTTGGCTGTGGCAGTGAACAACAGACGTGCTCAGACAGATGCAAACACACCTGGGTGATGCCACTTCAACTTGGAGCTCAGATTTATTCACATGTGTTTTTAAAGCTTTCAGTTCTCATCTGGAGCAGGCAACGCTCAGGACTGAAGTGCTGACACCCTTGGTGGAAAGACAATTCAGCTGGCTGCAAACCTCAGCGGCTGTATTTGCATTTGTCATCACAAATAGATTTCGGGTTTAGATGGGGGGGGTTGGAGAAAAGAAAACAAACACAACATTTTCCGGTTAAACAGAAACAGAGGACGGAATCACTGGGACTTGCTAAAGGAGAGTTTATTTAATTTACTCTTCTGTACACACAGCTAGTTTGCTAGGATATTATAACTCAACTCATTTCTCTGGTGACCCATGGCAACCTCTGGATCAAAAGGATTACTCGTGACTCATAACTTACCTTGGCTAAATATAAATACAGGGCTTTAGGTTAAGTAATCTAGGCCTTAATCAATAAAACATTTAAAGTGACAGTACAAGGAGGGATTTTAAAAGTTGTGCTATTATAATGTTAACTCCTAATACCTGAGTTCCTGGGGCTCTCCTTGTCTGGTTTGAACACAGATGCCCCACATCAAGGCTTTTCCACGCATTTTGTGCATACAAGTACAGCCTCATACAGTTCGAATATTCTCCTGTTCCACAGAGGACGCATGCTCATTTCTCCCCACAGGAAATCCAAGCAATTGCCCCTATGGTGGAATACCACAATTAAGTGACCACAATTGCATGCTTAATGAGCATGTATATGTTTTGAGTGCCAGTTTCTCAGATGTGGCCACCTAAATGGGTATCTAAATCTCACTTTTGGGTGGTGAGGTTGAGAAAAAATGCATGAAAGTCTTATTTCATATACTCAAATTGGACCATTTAAATCCCCAATACTTGCTTAAGTGCCTGTATTTCAATATCAGATCTTACGTGCAAATCAGCCAGCCCTGTGGGCTAGTGTTGGCAACCAGAGGTTGGGGAAATACAAGTTGAATAAAATATGACCCCTTTTAAAGAAGCCTGAAAGCTTTCCAAAGAGCTACAAGGATGCAAAGATTACAAAAGTGTTTCTTCTCAGCTCGGGAATGTGCAGGGTCCTTCCTGGTTATAGACATGGTGGCTGGTTGAGGGATCCAGTCTGTGACACCAATCCAAACCCTGTGCATTCAGTGAGCAGAGGGTGAGCATAGAACAGGACTCCTCACTCCCAAGGTAATGCAGCTTCTACAGTCCATACCTCCTCCCTTCTCTTGCTGGGTGAATTTGTGGATGCTTCTTATAGCATTTTGGAAGGAAAAGTGGTACCATCCTTTATGGCTACCCCAAGGGCAGTGCACAGTGACAAGCTGGAGTCTTGGATAGCCAATGTTTTCTTGTGTTTGTAGGACATCACAGCTAGCTTGGAGCAAGGCATGAAATGCAGCCTGGTCCAAGCTCACTAACATCAATTTTACTACACAGACAGGAGAAGAGGCAGTTCATCGAACCATCCAATAGCCATTTCCAAGTGTACAAGCACCAACTGATTAGACTTGCTATGAAAAGTGTGACTGAGTAGGAAGTCAAGAACCTGGTAAGTTGGTTTTCTCTCTAATTATTTTAGTATTATTGACCAGCTGGGACTTTACAAACAAAAACAACCTATGCTGCCTGCTCTCCATAGCTCCACTGATTTCAGTGAAGAGTCCAGGCTATCACACCTTTCTCAGAGCTTGTACAGTCCAATTTAGCAATATAGAGGAGCTACACTTTCAGGTATCAAATAACTGCATTTTATCTTTTCCAAAGGAAAGAGCCAAATTTGTATCTGGCTTTTATTCTTGCCCAGGGTAATGGAAAAGGGAAGATGAATTGCAGCCTTAAAGCCCCTTCCATGAGTTCTTCAGTATGAATTATTTTATATAATTCACAGAGAAGGTGACATGATTTACATCAATATATACAGTTAAATTGTTCTGTATTGTAAACCATTAGCAAAGAGGGATGAAGGGCTTACGAAAAGGAGTGGAGAGACCACAATGTTATGACAGAATGAAAAACTTCTGGACATGCAAGAAGACATCACATTGTTTCCATTGGAAGATGCCTGTGTATGTTTCCTACAGCAACCATAAGATCTTTGGCCTGTGCACTGGAGACTATTCTTTGTTTATTTTCATTATATGCCAGAAACTTTGGTAGGGAAGAGCAGGGGCTGATTGTGCTTCAACCCCTAAAGTACGAGGAGGGGTCCTTTATGGGGGAATGCACCAGAAGGATGTAACTTGCAGCTGATTGGAATTATTCAGTCTACATTGTTCGGCCAAGCCCTCAACAGTGCAAGAAGGGTAATTCTTACATCTAGTTTTGTGGTCTGCTACAACTGTAGGGAAAGGAGCAGTTGCCAATTCAATACGGGGCTCTGATACTCTCCTCATCTTAGTAGTGGCTTCGGTCTTGCTTATTTGTTGTTGTTTTCTGCCTGGTGCTGAAGATTCCTGATGAGAAACAGTAATTTCACCCCTTCGCCATCCTTGAAACTGTGTTTCAAGAAACATTCTTGTTTTCTAAAAGGTGTTTCATTTTTCCTCCCTGGGGACCCATTTAACTTTCTTTTCTAGTCTCCTAACAATCTGGAATGAGGTCTTTAGTAGTTCTGCTTGTTGTGAAACAGCTTTGGGAGATAACTCCTAGTCCATGTTAACCACACTTCAAATAACCTTTGTGTAACTGTGATGCAAACCCATAATCTCCCAAAGCGAGTTTATAACC
Organism: Pezoporus occidentalis; assembly: GCF_034315485.1. NCBI lineage: Eukaryota > Metazoa > Chordata > Aves > Psittaciformes > Psittacidae > Pezoporus > Pezoporus occidentalis. The sequence continues at coordinate 2,148,546 of NW_026915888.1, forward strand.
ATTTTAACAACCGAGACTTATGGAGGTTATTGCAGGATGGGCAGGGAGAGAGGGGTGAAGAACTCACCAAGGAAGCACAGTTCAGTTTGTCTTCCAAACAGCTCCGTATCTCTTACAGCTTTACAAGGATGAAGTGGTGGGTGAACAAACAAGGAGGCCTAATCTCAGATAAAGAAAGGGGGTCCCATTCTGACCAGCAGCCTTCTTCTGGAAGGTCATATAAGCACATTCTTGTTTCTTTGCAGTGAGACAGATGCTTGAGTTTCATAGGACTCAACACCTTCAAACGTAAATGAAACATACCTTTGGGATAATGAATATACCAAGCCCTGATGTCTGAACACACACACATAGCAGCTGTGTGCTGTCCTTGGGGACATCAATAGTGAGGGGAAAGAGAGGCAAAAACTTCGTATTTGAACACTGGAGTATATATTACATTCAAATGTTTCCTAGACAAAGCCTACCTGCATTGCGGTAAATGAAACCCTGCACATATCAAGGATAGAAAAGAGGCTGGGATTTAAAAATACGATGGCTTCAACATTCCTTCACGTAAGTCTCCCAAGAACACAGCAAATAACACAGGGGCAGAACTGCTTCTAGAAGAAGGTAAAAGCCTCTAAATATCATTTTTGACTGCTTTTTGCTTACTCAATTGCTTTTAATTAAGCAACTGGAGAGCCAGCCAACGCAGAGAAGAGAAAGGAAAGCAAGAAACCCAACCCCTCAACCCTTTGCTTACTAACTGCATTTTCACAGCTTTAAAGCACGGTCTTCCTCCATGGGGGCACAATGCTTCTGTCTAAACCTACTTATGAGAATTTATTACCCCAGTGTGCAGTCTTTGAAACCATGATTGTAACGGTAATAATTTCTAGGCAGTGAAATTCATGAGAGGCTGTAATGTAATGCCAACTCTATCCTATTATGGTTTTAATTGGAATATACATTTTATGTGTTATTAGAGAAATGTTACTGTCCTTCTTATGCTTAATACTATATGAATAGCTAAAGCCCTCTAATGACCGTGTAATTTATTGTCCCTATAGTTATGGCATTAAGCTACAAGTCACCTAATACTTGCAAACATTGTAAACTCCAATTACAGCTACACCAGTGATCCTTCTGTCAACTGAGCTAAAAATGACCGAATGATAAGGTTAAGCACTGAGCCACGTAACACAGTTATCTGGAGCTCAGCACCTGTACTACAGAGAAATGTCCAATAAACTATGGTTAAATAGTTTTACTTTGTTATCAGATATAAGTATAGCAAATACAACCAGCTTCCAGAATGGTGCTGATCACCCTGATTCCACCAATCCTTTACCTATTTGTCAGTGTTAGCCTAATTTACTGCTACCAGTCAATCACTGATTCTTAAGAATCTGACAGATTTCACAGGCACCAGAATGGATTCTGCTCACCCCTACAGAAATCTTGGAATTTCATCAAAAATTGCCTGCAATTCCTATGCAAGGTGGGGTATTCCTCTCAAATATCCAGCTATTTGAGGAAGGACCAAACTAGCTGACAACACTGCTCGGAGAATTTGGGAACAGGTTAAGCAGCTTTTGACCTGTGACAGAAACTAGTTACCTTTACCTGGGAAGCAAAGTAACCTGCAACAACAATTGTGAATTGCCAGAGTACAAAAGCAGACCTGCAATATGAATACCTTTGTCTGGCAACTTCAACCAAGGAACCAAGAGAAGTCACTTGTGATGCCCAATTTGCTGTTTATCACTTACTTTATAGTACTATAGTATATAAAAGTACCATAAAACCCCACGTTAGCCTATCTTATTTCCTATAAAAAGACATATATTATACTTGTGCATATATTCACCCATAAACTGTCATTTGTATTTATTTTGGAGGGTTTTAAGCCACACAAGAGGTGATAGTTAAAGAGAATCCCAGTACCAGTTGCACTGAGACCATTACAAATGCCAGCGGAAATAGTGCCTTGGTTGATCCATGATGTCTGTGTAATTCCCCTGGCTAAGCATTCCTTCCGAAAGAATACATGTAGCAAATCAAGTGCATAAAATGGATAAATCACCTTTCCTCACTCCTGATTTGTGACTGCTGTCTTAAGCCACCTAATGTTTCTGCAGCCCAAAGAGGTGGACTGAGACTTGCTAAAGAGAAACCCAGCAAATTGTGCATTTCAGCTGCACGTTTTTAAAAGGAGCAAGCATTCAAGCTACACTTTGTGACACGGCTGAGATTTGTGTGGCCTCCTCCATTTCCCATGACCATCCAAATATTCATGAAGAATTAATAACATGGTCCCACTTTTAGCAAGTTCCATTCATTCTTATTTGTATCTGGCTATAATCAGCAGCGAGACCCCAAATATTGGATGACTGCATTTGATTCTTGAGTTCTTTTCTTTCTGCTTCTATCAAAGCAAATTAGCTGGAAGGAGCCTGACGAGGAAATCGAGCGAACTGTGCAAGGTTGAGAGGGCATTTCACTGCAATGTAATTTAATAAAGTACAATTTAAACACTGACAAATCCCATTCACCTCCTTTGTTTTCCTGAAATGTTCAGAATTATTTTGACCATCTTTTTTAATAAATAAAATTGTTCTGTTAGTTTGTCGTACATTTGGATTTCATTAATTTCCGAACATTTTCCAGGCATCTAAAATTAAACAGATGTCATCAGGCTCATTTAGACCTCAAATAACCCTTGCAACAAAACCAATTATTCAAGGGTCAGCTGGAAGTTGGAATTTTATAATAAAGAGAAGTTGAAAAGTTGAAGAAGAAAATGAAGAAGGAAAAGAAGAAGAAACAATGCCAATTCCCTGTCCACATAATTGTTAGCACAACAACTGAAGATCTGTTTTATTATTGAGGGAACAAGGTGGAGCCAAAGAGTGAAAGTTCAGGAAATCTGGTTTATTCCCAGAATGCCCCAATTGTTCCCTTTCCCCTTGCAATTAGTCAAGAAATTGTTCTTCCAACTTTCCATTTCTATCCTGGGGATGGGTAAGAGGACAAAGGTTTGGTTTTGTTCTGGAAGTTGGTCCTGTTGGTCAAGTATCCAAAACATCATGTCCGGGGGAATGCAATCCATAGAAACACATCAGAATGGACTAAAGCAGAACCTGGGACTCCTGGCGACAACCACATACTCTAAACAACGCTTCCACCTACTGTAAGGATGAAGGGGGTTAATTTCGCCTTGTAAGCACAAATTGCAATTAGTCAAGGAGATTTTAGGCTGTGGAAAAGGTTTGCGTCTCTGCTGGCCTCCTTTCATTTCCACACCCTCAGCTAGGACTTGGTTCCACGAGCAGCTGATCTGGTGTTTGGGGAAGAGGCTGACACTGAGCTATGGCAAGGAGAGGTTGGAAACTGGCTGGAGAATGTGCTGCAGGAGGGTTCCCCAGCAGGTATCTCAGGGGGCAACGCTGAGACAGTACAAAGTGCTTGGGAGGAATAAATGGCTTCTGTTAGCCCAATAGGAAGGGAAGGTTAAGAACGGGGTGGAAAGCCAGTTGCTTTCCCTTTTCCCACACCTTGCCATAGAGGGAACAGCGTTCCCAGCTCTTTAAGCATCTCCAGATTTACAGGGGTAGGTCTGAGATCAGACACGGAAAGTCCAACCATTGTGATTTCTCTGCTGAAAATTAGGAGCTGGGTTTTACTCTGCTGAGCAGGAGGGAAAATGAAAATTGCTTTTCCTTTGTAACCTGAGAGGCTTAGCTGAGCTCTCCTGCCAGACTGCAAAGACCTGCAGTGGCCCCTGCCCTAAACTATACCATCCTGCTCAGCTGCCAGGATTGCTAAATGAGACCTAGACAAATGAATAATGTATTGTATGAAAACTCTGTTAGCATAACGTTAGAATCCTGCTGCTGGAGGCTGAGGACCTCTCTGAAATACTCTCAAGCACAATGGAAAGGGAGTAGAGGGCTAACATTTGAAAAGAAATCTAATCACTGACCTCTGAAAACCATGGGCTAGGGTTTTCTTTCTCCTTTTATTTTCAGATACAGTGGCTGTAACTCTTCAACATTAACTTTCTACAAATTGCAACAGATGATTTATAAAAAACACCTCTTACTCCCTTGACCTGTTTTATGTCTGCTCTTGCCTAACTGTAGTCTCAGCTGAGTGCATGCGCTGGCTTGTTACTTTGGGACTGAAGCTGATAGCTCAAGCCACGCAGACCATCCCCATAGAGTCACCACAGGCCAGCAGAGCTTCTGTCCACAGAAGGTTTATCTCTAGCATGAAAAGAGAAAAGAATGTGGCACATTCAGTGGAAAATTCACACTGATGAGCAATGGTAGAAGTCTCGTGAACGACCCGCACTGTTCTGAGCACAGCTGGGGAAGGAGAGAATGCTCCACTTTGAAGATCCTTCCAGACCTGTGTCAGGGCTCTGGGATCCAGCCAGCTGAGCTACCACGGGGATCAGTGTTCTAAGCAGCAAAGAGTAATGTACAGCATGGAGGGATGCAAAGTTAGTAGAGAGCTCTGCAGAAGAGCCCCTTTCCTACAGAAGTTCTTAGGCACAGAGAGGTCCCTGAGCATCCCACTAACTTAAACCTCCTCCACAGCAGAGAGGGATGCAGATTGCCCTGCCTGAGGGCTTCTGCCTACCCTGGGATTGGTACCTGGGCTTAGGTGCGTTTTTGGTTTGCAAAGCCAAGTGACCCAAACTGATGCCATCAATGTGAGCTCATCTAATGCCGCAGCTAGGGCTTTGCTGCTGGGTGAGCCAGCAGGCTTGCTCCAGGGAAACATGGCAGCAGTCAAGATGCAGATCAGGAGCCAACTCCAGTGTCAGAGGAGACTTTGCTTAGCACAGCTGTGGTCAGGTTACCAGCCCATTGCTTGTAAATAACCTCAGATAACCGATGGCAGCAAACCAACGACTGTTGTGAGGTTGTGTAAAGTTGTCCTAGCAATAAGATTATCAGACCTGCCTGGAGTTCGTTTCAGTTAGCACAGCGGGTGCTGCTGCAGAGAGAAATTCATTGCACTAACTTCAGCCTTCACAGACAGCAAATATACCTCTTCGTAATTCATACTGAAAAACCTCAGTTTTTCAGTAGGGTTTTCTGTTTGTTCTTTTATATTTTCCTCCCCCTTTTATTTAGTGCTTTCCAGGTTTCAAAACCAATGGCTGCTCATGGTGGAGGAGCAATAGAGGCTTTCATATTTAATAACTCTTAAATCTTGTTCAACATGTGGCAATTGTTAGGTAGATTTGAGCTGCAATTAAAGAGGCACCCTTCTTTCTCTTCAGCAACAATATAGGCTCTTAATCCGACTAAACCCATCATATTTTAAGAGCTGAGATCATCCTGAGGCAAATGGTATCAAACTTAACATGGATCTGTTTTTCATAGGGAAGTTTAAAAGTTAAAGTTCACTTTCCTAAAAGTCTTTCCATTAAAGAGACGGCAGCTCTGAGCTCTCTTTTCAAGTATCCACAGGTACCTATATCATACAAAACAACATCTGGGGGATGGAAGGGAAGGATAATTACTGAAATTCCTTTCTGAAGTCCCTTTTTCCTTAAGACCCTGAGCTGGGATTCTAAATAGACCCGAGATGAGGGGGGTTTTGCTGCCTGATTTGAGATCTGTGTGCAGATAAAAGCACTGTTTGTGTGACTCAGCCCTCGTGGTGCTCACAGGTCTGATGTGGATAACTGATAAAGGCTGTGAAAGACAGGAATAAACAGTGATAAAACAACGGAGCACAGGTTGGCTTCAAACCAAAACACATGTTTAATAAAACCTGCATGGTTGATGGGGAGACCTTTTTGTTTCCCTTTGTGGTGCCGTGGTGGCTGTAAATATCCATAAGGAATCCGGGCTTGAACGGGGCTTGTGCCATTGCTGCAGGCTGGTGGCCTGTGCTTGCTCCCTCGGTGGCACTGGGCTGGGGTCAGACACCAGGCTCAGGGATCCAGTTTAATTTTGCAGCTTTTGGGGTTGCAGCTCCGGTTTTCCAATCGGAACATGAGGAGAAACCTGCCAGAAAACCAGGGGTAGGCAGCAGGGCTAAAAGCTGATGGGAAGGGTGATGTACAAAGCAGGGCCAAAGAAACGCATCAATAGAGGCAGCATGTTTCCTTTACAGTCTTGTCCACATTCCACATCCAAATTCCCCTTTGCACCTACAGCATTAGTTCAGGTGCCTCAAATTCCTATTTTCCCACAAGAGCTCCCACACCCGAATCAGCTGCTATTCCTAATGCCTTACTTTTCCCCTTTTTCTCTTTCCATTTTTCACAGGCTTTACATTCTGGAGCAATTTTAACCAAAGACATGAGCCCTTGCTCTGATTCACAGCCTTCATCTCTGCAAAGATGAAAGCCACAGTGGCAGCAGCAGCATCTTTCAGAGGCTCTGTACCAAGAGGTATCTATTAATATCCAGTAGTCATGCTGTTAAACCCTACATCCTCCTTTGAAAAGGTAATCCTGTACTGTAAAGGCTCAACAAATGAGAACACCAAGGGACTTCCCTCATTTATAATACCTGCAAATGACTTGAATGAAAGTACCTCCACAAACTATCAAAGTTTGCAGAGGGCACAAAATTGGAGAGGGAACAAATAACGAGGAACAAGGGATTTGAATCCACCGGTTGCCTGGGCCAGTGAATGGAAAATGCAGTTTAATGTACAGAAACCCAAAATAATAAGTCTGGAGCAAGCAAACCAGACAGAAGGATATTATACTGAATGGTGATGCATCATATTGACCAGTGAAGGGATTTAGAGGTCACTGCAGGAAAATCCTTGAAGCCTTCAAGCTGGCATACAGCTGAAATGAATATAACTATAGGAGAGCAGCATAGTGCTGGAGGCAAAGGGAAGGGATGCAGCTTTCCTTCACTGTCTCTAATTGGAGTGACACCTTCTCCTCCCGGTCAGTGCAACACGGAGACACCCCCTGTACCCCAGCTCCTGTCTCAGCAAAGCAATCCATCCCGGGGCTTGCCCTCCAATGGACATGAAGGAAAAGGCAGCACAAGGTGTTTACCTGATACTGGTACAGCACAGGGGGATGCTCGGCAAGTCCACTCCAAGGCTTAGTGATGCCGGTCAGCACAAATGCAGGAACCTAAACACCCAGCTCATTTGCTACCTGCTTGTTCTTTGCTTTTGGCACTGACTGGCATGAAAAGCTGAAAAAGGAGACCCCAGGGCCCCTGGGCACAGCAGGTTTGTACATCTGAACACAGAGCAGCCACTCCAGTCCTGCAGCCACCCAGGGGACTGAGAACCTGTGTGTCTGTAGCCATACAACCTTAGTGAGATACTTGCAATAACCTGCCAGAGGGAAAGGGGAGTGGGGAAGGGTGGGAGAAAAGAAGCAAAGGTGATAAAGCAATTAATTTGCTTCCCCATCTCCCTAACAAGCAGTCTCATTTAGTTATCTTCCTCCTCCGTGCTCTGCCGGAGTACTTCTTGCTTTTTCCCTCACAGCTTTCCTGCAAAAACATCAATCAAAAGAAATCCTAAAGTCTGTTCCTCTCCCAGCTGCTTCCCTGTTTGAACTGATACCTTCTCCCATTCCTTCTTCTACAGCTGAAAATACAGCCTTTAAGGTTTGCTGGACTGGACTGCTGGGTAGCTGCAGGTAAAGGGCTCCATTAGCTCATTAACAGTATCCTAATCCCCATGGGTGGCTGAGGGAAACGTAGTTATCCATGATGGAAAATGGTGAGGAAATTTAGCCTGGGTCTGAAGCAGCGGTTCACGCGCGCACACAGAGCCTTGTGAGATGGGTTTGTCAGAAGGACCAGGTGGGGAAGTGTTTCCTCGGTCCTAGGCTTGCTGGGAAGCGCATTACCTCTGCTGAGTTAATTCTGGGTTTTCCCACCTGGGGGAGCAGCAGAGATGCAGAGCCAGGCTGCCAGCGCAGCTCTTTCCTCTTTGAGAAGCGGATACAGGTAGGACGGGGTGAATACCGTCGGGGTTGCGATGAGCATCCAGGCGATGCAAACACTGGGAGAAGCCCCCCTTCTTCTCCCCTTCTTCTGTCCCTCTGCAATTCATTCCCCTCTCCTTCTCCATCCCTCCCCACTGCTTCTCCCATCCTGCAGCTCCCCAAATCCCAACATAGGGACAGGGCCAGGAGGCTGGGGGGGAGCAGAGAGACCCTGAGGCAGGTGCTGTGGCTCGTGTCTGGCAGAGGTGCCTGGTCCAAGCAGGCAGGATGAGGGCCACCAGCCAAACAGGGATCTTGTGGGATACGTGACATCTGGCAGTCACCGGCACTGTCTCCTCGGCAGGTCTGCCTCTGGCTGTTTTCCTGTATAAATGGATAGATAATCTGGATGTATTCCAGATGAATTAGTGTACACATGATGCTCGGAATGAGCTTGAGGATAGAAACACATTACTGACCTATTACGCTGCTTAGAATACAGGACCTGGAATTGCTTCCAAGTCCTCAGTCCAGATGCCTGTCCTGGCTGTCTCCCAGCTCCCATAGCAGGTGAGACAGAAGTCAGACCTGCTTTCTCACCCTGCTCCATGGTTTCCATGGGGAAAATAAATGAGGACATAGGCCCAAAGCCACAGCAAAGCCCAAAAGAACTAATGTGGCCGTGGGTCCCAGTGCAGAGATTTGTCTACAGCCAAGGTGGAGCCCTGGTATAAGCCCTAAGGTCTAGATTATACCACGAGCACTGCATGGGAGTTTAATACACACCAGTTGATAACCTGTCAGTTTGATCTATGGCAATTTCTTATTGAATAAACAAGATTTTCATGCTGTCAGTACATTTCCTTTTCAGAGGCAGAATGACTTCCAACCGGCACATGCACCAAGGAAAATAAAGCATGTTTGATGCCATAATATCCCACTTCTGCCAGCTGCCTTGGTTGATACCCTCTTTCTGCTAGTCACCATATTTGAAATATATATATGTATGTATATGTATATATACACCAGCTAAATTCAAGTTTCCTTCTTTTAAATTTTGCTTGCTTGTCTCTCCCATCCTTTGCTACACAGCACTATTTTCCAAAGCAGGCTTTAAAGCAGGAATCAAGCCACAGAGAAAGATGAGACTGAATGCAACTTCTGCCCTTGACTTCCAAAGATTTCCTAAAAGAACAGCTAGAAAAGACTTAGCAGCATGCAGCTATTTTCTGTACCTATACTGATCCCATCAAGAGCTTAAAAACCAGCCTTAAGGTGCTTTATTGTCTGAACGAACCCATTGCAACAGCAGGGCAAAGATGAGCAGTTTTAGCTCTTCCATTAGGGTACAAACTGCTAAAAGACAAGAAAAACTACAACAATAAACATGAGCGAGCTTGCTGCAGCTGTGCTTGTCAGCTCCAGACATTAGTGTGGCTAATTCCGATTGGGAACAGTTCCTGGGCTTGGTGATAAATTAATCCCGACCCTGATAGTATGGAAAGATTTTTCTCTGCATAAGCCGAAAGAAAACTTCCCAAACTTCTTACAAAATCCCCTTTACAGTTATTTTGGTGACTACACACCAAAATATTTTGTCTGTGTGTCTTTTTGGGATACAGCACAGTCTATTTTTTATATTGATGGAAAGATTTTAGAGTAGGATTCGCTTCATCCAAATGGGAGAAATTAATACACAGGCTTGCACTGAAATTGCAGAAGTATGAAGTACTTGAAGAACATGGGGGTTACATCTGCTTTCCTGGAGATAAGCTGTGAGTGCTTTATAGTGCTTCAGATTCCTGTTTTAGGGAAAACCCACAGACTGCTAAAATCAGGACACGTAACACCATGCACTGATCTGTTTTCCATCCATGGTCCGTTGGCAGAAGGACATGGCCCAAAGGACCAGAAGACCCCAGGGCAATGATTCAGCTTGACCAGTGCCTGGGGGAGACACTGGGACAAGGATGCTGGGGCAGCAGGGTCCAGGCAACCGGGCATCTCCTCCCTGCTTCATCCTGCCTTCCATCATCCCTCCAATTCCCGTGCTTTCCCTCTGATGTTCAAACTCACACACCACATTCATTTCGCAGTTGATTTTGGTCGCACTCCTGCAGGAGCTATGGGTTTCAGGAAGTTATTCACCTGGGCAGTTTCATCTCAGCCCCGATGAATAGCTTCATTCTGAAATAACAAATATAAACAGAGGGAAGGCTGCTCGCCACAAGGATTCCTTTATACTGCGCCGTGAATTGTTGGCCAGTGGCCATTTAGCATTGAAAAGCCAGAGCCACCTGTGTCAGGTGTGTTTAAAGTTCATATTGACTCCTGCCCACCGGTATTTGCATGATGGACAACATCAGAGAAAGGTTCCTTTAGTCATTAATTTTTGCCTGACACGGGGAACGGAAATGAAAAGGAGCCCTTTTCTTCAAGGAGCAGCTTTTGTTTCCCAGTGTGCTCAAACTCCCAGCTCTGCGTCATCCAGCACAGGGCAAACCCAGGTCTAGAAGGTCAGGGACGTTTTGGGGTCCAGTGGGACCCTGCATCCATCTCATCCTTGCACACTCTCCTCTCTGCCCCTGTTGCTTCCCGACCTTGCTGGATGTTGAGATCCACTCAGCCTCACACAATGCAGCTTCCTGGGAATGGATTAGAGAGCAAGCTGTGTGGTGTATTTGTCATGGCCATGACTTCCACGGAGAAAACTGTGACTTCTAGCAGGTTTTGTAGATTCTGTAACCCCAGCCAGCCTGCTACTGATTCCTTCATGAATTTTTACAGCTTTGGCTCTCTTTGTGAGCGGCATCGTACAGAACACAGATTTTTAATGGATTTAGGTTGCTAGTTACATATTACCAAAGGGTGTAACATTTTTTTATGTTGTAATATAAAGTCTATTTGTGTTGTCTCCGTTTCCCACAGCACACAGGATTAAATACAGTGCACCATTGTTGGGTTTCCCTCTGAAGCTGGCCATGGGGAGGTTTGGGCCATGCCACTGCATCAGCCGTGGTTGCAATGATTGCTGCGGATGCAGGATATCGTACTGGTTGCAGCCCATAGGAAACCCTAAGGACACGCACCCTACATGGGAGTCCCTGTCCCATAAAACAGGAGGGACCGCAGGTGGGAGGGTGCATGGCATGGTTCAGGCAGGAGGGCTGGAGGGATTTGTAAAGGGGTTCGGAGCTGAGGGGAATTTATAAGGTTTCCTTTCTGTTCCCTAATGGGAAGGTTTAAACAGGGGGAATTAGGATCTCTACCCACACTGCTGTGCCTCTCCAGCAACCAAAGCTCCCCCTTTCCACACTCCTCCCAAATGGGATACAAGCTTGGCAGTGGCCTTGGCGCGGATGTTGTGGAGGGCAGAATGCGCTTGGTTAGTACAAATACCATCTGTACGCCTGGTTCAGACGAGCGCAGTGTTTTAGAAACAACCCGTTTTGCTTATATAAGGACTAGCAACACAGCCAAACTCTGCAGCACGTATCTGGTTTTCTCAAACAGTTACTGGTGGGGAGCCAATATTTGTTACTTTTCTCCCGAACAATGAATAAACTACAGTGCAGAGACAACTGGCTATTCCATACACTAATGTCAGGCAAGAAACCCTGTGCTCTAAATGACTTAAACCAATTTATCTCCTGTTGAAAGCAAGAAAGAGACATTTACATTCTATTTAAATTCTATAGTCACTCAGAATACATTTTAGCATCGTTATCCAGTGAAGCAGGGAGGTAAATCCAGCCCTTTTCCATGGGTTTCTTTTACAGCTGATGCAGCTCTAGGATTCTTGTTTTGGTGTATTTTTACAGACCTAAAATGTCCTCTTCTGTCTGATGTAGTTTAACAGCTAAGCAGTTGTTTCAAAAGCTTATTTCTTTACACAGTAAAGTCAAGGGAAGGACTCCTTCTGCCTTCCTTCTGCTTCTCCCCAACCATCCTAAACATGAAATCAGGCCTTGCAGAAAAAGAGAGAGACCTGTAGGGAAGGGGCAGTTTTATGGCTGTTGTCTGTCTGCAATGCATGGGATCTTTAGGGACAGACTCTTACACGTCATCTGTCACTCAGAGGCTGAAAAGAAACAAAAGTAACCAGGGAAACTTTCTCCCAAATCATTCCTGGCCTGATCCTGCAAACATTTATGAAGGGCTTTGGTGGGATTATTCCCCTAAGCAGTCAGACATCAGTCCCACCAACACTGGTGTGTATTTAGCAGTGCACATCTTGGCATGAAATGATATAGGGGAGGGCTGCCCACCTGCCTGGGTTTTCCACGTGTGTCAGGGCTTGTCCCAGCTTAGGGCATCGGGTGTTTTCAGAGCTGCCCTTTGCACTTGGAAGGCATCCACCTAAATATTTACATGTATTTTGCTCCTATAGTAACAAGAATACTGCGACGGGATGTCTCACATTAACGTGCTGATATATTCTAATGTTATGGCACCGATTTAAATAGCACGCCTACAAATAAGTGTGGTTCCTTGCTCACCAGGAAGGATGGGTGCCTTGTGGGAAGCACCACAACAGTGTCTGATGCATGGAGGAAAAGCTTGGGGAGGGATGAAAACGCACACCAGGGGTTTGCGAGCTGCGGCGCCGAGGGCGGCGGAAAAATCAGGACTGATCCCATTAGTTCCTGTGACTGCTCTTTTCAGGAAAGCCAGGCTTTTGCCAAAGGAGATAAGTAAATTCCCGTATTCCCGCCCAATCCCGCCCCGATTTAAGTTAATTTGGGGGGTTACCCAGCATCATTAATTGCACTTTTTATTCCGGACGTGAAGAAGACAACTGTTATCCTCAACATTTCGAGGTTTACTCGTGTAAATCTTCTTTTATCTCTGCTAAAGGGAATTTTGCCTGGATGCAGTGGTAAAATCTGAGCTTTTGTTAAATTGTGGTATGAAGCAGAGTGGGGGGAGGAATTTGAGGAAAAAGCCTTATTTCTCTGTGAAGAGTCTGAGGATTAAGCTGGATGTTTGTTAGAAAGTTGGACAAACTCCACCAGAATGTTCTTTCTTCATCTCTATTTCAAGTTTACAAGTTGATTTGTGAATTCACTTTCCCTGTGCCATTGTCCTCGTACTGACTGATGCTGTCCTGGAAACAAGGAATTGTGGGCAAACATTGCTGGGGGGGGGGGGAAGGCAAAGAAAATAATTTCTGCAATCATATTTACACAAAAGAAACCAAACCAGCTTGAATTTCCAATAGTAAATGTTAAGGATAAGCCTGTCAGAGGGAGATTGGCGTTTAAAAAAAAGGTCTTCTAACAAATGGATTCAAGAAAATCTTATTTTATGCTCGTCAAAGTCAAAGCTGATGAAATAACCAATATTGAATTACTCACTAAGCTCTGATCCTACAGTCCTAATACAAGATCTGTCCTGCAGTAGCAGCGTGGAATCTAGCCCATTGTTCTCAGAGATACTAAAACCCCTTTTTATATCGGTGGTTATAGATCTTGTGTCTACATAAAATGTCATGCTTTTAAAGGAGTAAATTCCAAAGCAAATGTAACTCTTCAGAGCCATCATGACACCGGGGTTTATTGCCAGTTAACTCTCCCAGTAAACATCAGGTCCAGCCACTCAGCTCAGCCTCGACTCTTCTTCCGAGATTTATTTTCCATCCGACCCTAAGCACACGCTGCTCACTAAGTTGCTCTCTCAGGGGAGCTCTAGGAACTCCGGCTTGGTGGCCTTACCTGGCATTTTACAGGTGTCAGGGAGAGCACCGAGAGCCCTATGGCTGCTTAACAAGGGAGATTTTGGGCTTTGCCAGAAGATAATTGCTCCAGTAGTGAGCTGCCGCTAATCCCGGGCTGTGTGCTTGGTGCTGACCTGCAGCCCTGCTGTTTACATCAGCGGGATTTTTAAGGCCAGATTTTGCACTTAATTGCAGCAGTACAAATCTGGATTCCTAAATCTCCCTCCCCAGGCGTGCAGCTCCTTCGGATTTGATGGCAAAACTCAGGGCTGATCCTGCAGCTGCTGAAGCCGGTGGGCCTTGTCTTGCAGTGAAACACAGGAAAGACCTGGGCTAGGCTGTCTCCCAGATTTCCTAAAGGTAATAAATGCCAGCAATTAGGGGCTCCTCCTGCTCCGGGGAGCAAGGGCTGCCTTATCTCTGCTTGCCGCAAGCCTTGGGACCGTTGAGCCTGGGTGGTATGGGAAGGTGTCACTGTTAGAGGGGTTGTAGAGGGGATTAATACTGCTGTGAGCTACATTTTGTCCTGTCAGAAATCTCTGCAGAAAGAGCAGGAGCTGGAACTGCAAGCTTTCAGCTTTAAGCCCTGAACTCGGGGCTATACAGCGAGATTAAAGCATCAGCCTTAATGTTTTCCCATCAAGAAGCGAGAAATCTTCATGCATTTAAAGGCAGTCCCTCTTTTTCAATAAGCAATTGAGCCAAGAGACCGATTTGAGTGTTCACCGCCTTCCCCTGTTACACTCTCTATAGTACTACACCAGGCTGCCGAGCAAGAGGCTAAAAACCCTCAGCAAAAAGGCATAGGAACCAGCACTGCAGCCCAGGGCTTCACAGCACGAGCTTCAGGCTCCCTCCCCAGCCCTGAGACCAAGTCTTGCTGCAGATATTGCACACAAGGGCTTCTGCAGAGTGATCTGAATCCTATAAAAGCACTATGGAAAAGTCTAAACACCAAGGTGTCTGCTGGAGGAAAGCATGGATTTAATTGCTTGGTTGCTGTAAAGTGCAAAGAGAAACCGGTAGACAGTGAAGTGCTGAAATAATTCATTAGAAAGAAAAAGGGTTTATTAGCTCTGTGGAATTCTGCTGGTAAATCTGGTTCAGTGGCCTCAGCTTTGCAAGCAGCGTGGACATGGAAATGTTTTGGTTGCAAATGATTTATTCAACAAAAATGCAAAGTCTGTCCTGAATCCTGTATTTCCAATCGTGAATGTGACCCACACATGGAAACAGCACAGAGAATACAGGTTAGTTGTTTTCTCCAGCAAGATTTCCACCTAAATCAAACACATTTATCCTTACCTGGGCATGATGATATAAGGAAATACAGAGGGAGAGTTTCAGCCCTTCCACCTTGAAGCGGGGTGTCCATCTCCGCAGGCTTACATGTGGAGGAACATTGATACAGTGCAGAAGGGTGTCACTGATGTGCTCTGGATCAGCTCTACGTGTATTTAACATGCAGGAAAAAAAAGAGCCACGATTTTAAAGGGTCCTTCTTTCCCATAGCCAGTTGCTATCCTCTATAATGCATCATTATTCAGCAGTAAATCTGCCATTATAGAATTACAGAAAGGGCAATTACCAGCCACGCTGAAATACCTGGTAATGCTGGCAGACTGATAGTTAATTTGTGTCAGGAACCAGACGAAAGGAGCTTCAGTCAGAGTGAAGCACTCAGGTTAAAGCCAGAATGTTGTATTGCAATTTTCAATTCAAGAAACTAGTGTGGGAACAAAGGGCAGAAGTGGAGGCAATGATTTCCCCTTCTTAATGCTTGTGAAAGCAGCCTCATAGGCTTTTATTTCCACTGTATACACGCAAAATGCATTCATTTGTACTTAAAATTTAAGGCACCTCCAGGAGGATGGTTTTTAAGATGGAAGAGAGGAATAATAAATACAAAAATACAAAAAAAAGCTTGCTTTTACAACACAGAGAAGAAAGGTTGTTTTCGTAAAGGTGAACTAGATCTGGGCATTACATTTTGAACACGTTGAGAAGTGAAAACTGATGGAGACTGCAAGGAATAAACTCCTGTATCCCAGATCAAAATAGTGGCGTATTATTTGAGCCAATCCTTCTTAACTCACCCTGACAAGCAGACGCGATGGCTTCAATGCAATGAGTTCCACTGGTAAAATACACAGATAGGGCTGATTATTAAAGCACATCTAATTTTCCACAAGTGCCTGATATTATTGAAGAAATTGTAAGGTATTTAGAAGATTTGAACTTAAAGCTCGTGTGCACGCACATATGCATATCCAACTGTGTGTTCTATTTAACCATTGTGCGAAACCAGCTCAGAAATGCCTAGAAACAGAGTGCCTTAGATTATTTTGTCACGTCTGTATCAGAAAGTGCTTGTTCTTGCTCCCACCGGGGTTCATGCCCCATTGACTTCAATGCCAACAGCAGCGGCCAAAAATACACAAGTATTTGTCTTGTGTAACAGGCTACAGAAGTCACCAGGAGAGGTTGCCTGTGTTATTCCATTGTTGCTGCATTCATGAGGTGCTGTTGGCTCTGTAGGAAAAAGCACAGCTGTAATTATAACCAACAAACATATGTTCTAACTTTAACCAGTGTTTTTCAGCCCCCAAAATACGTACAAAATGAATACAAGAAAATGTTGTTGAGGGCTTTAATTGAAGGAGCAATTAAAGATGCCCACGCTGCCAAGCCCTTTCGTAGTACTACTATTGCTTTTCCTATAGGATAAACCTTCATTTTCCCAAGGTTTATCTTGTGGAAAATCACTGCCTGAAATGAATTTTCTCTTTCATAAGCTGTAACTTAAACCACTGAACACACTGCTGTGCAACGATGTCCTGTGTGTTACTGAAGAAATAAAGAGCTGCTTCCTCGGGTAGGTTTGATTTTTAAGTACCCGTTTCAATAGAGGAGGGGAATTTATTTAAGGAGAAATTTTCCTCCTCAGCAAGAGCTGTTTGAAAAGCCACACATCCACATTGAGTCTTTGTCTATCGCAGCATCTTTGAGTTACTAAAGGGGTTTAATAGGCTGAAAGGAGGAGGGTGTAAAACCTAAAGATGCTTTCAGTGTGTACCCTCGCCAGGTTTTTGCATGGCTTGGGGCAGTTATTTGTTGTTTTTAAACACGCTGGACAAAGCTACTGAGTTTTCTCTGTCTCTTTTATTTTAATATTGGTTTAGGTTATAGAAGTAGTGACTTTTACAGCATGATTTTTGCCATAAAGGGCAATCTGGTGACTCCGAGAAACTCAGCAGCAGTTCGAGCTCCTGCTTCTTTGCAGGGTAAGGAGTTTTAATGAGCTCTCAGTGGCCTAATCCTGTTAACACCCTCTCAAGTAAGTAACTAACTTCAGTGATATTGCTTACAGGACCAAAATTACTAGTTATATTAAAAATAAACTCCAGCCTTTCGGAATGATCCTGAGTATGAAGCTGAACGCTGATGTGTTTCCTTAAAGAAAGCAACAATTAGAGAGCATTAGGGATCGCTGGAAGAGCGCAGCCCTTGTAAAAGTGAAGAGAGGTGAAACCAGCACATCAGAGCACAATTATACCAAGCACTTATAAAAATGTAACAGGGAGTGCTGTCCTTTCTGGAAGGGTTTTAGCTGTTCCATAGCAGTGTAATAGTTTATATCCCTGCAATGCAAGTTTTAAACCAACTGCAGAACTTTATTGAAAACTGATTTCTCTTAAAATCCATCAGGATGCTTCCCTGGCCATTTGAAAGGACCTTCCATAGGGAAGATTTTTGCTGGAGACGGGGTTTGTATTTAGGATGTGACAAACCCTTGGTGAATTCCTTTCTCGAGTAATCCTATTATGCTGCTTTGTGAAGGGTCAGTGCTGCATGTATAGCCATGAATTGTACCCTGTGTCAGCAACTCACATGCATCATGCTCCGTAAACATATCTGCAATTTATACCATTGCATTTTATGTGTAAAACTGAAGAAACCCATTTAAGGGACCAACTTTCTGCCTTTGGAAACAAATAGGAGTCGGAGCATGTGGAGTCAGGAAACAATATCTGGCCATCAAAATCGGCCGCACAAAAGACGCACCAACGTGGTATTTCCTACCTCGCGAAGCCACTTTCCCCTTGATGCAGCTCTACAAATACAATAGTGCATTGATTGAATCTGAAACTCACCAGGCTTCAATAAAATCTGAAAGTGTATGGAATTAAAATCGAAGCAAGGGACACGCAGAGTGTTAGTCCTTCTCAAAATAATCATTTCATAGCCCTCTGAAAAGCAGAGTGGTTTAGGAAAGGCAACCCAGATGGGGACATATAAAAGAAAGCTATAAAGTTTCCTTCAAATCTATTTTAATCGTTGTTAAATATTTACATTTAATAAGCACTAGCTTTTATTGCAAGGGAGATATAATTACACTTATCATTCATGGAAAAAATGGAGTTTTAATAGCCTGTACATTGATTTGCTAAGATGAAACAGTGTCCTAAAACTATGCCACTCGCTCTCCCCAGGGAATATGTTCCATATGTGAATGTGAAACAGATGAAGAACTTTTCATCAGTGCACAAACTCTATCAACCTTATTTCTCATCCTCTGTTGCATTTAACATAAATCTTGACCTCTGATATTTCACTAATTAGAAGCACCTTATCAGGCTTTTACAACCCTTACTAATAAGATTATTCCTTTAGTAAACGCTAGCAGGAAGAGTAACAAAACCTCACTATGGACTCTTAGGAAACTGTCGGTGGAGGCTTATTATTATTGAGCCTCATATGATTTTATCAATACTTGGTGGCCATGTTCGATGCATCAGAGCCAAACAAAGCTGCCCCAGGGAGCTGTGCCTTGCTTTACCAAGGCAGGTCACAGAGGAAAAAAAGTCAATTAGGTGCTATGAATCAGTGGAAATTCTCCCTTGGTTTTGATATTATTATTATTATTATTATTCCACCTTTTTCTTCTTCTTTCTTTTCTCTTTTTTCCCCTAGCTTCCCTATGGTTCTGGCTATCAGGAAGGTTTATGTCATCTCCCCATAGTCAGAGCAGCCAGCTCACAGCACAGCCCTTCCTCCTCAACTGGGAAGACCTGCAGCAGGGACTAGAGTGGCTTTCCTAAAACCATCCATCACCTGTATTTCTAGATCAATTTTCTATCTGAAAACTTGTGGACATAAAAAACCCCTAATAGAAGTTGTAATAGAAGAAATAGCTGGATTTCAGGAACTCATGGCAGTGACACTATGGGCATCAGCACAGCGAACTGCTGGACCTGGCTCCTTCTGGAATATCGACTGTTGCAGCACTTTGAAGGTTTTTTGCCTTGAAAAGATGTTCAGTGTTTGTACCCTGTAGCCAGCCATTAAAGTCTCTATTAACATTAGTTATTATAACTGACAAATGAATTCTTCCATTTGTCTTTTTCCCCATAGATCATGGCTTTTCAGGGGAGCTGCAGAAATAAGGAGGAATAAGCTAAACCATTTTGGGGATGTTTTGTTTTGTTATTGCACTTGTGAGCTCCACATTTTCCCAGCAGAAAGATACTGTTGTAGGATTACACCAGTAAGAAAGGCAGAGGGAGCCCATCGATGTGGAAAGCAAATATAAGGCTTTTAAAATTAATTCTATAAAATGATTTCTTGGACTCTCCACAGCAGTACAAAGCCCACTTGGGTCAGTAAATGGGTAGATGGTGTGTGGAGTGGATTTAGGTCAGCTGTGGTTTTATTGCCACCATCTTGCACAGGTGCCCATGGTTTTAGTACTCCTAAACCAAGTTCTGCAGATGGGAACAATGTTCTTAGGAGTTCAAACAAGCCCAGAAAGGATTGGTTTTCTAGTGTAAATGTGTGTCTTATACCACTATGTGGTCACAGGCTCTTGTATAAGCTAAAACCTTCACCCTTTGCTCTAACCCTGCAAGAATCAAGTTTAGGCACAGAAATACGGTGCATTTGAATATATCAATTACACTGCAATCACAAATACCCACAGTTTACTGCTAACGGGGGTGTTTGACATGATGATACACCTGAGCATGACACTGGATAAGTAAATATTGGAGCTTGGAACTCAGAGCCACTTCTGCTTGTTGTTAAGGTATCATCATTTGGAAATATTAAACAAAATGGACTTGCATTCAGTCTGAAATGAAGGCTAATTGTCCCTGTAGCCATCATTCACATGTGCTAGCTATTACACCCTTGTTTTGTCCATATTCCAATAGAGGCTGCTGCAGTGAATTGAGGAACTGCTGCCAGGAAATGTCCTTCTCTAAATGACATAATTAGGGTATTGGGGAGCCCAGTGAAAGCAGATTAGGGGCACCACCGCTGTTCTTGATGCAACATAAGCAAACACTTAGACTATGAGGATGATTTACTATTGATTAAACGCTGATACCTGAGACTCCATGGAAGGCAGGTACAGCGTGGTTGGAGGAAAACACCGACTTCACATTTGGCATTAGCTAAAAAATAAAGTGTTTTCATTGACTTCGCTGACTAGAAATCAAAAAACCCAACTATCATCCCCATTAAAGCTATTGGCTTAACTCATTCACATTGCAGGACTGCCTGATAAAATTCAGTTGATCATTAAATGAACTCAAAACTACACTTTGTTTGATTTGGGTGTTCTTGGCTGCTCTTGAGATTGCCCAGCAGGTTTGGGTATAGCCACAGATCAGGTGAACCGTGGGTGTGCCTGTGGAGCTGTGCCCACACCTCCAGCCACCCTTCCAGGAGGGAATGCATGTGTGTCCCACTGATCCAGGCAGAACGGCATCTTCTACATCTGTGCAGAGCAGGTGCAACAGCATCTTCGATCCAGGCAAGCAGAGCTACAGCAAGTGGCCAAGGATGTTAATTCCCCCATGAATCATTGCTTTTCTTTGCATCTTTATCACATTCCTGGACTCAAGCCATGTTCCTGCAGCTTCTTCACCCTGGATTTTACAAGAGGAGGGAAATGGAAAAGCAGCTGTAATATCCTTGGCAGATACAGTTGTACAGTAGCTCAGTAATTATCGTATCTCAGCAGCGAGATGGCTGAACCCCTTCACTTCTGCTCTGGCAGCAGCCAGATGGAACTTTCATAGGGTTTAGCTGGTGTTTCCTCCCGCAAGCTGTCAGCCGAGCGGATGCAGGACCCGGAGCATGCAGCAGGCAACCACACATGGGGCTTTGCAGAAACACTTTGTCCAGCACAGGGGAGCAAATGGTAGGTCACACACAGCAAGAGAGCCAGTGCCTGCATCACTCCAGTCTGCAGTGAATGCCAGCAAGCGCTGGCGAGGTCTGAGCTGAGAAATCACAGTTATGCTCAGCAAAGGTTGTTTCAGAGACCTGCTCTGCTCGCTGGCTTTTTCAGATTCCCATAGGGCCGCAGCAATGAGCTGCACGTGCTAAAATTACTTGATTTAGGATAGAATCAGCAGAACAATAAGGCACAAATAATACCCAGTGCATCCTTCAAAATGCCCTAACTCCTTCCCTTTCTCCACACCTCCCACAACACAACACTTCTTTCCAGTACACTTCTGTCTCTATCTAGTCTGTCTAGAACTGGAAGCACTGGAACATATGGCTGCTTTCCATCTATACCATGTGCCATCTGTCTTAATTGAATACAGCAGCATATCAATGCCTTATCTGACAGAGAGCTATTTAACACTGAAAACCTGGGAACAGAGTTATACATGATCTGTGAATATCTCAGTTCCTCAGCTCCTTGTCTGGGAAGCTGGGAGGATGGTGCATCAGGAATGAAGGAGATGTGCAGGGAAGATAAAATAACAGAGAATTCTCCTGTGGGGAAAAATACACATAAGAAGCCTTAAGGGGTTAATCGTCAAGTAGAATAATATTTACCACTGCAATCAGTGCAAACCTAGGCATAGAAAAAGCTGATGTTCAAACTT
Source organism: Pezoporus occidentalis (assembly GCF_034315485.1). Taxonomy (NCBI): domain Eukaryota; kingdom Metazoa; phylum Chordata; class Aves; order Psittaciformes; family Psittacidae; genus Pezoporus; species Pezoporus occidentalis. Next base: position 2,170,087 of record NW_026915888.1, read on the forward strand.
GAGGGCTTCTGAGGTGAGCTTGTACAAGACATAAATTGCATTATTTCAGTTTGGTAACAGAGTCAGCTCAGAGCCTTAATAGATACTATTTTATGCTTCACCACAGGTGATTCCCAATTCACTCTGCATCACTCTGTGACTTCATTGCTTCTATACGAAGTTAGATGATTTAGAAAGATGCTCTGCAAGCAAAGTCCTTCAGGCAATGGCATCGGGAGCTTAAGCAGCCTGTTTGCTCAGGTAGCAAAAGCTGGTGTTGGTTTGAGCACTTAGTGCATGGATCCAAGTGGGAATTAGCATTAAATAGAAGGCCAGAATTAATTTAGCCTCATTATACTGGTGATCATTGCATTAGGTCAGTGAACTGTTGAGTCAAACCTTCACTAAAGCAGGGACTTGCGGTGCAAATGCTCTGCGTCGGCTCTATTTTGCATCTGAAATTTTTACTGAGGTTTTTTATCCTTATTTCTAATTTCTCTGCTATTTATTGCTTTTCTGAGACGTGCTCAAAGCAGCGAATCAAAACATCTTTTTTCTGGGGCAGCAAATCTCCCATAGATTATTCCATCATTTTGAAGTAAGACAAAGCTTAAATTTGCCTTTGCTGGAGCTGCATACTGAGTATTGAAGCATAAATAAAGAAAACATAAATAAAGCAGTCCCGAATCTAGTTCACTGTATTATTAAAATTCCATTGTTTGTTCTGCGGGAAAAGACCTCCCAAAATGACAGTGGTAATCTGGGCAAAAAGCAGATCCTTGCCAAAGGGTTCAGCTCTTAGAGGGGGGAAGCATTTTAGAAACTGCCAAGGAAAATATTTTCATTCATGAGTTCACCCAGCCTAAACATGCATCTAATCCTCCCAAACTGACAGTTCAAAAAGGCAGCCATGGCTGAGACAGGCACAGTGTTCAGTTCAAAGGCAAAAGGAAAAAAGGACCTAGGGATTATTAGCATTATCACTTTATCACGGAATGACCATCAGGTCTGGAAGCGCATAGCTCCACCTCCCCTTCCCAAACCCAGCCACTCAGTCCCCATGGTGCTGCTGAAAGGGCAGCAAAGCCTTCCTCAGCGTTTCACCACAGCGAGAAGAGCCTTCAGAGGGGTTAGGGCTCTTTGGTGTTGAAGTCCACAACTGCACACCCTTGCAGCAGGGACACAAGGGATGGGAGACCCAAGGGAAGCCAGCATCAAGGTTATCCTTGTCCCTCCTCCATTCCCTACCAACAGCCACTTCTCATGGCACGGGGGACAAAGGCAACTGGGGACACACAGCATGGTCAAGCTGCTCTGGTTTGTTCTGCTGGTTGAGGTCCGGCCATGGGGCTGCAGGGCTTCAGCCTTGGACCTTGCGCAGCAGCCAGCAGAGGGGGTGGAAGAGCTGGACCGATAACGGTTATCAGCAAAATCTCTGTTTCTGACTTGCAAAATAGACCAGAACAGCAGAAACATCTCCTTGTCCAGCTGAGAGAGGAGCAGCTCCCTCGAAATCGCTCTGTCTCATGGATGTACTTTCCACATCCCACACCAGGACAGACTCGGAGCAGTGCTGCTGCAAAGCAAACAGCCCGCGCCAGAGCATCTGCAGCAATATGTGCATGAGCAGCTGCAAGCTGTTTTCTTTGGCATTTATCCTGAGATGAAGCTTTCCTAAAAGAATCCTTCCCAAGTTTAAACCACAACAATGCATGCTTTAAATATTGGCAATCATCTCCAATGGCTGGAGAACCCACGGAGCTGTCAGCCGAGCAGTGATGGGCCACTGGACTGCAGTTATCCCCCTCGGGGCTCAGCTCCGTCATCCCTTTGTAGAAATAAAAGCATGAAAAGCTACAGAGCATTTTCAGCAGGCTCTCTGCCCCTTTGCTGACAGCCAAGCTGCAGGCTCTCCATCACTCCCTGCCTTCTCCTTCACCTCAGGTTTGCCCTTGGTCCCTGGGTGGGATCTCTGGGGACACCGATTACACCAGGAGCCGCATGAGTGACCAGTGCAAATGAGGTGACCATTGGGGAATGCAGTGTTCTGTACCCTTAACTTGGCCAAGTATTGCACATGAGCCCTTTGGGAAGGCAGCAGGATCTCACCTGAAACCCACGCCCTGGGGGAAAAGCTCTTTCCTCCAGGAGAGGATGATGATACTTCCAGTTCATCTGAATGCCAGTGTCTCCCCTCTGCCTCCTGAGAACACTGTTTGCTGAGAGCTCTGCTCAGGTGTGGTTGAATGCAATGCCCAGAGGATTCAGGGGGGAAATTCTCGTTGACAGTGACAACCAAACGGGTCCCAGTGCAAAAACACACTCATGAACATGATGCCATCTTTCTCCAGTAAATAGTCATCTTTGGTGCTGAACCTCAACCCATTTCTCTGTTTTTTGCTTTTAAGGAAATAGTCCAAACCAAGCAGCGAACATCCATCAGTAAGAGCACTGTTCCCATCTGCCTTTGAATTCATACTTCTTCAAGTGCTGTATTATAAGGCAATTGCCTCCCTCCCCTGAGAATCTTGGTTATGATTTATTCCAGAGAAAATTAAATGCTGATTGAAAGATACCTCCCAAAAGCTGCAATTGCATCACCATGTGTAAGAGCCCTCACTCACAGGAGCAGCTGGTTGCAAGGTGCCTGAGCGAACTGGTACCCAGCTGCTCACCCCTTCCATTTTAAAGGACCACTGGTGCTTTAAAGGAGCCAGGCGAATGATTCTTAACTGTCACTGTAGGCTCTCAGCACACACACACAGAGTCAGCTCATGGCTGGAGTGAGCTGAAGAGCATCACCCGTTTTACTCAGGAAAACAATCCTCTTACAGCAAAATGACATTGAAGATGCTACTGCTAAGCAGGCATGCACAAAATACACACATTACTCCCCAGCTCAAGACCTTAAGCCTTTTATTATGCAACTGCCGGGTTTTTTTTTCCCCCTATTAGAAAGTTAATTCAGATGACAACAGGATTAGCCACCGTAGATCTCCTTAACCGTACGCTCACAGCCTCACGATGGGCAACTGCTGGGCTGTTGCTTGGCAGGATTCCTGCTCTCACTAGTCACATTTGATACAGATGAATGTTATTTTGACCGCCTTTATGCTCTAACTATGTATTATGATCTGTTGCCTAATACAAGTTGTAACAAGGGACTATTTAGACAAGCAACCCACATAACACTACAAGTGTTGCATGATTTGGTAAACTGTAGGGCACGCTTATAGTGAAAAGCTAACACAGGATAAACAAAAGGGAATACAGCATCATCTGCTAGAGCCTGGGGCTTGATTTGAGTGACTTCAATACAGAGCTCAGTATCTATTAATAATAAATCAATAATAAACTAATAAGATGTTTATTAATAATAACAATAAATTGAGCTCAGTATCTATTAATTTCCTATTAAGTTGGGCCAATTGCTTGATTTATCTTTTTCAGTTTAGATTACTAACTGCAGCGCAGAAACAACCTCTCCTGACATATTTAAGCAACACACACAGAGCAGGGCTTCACTTGGGCCCCTTCAGTGTTGCTGGAATATAACTCATAATAATTGCAATGATGCAATTGAATAATCTGTAAATATATTTTCTGGCAAACCTGATTTTATTGCCTATTAAATTCCACATGATGTAAGAGCAGCCCCATCTTGCCCACTTATCATTCCTTCCCATCCATCACTGCCCTTACCAGCAAGCATGGTAACATGAATATTCTTTGTATGGGGTGTCCAGCACTTTCAGCCCTCAGACCTTTGGGAAGCATAGCTTTGAGCACAAGTGCAAAGTCCTTCTCAGATCCTTTGGCATCCAGTTATTCCTAGTGCATCTCTAACTCTATGGAGTAACCAACCACTTGAAGGACTCGTTATTTGCTCAGCCTCTGCAGTAGTCATTAGTATTTAGAGTTGAGATGGGAATTGAGCGCTGGCAATAGAGCAGAAGATGCCTATGTGTGCTGCTGCTGAAACCATGCCCTTATGAGTCTGACTGGCCATCAATTCTACCCCATCACAAACTGTGATGAAATCTGGGAACCTCTCAAAGCAACAGGTTCCATCGGGTTTGGCACATTTTTTCCCATGTCACTGCTGAGGTCATGTATCACCTGCATGTGAAAACCTGCTGTGGTGACTCATGGGTTGCTCAGACCCACCTGCATGCCACAAGCAGTCCCTTCTCAAAACCCACTTGATGGCTGTGGAAGTCCAGCAGTGTTCTGGCTGTTGTTTCAGCCAGTGCATGGCTCAGCCATGTATCAGATATTGCCATGATTAAAGGCAATTACAACTGAAGAGGATGTTTACATTAACCATCAGGTCACGCTGGTGCCGTGAAGCACCAGCATCCTTTGGTGCACGGGCAGAGGTGCTCAGTTGAGAACGGATCAGGACCAAGCATCGCATCCTGTCATCCCCATGTGGCATGACGGGAACACTTGGATTTAGGGATGACAATGGGACAGCAAATTTGGACATGTTTGCAAAAGCCTCTAATGCAAAAGCACCTACTTGGGTTCCTATCACAGCATGTGTGATGGTGCCAGGATCTGAAGGCCATTTTCCAAGTGGAGAAGGCAATACACTGTGATTTTTATGGCGGTGATTTATTTCAATGCACGGACAAAAACTGCTCCCATAACTCAAAAGAAATTGCAAAGAGGGAAAAACGAGGCATGGGTTTTTATGCACACAAAATGGAAAGAAATAAAAAATGCTCTGTTTTCTGAGTCGTGTTCCAAGAGAGTGGGTTGATTATTTTCAACTTTTTATGGGGTTTGGGTTTTGGATTCTATTCACTAAAAGTACACAAATGCTTCTGAGAAGGACATTTTTTCCCCATCAAAAAGAAATTTCTAAATTAAAAATTTAGATGAGTTGCAGATGCAAGCAAGAAAGTGGATGGGAGATGACAACAGGCCAAAGCCAGACTGGCTCCTTTCCCTGCTCCAGCCTGGGCATCTCTTGCTCCACATCAGCTAGAGCTCCAGACTGAAGTGGACGCATCCCCTTAGAAACTTCCATCACCCTCACTTGTACTACCCAGCAACACAGGTATCACTGCTAAGGCTTTTCAGGACACCAAGAAGGGACTACAAGGCTGAACCTAATCCAGATGGGTTCCCCCAAACGTCTTTTGAGGGTGCTTGCAGAAGATGGTTTGTCTTTTCCCTGAATGGAGCTACAAATAAGTCTGGTTAGCTTTTCCCTGCCTTTTAAAGGATCATATATAGTAATGAATACAATGCTTAGCAAGCCACAAGACCTCCTGCTAAGAGGGGATCTATCGGCTGGGCTATTAAAATAAATGAGAAGTCACCATTGGTCTCAGCATGAGCAGGATTTGCCCAGATCTGAATGACATGAAGAAAAATGGAAAGGAAATACAGTCATGTATATAAAAGCAAGGCTGCTTAAACAGTGATTTTCCTGGTGATGCCTATTCAGCCCTCTGCCTGCTAACACTGTTTTTCTTTTCTCACAGGATGAGCACAGATCGAGGCAATTTGCATCAAACTCCTTCCCCAAACCTGACACCGGCAATTATTCCAAATTAGAAGATTTGACAGTAGCCTGAAGAAGTGGCACTTAACTCCACTATAGCATTATGTCTTTTTTTTGCCTCCTTAATCCCCTTCCTAAAAGCAGAAAAATGATACGGCGCTCTAGGTTGAATGTGTGACTGAGAATATAATGCTGGAAATAAAAACATAGCTGTCAATATCATTTTACTCTGCTTGCAAACACGCCTACAATTATGCATACTTCAACTCTCCTAATGGCCCCTTCAGTCCTCTGCACTCAGGTTCCTTCATTTCTCTGCTCAGCCCTTGCCCATGGACTGTACAGAGGATGGAGATGCTGAGACCTGCAGGCAGACCAAGATGCCTGGGAAATTTTAGCTAAGCTGGTACCTTACAGAGCTTCATAAAAGATTTTGTACCAGATGTCAGCTCTCAGTCTCTGCTCTGAATGAGAACAGCGTTCAAAACACCCCCGAGCATCCCTGGGGAGGAAAGGCCAAGAGATGCTCCAGGTGGGGCAGTGACAGCTGGACCAGCGGGCACAGACTGTGGTGTCCCCCCCTTTCCCTATGGAACTTTCTATGGACAGTGATCTGGGCAGCTTTGGGAACAGGCAGATGTCCACAAGTGGGTGTTCTACTGCTTGAACCCAGCTCCCAAAATGGAGCTGATGGGACCCCCCACCTGGCAGCAAGGCCCCATTCACCCCATGGTGGCATGTCCTGAGACCTTCAAAGGCAATGGCTCATTCCAGCACCCCCAGCTTTTCTGCTGGAGCACCACAATACTGGGGTACTATTACAGCAGCAAATTGGCCCATTAAGCCTTAGGAATAATGACTGCTGTTGGTAATTACCCCTAATCCACTAATGAGCTATTGTTTGCTTCCAGCATTAAGTGTAAGCTTAATGATCTGAAGAAAAAAAAGCAAAATAGACTTGTCCCAAAACTGCTAAACCAACTTAATTGAACAGATGCTTGCTTAGCACCTGCATTGTCATGCTGATTCATAGAGAACTGTTTTAATTGCAAGATGATCCTCAGTGGATCGTGTTTCCTTCACCTTAGGGTAGGTTGAGTAGTCAGAAAGTAGGAATTGATTAATTTGGTGGCATTGCTAGGAAGGTTTAGTGCGTGCAGTGTGGCTTTTCATCTAAGCTGACCGACACATGCATGATAAGGACCGAAAGCACCGGGAAAAAACTCTGCAGCAATAATAGGAGAGCATTAAACTCCCCTAATAGGAACTGCAAAATTGAAACCAAGTGTGGTACAATTTCATTTCTGCCCTGTATGAATTATATACTTATTAAGTAAAAGAAATGTTAAATGAAATGTATAAATTATGAGAACAGCACTCGTGTAAAACAACGTTTAGCTTTGTAAACTTTCGAAGGCCAGGATTGATGGGTTTCATGACTTGCCCAAGATCTTGCAAATTTGGCCAGGCTTGCTATTTTTGCCAGATTTAGTCACTGAATTTATTACTTACACAGCAAAATCAGTGCAGTTCATTACCAACATAAGAACTGCAAACATGTTATGAATTAGGTGAAAACAGCTTTTCCTAGAACGATGAGGCATTTGCACTGCTTCAACGTGACCTTTTCTTGTGGAAAACCTCAACAAATTCAAGGTCAGGCTTCAATATTCCTTATTTTCCCCAAACTGCTAGAAATTCCTCTATCAGCCCAGGAAAGAGGTTATTTCGCTCTCCCTCCCTTAACTTATATACATCAAAGCTGAACACTCTATAGTTTTCCTCCAGGTACTGTGCTATTGAAGATAACACCCTTGAATAAAACACTCATGTTTTTATCTGTAGCAGTGAAAGATGGTGAAACATAAGGAAGAAGAAAAAAACAGGCTAAAAATACCTTTAAAGAGTACCAAAGAAAATCCAGGCAGGCAGTGCCAGGGTGCCCCTCGAAGTCATCTTTGCACCCTCTCTGTCACCTGCATCAGCCTTTGCATCGCTTGTCCCACACTGGCACATGTCCCACGGTGGGGTTTGCACACACTACTGCCTTGTACACATGCAAGAGATGTTCTGCTTCTTTAATTACTATTCTTATTGCTTGAAATACATCGTTTTGTTCTCAGTATTAAGAATAAGTGAATTTTATGCACGAGATAACTCAAAGAACTGCTGTGGCTGAGCTTAAAATACTTTTGGGGGACATTGCATGCCCATTTCCTCAACCTGATACAGTGCTGTGTTTCTTAATAAGCATGAAATAAGCTCTATGTACATGCTTTCCTCTTCACCATGGGTTTGGAAACACATAATGACCATTAGAATCTTTCTGAGCATCCTAGAGAGAATACTTAGGTTACATAGCCAAACAATAATTCATGTTCTTCGGAGCCAGCCAGGCAGGCACACAGTTTGAGTTCTTGTCCCAGTAATGTCCCAGGATTTTTCCATTTCTCTCCTCAGTTTTGGCAGTTAAACACCTAAACGTCTGCAGTTTTTAGCTTTGGCTTTGCCAGCATTTTTCCTTTTCCTTATCCTGGAGGAGTGGGAAAGCCAGATGAGGAAAACCCCTGAGAACAGAAGGAGCAGCCGTTTCCTGCTCATCCCGCTGCCTTCACTGGAACCAGCATCCCATTGATTTCAGTGCAAACTCTCCAGGGATGACGTCTTCAGAGGCCATGTCCTCAGCAGGTGCTCAGGGCATCACACCAGGAAAATCAGCCCAAAACCAGGACAGAGGTGACAGTACTGAGCTCAGGAGCTGAAGGGTAATAACTCTTCTGGGCTCTTCAGACAGAATTGGCAATAACTGGAAATCACCACGCTGCTTCTGCCGCAGCTGCCCCCCAAACCTCTGCTGAGTTCTCAGAGGTGGCAAACGAGACTCACACCTTGAACACCCGCTTTCCGCTCTCAAACGTGAAGCCTTCAGCCCCAGCCAAAGGGTATTCCCGATGCCAGTGCTCAGCATCCCCCCTGCAGTTGTGCTTGGAGTGAAAACCAGCTCAAGCCCCTAAATCCATAGCTCATTGTCTGCATTTATTCAAAGGTCTAAAAAATACCCATTGTCACAAGCGACAAAATCTGAGTTGTTCAAATCCAAATCCAAATCCCTCCATATTCTGTTATATTCCTAATTTCTCAGGGAATGAATCAGGACAATATAATAGCATCACAATTCTTTCTTCCCCCCCCCCTTTCCTATTCAGGTGCACTTCAGCAAATCAGACCAGGAGGAAGAGTTTTGGGAGCTGCTGTTGTCATCTTTCAATCAGAAGTTAGCAAAGAGAAGTTGCTCCTGGCAGAAGTGCAGGCTAGAAATAAGATGTGCTCAGCTCAGTACCCAGCTCATTACTTTGAATACACATTAGCATTTCCTTACAGAGGATGTTAAACTCATAGCTAATATGAAGTAGGAAAAATCCTCCTGTTTGCCATTTGGGAACTGACTCTCCAGCACCACCACACAGCCAGGGACTGATCTATCAGCTTTGCATTCTACCTTCTTTTTCAGATCCATTTAGGGAGCCTGGAGTTGATCCCTATAGCGATAATAATTGTTGTTAAACTGAACAGTTTAGATACATGTGAAATACGGGACTTTGGGGTAGCAGGGGGTGAAAGCCAAACAGTTGAAGTTGTGGTCCTGTCATTTCCCTTATGCCCAGAAGCAGGCGTAGAAAGGGCTTTGCATGTAGGAAGGCGAGAAGCAGAGCTGCTCCCCACAAGCATCACTTCTGTGAGCCTTTCAGCCCTCAGCTCTCACCTCTCCCTGCCCCGCGGCAGGCATCCCAGCGCGGCTCCCGTGCGTAAACCTGACGTCAGGCTTCAGAGGGCTCAGAATTTAACTGAAAACACCAATTTACACATCCCTCTGCCTTGGATTCCTTCCCCATCCCCAGTTAAGCGCTAAATATTGGGGGGTTGAGAATTTCACCCAAACGTTATTTATATATCAAACATTTTGATGCAAAATGTATCCTGTGATTGTGGAACCCCCTCTTCTCATTAAAACATTCCATACTGCAATAAATCTGTCTCATAGGGGCTAATTTATGTCTAAGCAAATGATGTTCGCTTTTTCTATGTATATATAAATGTTTAGATTGCAACCTTCTCCCCTCTCTGGAGATTCTGTATCTACATGCACGGGAACAGCAATCTCACTAACGCGTTTTCATGGATACTGCTTTCACTGTGCCTTGCTTACCAGGCCAGCAGGCTCTTCAGTCCTTGGTGAACGCTTTCTGGATCATACAACATCACTACGACAGAAACAAAGATTACATTTATGGAGTCTGCAAAGCAAAGGAGGACTTCTTCACCCAGCTGCCTAGAAAGGCCATTTGTCCTTCTACAGAAATGGGGAGAAAGAAGGCGGAAAGGAAGGGGTGGCCCTGGATTTTAGAGGAAAAAACAGTATTTTCTCCATCAAGTTCATGCAGTCTGTTAAATTTTGCACTAATCTATTAAAGGCTATTGCTTCTGGTTATAACAGAGTGCACTAGATTGATTTTAGATGTGGACTAATACAGCTGCACTCTTGGTATCCCAAGGCAGAGCTAACATTGTGGAAGATATTCTCTGTGGGATGATATGGAGCCTTTTAGTCAGGCTGTTCCTATTCTTAAAGGCACACCTTCTCATGTATACTCACTGCTATACTCACTTCATTCCAGTCTCAAGTCCCCCAAATTGTAGGTCTCTTCTGGAGCCTGTTATATGGAGCTATTGCTACGTTGGGCCTTTGTTCCCCACAAGAAAGCAGTTGGGCTTTGCCATGAATCAGACCAGCCATTCCACACATGACTCTTTTGGTACTAACAAAGAGGTTATTTTCTCAGACAACAGATCACAACCTCATTTTCCCTTTTCCAAGAGATTTCCCAACTAATAATACTGAACTAGGAACAGAAAATTGTGTGGGATTATCAAGGATTTTTAATTCATTAATTTGGATACATTTTATGTGCGGAATCACCACGTGTTCAAGCCAAGGCTGAGCTAGAACCACACAAATATTACACACCGCCTTGTTAATGCCAGCAAAGCCCTTTTTATTGCATAATTCTGCAGCCTGTCTGTAGTTTTTATTTCATTAATTTTCATCCTGATAATTGGAAGCAGCTTCTCTCCTTGCTTTTTTAAGGTTTAATGAGCTACATAACTTCATGCCTCCCACTGAGGGGCTGTAGGTCACTTTGCACTCTGGAGAATGGCAACACCTTCGCCTACTTCTCTTTTCCTCTCCAGCAACAGAAGACAATGGTTATTGTCTTCCAGCAGAGGTGCATGTGCATTTGTGTATGTATCAGACATGCAGGTCTGATCTTCTCTGCACAGAAACACAGATTTCTGAGATAGGAAAGATTCCTCTTAGCAATGGTGGTAGGGCATGATCCTGCAACAGTGCTGGAAGACCTGGGATTGCTTTGAGAGATTGAACAGTTAAATATGAACACTAATAATACAAGATAAGAAAAGGCAAGAGGAACCATGCAGCATATGGCTTAGGGTTACCAGGGGACATGAGATGCTCCCTGTCCCTGTGTACCTCATCACAAGCCTCCTCAAACTCCCTCCTCAACCCTGCCTCTTCCACAAGTGCTAAAATCTCCAGGCAGCCTGGAGATGCTGGGAACTTTCAAGTCAAGTCTACAATCATAAAGGAAACAGAATTAAGAGCTGTCAGTCATGCCCCTTTGGCTGGATGCTAACTCGATAATGACTTGGTCTGCACACACTGGGTGAGTTGTTACAGTCGCTCTTAGAAGAATCTAATGGAAGAAGAAATTTGTCTTACGTTTTTAAATCCTCAGATACATTCCTTACACTGCTTCAAGTTCCAGTGCCAACAACTAAGAAACTGCATTTTTTAACCACCTTCGATGCAACTTCTACTTGCCACAATTCTCTAACTATTGCAAGGCCTTTATCATTGATTACAAAGAAAGTTGAAGACTGGCTGGTCCGGAAAATTCTGGGAACAAAAACATCATTTTTTAGGTAAGGACAGTTTCTATGTATGGAAAACCACAAGATTGGATCTGTTACAGCTGCTAGAGATAATGATCAACCATCTTGGCTATTACATGGGCAGTCTTACAGAGTAGGTGGCCCAAAATAGCCCCGGTAGTCTGTCAGCTAAGTAGGATTTTGCTTCTCCACAGTCCTTCAAGAATCAAAAGAGAAAGATGGCTACTAGTTTGACCAACACAAACCAGAGCTATCAAAACGCTAGGTGCACATGTAGGGGCTGGCAACTGCACCATCTGAAATGCGATTACCTTGAAAACCTTTTTCCAAGGTGTTTTTTTCCTAGCAATCCCAAAACTCCAGAGATAAATGGCAATACTAACAAAATAAATCGCACAAACCCTCATATTCAGGTATGTAAGAAGGCATCCTAAGTCCTTCTGGTTTGCTCAGCTCCTCTTTAATGTGTTTACAATGTAAATTAAAAAGCAGTCATAGCTTTGCTAGCTTTTAAGGGTGAAATACTCTGTACAAGGAAAAGACCATTCACACCCGGAGTCTCACTCCTAAAAAGCACATTTATGAAGCAAAGTGCTAAGTGACCTAGAAAAGCACACAACAAACAAGAGTCTTGTCTATACAGGAGCTTTGCATTGTACTCTGGCCCATAGCTGTGTATGGATCACATTGAATAGGAAGCTATTTACTTATTTCGGTACATAATTCCACCTAAGATGAGTCAACAGACAGTGTAAATAGGAGCTTTATTGTCATTTGTCACCTGAAAGAACTGCCTCAAAAGCTGTCAGCTGAATCTGGAAGGCAAATGGTGCCCTGCACATGGAAATGAAAGCCCCTGTGTTTTCTGCCTGCTTGGCTCATATAGAGTTGTCATCTTTTTACATCAAGCTTAAAATTGATCTGCCCTCGGGGCACTTTCTGCTCCACGTTGTGGGGGGTCCCATTGCACAAGCTTGTTGGTGCCGTGAGCTCAGCAGCCTGATGTGTCGCTGTGGCTGGTATGGAGACACTCACCTCAAATGTGCTTGGCTTGGGAATGCTTTCAAAACACATCTTCCCCCTCTGCCTCCTGTGCTCCACACACTGCCCTCACATGAGCTGTTTCTGGACGTGAGATGGGGATGATGCTGGCTGGAGCCCTGAGCACATCCTCAAAAGCCATGGAGGTTATAAGGTGGATTCTTGTCTAAGAAGCCTATTAGGTGATGTGCAACATCCCTCCCGGGTCACACAGATGTTGAGTTTGAGGGTTTTCTGCTGGTGACCTGTTGCCACACTGCTGTCACCACCTGGTCCCAGGGAGCCACTTGAAGCAGCAAGACATGTACAAGGGAGTGCTGCCACAGGTTTATCCCCTTGTATCTGCCTTAAAATTCTAACTCATTATTGGAAATGATCATCAGAAAAGGACACGCAGTTAAGATTTTATGATATCTGTAGGAAAATGAATGTGATAATGGGGTAGAATGACTTCAGTGATTCACAGGAATTGGAGAAGCTGCATATTTGCAACTGCATCGCGGAATAAACAGTAGCTACATTTGAGGAATCTCCACACCCTTGTTTAATTTAGTTTTGATATTTATTAAAAAAAAAAAAAAAAGAATAAAATCCCAACCCACAAGCTCAGTGCTTTTGGATTAATAACAAATACTTGTCAGCAAACAGTACATTAGCTGGCTCTTGGCAGTTCATCAAAACACATCATGGAATTGAGCTGCTCATGTTTACAAAGAAAGGGAAGGGCAGGACATGCTGTATAACGGGTAGCAACTCATTCTCCAGCCCGTACAAATGGGCTAAAAGGCTCAGAGAAACTATTGCGTGAATAGGAAAGAGGAAATATTTTCTCGCTTAGTCAAAATGGTTTATGGGCTGTGATTAATGAGACATCCACCCGCTTATTTGTGTTAACAATAGCAGCATCCATCAAGCAGCGTGCAGGTTTCTAATTCAGGCTACTGGAGCAGGCTGCTCCAAAGCCATCTCCTCCCCATGAAGCTGTGTCACAAGGGAGGGACCCGGCCCGTTTGCAAATGAGAACATAGGCTGAAACCACCCTCATAGAGAGGTGCACCGGTTGTTACTAAAGACAATCAGTCCATAGGACTTCCTACCAGCTGTATCATTCATCTGCAGGGTTGAAACACGCTGTGCTGGGCAAGCAGGATCTACCCGTGTCTGTCATCCCACCCATCCCCAGTCTGTGTGCTGAAACCACATCTCCAGTGCAGAGGCACCTCCGAAATAGGAACCGCAGCATCCATGATGCCCTGAAGCTGCCAGGGCTAGGCAGGGACTGGGTGTGTTTTGTTGGATGACAGCATTCAATTCCATTGCCTACATTTCTCATACATCTGCTGGGGATGTAGACCTGCCTGACTTGTCCGTGTTGGAAATTCAGCTTCTAAAGTTACCAGCTGCCTGGTGGCTTGGGTATATGAGAGAGAGCCGAGACCCCAGCCCTGACACCAGCTCCTTGCCTGGCCTTGGGCGAGTTTTGCAGTCTTTCCTCATCCATTTTCTGTCCTAATAGTGTTTGCTTACCCATCTCATAAGTACAGAGTTCATTGGTTTATATTGTAGAACCCTTTGAAGTTGTAAATCCCTGTGAAAATGTCAAGTGTCACTATTATTTTATACTTGGTTGGTATTTCAGATTGAATGAGAGCCTTAGTGCATGTAAATTGAATGCATATTAGGAGATTTCAATTTAAAACATCAGCCAGTTATTGTAGCCTGAAACATCTTGCTCAACTTAAGATAACTATATACTTAAAGCAGAAAAGACTGAGGGAAGCCAAAGATGAAAGAGGTTAGAATAACATCATTCAATGCAAAGGTGAGGAGGCAACCACGGGTAACTCTGAAGATCAGGCGTGTAGCGAGTTGGGAAAGCTTCCTCATAGTGAGTCAAATGTTTTATTAGCTTTACCCAGCAATAACAGCCCAGTGCACGGGTCTGTGCCATTAATCTGTGCACACAAAAACCACGGAGCAGGGCAGGAGGAGAGGTGCTGGGGGTGTTGCCCTGAGGTGGGGAGGGCAGTTCTGCAGGAAACCTGCATTCCTGGAAAGGCAGGTTGGGCTGGGACATGCCTGTGCTGTTGCTGTGCCCACTTCTTTGGACCCCAAACGTTTGTTAAGCATCTTTCCTTTGGTAAGTGCCGGGGGATTTTTGCTTTTGAAATGTTTGGTTATTGCCATGCATGTGTGGTGGTGATGGGAAATGGAAATACTGCAGGAAAACTGGATGTAGCCGTAATTTTACTGCCAAAACAAGAAGACATGGAGTGGCTTGCAGCATTTCAACTTACTCTTGAAATCTAACTAGCTTGTGGATAATGCTCCTCCCAGCAGGTCTCTGAATATTACTGATACTTGTCCCTTCCTGAACTGGTACCTCAAAGAGTCTTATTGGGGTTTATATTGATGTTCTATTTCAGAGTGAGGTATTTGTGTTGTCCAGGAAGCTACAGTGGCACTGGGAGGGGAGAAGAGCTGTATCTTCTGTTGCATCTAATCTAGACCAAAACTGCGGTTTCCCAGTTATTTATTTCTATTTTTCATTTCCTACTGGCTTGAAAATAAATCTTTATACAACAATTCATAGCATACCACCTGAAATGGAGTTTAGGGCACCACAAAATGTCCATCTTGCTCTGTTCAAATAGCTGGTGGCCAGATACTTCTTGGCAAGATCTTCTCATCACAGGAGCAAGTTTGCTCTTGCCCTGTTCCATCCTAGAGTATACTTGTCTGGAGAAAGGCATGGATGTTTGAATAGCAACAGCGAAGGATTCAGCAGAGGCTCTGAGCATGGAGTGATGTGCAGTGTTACGATTTCATACGATAATTTGGCTCCCTTTAAGCACCAAAGGGAAAAAATTCCCTCTGAAAACATTTTTTCCCGTCTCATCCAGTCAAAACAAAACCCACAGTGCCCTTTGCCAGGACAAGGCTTACAGTGAGCAGGCATCTAAAAGAAACCTCTGGAAGGAAGTGGGAGGCAGAGGGAAAAGCGGGACCAGCTTGGAGGGATGCAAGGGGGAGATCTGGACTGTGATTAAACTGAAGCGTGCAGCTTATTTCTGCTGCTCTGCAGAACTGCCCTCCACCTCTCCTGCACATGGAGGCTTCAAAACACAGGTTCTGGGTTCTATGAAGGGCTGACCAGTCTTTTAGGTACAGGACAGCTTCTCTGCAAGCAGCATTGTGGTGTTTCAAAGTGACGGAGCTGTTGGAGGAGCAAGTCAATGCATGAGCATCTTTACAGAAAGCTCTCCCCCGCCTTTGGCTCGC
The DNA here is from genome assembly GCF_034315485.1 of Pezoporus occidentalis. NCBI lineage: Eukaryota > Metazoa > Chordata > Aves > Psittaciformes > Psittacidae > Pezoporus > Pezoporus occidentalis. The sequence continues at coordinate 2,185,877 of NW_026915888.1, forward strand.
ATCCTCTGGAATGGATTTTCAAGCAGTAGCTTTTATTCCACTCCCTCCCCGCTCTGACTTGTGTCTTAAAGAGTTTTCTCCTTTGGCCTCCTTTCTGTTTGCAGGCATGGCTGAGCCATGGCTTTGGAGGCACAGCAACGGTTTTGATCTAAAATTCAAACACAGGGTACTTTGCTGGGAGGCATTCTTGCTGCGAAGAGCAAAGGGAAATAACTGAACCTTCTTTACTCTGAACCATATGATCTGGCATGCAAATTTAATCCCTGTTCTTCGATGCACCTCTCCAAAGTGGGTTGGCTGCAAAGCAATTGCATTTCTTGATGGAAATCAGGACTTGACCTTTGGTTCCAGTCCAAAGCCATGCCAAGTTGGGTTGGCACTTTGCAAGGGAAATATAAGGACAGAAGAAAATGCTGAAGCCTAAATCCCCTTATCTCTGGGAAATTACATTGGCGGGTGGCTTGTATGGGCTGTTGTGCAGGAAGAATGACAGTCCTTGATTCTTCTGGCTTTGGCAGGAAAATACATCCTGGATTTGAAAAAACTCTCTAGCAAAGGGTTGTGGTTTTTTTCAAAATGAACATGTTCATGCAAAAACAATTGCAATTTGATGAAACAGAATTTTCCACCCCCCCCCCCCCCAACCCCTTATTTTATTGGATAGTTTCCACCTGTGCTTTGCGTTTGGGATTAAGGCAGGTTTTCTCCTCTCTGCCTTTGTAATCCAGGGAGTCAGTCAACAACTGAAGACAAATTTGCAGAGCAATTCCCAGCTGACCTGCAAGCAGTTTTCATTTCAAATTCCATCAACTCCTGGCAATGCTCCTCTGGCTAGCCAGGAAAACCAGGATTGTTTGGACCAGCAGTTCCGCAGGTAGGCAGCTGCATGGCTGCAAAAGGAACAAAGATAGAAGGGGGCACATTTACAACTGCTTAAGAGCATAGGCATTTAGGAGAAAGAGGATAAATGGATGTCACCAGCAAAGAAAGAATCACCATGAAAAGATGTATGAGTTTTATCTAACAGTTGCAAAAATGAGTAGTTACAAACCATGCCTTTTATTGGGGCTTTATTCTATGGGGGTCATTTAGCACTTGACTTTACTAATGAGATTGTGACAAGGGTTTCCAACTTATCTACAAAGCAAGACTTCTCTAAAATATGCAGACAAGAGGGAGGGGGGGCAAAAAGAGAAAGTTTTTGTTCTCGTTCTGATTATCTGGGGGAAAAGAGCTCTATTTTCTTGTTGAACCAGAAGCAGGGATTTCAATTCTTTGAAGTCAGTAACGTTCAACAGGAAGTTAGATGCAAATGAAAAATGTCTGATTAAAGTGGAAAACCTTCTGCTTGCAGAAGGGCCAGCATAGGTCTATAATCAGGTACAATTTTTGCTGAGAACAGAAAGATGGAGAAACAAAAGCTGTACTGAGCTTTTAAATAATAACTAATACTGCACTGCGAAGCCATGCAAGGAGATAGTCTTTAGCCAGACCACTTAATACTCACGAAAACCCTCCCTGCCTCCAGTTTAGTTTAGCCTCACTGAAGCACTAGTACCAGTTCTGACCCCAGCACTTTTTCTGATGATAAATTATCACTTCCATTGTCTTGAAGTCAATTCCTGTATGTTCTTTTCACCTGGACATTCCAGCTTTTTCTTTGTGTGACAGTTTGCATCACCTCCGAAGGCAGGAATGAGACGGGATGCCCACGCTCCAGGCATACGTCATATAAACACAACAGTCACTTCTGCTTGTTTTCGTAAAACACATGAATTGACCCTTTTGCTGCTCATTCAGTGTTCTATATTTAAGGAAGCATTCTCAGTTACAGAATTTGGCTGTCAGCCCTTTTCTGCATAAAAGACAAATATGTTTTTATCACTGCTGAAGTGTTAAGTTGTTAAGTTCCTTACTATTTCCTCTTGCTCAATGAGATTTCATCTGAAATGTCACGGTATTTGCAACTCAGAAGATAAGTGCTTTCCAAAAGCAGCTCTGCAGTGGGACTACCAAAGCTAAGCAGGGTCTGGCTCAATGGTTTGGGCAAAGGAGCAGTATCCACAGCTTCTCCTGAGCTATGGGTCTGGATCTGGCCTCACTTCCTTCAAGGATAAATCACTTCAGATCTGGCTCTTTTTTGTAGTCTGAAAAACACAGGTTATATTTGCTTGTACCAACCTCACAACGCAAGTGATGGAAAGAAGAAATAAAGTGAGGAAGGGATATAAACACCTCAAATACTTTGCGGAAAACTGTGGTCACTGGAAAGGAGGACACCATAAAGCTGGGTGGAGGAGCCAAACCAGAGCCATATAAAACTTTATGTTTTGGGGCGCAGTTTGCGTTGAAATCAGTGTGTGCACAAGGGCTTCTGCAGCCTGGGAAACGCTGCTGTTGATCTAATGAACCACACACAAGGAGGGGTTTCAGCTCACAGATGCACAAATGCAGACTGTGCTGTCTTTATCCTGAAGAACCTCATCATGAGATGCAGCAGGAAAAAATTCCCAGTTGAGGAGTGAGGGAATTATTGTGTAGGAATGCACGATGGCAGTCATCTGGCCATGCACATGGCTCGGGGAAGGCTCGCCAGGGAAGAATCAGGAACACCCATTTGGGTGAGCAGATCCAAAACTCTCCATGACCTCATGAAATTAGGTACATTCAAGGAATAGTTTTCCCCAGCCCCCGGACATTCAGGTGAACCAGATGTCCCCAAATTCATGGAGAACACTGGAGAAGAGAAGGCTGCGTGGAGACCTCAGAGCAGCCTTCCAGTATCTGAAGGGGGCCTACAGGGATGCTGGGGAGGGACTCTTCATTAGGGGCTGCAGTGACAGGACAAGGGGTAACGGGTTAAAACTGAAACAGGGGAAGTTTAGATTGGATCTAAGGAGGAAATTCTTTCCTGTTAGGGTGCTGAGGCACTGGAATGGGTTGCCCAGGGAGGTTGTGAATGCTCCATCCCTGGCAGTGTTCAAGGCCAGGTTGGACAGAGCCTTGAGTGAGATGGTTTAGTGTGAGGTGTCCCTGCCCATGACAGGGGGGTTGGAACTGAATGTTCTTAAGGTCCTTTCCAACCCTTACTATTCTATGATTCTAAATTCTCCCCAAAACCCTTTAGTGTGTAATCCCATATGGAAGTTGGGAATTGCCCTTTCAAATCTAAGTGTCCCAGGCTATGATTTGTTGGGGGAAGGTATGAGGTTCCCACTTGTGGTTGCAAAATGACATTATATACTTTTCCAGGCTCGTAATTCCTTTTTGCATTCCCTGTTACCATCTTCTCCACCAACTTTTCCTCCACTTCCCTGGAGTTGTGCCCCTCCCAGACCCTTCATTTTGCTTCTTATACAGTTTGGTTCAGCCCTGCAATAAAATGGCATCCTTTTGGATCACATAGCTGGGATGTTTTGTGGGAAGAAAGACTGGGGACAAGCAGTTTGTTATCGTTTTAGGGGGACATGGCAGTAACAACAAAGCAGGACAGCTGATACAAATCATCCATTTTATAAGTTCTAATACAGATAATGCAAGGAAAAGAAACACGTAACAGGAACCAGATATCTCAGTGGGGCTGCTACACGCCATCCGTGGTGATTTGAGCTCCTCCAAACATTTCACATATTCCTATTAGGTTTAAGGGAGAGTCTGGGCGGAAGCAGGGCTTCATATCCAGCATTTGAAGGGCAGTTGGCTGCTAGCAGAACAGCTGGGGGGAAAGAAACTGGCATCTCCTGGTTGGAAGATGGGGAAGGATTGGGCTTTTGTGGGGAATTCATTCCTGGCATAGCAGAACAGGAGATTCAGGGTGGTAAAAACCAGCCACTGCTCCCAGGCTGCCTTGTGCAATGGTCAGGTGGGATTGCTGTGTTCTTGTGATACCACAAGCCAACTTCAAACTGGAATGCAAACCTGAGGCTGAATTTGGTTGGGATTTCAACCACCTCTGAATATGGACCCATGTTAAGGGATACCTGCAACTGCTGCTTGCATTTGGGAAGGGAATAAATAGGGGAGGCATCTCTTTGTTAGCATATAGCCCTGGATTGTCCCAGGGTATGCTGAAGCTGCTTTCCCCAGCTTCACTGGGCTGGACTGGAGGCATCAGAGAGCTCCCAGGAGACAACAGGTCCCCTGTACACGCAGGTGGGGCATCCACAGCCAGCCGAGGGCAGCCAGTTTGTCGTGTCCCCACAAAGCTCCAGGCACACAAAGAGTTCTCACACACCGAGGAGAAATGTCCTTACACACCCTGGGTTACAGGGAGCTGCTTGGAACACCGCTGTGAAGCATTTGTTTTCTTTTAAACTTGTTTTTCTTCCTTCCAAAGGTCACCTGAAGTGGGTCCCAGGTTCATTTCTCCAGGTTGTTTTTTGAGCCGCTATTGACTGATTGCCAAATCTCAGCCCTGCTGATTGCCGGTTTATAGCACGCTGATAAAGCTGGTTTAAGCCACTTGTGCTCCCCCACCCCAAAAATGTCCCGTCATTCCTGACCTTCTCCCTCTGCCCCATTCCAGCCTGTATCCACTCTATCCCTGGCTCCCCGCGCAGTGATGTCCCCAGCAGACACCACGATGATACAGGATGAAGGTGGCTCTCCTCCCCATCGCGGGTGCTGTCATGCAGCAGACACCAGGCTGGAGGCAGCACCCACTGCTTGCCCACAGAGCAGCTCTTGTCCTCCGACAGCTCTTGGAGCAAATATTTCACTAAACAACAACTTCCAAGGGGGGGAAATGCGTTAAAAGGGGTGAGGAAATCCTGCAGGCTGTGTTTCTGCATTTTTTAGGTGAAACATGTTCATGTTTCCTTTTATTATTATTATTTATTATTAGCCATATTTTTTTTTTTAACTGTTGCAGATGGTTTTAAAACAAACCGAATAAATATTCAGTTTCATCTCAGTCAGGGCAAGTTATTCTGAATCAGTGAAAGCTGAATCTCTGAGAGGGAAGGAGTTTATTTTCCTTGAAAATTAAAAGCTTTCCGTTTCTGGACAGTCTAAGTTATATGGGTTTTGCCACTGAAGAAAATAAAAGCAATTTGTTTCTTTTCCAAGGAAAACACATGATTTTTCTCATTCTGAAGTCAAAATATGTCTAATTTGTGCTCGTTTCCCCCTTCATTTTGGGAAAACAAAGCCAGGGCTTTGGGTGGTTCAATTGAACGTCCTGGGGAAGAAGCGTTACTGCCCCAAAAGATTAAATGGGGTATTATGAAGACGTCGTCTTTCAAGTGAGATATAAAATCACAGCGCAAGCTAATTGTTGGCAGAGGGATTTTGGGCTAGTCTTTTTGCAGCAGTCGGGGGTGTCAGCTACAGGGTTGTAGCCAAATTTCAGCTCCATTCTGCCCACAGAGATTTCAGGCTATGTACACAAAGAAATGCATCATTTTCTATAGGGTTGTTTCATGCGGCATCAGCTACCAGCAGCTGCTGGCCCTGATTTTTGTCTGTGCTCTATATTTTTATGTAGTCATTTTGTTGAGTTTAGGAAAAGATTTGGGGCAAAATCCTGGCCCAAGTGAGATCGCTGCTAAAGTTTCCATGGGCTTCACTAAAGGCAGGGTTTCTCTCAGAGGGTTGAAGCAGAAGGATGTAAAACTGCTACTAGTGGGAGAAAACTGACCGGTGATTTCCTCAGCCGGCATCGACAGCTTCTGAAATGTGCTCTCAGCACACTGCAGTTTTCTCACTCTTTATTCATGATTCGCAGCTATTTGGCAGCTCCGTTTGGGCACTTCTTGCAGGGATTTGAGAGCAAAAGGCACTTTGGTTCATTTCATTAAGCACCTCAATTCAGGGATTTACTTCTAATCCTCAAACGAAAATATCTCTGGGAACAGAGCTTCTCCTGCGATGTTTGTGCTCATAAATTGATGAAAACCATCACTTGCCAGGAACATCCACTATTATTTACTTACATTTTTTCTATCTCCACAGACTTCTTAGCAGTGCTTCCGTCCCTCGCAGCCTGCCTGGGACTGGCCACAGGAGGGATTCAAAGTGCACATTCGGTTCAAAATCAGAAAGGAGTTGCTCAAGCCTAAATAAAAGCATGAATCCTGCAGCTTAGGGAGGGGAAAAGTTATTTGCTTGTTTAGGTGACTGTGGTAGTTGTTATTGAACAGCTTTTACTCCCCGTTAAATTGCATAAACTTCAGCAACGGGTAAGAAAGAGATGCTTGATTAATGTGGGGTGGCTTGGGGCTTACCCCGGGGTAGGTAACAGCGCAAGATGGCATTTCTCATGGCGCACAGTTTAAATCAGGGGATGCTCAGCCGGATTCCCCACCAAAACTGGGCTTTCCCAAGGGCTCCTCCGCCTTCCGTGAAACGAAAAAGAGGAAATGCCCCCTTTGTCCACCAGGTGGTGCGGGAATCCCCTCTGGAAACAGCCTGGAATATTAATGCCGCTGATGCCTTTGCCGCAGGGATGGAGGCTCCCACCGGCACCCACGGGCGCAAACCGCCTGTCCTTGGCGACGTGGATTCGGACGTGTGAGTTTGGGACATTCGTGCCTGTCCTGTCCAGGCTGTGGCCGAGCATTGTGTACATGGGCTTGCAGAAAGGGTTTGCTTTGGATGGGGTGGTTTTGGAGGTCTCCACCCCTCTTCAGGGCACAGCCAGGATGCCAGGGGTAAGGTGAGGATGCCAGGGACCCATAGAAAAGGGATGCAAAGATGATGGCATACAGAAATAGGGAACAGTGACGGGGTGCAGAGATGGGGGCGGTGATGGCTGATTCACCGTTTGTGGCCACACAGAGATGGAGCAATGTGAGAAATAAGGAAGAGTTGATACAAACAAAGCATTCATGGCTAAAGGAGAGGGGATTGTGAAATCTTCCTGGGCCATAAGGCACTGCTGTGGGTAAACTCGGCTGGAGGGAGCAGCTAACAGAGGGGAGAAGGTTTCTGGGAAGAGCAGGAGGCTGCTGCCGGTAGCAAAATATGGATGCACAATCAAAGGCAGAGAAGGAGAGGAGAGGGTGGAATTTCCTGGAAAGACGAGTAAGGACAGAGAAGAAAACATCCCAAGCTCAGCCATGGGGGCTGCACAGTGTGGATCCAGCTGCAGCCAGCTGCTGGGCTGCCCAGGCTCGACTCAGCTAAGCTCAGCTAGGCTCAGCTCCACAGCCCCTGGCCCTTGCCTTGGGCTGAGCGTGGAAGGTTTTAGCAAGGAGATCAGGAGGTTTCTGCATCTTTGGTTATCTTGGTTAAAGGCACCTGAGTATGAAAACACAGTGCAGGGGCAGAGGGAGCATGTCAGTGAGGTGCAAAAGAGGCAAAAGCTCTGCTTTCTGTCCAGACCAAAGGGAATTACATGTATAAAAAGGGAAATTGCCTTTCAGACACGGAGCACTTTTTGGGCACTGGGAGCAGGACAGCCCACAGCCATTTCTACCCATCCCACGGGCTAGAGGCTGGCGTTGCAGGGCAGCCAGACCTTCATCCATAACTGATGCTCCAGCAAGTCCCCTGGCAGGTGCCAATGGGCAAGAAGAGCTTGAGAACAGCATTTTGGGAACATGCAGGGTCCCCCCAAGTAATTCCAGGGTATGGAAGAGGTGCCTGGAATGAGGGGAGAGCTTCGGAGAGGGCAGAAGCAGAGAGGCAGCAACCAGGCCAGCAATGGGCAGCAGCAGCATGGGGGCAAAAAAGCATTTGGGGATAAAATATAAGCCTGATGTGCACAAAAGGAACTGGTGTGACATTGCTGGGGGAAACATCAGTCCTGCGTGTGCCACCCCCCTTAGGAGCAACTGAGCGTTAGGTCGGTGCCCATCTGCACTGCACACAGGATGCAGAAGAAAAACATCAACGGGGTAAACCAGTAGGAACCCAGCGAACTCAAAGCCATTTCTGCCATTGTATTGAGATATGTTTATATGTCGGTTCTGTATTAAATATAAGCAGTTTTCTTCTTGTATACATTTGTACATCTTCAGTGCAATCTGCTTTGCATCAGACATTGATATATTGGTGTAGTGTCTGAAATGTTAGCTCTTAGGGAGTATAAATAGCATACTGATATTAAATCTGCTTTCCAAAACAGTTACATTACAATAAATTTGAAGGACTTGAAGGTTTTTAATCACCTCTACTCAGTTATTCAGGGATAAGCCAAAAAAGCAATCATTTCACTGACAAAACCCCCTGAAATAGGCACAATAGAGAATTCTTATGCACAATAATTGCTTTCTCTACAAATATTTAGGCTAAGGCTAAAAAAACAGTTTGGAATTTTACAAATATCTTTCTTTTTTGTTTGTTGTTTCTTTTTTCCAGCACTTTAAATATTGATCCAAAGAAACCTGATCAAGTCTGTTCCCTTTTTCTTTTCCTTTCTTTTCCTTTTTTATCCATTTCAAGGGATCCAAAGTGATAGAGCTGGGGGGGAGATGCTGCCAGGGATGAGGCGAGTCCGGCCCGCAGTGCTTAGCTGGACCCCAGCCGTCAGCAAGCAGCTCCCTCTATTGCTTTGGCCAGGATTGCAATACAGTAAAAGCTGGAGATCGGTTGGCTGCTGAAGGGCAGTGGAAGCTGGTTTGGGGTTGTTTTTTTTTTTTCGCTTCCATTGGAGTATTGAAAAATGAAACTGAATGGAATTCAGATGGGTTGGAAAGATGCAAACACCCATGGAGGGGATGCTGCAGGAGGGCAAGAGAGGGAGCGACAAAAAGAGGCAGGATGCTCGTGTATCTGCAAGAGGAATGAGGCAAAATAATGCACAAGCCACGAAATTAAGAATGGGAAAGCAGCAGGCTCTGACAAGGATGGTTTTGTGGCTGCAGCAAGGGCTAGGGCAGACTTCTTAACTAACCTCTTCCAAGTTGCCTTAGGCCCTGCAAAGATTTAATATATTATTGAACTTAACTCACTTAATAGCCATGCTGGACTCAATGGAGCTATTCATGTGAGTAAAGAGTCAGCCTTAGCAGATCTGCTTCCTAATCTCTAAAGCAGGGAGAGCACTACCTCAGGAGAGGGCTGCGGGAGCAATTAATGCAGGGGCAAGGCTGAGCCTAGCATTGCTAACGCACCTTTAACAGCGCCTACAACCAAGCTCAGTGCCACTGTATTGCAGCCATCCAGGCAGGAATCACCCTGAGCTGTAACCCAAAACGTTATTATTTTAACCATTAAATTATCTATGTTTGCTGTTTGAAGTAAGAAAATGTGCCTTCAATATACAGTATACTTAAGCAACAGAAACGTATCATGTAATTGCACGTTGTCGTAAGTCCTCTCACTGTCATTGTTCAGCTGTCTAAATTGAAAGGAATGCAAAAGCAGATGGAAAAGGTTGTAGAAAAGGCAAGAAGCTCATTCAGAACTGAATTGAATGTGCCACTTATGCTTTTTTGAATAAAATATAACTCCTAATAAAATATGAGCGAGGGATAAAAATGATCCGCAAACACAGATCCCAGGTTCCCACTTATGGTAATTGGTTCTATTTAAAGTCAATTAATCAAAAGCTTTGGTTTTAATTAAATTAAGTACGAGCCCATCTCTATTTCCCAACAAGATGAAAAATACCGAACATAGCTGCACATAAATTGCCTTTTCCCAAAGAGAGCTTCGGCATCTCGGAATACGTCCTGGATGAGAGCAGTCGGATCCAGACTGGGCACAGCTAATTGGTACCCTGGAGGGTTTTTACTCTTGGCATTTGAGAAATAATGAGAATCAAAGCCATTAGTAGGCAGGGAAAAAGGGTGATAGAAATGCTAGCCTGCTCTTTTCTGTCATCTTCGTATTATGTTATCTCCGGGCAAGTATTCCTGGTAATTTTCCTTTCCAAGTCTAGTAACTCTCGTTTAAATCACAGACTCTTGACAAATACAGCTCTTCATCAAACAAAGTTTGTAAAGATTACTCAGGCAGATAACGGGTGTATGGAAATGATAGAAGAAGGAATTGGAGCTATTCTGTTCTTGGTAGATCCTATCCTATTTACTAGAGTAGGCTCGGGCAGTCATCACCCTCAATGGAAGGATGAGAAATGTGCTTCTTTTTCCTTTTTTTTTCTTTCTTTTTGGTGGCAAGTATTTAACAGTTTTTTGCATCTCCATAAAAAAAAAAATAGAAGAGAAAAATCAAATGCACGTGTGAATTTCTTCAGCCTTGGAGATGGGTGGCTGCTTAGTGTCACGCTGGAAAGCAATCTGGAAGTCAGAATTGTACTACTGTGGTTATCATCAAAACTAATCAAACGCTGGTATCTGAAAGTGTGAAACCCTTTCAGCAGGCAACTCAAAAAATGCACCATTTCTCAGAACCGAGGCAGACCAAACAAGAAATTACAAACACATGTCTGGAAGCGGCTCCAGCTCCACGCATCCCGGCAAGAAAACCGCGATGTGCCTGAAGCGTGGGACACCATCTTCCCTGCCCTGTATACACACTCCATCCCTCAGACCTAAACAGCGTTTCCTCCAAGACCACTAAGTGGGTCATGCTAATCCTAATAGAAACAAAACAACCTGAAGTAAAGGCCTTGGAGGGAAACATCAGGGAAAGCAGGCTGAATGCGCAACACCCACACTGACCAAAGCAAAGGGTTCAAGGCACCCTCCCTTTTTTGTCTCTATTTAAACATCACTTCAGGTTTTCAGGAGGATTTTGGGGTTTGGCGTTTTTCTGGGAATATGTCTTTTAACATAGGGGGAAAAAATTGTCCTGGACCTAGAAAAACATGATTTTGCTGAGGGAAGAATACACTGCGTTGTGTTACTTGGATAGTTTTCATTGATATGAAGCTTTACATCCCATTCTGTGAAGAGGCAACAGAGCCATGTGTACACAAACCAAGAGATGGAAGATTTCCAGGGCTCATCCTCAAATTTAGCAAGAAATAAGTTAATTATAAGGGGTGCTGCTAACCTCATGCTCACCTTCACCATATAAGAGAACAACCTTGTGTATGCTTTCTGCCTAGACAATTGATAACCTCAGCAAGGCAATCAAAAGGAATATTTCAAATTACCATGGCTTTGTCGCACACAAACAATTTAGTTTTACTTCAGGTGGGAGAATCCATCCTACTCAACGCCCAGTGGTTATCATTTGCAGACTCTATGTGAGATGCAGAGATTAAATGAATAGGTCTGCAGAAAGCCAGGGGAAACTACCTAATTAGAAGTTAGGTACCACGTAGCTCCCTGCCAGCAGGCAGAGATGGATGTCCCCAAGGAAATCAGGCTCTGATGCAATGAAATGTTATGAAGGAAAACACCACCACAAGCCATTGGTCATTTGCCTGAACTCCTTCCTAAGGCCAAGCAAACAGCAGCTGTGGGCCCTGTGCTCCATGCAGGCATTGAAGTTTGAAGCAATTTCCCTGCTCACCTTCCTAGTGATGACCAGTGGGCTGGCACCCACTTTGACATCCAAATGGGAGAACTGGCACCACTAAGTTGGGAGGGGACGGACGTGCTCTGGGATGCCAGGCACCAACCATAGCAGGGTCACACGAAACAGCCACATCTGCTTGCATTTCATCGCTGAAACGGTAAAGTTTGACTTCAGCTTGACCTTGCAATTCACAAGCTCCAGGAAAAAAAAAAAAAGGAAAGGAAAAAGAAAAAAAGAAGAAAAAAAAAGTAACAGAAAGCAGCTAAAAAGCAGGAGCTAAACCAGGCTGTAACCTCATGGAACAGGATGAATTAAAACCAAATGAGCTACGTTTCAATATAAGTAGCGTCTGGCGTGATTTTGCTGAGGATGCTGCAATATTTGAACTAGTAGAAAATCCCTGAATCAATCTGTTTACACCAATGCTGCCTGAACGTTTCAGGACTCATACCTGGAAGCCCTTTGAGAAAAAAAGTGTTGACAACTCCCCTGTGTTGGCATGATGCAGCTCTTCAAAAGGCAAGATTGAGACATACTTGTTTTTCAAACCTCCCCCAGGGAAACAGTTGTCTAATGCTCATTAACATGATTCCCCAAGACCTGTGACTCAGATCCTCACTGGAACATACTGCGTTTGTTCCAGGGGATCTGGCCCACTGGGAACCTCACAGGATTTGGGGAAGCAGCTCCTAGGACAATATTTGATCAACATTCAATTGCTGGTGCTGTGCTGCATGAGGGCTGCTCCAACTTGTCCTGCTTCCCCCTCATTGCTGCACCCAAGTGTTCTGCAGACACCAAACTACACCAAGGGTTTGCATTTACCAAACACACCGTGCCCATTAACACATTTGCCTCCACGCAACCCCCCCAAGTATTCAAGCCCTTTTTCCAGCACATCACTATTTGGACAAGAGATCATTAAGTGTCATCATGTGTGTCAGTGGCAGGCTAAAAGAGGAGAAGCTTTTGGCTCTGCTCCAGTCCCAGTGATATATGCGTTTCTCACTATGTGTTGGCCCCTGAAAACGCATTGCAGATTCAAAACGCGTACCGAAATGAGGCAATGTTTTCACTTCTGTCAGAAAATGCTCGTCAGCTGGTAAGCATGTACTGGGTATGTGTATTTACAAAAACAGACTAGGAAAGTGGTGTCTGACAGCCCCTCTCCCCTACTTTCTGCAGTATCCCAAGGGAACAGACAGCTATTTTTTACCATCTCCGCTTTGTTAAACTTTAGTGGTAATGTTTCATTTCTGGCTTGGATAGTGTCTGCTGTAGAAAGTCTATTACTGACGCCAAATTATGCAGTTCTTTCCTAAAGTGCTACAAATACGCTTTTAGGATCTCATCATCATCATCCCTGCAATCACACATTGCCATCTCTGACTGCTTTTCCTCATAGCAGCCTTCCGGTATCTGAAGGGGGGCTATAGGGATGCTGGGGAGGGACTCTTCATTAGGGACTGCAGTGATAGGACAAGGTGTAACGGGTTAAAACTGAAACAGGGGAAGTTTAGATTGGATATAAGGAAGAAGTTCTTTACTGTTAGGGCGGTGAGGCACTGGAATGGGTTGCCCAGGGAGGTTGTGAATGCTCCATCCCTGGCAGTGTTCAAGGCCAGGTTGGATGAAGCCTTGGGTGAAATGGTTTAGTGTGAGGTGTCCCTGCCCATGGCAGGGGGGTTGGAACTGGATGATCTTAAGGTCCTTTCTAACCCTAACTGTTCTATGATTCTATGATTCCATGTGCCAGCAAAATGTCCCTTAAAGCCACTGGCAGCATGGCCCTTGACACAGACACCAGCCCATCAGACCTCCCTCCTTCCACTGTGTTTAATGTATGGGTGAGGTACTGGCCCTGAGAAGGGGCATGAGAGAAGGATTTCAGCAGGACCCGGATGCCACCTACTGCTCTTTCATTTCATTTGGGTGCTCCCACATTAAAAAACAGGATTAGGAATCCCTTCTTCACACCTTCAAGAAGAGCAGCCCAGGGCTGGGTATAAGGACACATTGCTGGGTTGTGAAGCAGGATCAGGGCAGGAGTTCAGAACAAGGGGAAATACCAGACCATTGCTCTGCACCCTTTCACGCTGTGATCCCAGGGCTCCTTTTCTTCCCTACCCAAATATTTGCATGACCCTTTAAAGACATTTCCTCAGGGTGATCTGACTCTTATTAGAGATGCAGAAGCCAGTGGTCGCTTCCCATCGCAGGTCACTGGTTAGAGGCACACGGTAGACACAATGCTCTGGCACAGCAACCAGCTCAGCCCAAGCAGTGACCTCAGCCCAGACACGGTTAATGCTCTCCCCTCTTGCCCTGACTTGCACTGCCTGAACTTTTGTTCATTGGGCTGATGATCTATGTCATCCTTTATGCAAACAAGCATAAATTGACTAATTAATCTCTGGGGTAACGCCACTGATTTCAGTGGAGCGGCAGCCAAAGTGAAGCAGGACTAACATCTTTAATCTACTCTTTGTTCCTGTAGCACTGCCTTTGCCTTGTCCACGAGTCAAAGTAGACCTCTAATTATATGGATTTGGCTCTTAATCTTTTCTGGTCTCGGGAGATTCCAGTTGCTGAAAATCATGGATTTCACTTGGAAACTGAGGAGGGTCTGTACAACATCACCAAAACGCCTTGCTGGAAAGCCAGTGACGTTTTGGACCAGTGCACCAAAACCAGTGCTGGGGACTGAGTGGCTGAGCATTAACCACTGTGTCGCTGGGAAGCCTGAATTCCTGCAGCTTTGCTCCTATTTATAGCCCTCAGCCACAGCAAAATGCCACGTTTGGACCCTTCTGCATCATTTCAAAATCGACTTATTGCCCAAACCCCTCTTCCAGGGCAAGACAGTGAGTGCTTCCTGCAACACAGAAGCAGACAGGTGAAAATGGGAAGTGTCACCATGAATTTAGGTGGCTTCATGTGGAAATACGTGCCTTTTAAACCACGGTCAGAGCCTTCTCCATCACAAGCTTTGCTGCTTTTTCCTTCCCTTATCCCATAACTTTCTTCACAGCTATGTGCAGCTGAAGGGTTTGTGACAGTTATTGTCAAAGACTAAACAATAGATCAGAGCCATGGGCGCGGAGCTGAAGGAAAAAGAGGGGTTGCAGTTGACAGCTGTCCATAAAAATGGTAACGTACAAATCGTATAATGTAAACTAAAGAGAGAGCAAAAGTACCACCGGAAGAACAGAAAAATGAGCTTGTTAGAACAGTCTGTATTACAGCTGTTTCCCTTGACAGTTTTCTGTACCCTAATACGCTCAACAAATTGGCAACCTGTCCTTATATATTTGCATCAGGATTCCCTTAAGGGAAATGTCTATATTATTCTGTTTTGGATAAAGGAAGCAGTTTGATATGACAGGTAGGTCAAGTGTTTCTTTAATAAAGCATATGGGTAGGAAGAAAGAAATGGGCTATTGTCAATGACTTGACAAATAGGTAGATATGCCCCCCTTGAGTATAACCAGGGAAAGCTACTAGATAAATCGCCCTTGTTATTTTGATTTAACCACTTGGTTGCTGAATACATTTTTTTCCAGAGAACAGTGTCCTCTCTCATAACAAAACATTTTTATAGTAAATATAAAGGTCACATATGAATTATAAATGTCATATGGATTATTTTATTTATATTGTTTATTATGTAGATTTATTATTTATGATTGCTCCTTATTTATATTATTTGTTAGCATTTATATTTAAAGGTATGATTTATAAATACCAAAGATTATTTTATAGATTCTGTAGCTTGATATTAACTCAGTTTGGATTTTAGTTATGCAGAACAAGTTTCTGTACCGTGTGGATGTGTGTAATCCTTATATGTGATACAGAAGAACGTTCACAGTCACTTCAGCAAAATTTGCCATTTTAGTTCAGGTAGCATCTGCCCCAGGAACCTACACACTGTTGCCCATCCCCTTCCCTTCCAAGGAACCAGGAACAAGGAGCCTCCTTCCCCCTGTGTGGACAAGGGGCTGAGTTCCACCTTAGACTTCACATCCTTTGCACCCACACAAACAGGCTGCAAAACCTAATACTGCTGATTTGACAGCTGCTGTCCAAATCCAGCCAGCATGGGTTATTTGCTTCCCAGTGAAAACCAGCCCAGGAATAGGAAATTACACCAATTCTCCTTAAAGATGCTGGGATTTACCTAAGAAAGCCACTTCTGAAGGCTGGGGAGAAGTTTTTCCTGAGGTGAACTTGGAAATCCTTCAGCAATGAAGCTATCACTAGGGAAGTTACATGTGGAAATGGGCAAAAAGCCTCCAAGCCTCTTTGACTGGTGAAGCAAGGATGCTGCAATAGCCAGGTCCAGCCTGGTCATGGTGTTTTTGGATGCCATCAGGAGGGGACAGACCCACTGTTGGGCATGCTTTTCCCAACCTGGTGATTTCAGATGTGTGTTCTGATTGTGCCAGATTTCCAAATAGAGATAACACAAAACCATTTTGTGTTATTTCTGAGTTATCTTCCAACATGCTTATCTTTTTGTCCCCAGCATTATATTTTCCCAGCAGCATCAGTATGTATATTATTAATGAGTTATATGTTGATAATATATAATAGTTATATATTAATAAGGTAACATAGTAATAACATAATGTGTTATATAAAAACATATATTGTGAAATATACTGGTTTGTATTCATTGACTATGTTATTAATTACATTATTGTATTCAGAATAATAAAATACAAATTTTTGTGAGTAGATAAATACATATTTAGACATTTTTAAAATATCATCACCTTTGCTATTATTTTATCCTTGCCTTTCAAATATACTGAAAGTGATTTTCCAGCTGCAGACATTTCTGCATGGAAAAAAGCTGCTATTTCCCCAAATCAGTGTAAACTGTGGCTTTCCTTATCTGCCTGAAAGCACATTTTCTCCTATTTATAACTGGGCATTCCTATACTGCTGACTCAAACAAGGAGAGAGCCAGAGCTTTGTATTATCTATTTTATTCTTCATATATGTAGAAAGCAGAATTTCTGCCTCTGCTTTGGGGAAGTCACTCCTTTTCACCATACATGGTAGCACACACAGCTTGGCAGACCGTGTTGTGTTTTCCATATTAAGCCATATACAAGGGTAGCAAACAGGGAGCTGTTGACTATGCCCGTGGCAAAAATCAGAGGCGGATGAAAAGCTGCGGTGGGGATAGACATTTATGTCTTGCCCTTCCTCTTTTCACAGCAGCCCAGAAAGAAGGCTTGATGGGTATTGAAGCCAAGAGAAAAACAGTGTCATTAAGCAAAAAGAAGCAACACTACACGTGTTTTTATCAATTACTACATTCATGTTTGTTAGATGTAAAGAAAAACTCATGAGAAATGCAGACACACAAAGATGCTTTGCAAGGGGGGTTTGGATTTTAGATGCCATGGGGTCATTATGCTTCTAGATGCCTTTTGGAGCCTATGTGCCATTATTAACGGTATTACCATTGTCCCTTCTTTTATCACGACTGCCTATAATGACCAAGAGCCATGGAAAATACATGGACTTCCCACAATAATTCCATGAGAGAGAAGAAACTAATGGTGAAGCAAACAGATCTCCTCTGAGCATGACATGGAGAGAGCAAACCCAGACACAACCACCCAAAGCATCAACATGCCCTAAGACCTGCCAAGGTCTCCTCCCACGTATCTCTTTCTTCTCTATGAATGGAGCTGGAACAACCAGCTCACACCACAAGGTTGTAGGATGAGGATGGGGACAGGGATGGGGCTGTCATAGAATCATAGAAGAGTTAGGGTTGGAATGGACCTTAAGATCATCCAGTTCCAACCCTCCTGCCATGGGCAGGGACACCTCACACTAAACCATCTCACCCAAGGCTTTGTCCAACCTGGCCTTGAACACTGCCAGGGATGGAGCATTCACAACCTCCCTGGGCAACCCATTCCAGTGCCTCACCACCCTCACAGGAAAGAATTTCCTCCTTAGATCCAATCTAAACTTCCCCTATTTCAGTTTGAACCCGTTACCCCTTGTCCTGTCACTCCAGTCCCTAATGAAGAGTCCCTCCCCAGCATCCCTATAGGCCCCCTTCAGACACTGGAAGGCTGCTCTGAGGTCTCCACGCAGTCCTGCAGGATGCTGCTCCCGTATCTGGCTCCTGAGCTTCCACCCATACTCTGCCTTATCCAGCCCTGCTTTCCCAATTTGCCTTTCAACAATGCACGTACTATTCTTCAGAGAAACAAAAGGCGGTGAAAGGAGCCGAGCCTTGGTTTTGTGCAGAGCGAAAAAGCAAGAATTTGGGTTTTTTTGCTAATGGTCCTTGGAGGCTGAAGACCGCAGGCTACAATCTGGGAAGAGTCTGGGTCTTTTAATTGATGGAAATGTTAAAATGAAAGGAAGATTTCCTACATACCTTGCCAAGGAAGCAAACCGTGTTTTGGTTACATGTTTCTGTTTCAACTTGCAGGTGCTTCTGGTGATACTTCACATATTTTTGCATTCGGCGCTCGTGTCTCGCTTTGTTTTGTTTCTGACAAACAAGGAGGTTTGCTTCATATCACCCAGAGCAGGCTGGATCCTTGTCACTTAGTTTTGCTCACTCACGAGGGCAAAGTTAATGTGTCTGAGTTGCTCACCCTATAGGTATAAAAAAGGAGAAAAGAACTTATTTTAGAATAACATATTTTCTTTATTTTTCCCTTTATTGAAAACACTTCAATTTCATTTGTATGTCACAAAATTCATTCTTTTGACCACTTTTCTTTTCCCTTCCCAACCTAAGTTTCAGCCTAACCCAAGTTGACATATTCCCTTTAATGTGTTTTTAAAATATGCTTAATGGTGCTGAAAGCAAAGGAAGCTCAAGTATAATTCCAAAAGCCTGAGCCCACCAGAAGCCTAATGCAAACATTACTATAAAAACTCTGTGATGGTTAGAGATTCCAGGGAATCTGTTCACCTACAGAGTCAGAAACATTATCTGCGTGAGGAAAATGTGTTCTGTTGCTTGGCATCTCGATGGCTGTTCTGTTTCTCTTTTTTTCTGCACCCAGAAAATCTGTTTCCAATGTTTCTGCCACAGAGAATATGGAACAGCAGGAGCAGAAGTTGGTGGAAGAGGGGGGATATCGTGATTGTTATTCAGCTCACAGCTCTCGCAAGCACACTCCCTCTGCCCAGATTTCTCCCGAGAAATAGGCTGAATAAAGAGCAACTCCAATACAAAAGGCAGGAGAGAGGAAGAATATTTCTCCTATCCACATGGGACAGGCATGAGAATTGTCCAGCAAACCTTAACCAATAGTGCTCACCTTTCCCTTTGCCCATAGGAGGAGGATGATGAGGATTTTTGCAGGCTGGGAAGGGCAGAGGGCAGCCGGAGCGGAGGGCTTGTGCCCATCATGCCAGACCCCCTCAGCTCCCTGCACTGATGAGGACTGGCACTTTCAGGGTGTTTTTCACTTGGCCATATCATTCCCCACTCAAAGGACATGTCCCCAACACGCTCGGCAAACACCCGCCTGCCCTGAGTCAGAAGGAGCAGCGCATCCCTGGGCTGAGCATCCAGGAGAGCACCGAAAAGCCTGTTTGGAAACCACAGCGGATTGCTTCCGTCCTCACTGACAGAACATCTATGAGTGGCTGTGTCTGTGATGGTTTTCAGGAGGAGAGTTCCCTCACTCACCTTGGCACCAGCCCATGTTATACAGAGACAAATGTCCAGCTGGGACTCCGGTGGTGTCCTGTATTCTGCTCCAGGAGAGCACGCACCTCAAGTGTTGCCTTGAAATGTTTGCATTCACTGGGAAGTTACTGCTGTGACTTCCAAAAGAGGTAAAAGCAGAGATTTCTCAGGGTATTTTGCTCTTCCCACCTCAGCAGGGCAGGAGAGTGCTTCGTTTCCCCTCCAACCAAAACCCTTCTGGTCACGAATGGACCTTGGGTGTTCACATAGTGTCATTCCTTTAAGGGAAGGAGAGCCAAAACTAAAATAACCTTCCTGGAGATATGCCGCCAGCACAGAAATAACGCAGGACTTCTCTCCCCCCTGCCACAAAGGAAGGATTGCATTCAATGTCAGTGGGCTCCCTCCTGCAGGCCTTGTGGGGAGAAGAACACGGAAAACCTGACTGTAGTGCCTCTGCCTTTCTTCCATTAGGGGCAACACCGCATTCACGTCGCATTGCAGGCAGAGGCTGCCGTACACAGTAATGTGCCACCTTAGCACTCCTCAAGATAAACCTGAGCAGAAGCCTGTCTGTTGGGTTGTCCTGCCCCAACGGGTTTTCACGAGGAGGAATGATGTTAAACCACTGGTGCTGTCTCTTCATGTATGACAGCTGTAAATCACCCTCGCGGTGCCATTAATCCTTGTTAGGGATGCCCCATTTCCAAACAAAATGTGGCTGGAGTTGCAATGGGAGCAGTGCTTTTCACAGCAGCCCTGATTACAGGATGGGAACCTTATTTTTAGGAGTATTTGGAGCAACCTGTCCTGCACCCCCATCCAAATCCTCCTTCAGCATCCCCCTCCGCTTCCCATACTGGATCTGAATTCCTTGCCATCACACTGCACCAAGTCTAGCACAAAATCCCAAGCTTTCTTGTTCCACTTGGTTTGTAAAAATTCAGCACTAACAATTACATTAAACCATTTTTTGCTCTGTTTTTTTTTTTGCCTGCACTTCAGTTAGGAAACGATCTTTGTCAGAAAAGGTATTCTTTCTCTCGAAAACTGTGCTCAGCTGCACGAATTCATTCACAAGAATATTCACTGCTACTGAATTAGAAGCAAAATAAGAAAGGAAAGAAAACCTGAACTCAGTGAACCATGATCAAGTAATCCGAGGAAATCAGCATGTTTCTCTCTAGACAGTTCCGAATACCTAATGCTAAGACACAAGAATCCCACTAAATATACCTCTTCTCTTTATCTCTGCAAATGTCTAATGGTATTTTCAATTCTCACCATGTTATCATCAGTCGTCCATATTTACTGGTGATTTAGAGCTCAGATCAGTTTTTAAGCCAACAATTTAAGCATTTCCAGCCTTCCTGAAAGGCACACGAGTGCAAATTGTTTAACCTGCAGAGACTGAATAAAAGAACCTGATATAAAACATTTCTCAGCTCTAGTTTTAAGCCAAGCTCATGATTTCTGAAAGCTTGGATTAAGCAGTACATCTACGTGAAAACAAAGAGACCTGAAATGATGTAGAGCAGAATAAGCAATGTACTTGACACACAAGGCCTTATTTCATTTCTATTTATCCCTTTTTTTCAATTGCTTCTTGTCTAACAATCTCTTTTAAAAGCATTATTCCAGGTTTCACAGCTTAGCACCATCCAACCGCTCTTCATCATTCCTCCTCTGGGTCTGACTTCACATCGGGTGGATTTGGGAGGACTAAGTGGATGGCAGGTCCCATGCCAAAGCTTATCTTCAGGCACTGCCCTCAGGTGTGAAGGGGGTGATTCAGCAGCTCCCTGGGATGGAGGTGCCCCTTAAGGCTTTCCTTTAAAAGCCCTTCCAAACGCTAGGAGGCTGCACACCACAGCCCAAATTATTAGTGAAAGCCTGATTTAATGCATATATTTGCTTCATTCCTTTATTATAACACAATAAGAAAGGGAGTGGGAGAATTCAGTCAGCAGCCAATGCAACCATCACCCGTGAGTGCTGTCAGGGCAAGCCCTGGCCATGCTGTGAAGGGGCCCATTGCAGAGAGCAGCGCAGCCCTGTTTGGTCATGCCACATGGACAGGGCTGATGCTGCCAACTGACATACACAAGCCCAATGGAAACCCTCCACTCAGCCATGACCCAGGTGGGACAAGCACCCCAAAGAGGCGTTGGATGGTGCCTGACCACCTCCAAAGTCACCACAGAAACATTAGGTGATACTCCCATCCAGTGTCCTCAGCTGCAGGAAGGGTGGATGATCAGAAGCAGTCCCTATTCAGGGAAAGAGGCAAAGCACCATGAATATTTAGTCTGCTGAAACCTCCAAATGATAAAACAGTTGGTTACTTCATTTATAAAACACATACGGAGACCTTAATCAAGCCAGGAATGAGGTCATTTCTGCCAATTAAGTCTCACTCATTCTGCAGTTGGAAGCAAGCAAAACAAAGGCAGAGTTATCAATGGTATGTCGATGTGCTGCAGCCCCAGAAAATACCTTTTTGTTGTGCTGGGGCTACAGTAAATCACCTCTCACCATGTGCCAGGGAGGCAGGTGCCCTCAGCTCCCCTGGACCTGGGGGGAAAGGAGGGCTTAGTGTTTTACCTAATTCATAGTAGTAATTTGAACATATCCTATCTAAGTCTTATTCTAAAGCAAAAGGGATTGTAACTAAATGGCAAGAGGGATAGCATGAACTCCAAGCTCCCATTTGGAAGCAGTTTATGTCTGTTCCCACTCCAGACCCCTGGTATTCACAGGAGCCATCAGAAGGTTGCTTTGCCTCAGTGTAATTTATCCAGGTCAAGGAAGTTGCACTCGTTGCCTCTTGTTGAAATATCCTCATTATATGTTATTTGTCTTAGTGGTGACCAAATGGTGAGAACTGTTCTAACACAAAATAAGAGAAGCACTATATACTGTAGGCTTATTGTGCTTTCTTTTGTATTAGATACAGGATACCTGCCAATCAACATTAAAAAAGAGTGTCAATCAATGGGATTGATGTAACAAGTGATAAACTGACACTAACAGGAACTCCTGTGCAACTTCACACATGAGCCCGAGACTTTGGCCACATATTACTGACCCTCCCAACACCTCTATAATTAATACTATGTTAATTTTCATTAAGAGGAAAGGGAGACATGGAGAGATTTGTTCCATGCACATGGCACGAGCCCATTTATCCCGAGCAGCCTGTATGCTGCTCTAATTCAAATCATTCCTCTGCCACTGCAGAAGCAAAGAGTGGAGCCAAGAAATCTGCAAAAGGACTTAGATGCCCAAGCACGGAATTATGACCCTCAAACCCCGCTGACCTTGCAGAGAGCATCTATAAACATCTGTGTTTTCCACACCGAAGTTCTGCAGATGTCTAGAATTCCCAGGGGCTCTCTGCTCCTCTCTGTGCACTGCAGCTCAGGGCTTATCTCACACGTAAACTCTGTTTGCATCTGCAGAGGAAGTTTCTCCACCCATCGCCCCTGCAGCACCCAGCCTGGCAGGCACCCATATGTGGGAGAGGAGCACCCTGAGCTCCAGCCCCCGAGCCCAGATGAACTTTAGGAGCTGTGCATCAGAAGACTCCCTCCTTCTTATGTACCATGTGGGTCACCATCACCACGTATGATATCTTATCACTGGAGGTTGGTGGCACAGAGACCAAGCATCCAACGGAGCCTGTGCACTCTCCACTAGCAGCACAAGTAACCAGGATGCGGATGAGGAACCCTCCTCAGTGCTGTGCCCTCTGAAACACTGGGTGTCTCCACCCCAGCCCTCGTCTTCCCTTTGCCTCTGGAGGCTGCAGGCACGTTTCAGCAGGTTAATCTTTTAACTTTGGGGGAAACTCTGGGGGCAGGTGATGAAAGCTGTTCCTGTAAGGCAGAACCATGACCCGAGATGATGCACGATTCCCCTCCTGGTGTACAAACGAACAGCCACCAAAGGGAGCACGTCCTTCCTTCCCCCCTTGCCCAGGGTTTTTCTTCCTGCCTGGCCTCAGCATGCCTCATCCTGGGCGTTTCCTTGCTGCAGTCCAGCATTTCACCATGGCTCATGCAAGCACAGGATGCTGGTAGTTATTGCACTGCCTCACAGCTCCAGCGGCAGCAGGACTTGTGTTTCATAGTGCTTTACACCAGTAAAAATAGACACAAACCCGGGGCATACAAAGTGCTAAAGTCAGTAGCAAAGACCTGGTTATATATATCAGTTGTGCTCCTCCAATTACACATCATGGACACAGGGAATCAGTGCGGATACAGCAAACCAAAGGGAGTCTGACACAAACGGGTGAGCACCCCAAGTGAGCTCATGTCCCACTGGCAAACACCACCAAGGAACCATCTAAAGCACTGGTATCACACTTTGAACATCACACACCTCTTCCTTTCTCTGTGAACCTTACCAGCATCCCCATTTGGTTTTGTGCCATGATTTAATGTCCGTACACCAGACACGCTCTTTCTCCAAAGGTGCATTTCTACCTAAGCCAGTTGCAGATAAAGCTGTCTTACTTCTAAGCTGAAGGCTCAGGAATGAAAAGACAAGGCATGAACACCTTCCTCCCACTACTGGAGGAGGAGCTGAAGAGCCAAGTTCACGATTTTCTGAGGTCTGATTCAAATGTGTGTCTTATTTCTAGAGCTGGCAATAATTTAAATGGTCCATTTGAGTAGTTAGAAAGGGTGAATCAACACAGTCTCACAAACGGTGGATGCTTGCACCTTCAAAAAGCGACTCTTGACTTACCTTGGTGCACAACCAGTTAGCACTACACCAAAATAACATCAAACCAGTTCAGCGGGTGACTCAGGGGCTGTTTCCATTAAGGAGATCGTATCTCCCTGTAAGTAGATGTGTAGTAGGATTGTACAACTGCTTTTTAGAAGTGACCTGGGGATCTCATTGGAGTAGAAAAGGATTTAAAAAGTCATAAAAAATCATGGTAATTCACTGAAAGCAAATGGTTCTCCTGAATTATATTGGCCAAAATACCTGTCAGAAAGGCTGTGTAGGTCCAAGGTGGAAGCTGGTCCCCAGTCAGAGTCATTCCCAGTCCAGGCAGGGACATGCCTCTGCCCAACCACATACAACAGTGAAAGGAAACAGAGAAAGATTAAGTGAAACACTAATTCCCTTTTAATTAAATGCTTTATATCAACATCTATTTCACTTACAATAAGTAATTTCCTATTTCCAGGTACCTTTTAAATCTTACTTAAGCTTCATTTGTGAGATGCTTTTATTGATGTACTTAATAGTGGATTTACTTTGGGTTTTGTTCCTTTGTAATCCCAAGTCCAGATTGAAGAGATACTCTTATGTGGATGCATGAGTTTACACAGAGCAGCAGCAGAATCAATGGAGCTGTGCTTACACTTAACCCAAGGGCTGTACTGCATTAGGACACTGGCACAGGAAAGGTTTTAATCTGTCTTCTGAATTTCTCCTTCTTTTCTGAATTAATGGTGAAGTTGTGAATTTGGGGTCACAGAAAGGCTTGCTCTAAGGAGTTTCAGCTCAGTGTCACCCAGTGTCACTAGGATTACTGCTCACAATAATGGCAGCACAAAGTCAAGGGGGAAAAAACATTAAAAATGGAAATGGGATGGTGCTCTGCAGCAGCCCTTGAACTCTGTGCTTGTGGGAGAACACCCTTTCCTTCTGCCTACCTGGCAAAACCTCCCGCTGCCTGTTCATACCATCCCAGACTGGATTGATAGAAATTGTGCTGCTAGGCAAAGGAAAGGAGAGTTGGAAAGTCACTCCCATTTATCTTAAATGTTTGAGCCAGGTGCACCTACACACAAAAAGAAAATACCAAAAGGTTGCTATTCATGACTGTACTACTGCAATTGTTTGTTCTGTAATTAGTGATGATAGGTAAGCAAGCTGGAAGCAAAGCAAATAAGAAGTTAGTAAATGGAGCAGCATTCCAAGTGGGCAGAAAAGCAACAAAATGAGACCTGAAAATGACACTGTAGGGGGAGGCTGATCTCTGTTCAGTTCTTATTTCATTAGCACCTGACTTTCAGATCAAGGGCTTTCTGCCTGAACATAGTGAGGAGATGGAGCTCCAAAACCAGCTCTGGGCTCAGGTGTGCAGCACACTCTGCCAGGGCAGTTGCAGGGCATCAATCAGCAGGTTCTCAGATGATGGATTAAAATAACAGAGAGGTCTTACCCCAAGTCACATGGCCAACGGAAAGCAGAGTGGTTTCCACCGACTGTCATGCCCAGAGATAGTGCTGGCATTGCTGAAGCTCTTCAAACAGATTTGCTGTTTAAAGAGGGGGAAGGGTTTCCCAGGGGCAGTTTTTGCTGAGAGACTGAAGGTTTTTTCAAGCAAACAGATCAGTTTAAAAGCCCATTTCCATCACAGATTGCGTAATGTTTGAAAGAATAGAACTTCAGATAGGCAGAGGGCTCTCTCTCAGAGGACTATTTATGGGGTGAAAGAGTAACAGAAGAGGAAAATACAGCTTGGGTGCATTTGGGAAAGTATTACCTAGAGGGGAAACCATGTTTGAAGCCTGTACTTTTGCCTCCACCGGACTGGTGGCTCCTTCTGACTTTATCTGAGGTTGAAACCTATCCATCGTACCTCTTGTCCTGCTCACAGCTGTCCAGCTTTCATACAATCATAGAATCATAGAATAGTTAGGGGTGGAAAGGACCTTAAGATCATCCAGTTCCAACCCCCTGCCATGGGCAGGGACACCTCACGCTAAACCATGGCACCCAAGGCTCTGTCCAACCTGGCCTTGAACACTGCCAGGGATGGAGCATTCACAACCTCCCTGGGCAACCCATTCCAGTGCCTCACCACCCTCACAGGAAAGAATTTCCTCCTTAGATCCAATCTAAACTTCCCCTGTTTCAGTTTTAACCCGTTACCCCTTGTCCTGTCACTACAGTCCCTAATGAAGAGTCCCTCCCCAGCATCCCTATAGGCCCCCTTCAGATACTGGAAGCTGCTCTGAGGTCTCCACGCAGCCTTCTCTTCTCCAGGTTAAACAGCCCCAACTTTCTCAGCCTATCTTTTCCTTTCACCTCCCCAACAAACCAGCATCTAGAACGCAGATGAGGGTTGGAAAAATATTCATCCCTAAAAGAACACGAACAAAATAAAACCTGTTTTGGTGCTTTGGCAACACCACGTTGCACATGCTGCCATGCCACTGGGTAATGATATCCCTGCACCACCCCAATGCCATCCTTTGTGTTACTGCACTCACGTTTCACATCACTCTTAATCACACCGAGCACTCTTTGGGGAGGAGATGCAGGTCAGTTGTCAAAAATATTTTGGCACTGAAAGATGCAGAGAGGTGCTTGGGTGGTTTGGAAACAGTGTAGAGGAGGGACTTATCCAGGCCTTATACTCCTCTCAATTTTAGCTCCATCCCAACACACATATCTCATTACCTAGAATGCACTTCAGTAGATGGCAGGTTTCTAACAGAGTTTTTTACATTTCCATATCTTATCTTCATCTCCAAGTACTTAAATAACTTCACACCTAGGCAGCTCAGGCCCTGAGGCTTCTCTAGAGCAAGGGCTGCACCCTGATACCTCATCACCCGCTGGAGCTGAACAATGGAGAAGTTCAACCCATGGAGAAACCCGTGTTGGGCAACGGTCCCACCCCATGGAGGTCACGGCAGCCGCACGCCTCCATTGCGTGTGAATATCAGAAGCAGACACAGGGCTCTGATAGATACAGGACACAGGAAAACAGTGGGAATGGGGGTTTTCACAGGATCTGGCTTGCTTTCACCTTTATTCCCAGCAAGGCACAATCCCCAGTGGGCTCTAGCACTCAGCTCGATGGTGACAGCCTCTCTCTGGGGTTCAACCACTGCCTTTGTTAGGAATTGAAGAGGAGTTTCTCCTTGGTAATTACTCATAACAAAAACAACCTCTGCAGAGTCAGCTTTGTCAGTGACAGTCCTGAAGGGCTGTCAGCCCCTCCTAGGTCACTTGGCCCACAAAGCATCATAACACATGGTATAATATGCCATTACAAAAAAACACCCCATCCAAGGCCCTGGCTCTATTGTGGGGACCTTGTAATCAAATAACTTCAAATGAGTGGCCTAGGAATATCACACAAAGACCTGAAAAAAGCCCAGCAAAGTGATAAGATCACTTATTAGTGCCAAACTTGTGATTTAATTATATATTCCTAGAGCCCTGTTCTCAAGGGAACTGCTTACACAACCATATGGTGAAACAAAAGAAGGGATTAAAACCTGTGGGAGAGAAGCTGGAGAATTTACTCCACGCATCTGACCAAGGAGGACTCTGGGATGAAAGAACCAAGAGGCTCTAAACCAAAATACTCATTCTTGACCTGAAATGGGAAGTCTGACACAGCACCTCTCTCATTAACAGAGCTAATACCGGGGACAGGATGCACCCAAAAGGCAGCATCCCCTTGAATCACCATCTCTCAACTGTGCTTTTAGTAGGTGAGGCACTTCAGACTTTATCTGTCGCCACACTTTGCTTTATCCCAAGTGTCAGGTTCAAGCTGGCTTGATGCAGGAGGCTGGGCTAGAACCTGCTCAGCTCATGGAGGGTGATGCGAGGGAGAAGAATTCTTCATGCTGTGATCAGACCTGTGGGCTGTTGGCAGTGTCCAAGGAGAGGAGGCCCCTCTTCAGCTGTCACCTATGCAGCGGAACCACCTGTGCTCTATGAGCCCATGATAAAGCCTGTAATTGAGCAGTCAGCTGTGATTAACATCTCCCTCTTGCCCACACACTGAGGCTGTTTCAAAACCCTTTTGTTTTGTCCTTGTAACATTTCTCCCCTCCTCCCCTTTCCTTCCTCTGTTAGCATATCCCAAAGTTCTGGCCATATCTTTTGCCATCTTCTTCATCAAAAACCTGGGTTATTTGGCCTTTCTCATACCTGCTTCTTCCTGACTGCTCTGCTTAACCAGCACCAGCCTGCAACACTGAAGCTCCCAGTTTGCAGAAGGGTTGGCTCAAATAGTGTCTACTGCTCTCAGGAGCTGGCCCACAACTTGACTACAGGCACCAGGCAGCTCCTCATGCCTGCAGCAGCTTAATGGGAGCCAGGAAGCAGGTTTCAGACCAGTGAAGCTGCAGTCCTCTGATATAGTAACATATTGTGCACGTAAAAGCTGAGGACTTATTTACCTCCAGGCTCCTGAATCACCAAGCAGCAAGACACACAACAGGTTTTCTCCCAAACTGGTAGGTCCTAAAGGTAAAGAGGCTCATTACAAGGACATTTAGCCACTAATCAATCATTCTTAAGGACCAAGGACTTAATAGCTCTTAAAGATCAGATCACATATCCTGAACACGCTGTCTGGAGGAGACACTTGCCAGCAAGGCGAGTGGAGCATCTCCCAGCATGGTCTGGTGCTCCACCCTCCCAGGGCGAAGGCGGCCCCGCTCTATGGAGATGATTCTTTGCCTGTCCAAGATAATCCTATTCAAAGCAATCATCTGTTAAACAACTGGAGAGAGGCCAGCCCACACACTGCAGATCCGAACCTGAACGTTCCCACAACCTGAGGAAGGAGCTCGGCATCAGGAAATGTTTTGAAACAAAGAAAGGCTGAGCTGCTCTCCAAAGGCAGTCGCCAAGCTACTGTTTATTCAAGAGATGCAGCGATGCTTCACAAAAATGCCATTTGCATGCAAGGCAGACCCTCCTCCCCACAGAGGTCCATAGAGCTCAGCATGATGTGGTTACACATGATCGAGGCAATGTGTGCCAGCCCGGTTGGGTACCACGAGTCCAGGGAAAGCTGCTGTGCTCCATCACAGCCCTAAAGGTTGCTTGAGCCCTCCACTCATCTGTTCTAGCCATGGCCAAAGCCTCCCAGCAAGAGCCCCAGTACAGACTGACCCTGGAAATATCCCCCTCCAACACACCCATCTATGAGTAACCTTTTGGGTGGCTGTTTGGCTATTTAAAGGAAAAATGCTGTGTTATGACAAACAGACAGTTTTCCCCATTTATTAAATGCTCATAATTTGTTTTAATGGTTTCTCTAAACAAGTAGACTTTTTTCTCAGCTCTTTGAGCTTTTAAATGACACAACTGTTATGTTAAAAGGGAAAAGGGTGATGATTTACATTTGGAGGCCGGGGGACAGCTGCAACCCATCGGACATGGCTCTCCGCACAGCTATTTTGTTTGCACCATTTCAGCCCTCGACACTGGCTGTGGGTTCAGTGGCCAGCACACAGGAGATGGGTGCTCCTCTGTGCCCAGCAGGATGGATCCCTGCCTCCGCAGCGCTGCAGCCAGACCGAGTTGTGCTTCCCTCTGCATGAAACCCATGGAATATGGAAGTGTCCCCCAAAACCTGAGTGAGCTTCTGCAGACCATAACCAAGCCAGCACCCCTGGCTAACGCCAACATCTACTTGCAGATGAGGTGATTCAGTGTGAAAGTAAGACACTCTCTGTTTTTCCAGCTTACAGCTGATATCAAAAAGTAGCTGGCACACTTGGCTCCCTGCCTAGGCAACATGGCCAATGAAGAGCTTATGGAAATCGATGAATTATACAAAACAGCATTAACTGTACTTGCGATGAACGTTACAGATACTGCTAGATCAGCCACAAGTGGCAAACCAGATGAGCAAGCTCCACTTGCTTTTCCTTTAGGTATAAAATTCGTCTCTTCACAAGAGGACTCCCAGCCATTGGTGCCAGCTGGAGAGTGTTTTTCACTTACCTAGCTCCCTCCTCTTAACCTCTTCTCCTTGTGTCTCGACATCACTCACCTCTGGAGATCACTCATCTCCCTGCAACTAGCTACAAGAAGAGATGAAACAATTTTTGGGTGTGCAAACCCCATAAATTAAGGGTTTTTTTCGTTCAGGAAACATCTTTGGATAGCAAACACCTGACTCAGGGTTTTCAAAAGCTGTCGAGCGGGTTGGGTTATCTGATCACCCACAGGTATTTGTGTGGCATCTGCCGTGATTATTTCCTTCGTATGTACATAATCTACAGGAAGCAAGGAGCTATGCAGCCAGGGGATGGATTCCAAAGAATACACATGAAAGAAACAGCTTGTCACACTCATTTACACAGCAGCAAATAGGTTCTCCCACATCTCTCGAGAGTTATAAGAACCGATGCCAACTTGAAGTTCCAGACAATAAAGCAAGGGATGCACAAGACTCACTTGAGAGCCAGTCGCCCTGCTCCTTGTTTTGCTTTTTCTTCTTTTGCCTCTGGTTGTTGTTTCTCAGAATGTTAAAATGTTTGTACAAACTTCCATCTTGGAAACCCAGCAGAATAAACAAGAATATACATGAGCTGCAAGAGAAGCCAACAGACGGGAAAGAGCTTTCTCTTTTCTTTGTCAGCTTATGGGCGTAACCATTGTGGCTATTGAAAATATGCACAAAATTGCTTTAAACCACACACAGCAGTCATTAGAAATTTCCACCTCTCCATCCCAGCAGCTCAGGTACCCATTCAACATAATCCTGAGGAAAAGTTACACTGAATCCTCATAAAATACTTAGGAAGCCAATAAGCCTGTGTTCAGAAGGGTGAGCATTTTTCCCAGCCAAAGGCCATCTTCAAAGCCTAGCAGGGATTGGAACAAATGGGTGAATCACCCCCAAAATCTC
The DNA here is from genome assembly GCF_034315485.1 of Pezoporus occidentalis. NCBI lineage: Eukaryota > Metazoa > Chordata > Aves > Psittaciformes > Psittacidae > Pezoporus > Pezoporus occidentalis. The sequence goes on from NW_026915888.1 coordinate 2,216,581, forward strand.
ATCTGAACTCATCATCTGCCTTGGAGTGCAGCAGAGAAGGTGTTCGCTCAGAGAAGGGCACCAGGATGCTGAAAGGTAGATCCCGTATGGAAGTGAAGATCTGGAGCTGACTGGGGCTTGCCATAGCCTCGAGAGAGTAAGGATTGGCTGAACAACAAGAATTCAGTTTTGAGGAAAAAAATAAATCCCTAGCTTAAGTAATGGGTCCTGTTCCAAATTGAGGGAGAACTAAAATCTTTCCCTGAATAACCTTGAGGAAAGAATGATGCACTGGGGAAAACTCTGCTTCAGAGAGAGTATGGCCAGCCCAGCGCTGTGATACCAGGAGATGCTTGTGTTTGCTACTCAGGCCACACAGAGCAAGTGTATGAACCAGGAGGTTTGGCAGAGAAGTGTCACCACTGTCAGGCTGTTTAGCTTTCTGGGATTTGTATGCTTTGGAAGAGATGTTATTCTCGTCCCAAGAGACCTTTCCCAGAGCAAGCTGCATAAAAAAATCATACATTTCTTTAAATAAAAAATAGAAAAACTCAAACAACAGCTTCCTGGTTCAGCTCGTTGCTGAGTTCCACATTTTAAAACATCCTCATAAAAGCCCATTCCCAACCAGCTGCAGAGGTTTTACAGACCAGACACAGAAATGCAGTCTTCATAAGCTGCTTCTGAAGGTGGACTTCCAGTCACTCCGGGGATCTGCTGAGCCTCCACAGTCCTCTTCTGCTCACCAGCATGCCTGAAAGCATCTGCAGGAGCAATTCCCAATCCACAGCCCAAATAGGTCTTGCTGTATCCACAGAATTATAGGAGCATCCTATCTGTAGATGGGCTCAGGGGCATGATTTACTGGTAGACTTGGAAGTCTTAGGTTTATGGTTGGATTCAATGATCTTAAAGGTCTTTTCTAAGCTAAATGATTCAATGATTTCCAGCATATAACTCAGGAGTACCAACGATGCAGAAGACAGTATGCCTTACACTTCTTTAGCCTTCCTACCAACACAGCATGGAGAGAGCATTTGTGTGACTGAGAGACACAACCAAACCCAACAATTACCTCCCTTGCCAGCACCTATTTGGACAACACAAACGCTATTACCCCAATCCGAAACATCGTGGGTAATCTTGGCCCTACTGGAGTCAATAGAAATGTTACCCTTGGTTTCAACAGGGCCAGGCTTTTACTTACTTTACACAATTCAGTTGCTTCATACCCAGTCTTCCACCCCCTCACAGGATCCAGATGGTCCTGGATGTCACTGCTAAAGAAAGTTCACCTCTTTCCCCAGCAGACAGCATATTTACAGCAGGCAGCCTGCAATACACAGAGTAAGAAATCAAGTCACTGCTGCTCCGAGTGCACCATTCTTCAACCAGATTAAACCCAGTTTATGCAGTCCTTTTTGGAGAAAATATATGTTAGAGCAACTTTGAGTAGATTATAAATGAACCAAAGCAAAGATGCTCAGTGCTCCTCAGAGGAGAAAGAGTCCTTTATAATGCTACAGGCACCTATCAGCAGTTAACTGGAACCAAAGCTAATCCCTGGATTTCTAGCCTCACATGGCTGTTAGGGTAGACATTAAAGTTTAATAGAGCAGGCTGTATGTGTTACAGCCAGAGTGACAGGCCAAGGATTAGCATTTTAAATTATGAGTTGTGATTGCATCCAGTTTTGAATTTCCTGTAAATTATGCGATAGCAAAGAGATAACAGCGCCGCAATGGGAAAGCCAAAATCAGCGTGTGGACAAGAAAATGGCATTTTAGCCTGCAGCCAAAGTAGGGACATATAGATTACCAGTGTCTTGGAGGTTAAATCAAGTGTACTTTGCAGTAAAACGGTTTATAAAGGCATATTCACAGAATATCTGCTTTTTGCAGAAAGAAGAGATACTATTTCAAGACAATCAGCTTGAGATATGGGACTATCAGTCCTAGCTCTGCTGCTGTGTCACACAGGCTTAGGGGCATGTCATTTTAGGATGCAGGTTCCCAAGGGGCTGTCAGGAATTCTGTGTCCTGGTCACGCAAGTTTTAACTGACTCAAGTTTTCATGAGTGTAATTCCCCAAGATTGGCTGAAAACCTGAAACTTCAGTGAGGCATCTATGAAAACAAGAGAAATATTTCCATGCTGCCTATATGTAATGTATGGATTATGCTACGACAGATACCTGGACTCATCATCCCTCAATTGAGAACATTTCCCTTCTAAAACAAATAAAAGGGTTTAATAATGAACTAGTAATTGCACAAACAGATAAAGATTAATCAGTACTGCGGATCTCAGAGTCAAGGATTGTTCCTTCCTCTGCATTTGGACAATGCCTTGCAGAATGGGATTCCAGTCCTAATTGTGGCCTTGGGGCGCAATAGCCTGGGCAGTAAAACCAGCCATGTTTTCTTACAGTGATCATCCCATTCACAGCCCCACATTTCTTTCCAATGTTTAATGAAGAAATCATCATCATAATAATATAAGAATCTAAATTTATTGCCTGCTAAGAAAACATTGCGTGGTTTTTGGCTGGTTCATGCCTCCTCTTTGAGCAGCCTTGCAGAGAAACTCTCTATTCTGGCACAGGCATACAGAAAACATTCAGAAGTGGAAGATCCAGGTCAAAAGCCTAAATGAATCTGTGCAACTGAGCTTTCAGCTTGTACCTGCTGGATGGGACGCAAATGCTTCAGCCTTTTACCTGGCTTCACTCAGCTCTTGAACTGGATTTCCAAATAGCTTTGGGCTTTGTGATGGTGGAACCTCTCTGGTGCTTGTCAGTTAATGCTCCCCTAATCCTGCCAGCAGGTCGGCTCAGCAAGAGGGCAGGGACAAAGGCTTCTTCTAGCAGCAACCAGTTTTGTCCCCATTCCTTCTCCCCAAGCACAGGCTTAGCTTTTCAAAGCGCCAAAAGTCAGGACTAAAACCCTGCACGAGCAGAAGTCGTTGTTCATGCAAAATTATGAAGGCAGCTTTTAGAGCCAGTCTGAAGAGAACATTCCTCAGCATTTACAGATGCCAGAGCCTAAAAACCAGCAATCGTTAATTTGCTTCCAAGCAAGTGGAGGTCCACTGGCTGCTGCAGCTCACACCTCCAGCTTCTTTTAGGTCAAGCACATCTACGTTCATTCTGCACTTTGAAAACCACTCTGTTTGCAAAGCTGACTCAGTATTTCTTAGGACAACTTGGGTGAGAAAGCCAAATTTAGCATTTTTTGGACCGATTTGTCTGCCCTGAGATCAAAGATGTTTAGATGTTGTTATGACTTCGGAACTTTACTATCTTTGGGACAAGAAGATGAATGCTGCAGATGCCAAGCTGCTGGATGATTTAATGGTTAAATTCATTCTTTTTCATCTCCACCCATTCCACAAGCTTTCTGGATTACCTCCAAGCTGAGTTCGTTCCAAAGTGTTTCCTCGTTTTAGTTCTGTCCTTCGGCAGAGGACTGCACATCCCAACACTGTAACAGAGGATTTGGCAAATATCACTCTCCTTGTTTAACATACTTCCAGAAACTGTAGGCTAGTTCTGACTACACACAGTCTGTTTATGTGAACATATTTTATAGAGGAACTCAAAAACATTCGTGTATTTTCCCTTTGTCAGTCCCATATTTTCCAGTGCCTTTCTAAATATATTTCTTGGGTCTGAAACCAGAAAAATATTAATATAAATGATCTGTTTTTCTCTCTTTTCCCCAGGGAAAAAGTGCCGTGTTAGCCTCATATGCACTCATCAAAAGCAGTGGCTGTGAGAGTTACCTATTACCTGACAAATCAGATGGCTGGAAAGCAGTCCTAAGCCTTGTCCCTTTACAAGTGAACCAGAATGGAGGGGCTCCTCTTATCCCATCAGCAATCAGCAGGTTCAAGATGATACCACACAGTATTTTGTAAAAGAGAGGGGAAAAAAATCACACTATATAAAGTTATTTTTGCTTTGGAACTTTTATTGGCCTGTAAAATATTTTTACATTTATTACGCTTTTAATGAGAACTCCTAGAATCAAGGCTGGTGTAAATAATGAAAACAACACTAGTAAATGTCCCCATAAACCTCGCACCAAGCCTTTGATGCTAATTTGCAGGCCTGGCGTTCCTTCCCTCCTCCCCACCGCCTTCTGCAGCAGGGGCAATGATCCAGCTCAAAATGCACCATACCTAACAGGAAAAGCATCCTGCAGGTCTGCAGCTCCCTGCCCCAACACTGCAGTGGGTCTGGGAGAGAAGAACAGCCCAGTCTCAACAGGGACCAGCACTGCCACCTCAGCACCACTCAGCTGCATCAGCCGCAGCATTGCTCCATCCCAAATAGCTCCAGAGACATGGACCACTGGGCCCTGCAGTGGTGGATGTAGGGCTCTTGGCATTCCATGAACTTGCATGTCACTTACTGAATCATTTAATTAAGACCCTTAGAAAAGTCAGAAAGTCTTGGAAGCACCTTTGCAATTCCCAGCGTCTCATTAGCATTAGATTGACTTTACAAACCTCAGCATTTCTGTCTTAGGTGAACTTCACCGCACTGGTTTCTTTATATATGTGGAACCTGGAGACAGCACTGTACTGATCAAGGGTCCATTTTAGTAGCAAACTTCAAGCTCAGAGTTAGTGGACATGCAAAACACAAAGAAGTCATCATTCTGTGCCACCTTCCACCTCCAAATGACATTCCTCCAAGCACATATAAATTAGTTGGGTACCATCATGCTCCTAAATCATGACACAGGACAGAAAGAGAGCATGGTCAGGTTATGGACTGAGCCCAGCAAACACCTTGGATTCCCAGGGTACAAGACTGGACCCTGAACTGATTTCTGAGCTCAAGCCCTCAGACCATATTACCTCCCTTACTCTTTCCTGGAAGCCTGATCGCAACATTGCTATATTTTGGTTGAATTCCAATGGCAAAAAGCTCAAATCCTGCTGATGAAACACAGATCAGCGTTACATGGCAGCACATGATATACAGTGTGTGGCTGCGCTCGGGGCAGGAACGTGGGCTGCATCACTGCAGAGAGCTCTTCGTGATTTGTTTCCTGTCTTGTGCATGTTCCGGCTGGGTTTGACGCTGCGCTTTGGACCTTCCCTTTGGCACCTCCAGCTTAGCACACGTGGATTATTTTTTGCCATGTGGACTAAATTTGGCCACGTGGATTAATGGCTTCAAAACAATCTCTAGGGGCTGTGTCCCCTTTTCTCGTCATGGGACATCCTTCCTGAAGCCATGAAGAAACCCAGGGCTGCTGCAGTTGATTTCTTCAGCCCTGACTCCCAGGCTGCCTGGGATGGCTGGAAATGGCTGGCTACAGGCGACTGGGACTCAAATTCCAGTGACTACCAGAACTACCGTTGCTGTGCGCTATCAGTTACGAAGAGCACATTGGTTTTTCCTTTGCTATTTAATCCTCTCGATTCCAGGGCCAGATCCCATAAAAATTCCTTCCAGTATTTACATCACAGAAACTCACCCAAACCTTAACAAATCACTTTTTGCAGGGCTTACCAGCCCTGCCTGTTGCTGGAGGCTTCACTCCCTCCAGGTTGGGTCAGTATATTTTGCCTTCCTGCCTCTGCTATGGCATTTCAATTGAATTTGTCTCTGCTCAGTTCCCATCCCAAAATCCTATGTGCTGCTACAATGCTCTTTTAGTGAAAATCGATGCATCTCACCAAGAGTCAACTGGATTTCACCAGGAAATTAAGGTGAAGAGCTCTGTATTAAACTAATTTCATAATTCATACAAAATTCCTAAGCAGGAATGTTCCCTTCAATAATCAGGTCTCTTAGCTGGAGCAAATGACTATTCATCCACAAACTTTGCAAAATATTGTGTAATAAAGGAAATAAATAGTGTAAAAAGCCATGATAATGCACCATTATATGTCATATTACATGATGCTAATGACATAGATCTGAAGAAAAACCAAACACAGAGTTTCAAGCATGCAGACGCTGAATATGGGGTTTCACACCTTCCATGAAGTGAAGGAAAAGGAGAAAAACCATCAATGTCCATGAAATGTGACATGAGATAAGAAATGTGCAGCACTGTTATATTCCTCACAAGCAAACCATCTAGCGCGCTCCAAGGAGCGTTGCCCTCACAAAACATCTCATTGAGGCTCTTTATCACATGGACGCCAAACCTGATGCTGCCACCCTCACAACAGGGGACAGAAACCTTCTACCAAGTTGGGAATTCCTCCTTTGGTGTTTTTTTGTAGTGCAAACATACCCTTCAGTATCATTTTCCCAAACTTCAATCATCAGGGAAGCAGCATTCCCACAAACCAAGACATTAGGCACTGCAAAACGCAAACGGGTCTCACGTTGCCTGGCCCAAACCCAGCCAGAGCAGGCCAGCAGCAAGGAGAGAGCCTTTCCCTCACCAGATGTGTCCAATAAGGGGCAATGTAAAACTCAGGCTTGGTGGGATCCAGCTTTACCCTTAAGCAGTGGCAACGCCAACCATCGCGCTCGACTTCCGCGATGGGAATGCTGCTGCTCTGGCCACATAAATCAAACCCAACTGAGAGATCAAATACTTCAGCAGAACCAGATGGCTGCATATGGGGCAGATAATGCAAGTGTTAACTGTGCATGCAGTCCTCTGCCTCTCTTCCAGGAGAGGAGATAGGGGAATGACCATTTCTCCATGCTCTCTGTAGGGATGGGAAGGCTGCCACATGAGAAAAATTGCATGCAGCAATTAGCTGGGAAGAGCTTGGGATGCGAGCATGGAAGGATGCCCATTGCACACTCATGGCTTGTGAATATCTGCACAAACAGCCTGGAAGTGTCCTTTCCTTGCATGTTTCCAGCAGGAAAAATGCTCAAGGAAAGCATTGGCACTGCATGCTGCAGCACCCGTCTTCCCCCCATAGGGATTTTGAGATGTCTCTGGCTAAGCCTCCAAGTTACATGGGACCAGGCAAAAGCTGGTTATCTTCAAGGACATTCTGATTCTTAATTCCCAGAGCTGGTGCCTATCCCTTAGAGTCTGAGTGTCTGTCCTGCTCATGTTTAAGACAAGAGCAGTGACACTGTGTGATGTGGAAAACTAATCAATATAAAAGCAATAAATAGCAAGAGATGGATAATAGCATGGAAACCAGCTTACAGAAAGGTAACTTTTAGTTGGCAGATTGTATGATATCTTCTCTACCTGGCAAAGGCCTTGGCATGCTAGTGGTACTCAGTGGTACCAGGGAAGGTACAATGTGCTCTGTGCCCAGCATACCTGGTGCTGTGCCACCCCTGTCCCTGCACAGTGTGAGTGGGGTGGGTGTTCATCAGGGGCCACGCACCCTGACAAAACACACATTGGAGAGTATGACACGAAGGCACACAGACGTGTTCCTCCCTTCCCTGGATGCCTCTTGCTTTTGATTCTGATCCATAGAAAGCAACAAGCGAGGGCTTGCTGCTGACACAGTGAGGGATCACTTCAGGCAGAAGCTGATGAGTGACAACCTCCCAGGACAGAGAGCTCATGGCATGCTGCCCAGTTTGCCAAGCTCCACCACTAATGAGGCGGATCCACACGGACCACTTACAGGCAGCTTGATTGCAGTGCTCCCAGGTCACAGGAAAAGTCTTTTCTGGGATACACATGGCCTACGGAGAGCTTCTGCACTTACATCTCTGCTCAGAGCAGCCGTCCGCAGAGACACGGGTGCCTCACACAGCATGACCATGTAAGAGAGAGGCAGCGGGCAATGGTTGTTCTCTCAAAGAGGGGTTGCAGGGGCTCACACTCCTTTGTGATCACTTTAAAGCGCTGTTGGTGTCTAATTCACTGTGCACCAAGCACTGCCCAGCCTTTGCTTTTTCAAGTAAATATGAGCATCATCTGTAAGAAACAGGCGAATATTCACAGAGAGAACGGGGATGGCATTGATTTACTAACAGTTGAAATTCCAATTCAGATTGATTTCCATTAAACATGCCAAGGGGAAGGGGGGGTATTTTACTGGGTTTTTTCCCTGAAAAAAGATCTCCTCCATACCATGTGAGCTCTAAGAAATCCACCACTGAAACCGAGAACAAAGAATAACTGTGCTTCAAAGTTATTTACTTCACGTTTCATTGCAGAGCTATTTGACTTGTTATACACAGGAAATTGCTTCAAACATTATTTCTTTTGTACCACGTTCCTCAGAAGACTGTTGAAATCACATTAGCAAAGGAGAAAGGGGAATTTCAGAATGAGGGATCTTCTCTCTTAGGTGACACTCAAAAGAAAACAGAGTAAATTGACCCATAGTCTTTCCCTCTCCCCATGTGTGGGCAAAGAAGCCTTTTGGAAGCTCCCAGCATCAGCCCACATGCTGCCCTTTCTGGAAGAGCATCTTATTTATTTGCCCCCTTTCTATCCTCCAACCACAGCAAAACAAAAACAGTATTTCAAGGCAAAGCACCCCATGTTATAACGGGATCTTAACACAAAGTCGAAATCTCCAAAGTCCTGGAGAGCTGGTGCCTGCTCAGGAAAGAAAATGAAAATACAACATATTCTTTAAAGCACAGCCTGAAACTGTGGCTTCTGGATGTCTTTGGTCTGGGTGAGTTATGCCCAACTCGCGGTGCCAAGTGTGACAAGCTGCAAAGCTTAGGACAGGGCCTTGGGAGGCAAAAACCAACAGCAGTTTTGCCAAATGCGGTTAGGTACCAAGACTGAGGGATAATTTCTCACCCGCAAAGTTGTTGTCTCACCCACAAAGTGCCATTCCTGTCACCACCACCATCCCAAGAGACCCAGGGAAGGGCATTTGGAAAGGGGCAGCACTACCATGCTCCCTCATGGGGGGAAGCTGGTCTTTGGTCACTGTTTCTGCTCACTGATGGCTCCTTTCTCCCTGTGAAAGAGCAGTTTCGTTCTTGTTCTTGATGTTGGAGCAAGGAGCACATGTAATTCCCCACACACCACCAAAGGCAAGACTGGAACAAGGAACAGCTATGGTTCAACAGCTCTGGAAAATGCTTATTCAGAGGAAGAAGAAAGTGCTTTTCTGAATGGAAATCCTTCATATTTTTTACCTCACTATTCAACAGAGGTTTCTGATTCATGCTTAACTCAACTCTGCTGACACTCCCCAAAGCCATGTTATCTTCAGGTCACAATCCTTAGCACACTGCTGCAGTCTGAAAACCCAAAGCCCTGCCCCAGTAGCTTTTCTTCTCAGTTGCTTTGCAAACATTTGCCATATATCATTCATAATGCTTATAACAAATGTGTGCTCATTAATTAAACCCCTGCCAAAGTCATCTGCAGGGGAACTCCAGGCAGGCAGGTACGGGAATACATAGCTTCCTGCTTGTATGGAGTTTCTCCAGTGACTTTTTCCTACATCAAAGTCTCATTCATTGCATCTTGTCTTGAATTTTCAGGAGCAGTCTTTGCTTTGAGTCCCTTTGCATTGTCCATATGGTACAAATATACCCAGCCCAAAACAATAACGCATCTTAATCACTGTTGCCATCACTTCAGAAGAACGCAGCCAGCTTGATGTTAAGATCCCATTACAACATTAAACACAGATAGCTCCTGTACAGCAGGAAAGGAAGAGAACAACGGGGAGAAACCAAGGCATTTAATTGAAAATGCATTATCTGATTGAAAAAATCTGCTTCTGCAGCAGCTCTCTGGGCACAGGTTAAGTTAATGAAAAGAAGGTTCCCAGTGTACATGTGTGACTCTTTAGGCGACAGTAATCAAGCCAGGGTGCATTTCCTGGGGATTGGGAGCCAGCTGAGAGGAGCTGACGTGCCCCAGGTCATTAAACACAGCCAGCCAGTTACACTGCACCACTGTCGCTGCTGTTAGTATCCCTGAGCAGAAAACCCCCTTGTCAAGCTCAAAGAGGAAGAGTCCTGGGGATTTTGCTCCATTTATGGAGCTCGTGGGATGTCAGGAATCAGGAACCTTCATGCAAATCCTCTCAGCAATGCTGCAAAGCTGGGGTTGCACCAAAATAAGCAGTTTGCCAAAATGAGGAATCATAGAATCAGTTGGATTGGAAAAGCCCTTTAAGGTCATCAAGCCCAACTGTGCCCCAGCACTGCCAAGTCCATCACTAAACCATATCACTAAGGGCATCACCTGCACATTTTCCAAACCCTTCCAGGGATGGTGACTCCACTACTTCTCTGGGAAGCCTGTTCCAATGCCTTTCCCTGTGGCCACTGGGCTATCCTACAGCCTGAATGACACCGTTTGTTCATCCTGAGTTGTACATCCCTTAAAGGAGTGCTGTGAGAACCTTCAGAAATGCTTTAGGAGAGGCAACAACTGCTAATATAACTATGCTTTTTCAGTGAATACCAGAGTAAATAGACATAAATGCACAGTGTTTAAATAGCAACAGCCTGAAGGCATAAGTAAATGATCTTTATCCTCTCTTAACTAAATGGTTTCTGAGGGTTAGGGAGGGTTTTGCACATAAATATGCATCTTAACAAATATGCAGCAGAACTCTTTGAATTTATGTCCTGTTTATGCAAATAGAAGGAGTCTTCCCATTCCCAAGGCTTTGGGAAGACATGAGAGGAAAGGTGAGCAATGAGGCTGCATGGGAGGAAAGATGCGCTTCAACAGAGAATAGATGTGCCTGTGGGTCCCAGCTTGTCTCCCACCATGGCCATGGATGAACCAGAGAAAGATGCCTTTGAGAGGCTGCTGCTGCTGAGCTGGGCCCAATCTGCAGATGATATCAGCACATGTACTCCTCATCTATCAGTGTGAAATCTAACATGATTCACAGCCCAAACATCACTCCTCAGGCTATAATTAAGCAGAAGTCTTGTTGCTCATTTGCAATCTGATTTTAGGAAGGAGAATTATGAGGTTGGGGTTGGACTCTCAAAGTGGCTTTGATGGGAGCGTATTAGCACCATGTAATCACATCCAAAAACCACAGGAGTGGTTTCTTAAACATGCAAGGCCATTTATCCTGAGTCTTATTCTTCTTTTACCATGTTTGTCTTAAGTGCAGTAAAGTGATGTTTCACAAACACAATTATAATGGCTAGTACTTAAGCAACCCATTTGATCCTGAAATCTCCCAGAGCATTTTCCTCACTCCCACCACTCCCAGCCCAGATTGACCAGGCATGAAGAGGTGCAGGCACCTCTTGCTGTACCAAGGGTGCATGGCTTGTGCTGTCCCATGATCCAGCCCCCGTTTTGGGCATATCAGATGGACTGATCTCTGCACATCTGCAGAAGGTTTTCATTCAAAGTATCTGTTGTTAGTCCCAGCACTTGCCTGGGGAAGCTTGTTGGGGAGATGGGGAGGTTTTGGAGGAGAAAGTTCATGGGGATTTTAGGAAGAGACGTAGTTGGCACCACTCTGTGGTTTCCAAGGGGTTGCACCATGGCTCACTTCTGCCAAAGGAAGGTCACTTCTTCAGGCTTTCCCTGCAGACGGTGGACAGAGACCTCTCCAGAGAGCCAACACACTGTAGCAGGATGCTCCATCAGTCTGCAGCTGGAGGAGGACCATCAGGGACTGAGTGAGATGGGCTTTAGGTCACGCTTGTGTGCATCACAAGTCTAGGGACACTAGTCCATACTTAAGCTGCAAGCAGCACTAATGGTTAGGGCTCAGGGTGGAGGGTGTTAAATAGATGCTGAGCCCCCATTGGTGCAGTGTGAGGTGCTCAACTGCACATGTTGCCAACAATAAATGGATGAAGAATGTATCTCAACAGAAAGGGTAAAGCAGTCTGAAGCCTCATCAAGTCTTAAACTCCGTAAATATAAAAGGCAGCCAGAGGTCTTTAAATGTGGGTGCAAGCAAAAAGAAAGAGGGGTGGAAGGGAGCTTTGGCTTGGATAGTCGCTATCTCTGGGGTACTGAGTGTTTCCCAGGGCTGCTGGAGGCAGCCTCTAACCTTGCACCTCAAAATCTGAGTGCGGATCTTGAAATTCCTGGCATGAGTTATCTGTCCTACAGGAAAGCCTGCTGATAAATCAGTCGCTGAGACCCATTCCTGGATGGAGTTCAGTGCTACAGTTCCTCCCTGTGCCCGTGAGGACTGGGTTTCTCATTAGCATCTCGGTGAGCCGAAAGATGTGTAAGCAGGTGTAGCTACAGAGTTTCCTACTGAGTACACATCTAAGGAGGCTCCGAAGCATAAATTACCCTTTCCAAAGTCAGTTCTAAATCACGCTCGCTAACAGCCATCTCCTGCCCTTGATCATTGCTCTTAGGATGGCAATAGGAGTTTCACATATGGTTTGAGTGAAGCGTGAGGCCTTCAATCGCTCCGCATCCACCTGTTTCAGATTGTGTCATAGGTATGTGCTTAAGCATTTCATTAACTTTTCCCTTTCTTAATGTTCACCCAGGCCATGCTAACTCCATGCTAGAGGTTTGCAGCAGAAATGCAATGTGCATTCAAACCTGTGGCATTTCGGATGCAGGAAGGACAGAATGGAGTTTATGGGTGAGCAAGGCAGCTCCCAAATATTTCTTCTGAAAAAAACGATGTTTTGCCCTATTTAAATGAAATGGGAGCTCTGTAGATGTGCAATCTGGGAAGCTTTAAAGATCCAGCCTTAAAGGTAGAGCTTTGGGGTATCATATCGTTCCCCCATGAAGCACATATTCTGCTCAAGTGTCTCAGCCCCATTCAACCTGAGGTTCTCCTAGGGCATTTCCGTGTTACTGTTTCTTCCTCATGAGAGCAGAGCTGCACCCTGTCTCCTTTATTTTGTGAGGTGGGAGGGCCCTTGTTATTTTGCAATTGCTTTAGGAAAACCAATACAGTACCCGGGACTGTGAAAGAGCCACCCATCGCTATGCCTTTGTTCTACAAGCAGCAATGTTACCTAGTAGCACAGCTCCAAAGCCCGACTGGGAGCAGAACAGGTTTTAGCATGTATTTTCATCTCATTCTTTCTGTCTCTTTTCAGTTGGAAGCTCAACTGTCAAGATTAAACCATCCACCTGTGTGGCATACTGCAGCGTGGCTGAACTTGATAGATCTGCACAGTTGGATTCTGCAGCAGAGATCATAGATCTAAGCGGTACGCATTGAGAATAGTCTACTAATCTTTCCTCCCTCCACTTCCCCCCCACCAAAAGAAAACCCCATGTGTTTTTCCTTGCAGTGCTTGCTTTTTAAGGCACATCCCGTCAGCAATTTCATGATGGGAATTCTCAGTGGAAGTCTTGGCAAATCTGTATTTCTGTCGGTATCTCGTGGCTTACACAGAGCGCGTTGCAGTGGCTGAGGGCAGGAATGGGTAAAAAGCCTATTTGCAATGGGGAAAAAAGAGGAAAGTCAGCTATGCAAGACACAGGCAGGGTATTCCAGGCCTGAAACTTCAGCACAGCTTGGGAAGAGTGAACTCCTGTGCGGAAAAAGGAAGGGAAACACGTAAATGGTGCAGAGTACAGGGGCACAAGCACCATGTCTTCCTCCGGGAAAGGCTGGAGGTGAATGCATCTGCACAGAGGGTTTGGTGCTGATTTATATTAGAGCAAGACAAACATCTGCACACCACTGCTTTTCCATGGGAGAACATGACAGAAATGATGCAAGCTACTCAAGGACCTTACACCTTTCCCAAGAGAAACCTGGACATTCAGCTCTCTCAGGTCTGGGCTTGGAGTAACACATGTTTCTCAGCCATTTCTCCCAGTAGATGCTTTTTCAATGCTGTTCTTCGGTATTGCTACCATCCCACCTGCTATTTTATTCTAGTTGCAAGCTCCAGTGCATCCAAGTCCACCTTCAAACGTGTTACAGTGCTCCATGGCATCCAGTCATGCATCCGATCCCCTTTCCATTCCTCAAACCAGGCTGCTGCCCCTTTATCTTTTATTCTTACCTCATCTGTTGAACAAATGTCACAGCCACAGTTACTAGAAATATTTGAACATGACAGCTGCAAATGCCCAAAGGCAACTATACATGCACAGAACTATAATTAGGTGGAGCATTTAATTTTGTTTTTAAATCACTGAGATCCAGTATTGGAATCCCTGCAGACCCAGACAGTCAATACAGACAATGTGACTTAGGAAGCTTTACGGTCATTTATTTTCCATGTATGTGAGGCTCACTAACGCACCCTGCCTACACTGACATATATTGTGTTGCACGAGAAGGGATTTTTGCCTCACTAAAGCTCAGACTGGGATACATCCACTCATGCCAGCTTTAGCAGTGACACCACACTGACTCCAGCAGTCAAAAACTACCCCTTAGTGAGCAGGGACTACAGGTGTGGGCTGAATTTAGTGCATAATAATTGCTTAGTGATTGCTGCAGGGTGCATTGAAGCATCAGCTGGAATCTCTCACCTTCCTTGAAGCAGGTATCTCTCATCACTCTTATCTGCTGGAGGGTCAAGACACAGAAGATGATACCAAATTTGCTCTAGGCCAGCATCAGAGATGAAGTTGGCCAAGGACTTTGTGAGCCTCATGCCTAAAACGTCATGCCCAGGATGTGACTGAGAGTTAGCTGGAAGGGCTGGGAGTCAGCTTCACATCTCCTTATTCAAAGCAGTAGTGATTTGTGGTTTTCCTCAGCCCGTGGGAGGCATTCCCAGTAAATCAAAGGGTTTAAACCACGACAAAGTTAGAGCCTAAAACACCCAGCTTCACATCTCCTTATTCAAAGCAGTTAGGTTTTCCTTGGCATTCCCAGTAAATCAAAGGGTTTTCTTTGTTGTGCCTCCTGCAGTTTGATTTCTCCAATTGGATGGAACTTCCTCCAGAGCTTCAGGCCACCAGCACACCACCCTCTCCATGCACAGTAAATCTGAGGAATATTCCACCTTCCCTTCTCGCACACCCGAAGAAGAATAGAGATGCTCAGAGAAGAACCTCTCCAAATAGCCTATCTTCAAACAATCCAGATCAAACATACCAGGAGTCCCCAGTTTCCTCTTCCAGTTCAGCAGATTCTTCTTCTCTTTGCTGTTTTCCAAGGAATCCTTTCAGAGCTGGGACATCACAAGTGAGTATCTGGTCATCTCTGCTTCTACATTCCTGACTGATGTAGCTGCAGGCACTGTGTAATGTTACTGTGGGTTTCTAATTGTAAGGTTAATTGGTTTATTTGAAAAGAATACATTCAGAGTAATAAAAGAAAGAAGATGAAGACGCAGCAGCCTATAAACTCATTATACCCTCGTAGTTTTATTGATATGGATTAGGAGAAATAGCTGGAAGACAGAGTAAGAATCATATTTAGCTCAGGTAATAAAATTATATGAGCTGCCATTTTCATAATGTTAAACAAGACCTGAGGGAAGCTTAACTTGAAAGATTACACAGGTGGATTCTTTTCCTTTGGAGAACATGAAAGATTATTGTAAATGTCTTTCATGCAGCCCGACTTTTCAAGCACAGTCACAAGAAATTAGCCAAATGCTGATATTTCACAAGGTGGCCTGACTCTCACAAGAGTAAAGGGAAGGAGCCCTTATTCCTGCCTCAGAACAGGGCACAGGGATGCTTTTTTTGCCCATCAGAAGTTTGGGTGAAGTTGTGTTGCTCCAGCTCCTTTCCACATACTGCTGTCCTGTTTCCTGTGGCTCAGAGCCTGGCTGATGGAGCGCTGCTGGCATTCCCAGCTGTGGGTACCACATGCTGACAGGCAGAATCAGGGGATAAATATGCAAGAGTTTATAGGGACATTAAGATACATCGTGTGCCTGCTTATCTGGAAACAGGCACTGGGTTTTGCAAGCAGCCACGTAATACCTGCAGGCAGGGGTCTGTCTTCTCCCAGTACCAGGAGCGCCTATGAGCAAGGCACAAATGAGAAGGAGAAAGCAGTCCACCATGCCCTCTCAGCGCATGCTGCTGTTGCTGACTGCATTGGGTTGAATTCATTTAAGAACGCTGGGATAAATCCTTAGAATACATTTAAGCCTGGTTGAAATTAGTGGCTTGCCCCCCAAAAAACACACACACAAAGACTTTGCTGCTGAGCAACCCACTTGTTTTGGGCTATATTCTGTTCAAATGCTCCAGTTTAGCTCTTGGTTTAGGTATCCTAGTCCTTGGTTTAGCAGAAGTTCAGTTCTATACCAAGCTTGGGAAGCTCACAAGTCTCATCTAAGAGATGAAGCTTACAATTTAAGGTGGAGGAAAACAGCAGCTTTTCTGTCCTGCAAGCAGGAGGTGTTCCCAAATAGTGCCCTGGGCTTGGGAATTTGTTTTGGTTTTTACCTTGATGTTCCCTGACTGAAAGCACAAAGTTCCAAAGCCTATGATGAGAGCAATAACCATTCCGAGACGTTTACAAATGACCCTCTTAACTGTTTATGAGACATTATCTGAGGTAAAGCAGAGTAGGAGAAATAAACTTGAAGTAGGAAGAGCTGGCTCGCCTCCCAGATGGAGCATGATAAAGCACCAGTGTCAGTGTTTCTTCTCAGTTTTATGGCAGCCTTTAACTGCTTGGTGTTTAGGATTTTTTATCAGAAAACGGAAAGGAGAAGGAATGGATCCAAGGCAAAGAGGTTTTCACAAACAATATTCTCCAAATGACTTTATGTGAGCAGATACGGTGTTATCTGGCTATCAAGATAACACCATGGATTTTTTTACTTGCCACAACAGCCTGCTACTCAGATTCCCGGTCCTGGTATGTATGAGGAATTCCTGAGCACAGCAATAAATTTTCAAAGGGATCAGGATGACCCCACTGCTTCTTTCCTATTAGAAAATACCCTGAGCAAAGTTAATCTCAAGCCATTTACCTCATTACATAGAGTTCTATTGGTGCTCCTAAAGAGCGTGTTAGTTTTCAGTTCCCATATTTAGAAAAGCTCCCTGAATTTTGTTCATCTCCCACAAAAGGTTAATGAATGGCCCTTCATGGGACTATGGGAATGGGATAAATCTGTTACACACAAAGCTCTCCTGGAACTTGAAATTACATAAAAACTACCTCGTTTCTTCCTTTTCCTTAGCCCAAAGCATAAATCCTCTTAAATCACACTTTTTCACTGCCCCTTCAAAGCATTTTCAGTGCTACTTTGAGAAAAAAGGGCAAACCTCAGCTGTTTCAGTTTGTTCAAACTTTTAAATGCAAGATACAAACCAAAGAGTGCTCGTGCTGGACCTGGAGGGAAGGCAAACAGAAATGCAGGGCTCCCAACAGACATTTGTGCTTTAACCACCTGCTTCGGGCAGCTCCTCAGCGAGGAAGTGCCTAAAATGTGCAACGAAGCTCCAAATATAAAGTGACATCAATGAACTGCTGTTGTTCAGCTCTGAAAGCATGATCTAGGCTCCTATTAGAACAGAAGACAGCAAGCCTTCACATTTACAAAGCTGGGGGCTGGACCTATTGCTCGATGATTCTGGCTTACTCCTTGGTTATGAATGAGTAAAGCATCAGGTTTACCCAACACCATTCTCCACAGAAGAGACAATCATTCAGGTCCAGAAGACAGAGAAATTAAGTGAATGCCCCTTATTGAGCAATAGCTCTTTATCCGGAGCAACCTATCAGGAAAAATTCTCCTTGTATTGAACATATTTATATTGGATGGAAAGCTTCATTCTTCACTATTGCAGTTTTCAAAATATTATGAAAACTTTATTGAAATGTTTGTCAGATTCACAGGGTGAACGGAGTTTTGAGCAACTAAAATGCCTACATCCATTTAAATAACATTCTTCTCATGCTCCTGCAAGAACTTAGAAACGTGTCAAACAAACTTCAAGAAAGAAATACGGCAAACGGGGCAAAAAGATTTGATGATCCTTTGGAAATAGAAGACAGAGCTGGGGGAGGCACTGGAAATCCTCCACATCTGCTCACACTGGAGCTGAAGTCGGTGTGTATGGACAGAGCCAAAGAGTTGAGGAAGCTCCATGTCTCGGCACCCACGGAGCCAATTTCTGGTTGGATCCAGCATCTCAGGCTGCTGCCAAGCCCGGTATAAATTTATCATCAGTTCTCTTGAAGCTGGTTTTCCTTTTATCCCTAATGGACTGGTTCAGTTTAGCTCCCTCAGACTGAGCTACTGTCCACAGCAAAAGGGGAAACGTTTCTCTTTGAGAATTTACTTGGGGATAAAGCACTTTGTGGGCTGTTACAACAAATGAGTTAAGAGAGAAGAAAAACCCCAGCCATTCCCATGTCATTAATGCTCTCAGTCGCTCTGCTGCATCAGGCAGTCCCATGGCTGATGTCATCTTACTTTCCCACGGGTAAACTGCATCCCTCAGAGCAGCATCGCTCCTGATTTTCACTGGGACAGCTGAGCTCAAGTTGCAATCCAATGGCAACTTCTCTGCTGTACCTCAGTGGTGCTGCCCAAAGTGAGCTGTGTGGTTTATAGCACAAGTGCTCCTCAAAAGTATTGGGTCAACCACAACGGCTGCTGCGGTGGCTGGACACACACAGTCCATCCAGTGATGCCAGAGGGCTGGCACAGCCACACGGGAACACCAGGACTCTGTGTCAGTGATGGGCAGGCAGGGTTCCTGCTCCAGCCAGGCACCAGATGCTGGAAATCTTGGATAAATATGTAAAATCTCCTAATTCCACTGGTATAAAATTTCCAGGCAGAAAAAGAGGATGTGTCCAAGGAAACCATGCAGCAGCCTGAACTTCAAGCTTTCAGTTCCAGGGATTTCAGAAAGCCCTGACTCAAAGTTTCCACTAACGCTGTTAAAAAACATACCCTCCCCAGCCAGCAGGAACCCAAATGGAGAGCTAAGCATTACTTGAGTCCATAGCAAGGAAAACAATGTCATACCCAGGCCCTGAAGGACCAGAATGGTTTGGGAGATCAAGGAGATGAAAGTGATCCCATCTTTGTGGTGATGGGATTTCCCTGCAGAGGTGGGATCCTACAGGGCTTCACATCTTTCCCCCATGCACAACCTCAGCAGCCTACCACACATTTTTAGCTCATTCCAATTTCTCCCAGGTCAAACCAGAGCTGCCTGAAGTCATATTCCAGCTACTCAGGTAGCTGTACTACTGCTCAGGTTTACACTTGCAGCATGTTTGACCCCATTTTCCTCTTTTGTTCGCACCTTCTAGTTG
Source organism: Pezoporus occidentalis (assembly GCF_034315485.1). Lineage (NCBI taxonomy): Eukaryota > Metazoa > Chordata > Aves > Psittaciformes > Psittacidae > Pezoporus > Pezoporus occidentalis. The sequence continues at coordinate 2,235,618 of NW_026915888.1, forward strand.
TGTTTTATTCCAGATGGGAATAAGGTTCATGGAAATGTTTACGTATGTGCTCCCTCTTCAAACAGAAATTGCTGGAAATGTTCATTTATTGCACACGTTTTAGCTGCCTAAGCAAGGGAATAAGTTGCTCTTCCAAGACCAGCCATCCAGTAAGAGGTTAAGAACCAAACTTCTCCAAGAACTTCAATTGCAGTTCTGCTGCCCTCATTCTGTACTGGTAGAATAAAACACAGCAAAGCAGACAATAAGTCCTTCTACTTAGCACAATCCCATGCCAAGTAAACCCCCAAGATCTACACCACTTTTTGAGTACAGCCCAATGGTTATAAATGTTATTTCAAGCGTCTTAGCACATCTCCACTGAAAAATGAGGTACTTTGAGACCTGTGAGTTTGCTCCAAGTTGATGTCTCCATAAAATATGTCAGATGACCAAAGGCTGTCACTTGGGTACCAAAAGCACTAATGCAACCCTGATTCCAGGATAGCTCATTTGGAGCAGCACCACGTTGTCCATCTCTGCTGGTTTTGACTTGCTGTTAGCTTTTGTAGGTCTTGCTTGAGGATAGCTGCACCGCAGCTCTTTGCACAGACTGGACATCTCTCCCAGTGCAGAAAAGTTAAGCTCAATAAAAAGGAAAAAAGAGTTTAAAATCTCTTTCACAACATGGTGCAACTGTACGAGTTTTGGTCAACATCACCCAACACAAGCATAGGCAAGGATTTTTGGAAGTGGAAGTGCTATCACCCATATGATGCTATGATTTGCCACTTAGAGCAAAATGAAACGAGAACCTGTGATGCTGTGTGTTGGTCACAGATTAACGTGGAAAAGAGTAACTTGTAAAACAAAAAATGGGGACATAAAAGTTAAATAGCTTGACAAGGAAATGCTTGAGCTGTCTGGAATAGATTTATTTCTACTTTTTTGGCAGAAATCACATTTTAATTGGGGTTATTATTCACATAAGTCTGGCACTATATAATATTATCCAAAAATACAGAGAATCTGACCAAAACATGTCACAGCACACATTATATTTGCATTTACCAGACATGGAATCCCATAAATTGTTGTCTGATAATGGTCTGCAGTTTAATGGACAAGACATTAAACAATTTGCAGGGGATTATGGATTTCGACATTCACAGTTATTCTTAATCAGATGGTCTAGTGGGAAAGGGAATGAAGTCTCCTGGCCTGAAGCTCTGTTGAGCTTGAGAACTGCAGCTTCAAAACGTGGCCTGACCTGACAGCCTCAGCTCTTCAAACCTCAGCTTGAAGGTAGAGCTGATTTTGATGTCTAGGATAAGAAGGCACAAATCATCTTACAGCTTCGAAGATGCAAAATCTAGGGGGTGCAATCAACTGCATGCATGATGCTATTCAGGGACAAAGGAGATTGAGATTTTATGGCAGTTCCTCATGTTTCCTTTAAAGCTCAAAGCTCATCCAGGGAGACTGTCAGGAGGAAGCAAGGGGAAATTGCCACTTATTTATCCAGGGAACAGGGACTGAACTGGAGAAAGGATTCAGCAGAGCCATTGCAGGACCAAAGAGCAGCAACAGAGGCAGGAATGCTTCTCAGGGCATAAGCCCAAACACCCAGAGCTCCTGAAAGATTTAGTGAGCTCTGCTACAGTAGTCACCATCACCACGCTCCCTATCAGGACTGCAGCAATATGGGGCACTGTGGAAAACTGGTTTTAACCTAGCCTGGGTCTTGTGGACCTGGTGGCTTACCAGGGCATGAAGGGGATGGTCATGTCTGAAGCAGGGACCAGCCTCACCTTGGAGAAGCACAGACCCACTTCCTTGGCAGCCATGTCTATTGTCAAAGAGTCATGAAATCAGGGTTTCAGGCAGGAAGACCAGTGCTGGAGCTCAGGTTGAGCTCAGTTGTGCTGAACCTCTGCTAACAGTCGTAATTAAGGGTTGCAGACCATTGCCAGGGACATGTGCAAAGAGCCCAGTAAAATCCAAGTGTGTCAAGGTTTGGAATCTTGCAGTCATGGAGCATTTCAGGAAAGAATGCATCTAATGGAATGGAATAGTAGAAAAGGAGGCAAAGCAAGTGCTGCTTTTACGCAGATCTCTGCACACACTGAAGGCAATAAAATACCAATGACGAGATGGGCCTGTGTGTGGAGATGTACTTGGAAACAAGGACTTTAACTACCTTAGATTATCTTTGCCTTGGTCCATTGCCTTGGAGCAGTACCGAAGACCAACAAAGCACATAGCCTTGAAGATCTTGAATGTCAGCCTGGACACCACTGTTATGCTCAGTTCTTTCCAAAATCTCCACAACATCGTTATCCTTTCCCCTTCTCTCTATGGAGAGAGCTGGAAACCACTTACAAGGGTATGTGAGGAATGAATGCAATCAGACCGAAGCTTTCCAAGTGAACAGCACTCTGGCAACACAATCCAGGTTGAGAGCAATGGGAATTGCTCTGCTCCATTTAGTAAGAGCAGAGGAGCGCCACATCAGTAGTACAAACAGCCCTGCATCCCACTGCCAGGAATCTCTGCCAGCTAAGGAAGGAAAAGAAAGAGAAGCTCAAAAGAAGCCGTGCACATGCTTGTGCCCCACACTAAGGCAATATCTGGTTCAAGCCATTTTAATCTGTCCTTTGTGAATTAGAATGGACAGTATTACAGGGTGATCTTTCTCCTCTTGGGGTTCACTCTCTGCCTTAAAAACAAAGTGACCCGCTGCCTTCAGAGGGACCCAGCAAGCTCCACCACAGAAGAGTGCAAGTTAGCTATTCCACTAAAGTCAGCAGGTAACAAGCACCAGAGAGACTGCAAATAGAGGGTATTCAACCACACTCTGCACTTCCAAATGCTCAACAAATCATACTAACCAAGACTTATAATTTCCATCAATCTGATTTATGCAAGGGTGAAGTTTGGCTTTCTGTTCCTCGGGGTGGATCCAAAATAGGGAGTTAACACTAAGCAGTTTCAAATCCATATGGAAGGGAGCTTCCAGTTTTGCAGAACGGGATGGCAAGAGCAAAGCAAGGGCTCAACAAAAGCCAGTGACCTGCTTTTTTCTAGCAACAGTGAAGTCATCTCACTTCCCTTCTGCTATTCTGATTGCACTGCACATGTGTTTGAATCCTCTGATGTTAGAGCTCAGATCTGAGCCATGGGAGGGTTTTGAATAAAGCAATAAGAAATTAAAGTATATCCTGAGAAATTAAAAACTGGGTACTTCACCATCTGAAAATGAAATGAATCTAGTGAGAGATGCCTGGGACTTCTGTAACACCAGCAACAGCTACCGTAGAGCATTTTGAAATGGGATACGGTGAAATCCATTTTACTGATGGGCTCCCGAGGCAAAAAAGGCAAGAAGTGACAGTCGGCACTCACCCTGGAGAGCAACAGGATCCAGGGGCTTTGCAGGTGTAAAACCACCACAGAAGACTGACACATCCTCCTCACCTTACCGCAGCTCCATGGAAGCTCTCTGGAGCAGAACTGACGCCTGTGTAATTTCTATGTCATCAGTGTTAAGAATGAGACTACATCAGTATAAAATCAGTGATATAAGAGTTAAGTCTCATAGGTAAAGGACTTGAAATTCTTGTCTCTGTTCCACCTGCCAGCATGAAAAACAACGTGGTCAAATTCAGCCTTTTAGCTGCTTTTGGCTAAAAGTGTGTGTTTTCAATAAGGAGTTTAGCGTATCTATTAAGTACATCTACTAAGTGATTAATGTAGGTGTTCCAAAGAGTCATGGAGATGATGGCACTTGGGGATTGTTTGAATACTGCTGGAGATTTTTCACTAGGATTGTAAGTTTTCCTGGCAAATGACTTCAAAGTTCCTTAAACAATTCCATCACACTGAAATGGCACTAAGGAGGAGAAGTGCGCATTTCTCAGCCGTGCACTTGCCTGACCTCAGCCTTGCCTGGACCAGGGTCGATCCATGAGGGAGGGACCCCAGGAGATTTCGTATCCCTGGTGCTTCCAGCCATCACCACTTCCTTACGTGACACTCCACATTTTGGGCACGCATTCAGCCTGGGACACTGAGCTCCTTTCCGAAATTGGCTTCAATTCCTTATTTCCTCATTGGTGTCATAACAGCGAGGCATTCCTTACGGCGCGCTATTCTTCTTCTTGTTTTTCTAACGTCATTAATTGTCCTCCGTGACAGTTCGAAAAGGTTGGTTGTTTTTTGCCTCTCTGATAAGACAAACACGTTTGAATCGAAACAAGCCTTGACAAATGCTGGAGATACACACCGCACCGAAATAAGGAGGGAGCTCTTTAACACAACACCTCAATATGTATGGGCAAGTTGTTGCGCCGGAGCAGTATGAGCTTGTCAGATCGCAGTGAAATGGTATTTATCGAAAGAATAGGTACAAGGAAGAACAGCAGAAAGGATTCTGCTGTACAAACATGCAGCTGAGCAAAACCTTTGGAAGAAATAGGACGCATGCAACACCAACCCCTTTTGCGTCCGGAACTGCCTGGTGTCAATGAAATTGCCAGCAATAAATTGAAACCTTTTCTTGCAAAAGAGAAAAATGCGAATTAGGTCCCAAATTTAACCAGATCCGCATGGATAAACCAGAGAGAATGAATAGCTGATGATAGCTGGTGGTTTGTTTGACTGCAAGCTATAGACCTGAAACAAGCAAACAAAAATCATTTGTTGGAATACACAGGCTTACAGCAAATTTAGGCAGAGGGGTGCAAAGTTACGCTTCCCAAATCAGTGGATCACTCACAGTTAACTTGTGTGCATCCCTAATAGCATTCATTTGCTACAACCAGGAAAAGGAAAGCAGGACAGCAGTCCTTCACACCAGGCATGTGTTTGAGTGTGTGTGTATGTAACATGGGCAACCGACCTCACAAAGCACAGGGCAGCATGACTCACACTGTCAGTGCAACTCCCCAGCTCCATAATTATAAGGAGGTGCCAGTTTCATGCTATTCAAAGGATATTTTGAAGAGTAAAACTCCTTCTGGCCTGACAGCTGACCTGCCTGCAGCACTGGCTGCGCTCTATGGAACTGCGTCCCTGATGCCAAGCATTTCTGCTGTGGGCTGGCTGCAGTATAGGAAGCAGTGATGCTCCGTGTCCATCTGCAAGGTCCTTCTTCCACCACCATGGGACAGAGCTCATAACGCAGTGCCTCGGCACTGCCCTCTCCCTCCACGGTGATGCTCTGCACAGCTCTGTGGATGCCCCGGCACGAACAGGCTTGCAGGGAGATCCTGCCCTTGCTTGAGGGGTTAGTGATGGAAAGTGGTGCAATGGGACTCTCTGAGAGCGCACCTCGCATGGGGCTCACCCCAATGTCTAATGCAATGAGCTGTGTCGCCACCACCAAGACGAGAGCTGGCTGCTGTGCTGGATGGAAGGTTGGCCACTCCATTTCATGCCGCCTTGGCAAGGGGGCTTCAAATTTATAGCCTTCTTGCCTCAAAAGGAGGTGCTGGTGATGGGTTCTCCTGATGGGAGGCTCCTCTCCAGCACACTGACCACAGATATGATCCACCCCTTAGCAGTGTCTAGGTGGTGGTTTGAAGTGGTTTGATTGGACCAGAAGACTCCAACGTAGCCTGATCATGCTGGGTTTCTGCTTCCAAGGGGAAGATCAGTGCACTGCAGTCCCCACCAGCATGATGCTGAGTGTGAGCTGGTCACTGCTGCTCTGAGCCAAGGCTCAGTGTCCTCTCCACTGGGTCCATGTAAGACACAACAGTCTCACCTCCGGAGATATTTTCTGGAGGGCAGAGAGCGGCATCCATAGGTGACACAAGGTGTGACTTTGCCCTTGGTCTTCTACCTGCCCCAGCACATCCCTTCCATCGCCAACAAGGTGCATCTGGATCCTCCTCAGGTCCTGAAGAAGGAGGAAGGCAAAAATCCTATGGCCAAAACTCACAGTCTGGCACTGGCACAGCACTCCTGGAGGGAAAGGGCTCACACGGATCCAGCTGCCCCACTCCCACCGCACAGGGCTCCCCATCACCTGCTCGCTCTTGCTCCTGTACATTGCCGCAGGTGCTGCAGGTCAGGGGAAGATGATAGCTGCAACCCAACACAGAAATAATTAACTGTGGTACACCGAGGGGAAAATACCATGATGACTGCAATGAGCATCAAGAGCCTGCAGCCTGAGGCAGCCCAGCGTGTCAGGCGAAGGGAGCAGCATCCCTGCGAGAGCTGACACTCAGCGCTTTAATTTGTAGTGGCCGGGCAGCCCTCTCCCAGCCTGCCCTCGCCTGCTGTCACATCATTGCCCCGGGTGTAAATTTACACAGGGAGGAATTAGCAGCCAGCCTGCCCTGGGCTAGAAGGAGCCGTTTCAGGTTTCATGGCTCTTGCTGGATGATGGGAGATGAGTGTTAGAGAAGAGGGACCCTGCACCCTCAAAGCGTCTTCCCGAGGCCACCGAGCCCCTGGGCAATCTGCGGGAGGGCTCCCAAAAGAGGGATGCAGATGCTAAATGCAGACATCCTGGGACTCCTTTCCAGCCACTGGCTTTGACACTCATAATCCTACAAACAACCTGTGGGGATTAACTTCTCCTCTGGGTGAGAAAAAGACTTGAGGAAACAAAAGCCTTGGCGAGATAGGATCTCTGCAACAGCTGGGCAAGTCCTGCTGCCCAGGGAAGAGGGAAAGAGGCAGTTCCCAGCTCCCTTTTCCTGGGAGAGGAGCTGAGAAAGGCTCTGCAAGAAGAAAGGCAAAGCAGGTTGAAACCACAATTTGGTCCAAGCTTGGCTCCATCTTTAGAAGCTGCAGGAGAGCATCATGAGGGATAGGAGGGTGACAGCCTGGCCACGGCATGAGGACCAGTGTGTGTGTCCCAAAGGACACTTCGCAGGGACAGCACTGCCCACCCAGCTCTGCAGGGAAAGCTGCATCCTGGTCAGAGCCCCTCATAGCAGAACCATGGTTGGGAATGGACTGGGAAGGGGTCTGGAGGAAAGCCATGATAAGGCGGGCGGGATGGAGAGTGTGGACTGAGTTCTAAAGAGAGGTTAAGAGCCAAAAGAGCACTCAGCTGGGAGACAACTAAGGGCATATGGTAATAGCCTACAAGTAGCTGGAGGCTGTAAACATCAAGGAGGGAGAGGAATTATTTACAGTTATGGGGCATAACTAAGAGTAACAGGACAGGATTAAGAAAAGAAGGGTTTAGGCTGAATATCAGGAATATTTCCCAATGATGAAACATGTTAGGCTGCTGAATAATCCTTCCAGGAGAGCTATGGGAGCACAGGAGTTTAAATGGTTACAACTACCCATGACTAAACCCTGGTCATCTAACCCAAATCATCTAATGTGATTTCTGTCTCTGGCCTCCAAGGTTGTTTCCTTTCCATCTCTACAGGAGGACAATCTCATCAAGTCATACATGCCTCTAACGTGATGCTCCTTTTGTCAGAGACAAAAGAGAGTCCCAGTTCCCAGCCCTGCCAGCAGTGTCACTGCAGTCAGTGGATTAGGGATGTTCCCTGCTCTGCAGGTCCCACCTCTTGCCTTTAGGTCGCAGTCACTTCTCCCAGATTCCAACCAAAACAAATACAACCTGCACTTAAAATGAACTGGAGAGATGTAAAAAACTGATCCGAATGAAGTGGGTAAAAAGGGAATGGGAGCATTGCAAGCCCGCAGCTGATATCCCTGTTCTTCTGCTGTCTCTTTTGTCATGAGAGGGACCTAACCTGGCCTCAATTCAACACCAAAGTACTTCTCCAGTCAAATCTAGGAAGCCTTTGTACATCACAAAGGCTGTACCCCAATCCAAATAGGATTGCCCATCATTTTTACAGGAGAGTTTCCATCCAGTCTTGATTAGGAAGAACCAGCACCCAACAAGGAAGAAGGTGTCTGGGAAGAGCCGTCCATCAGGATCTGACTCCCTGCACTGGCATTTGTAATTAGGGGATTGGAAATGCTCAGCAGCAGCATTAGACTCACAGAATCATAGAATAGTTAGGGTTGGAAAGGACCTTAAGATCATCCAGTTCCAACCCCCCTGCCATGGGCAGGGACACCTCACACTAAACCATGGCACCCAATCACTAAACCATGCCACCCAAAAGGTGGTAACAGAACTGGAACATCACCTTCCACAGCTCTCGTGAGGAGCAAGCCCTCTGCAGCAGCAGGGTGGCAGGGCTGGGACACACAGGCACAGGGGATTAGGGGACAGAGCAACCACACACGTGTTTCCTGAGGGCAGGAGTGCTAACCCTTCACTGTTTATTTACAGTAGACAGCAGGAGAGCAGGTCTGAGCTCCAGCCTTAGGTGGAGACCTTCGAGTGATGAGGATCAGTGATGAGACAGTCAAGGACAAGTGGCATTTCTGAGTCTTTCAGAGTCCCAAGGCTGGAACATGGTGGGAGGAGAAGGACTGTAATAAATAAACACTCTTTAACACTGCATCCCAAGGATAATAATCCATCAAATCCTAAAGGTTTGCCCTGAGCAGCTACCCAGTTTATGTACAGTGGGTTACTTCCTTTGTATGAAACCTTTCATGCATCTTTATTTCCCATATACTGTTTCACCTCATGTTCTACCTTGCAATCTTGGCTTGTAACGCAGTTTGGTTATTATATGTCACAGAAGGGCTGAAGTTTAGAGAAACCAAACCGCAGCTCAGCTCAGATGCACTGCAGCAATGGAAGGAGTGGTTGTAAACACTGAAGTTAAACCTGGGGAATGCTTTTCCCACCTGCAGGCTTTAATACCAGCCTTTTCTGCTTGTGAGAGCCATGACTGAGGACCCCAGCACACCGAAGGAAGGAGCTGTGCAGGGACATGATGGCATGCAAGAGGTTTCTCATGGCCGAGTGCCAGTGTGGCCACGAAGTGGAAAAGGCAGAGCAGCAGTGCTGCAGGCAATGGAGACGGTAAGCCTCTTCTGAAGAAGAATATCCAACATTTCATGGTGGTTTAAAACGGATGAAGATGTAACAGTGGGAAACCAGAGTTTGCTGCTTGGGATGAGCAGGATTGGAGCACGCGGTACCCAGCTGATCCCTGCATCCCAGTGGACACGCATCCGGCTGCACTGCTGCGCTCTGGCACCATAGCTTCTCCCACTATCAGATGTGAGTCACTGCCAGAGGCAGGATACCAGCCCTGATGAACCAGAGGTCTTATCCAGTATGGAGGATCCAAACTTCCAGTGTTTACTTAAGCATGAAGCAGAATAAACTCTGGTCCTCAAAACTAACCATCACAATGCACTGGCTAATCTGGAGACGTACAGTAGGATGTGCACACCTTCAATGGGGTTTCGGTAATTTTTGTGTCATCTTTCAAAACACTAAAATCCGATTTCCAAGTCAACAGGGATGTGTTCTGCTCTTCTCCTTTGCTGGCACACAAAGGTGAAACAAGAAAAGCCCCAGTCAGGTTCATCTTCATGCAAAGAACCAGCCACTGGGAGCCACACAGAGGTGAAAGCACCTCGGTGAGCAGGACATGCAGGTCGATTTTCTCTATAGGCTGGAGGAGACAGAGGAGGATTAAAACACTGGACACCCTCGTGTACAGTGCTTGATTTCATAACCAGGAGCCTTTAGTCTTTCCCTTATAGCTGTGTGTGATCCCTCTTTATAAAGACTCCACTCCAGCCGCACTGTTGAAATACTGCTCAAAACCATGGGCAGTTGCTCTTTATTGTTTTGTAGAGTAAAACCACATGGTTTCACTCAGTTCTCATCTATAATTGTGGTAGATACTAAAAAATCCCTCTCGAGAGTTCCAGCACACACAGAACCAGACCAGGTCCTCCAAGTGCCCTCCACACACAAATCCTCCTGAATAACAAATGTTATTATATAGTAAATAATAATTGCAATCCTTAGCACTTTCCACCCATAAATCTCACAATATTTCGTCCAGCTAAATGAATGCCTTTAATTCTCCTGCTCAGGAGGAGCAAATGAGGACTTCTGTTCTGCAAGCATTTGCCATACAGGTGGTTAATTTTAACCTTATACCTAGTTTGGGTGATTACGTTGTGGTTAGCCCAGTTATTGGGAGAGCTTCAGGTTAGTTTTCTTCTGTAGATGTTCCCTTTGGGAAAGCAGAAATGCTAAAGGTGTTTTCAACATACGCACATGGATAATTCATCTGCTTTCTAAACACCAAATATTTGCACCTACACTCATTCACTTTCTTGCTTTTTCATTGCTATGAGCATCATCGGTTTAGTGCAGTCATGTTTCAGCAGGAGAGAGCTCAGCCCTTTCATGCCTCTGGAGAAAATGTATTTACATCATGTTCCATAGTTGCAGTGGCCAGAAATGCCTTCCCTCTCCTGACCCAGGGACTGTTTCCAACCTGGGATGGAACCTCCCAGGGGCCCAGCCCTGCACATACGGAGAGTAAAACCTGCCCTGTGACATGGACAAGCTGGTCTCTATAAAGGGTCCATCATCATTTCACCTGCACTGTTAAAACAGGTACCAAAAGTGTCTCTTTCTTTCACCAAACTCCCTCGGTGATTTTGGAAGCAGGCAGAGGGATGATGGTGAGGACCCCTGTTGTGTTGCTTTGCATTTTGCTGCTGATCATGGTAAATCAGAGGTGGAGGCACCAAGACATCTGCTGTGAGCTAGAAAGCTGGCAGTTCAGCTTTGAAACAGTGACCTAAACCAGAGATAGGTCCCAGGAGAGAAGAAGTGTGGTGCTCTGAGCATCTTTGGCAGTACTCTGGCCCATGAGAACTGGGGCAGGATGGCAGGAGGAGCATCGTGAGTGCACAGCAGAGCTCTTTGAGGAAGCTCATGAGGTGCAAAGCTTTTGGGAATAACAAGATACAGCAGGTCTTCACACATGCAACTACCAAATCCACCTTGAGCATCTTCAGCCCAGCACTTAGCTCTGCTTTCTGTACACAAAGGTGTACGAAACAACGTTCTGTCCCATCTGCTCTGCCAGCTGCTCTCAGGCTCCCTTTGGAAGCCGCCTCTACTTTCTGCATCACTGTATTCAGCACACCTCAGGGATAGGTTTGCCAATTAAATAGATCATCTAAATACAGCTTAGTACGGTTGGTCTATGAGTAATGAGTGCATATTAAGAAATCAGTGCAGAGTTGGCTGCATCCTCCCATGTCCCTGGAACAGCACAGAAAGCTTGAATTCCCTTGGAAATGCCACCTCTAGTGCAATGACAGCCTGCGTTCAACCCCACCTTCACCCGCCGGTGGTGGGAGGTGCTGGTGCTGAGCATGGCCAGGGCAGAAAGTGGGAGAGGAGGGGAGCTCCCCGGCCCCCGCTCCCGGGTGACAGCTCAAGGCTAACACATGGCAGCCTCTCCCTGAACGAGCGCTCTCTCTTCCATTTAATCAATCCCTGCAATTAGGAGGTAATAACTCTGGTGGGAAAAGCGTAACAAAACATTAAGCCATCAGTTTTCATTTGCATGAGGCGCCGCGTACGCTGCCAGAAAGCACTGGCTGATACAGAGCTCCTGCCAAACAATGTGCTTTTACCTCATTTCCACTCGCAGGCCAGCGCGGTCACCTATAAGGATTAACACTTGGGACCTGTGCACAGAGTGGAGATGAGTTTCAGATGGATCATCAGGCACTTAAATAGTTCTAGGAGAACTTTAGAAGTCATTAATCATAATAGATACAGCAATAATAATACAAGACCGAGAAAGCCCTGTGGGGTGGAGAAGAGGCAGTCCTGGCTCTTAGAAAGTCTTGCTCCACAGCACTGTTTAACATCAGGAATGAACAGCTGCCAGGCCAAAGTCCCCTCTCCTGCTTCTCACCATGGCCCAAAGCCAATCCCTGGGGAAGAGGGAGGAAGAAAGGATGCTGCCTGTTTCTGCCCTCAGCCACCTCTTCATGAATGAGCACAAAGTTACCCTTAAATATATGCTTGGGGCCTGTTTAGGCCAAAGCTAAATACTCCTCAGATGAAGGTAGACGTGAGTATCTATATCTGTAATCTATTTATATACTATGTTATATCTATATCTATATTCTATTTATACACTATATCTATATTCTATTTATATTCTGTGTTATATCTATACATATATCCATATCTACATCTATATCTATATTACATCTACATCATATCTGCATTCTATCTATATTATATCTATATCAAGTCTACATTGTATTGACATGATATTTATAGTGTCTTTCTTTCCCATAGGCCAAGGCCTAAGAAGCTGGCTTAAGTAAATGCCAAGGTCCAACCCACAGCACTGTAAGACCCACTGTGACATTGAGACAGTGCCTGAGCGAAGACACTGCTGTGCTGCCAAAGCATGGCTGAATAATACAAAGCACAGCAGAGTATTTGGAGTCAGCTGTAACAATTACCTTGTGAGAATATAGGGTGTTACTCTGAAGGTGGATGTGGCATTTATCACTGTCTCCCGAATCTGTAAGGCATGCAATAAACTGCAGCAGAGATACTTGGATCACTGTTTAGACCTTAAGTAAGTTTTCACTAATGCCCAAATCCCCCGGATCCCGTTCTTTGGCAGTTAAGTCCTCAGACAGATCTCTAGAAAGTCGTTAAATGTGTTGTGATTTAACTGGCAAGTAAACAGCTGACCACAGGCTGCAGGACCAGGAATCCTGCTAGTGCACAGATGAGAAGTACATCAATATTTCATTGATTGAGATCTACTCCAATTACTGTCTACATTGCTCAAGGAAACATCTCCAAATGTCGTTCCTGAGGAATATACAAGCACTTTTATTGGAGTCAATGTTGCCTTCCCAGTTGTCACAAACAGGGCTGTAACTCTTTTTAAAGGCCTGACAGCATTAAACTGAGCATCACCACCCGCTACAAGACTTTGTTTGTTTGTTTTTGTTTGTTGTGGGTGATGCTTGGTTCGCAGCTTGTTAGCAGCATGTCACCAGGGAATAAACACAGCCACACGCACAAAAGGAACCTCTTTCCCAACATCTCTTTTCGAAGCATCTTCCACTCTCTGAGTGCTGCTAATTGCCGATGCGCTCAGTTGCTGCAGCTTCTATTGCTGTTGCATGAAACTCACCATTAACAGTCAGGGATGCAGAAATATCACATTTTCTTATTACTGAAAGAGTGCAAGGATGATAAATACAGTGCTTTAAACAGAGTGAAGGGATTTCCTTGCCACAACAAGAGTTTCCTGTGTTGCCACCTAACCACCAAGGCAAACAATGCACCCCCAAAGAAATCAGGTCCAGCATTATCGATTCAGGGCACAGCTACAGCAACCTCTCACAAGCAGGATCAAAAAGGATCAAAATGACAATAAACTCCACTCTGGTAAAGTTTCTTCCATTTACCTAACACCTTTTTCCTGCTCTAACCTGCCCATGCCCTAGGGGGAGGTCGGCATAGTTGATTCCAGGCATATAAACCTCATGGGACTTGCTGGAATCACACCAGAGAGGCTGGAAAAAGGACTTCTCCCAGTCCTCATGCTTAATTTTCCTTCCTCTGACGTGCTTTTGTCTTTTCACAGTGAGCTGAATGAACTCACAGATATGTTTTCTAAGTGACAGAGCTGCTCTGCCTTTTCTTTTGTTATAGCTCATCTTCAGTGATGCCAGGCTGCGGATGAGGTGATGTGGTGGGACAGGAACAGCGCTGAATCCCATCCAGCTCTGGATCTTCCATCCCTAAATCTGAGGGAGACACTTATTTCAGTGGGGAATAAGAGTGAAGCAGGGAGGAGGCTGAAGTGCTGGAAACATTGCCCTGAATGGATGATATTGCAGGTCTGACTCATACAAACATCCCAGCGGAGTGAATGGGAGGGCTGCTGGACTTGAATAGAAAGGGAAAAACTCCGTATTGACTCCTTCCCCCTGCATGGTTTGGTCTGACTTGGGAAGAACAATATTTTCCAAATAATTTGTCAATTTGTCAGTTTTCTTTCTGAGCTCTCCTTTCCATTTGGCTCCGAAACAAACGTGCATGCACAGAAAGCAGCTTATCCCTTTGCAATTTGCCTCTTCTGGGAAGTTTAGAAATATTACTATCCAGTCACGTTCTAAACATCCCAGTTTCTCCCAGAGAAGCAGTGTGGTCTCTAAGACATTATTCCAAAGATGTGCTAACAGGGAAGGCTGCAAATAAAGGAAAGGGCAAATGTTTCCTCATTGTATTTGGAAATACAGAGAGATTTACTTTAGATGAGTGCTTGTGATGATTAAAGAAAGCGATTTGCAAAGGGTTCCTCTGTTCATGTAGGAACAATTTGTGTCACCATCATGTGAGAGACCACTCAGAGGTTGACTTTCCAGAAGGAGACTCCCACGTCAGGGGTTATGATCAGAGGGCTGGACCCCCTCTTCTACGGAGCCAGGCTGAGACAGCTGGGTTGGTTCAGCCTGGAGAAGAGAAGGCTCCTTAAGGGGAGACCTTAGAGCAGCTCCAGTGCCTAAAGGGGCTACAAGAAACCTGGAGAGGGGCTTTGGACAAGGGCCTGTAGGGACAGGGCAAGGGGAATGGCTTTAACCTGCCCCAGGGGAGACTGAGATGAGCTCTTAGGCAGAAGCTCTTCCCTGTGAGGGTGCTGAGGCGCTGGCACAGGGTGCCCAGAGAAGCTGTGGCTGCCCCATCCCTGGCAGTGTTCAAGGCCAGGTTGGACACAGGGGCTTGGAGCAAGCTGCTCTAGTGGAAGGAGTCCCTGCCCGTGGCAGGGGTTGGGATTGGATGAGCTTTAAGGTCCCTTCCCACACAATCCAGTCTGTGATTATATGATGATATTCCAGCACCTGTATCTGATCTTTATGGAGGAAGGATCCTGACATCAACGACCTATGAACATGAGTGGGATGCTCTTGACATTGGCCATATTCACCTGCTCACAGTCATGACTCAGATTACTTGAAAACCTTGCCACAATTCAACATCTTGGAGGAGCTTCCTTAGTACCCACACAAAGACCTGGGCTAAGCCTCTCCTGGTGCACAGCAAGCTGTGGCACAATGCTGAGGACACCAGGTCCCTCTGCAAGACTGGTGGGACACAGCGGATCTCCCTTGCTCCTGAGGCAGCCAGCCTGGGAAGCTCTCTCCGTCCTCAGCATGTAAACATCTGCCAGGGGAAGACTTTTCTCCTAACAACACATCATTAAACATTGATTTAAAGACAATCATCTTCCCTCTCTTCAATTTCACAGCACCTTTAAAACAGCTGTGAGGCTGCAGCAGGGACTATCAGCCCAACAGGAAACGCATTGTTAGCTCCCCGCATTAAAACAGTAGAATGCATTAATTTATGAGCTCCTACTCCCTCTCCAAACGTTTTATTATGTTAATATCACCTTGATGTGCTGGTAGGCCCCGGTGCCAAAGCCTCTTTCACACAGTATGTGCCATCCTAAATTACAGGCCGGGTGCCTCCTGGAACTGCCTTTGGAAAACTGGAGTAAACCAGCAAGCACTAAAGTTAATATTATCTTACAGACTAACAACCAGCTAATGCTCGACATGTGAATCCCATTTACTTCTTCTCTCTATAACAAATGGCAAGTGTGGGACTGGACTGTTCCTGATTTTATGCTATTTATCTTTCTGATCCATTCCATATTCGTTGTCCTTGGTTTTCATCTACAGTTACAGCGTGTGTGCATGTGTATGTGACCTGCTCTACTTTAGAAAGCACAGGGCATGTCCCCATCACCGTGTTTGCTTGATCGCGATGTGTTTTTATCTTGGAAGGAGACCTTCCAGGGATGTGGTAGAAGTGTTGGAAACTCCAGAAGCATCCCTGGGAAATTAAACTGGCCAAAGGGCCTGGGGATGGGCAGCAACGGTGTGCCTGTGCTGTATCGCCCATACAAGCATCCCCCTGCCCCCGGCGCCGTTTGCTGCCTCCACCGGGGTGCTCAGTGCTGCGCATCCCCCTCCAAGCCCAAATCCTGAACCGGGAGCGTGTTTCAGAGGTAAATCAAAAAGAACGTGGCCCTTGTCCCTGCCCCCTCGGACGAGAGCACCAACCGGGAGGAAATGGAAAGGGCAGGGGGCCGTGTAACCGGGAGCACGAAACCGCCCCGGGGGCCGGCCCGGGGCAGCGCACCGGGGGCCGGCGGCAGCAGGAGGGAGGCTCGGCCGGGCGGGACGGAGGAGGAGGAGGAGGAAGGGGGATGCCTGGCCCAGTGATGCCTTCGGCGGAGGGACGGAGGTGCGGGGCGCGGGCAGCCGGCGCCGCCGGTCTCCCGGTGCGGCCGGCCCTGCCCCCGGCCCTCCCCTGTCTGCGGCACCCTGGGACGGGGCTGACGTCAGGAGGAGACGGGGAAATCTCCCAAGAAAACCCTGGAGCGGCGGCCGGGGCTCGCACAGCGCCCGCCGGGCCCGGCCCCCCGCCGCCGCCGACCGCAGCGCCCGGTAAGTTGCGCGGGGACGGCTCCACGCGTTATCCCGTTCCCGTTCATTCCCGTTCATTCCCGTCCGTAGCCCCCCCACCCCCCAGCTACCTCCTCCCGCGCCGGGCCCGCCCCACGCGTGTCGCCGCATGTCCCCGACGGACGGCCCCGTGCGCCCCGTCCCGCCCCGCCACGCGCGCTCTCGGCTCCCCGTCCCGCCCCGCGCTCTCCGCCGCGTCTCCCCACGCTCGTCCCGCGGGGACGTCCCGATCCCGTCCCGATCCCGGTTCCACCCGGCAGCGGTGGGGATGGGGGGCTGCAAAACAAAGCCGGGATGGGACACGCCGCCGGCGGTGGTGGGGAGAGGGGGGAGCGCCTCTCACCGAGCCCTCGCCTCACCGGCTTGGTGTCGGCTCCACACTCGCGGAGGCCGGGACGATGCGATCAGCCCGCTCCGCGCTCCGCACAGTCCTTGACATCTCTATGCCTTGTATAAATTCTTTCGGGGCCTCTGCGCTTCGTCAGCTCTGACAAATGCGCTGAGAAATGCAATTCCAGAGGGGTTACCTCACTTTATACGGTTTTTAATATATATATATTAAATCTTCTCCGGCCTCCAGCGGTTCTGCTCGGGGCGCTCCGCTGAGCCCAGCACAGCCTTGTACCCGGTGCCATCGGCCGGGGCTGGCCGGTGGCAGCAGCGCTGTGTGCGGGGCGATGCGCGGTGGAACCCCGGGATGAGAGGGGGATATGAGAGGCGCGGAGCCTCCGCTGTGTTCGGGCAGGGCTGAGCTGCCGCAGAGGAGAAACGGCCCCTCCCGGGGGTGAGTCTGGGCCGTCGATGAATTCCCTCTTCAGAAAGATAACTCCCTACAGCCCCACTGCTTTATTTCCCCCCTATTTTTCCCTCTTTTTTGTGAGTGTTTTATTTTAAACCCAGGCACCGTCTTTGGGACGCACACGCAGTGCGAGTGCCTCGCAGCACCGCTCCGGGCTAATGCTTCCTGCAACGGGAGAGAAATTCCCGAAGTAGGGAAAAAAAAGGCTTTTCTTCCCCTGCTGTTAACCCGCTTAACCAGACGTGGAGGTGTCTTTCGGTGACTGTAATTTTTTAGGTTTCACGTTATAAAATAATCACCAGGCGCGTTTTCTGCTCTTTCATCCCTTTCCCCCCAATTTTGCTTTGCCAACCGCACCGCAGACCAACACAAAATCCAAGGCACGAACTGTGCACAAACCACTGTTGTGCCTGAATCGAGGACCGAGACACCGCTTGCTTTTTTTTATGCCAATTAAAAATACACCTATTTTCCACTCAACAAACCAAGCTCCGTGTTCTCCGCTTTATTCCTTGCGCCAACTCCAGCCGCTGCTCTACAAAAACCGGACTTCCGAATATTTTCTGAGGACTCCTTCACTGATAGAACCTCCCCAGAATCCTTCATTTGCCCTAAATACGGACAATGTCCCTGGAAATCCCTCTCTGGACCCGAGGCTGCATTTCCCTAGGAAGCTTTTAGCCGAGTTGAAGGGAGAATATCGAGGAATATCGAGGCAGATATTTCCTCCCACTGCCGAACAAGAACCTGGCCGGCTCCGCGGGTCCTTTACAGTCGCTTTTATTATTCATGCAAGTTTTATTATTGAACCCTGTATTTCCAAGAGCATTTATCCTTCTATAGCCTTCTTCTCGGGGTTAGGGAAGGGAGCGCCTTTCTCCGAGGAAATAACCGTGGATTGAGCGCTGCATTATTTCCCTCCCGTGATGGAGCAGCTCGTATTTATGTTGCTTTTAAATAACAAAAGGGGAGGAGAAAACATTCTCTAGTAAAGCCGAATTCCTTCCTTAGACCGCCTCCTAAACGTGCTAATAAAACTAATTCGTTTTATTTGCCCTGAACTTTTATATCTAACCCGGCGCGCTGATTAGCACAGCCCGCTGGAAGGGAGCGTGTTCCTATCTCTCCCCGAGATATGCCCGTTAAGATACGGCCTTTCCCACAATGAAACTGGGAAGAAAAGTGTCCCTCGCCTTTATCTCGGTGGTGGTTGTTCCGCGGGCAGCAGAGCCGCGCCGGAACCGCAGGGCAGCGGGGAGAAACCAGCCTTTGGGGGGGGAATGCAAAAGAGAGGGGGAAAAGGGAAATAAAACTGAGAAGAAAAAGAGAAAGAAAAAGACATTCAGGGAAAAGGGAAAAGGAAGAAGAAAATAGGGGAAAAAAAGACAAGGAAAAAAAGAAGAAAGAAAAACAAAATTAAGAGGAAAAGAAGAAGAAGGAGAAGGAAAAGAAAAGGAGAAAGAAAGAAAAGAAAATTAAAAGGAAAAAGGAAAAAGAAAATAAATATAAGAGAAATAATAATTAAGTAAAAATACGAAAAGAAGTAAAATCAAAAGAAAAATAAGATAAATAAATAAAGTTCTATAGAAGAGAAGAAACTGGGCGCACACAAAGGTCAACTGTTCCTCTGATTCTGCGCTTTAAAGCAGGAAACGCACGGCTCTGCAGAGGTTCGCTGCTGTTTCTGAGAACATTAAAGAGTCCAGCGCGTTATTAGAATATTTCAGCCTTTCAGGAAATGTCCTGTCGAAGGGAAATGTGTTCCCCCATCCAAATGCTGGAGCAATTAGGAGGTTGCTCGCTCGAAACAAGGTGGGGGAAACCCACATGGAAACACAGTATCGGGGATTCCAAGCGCAGCCTCGGGTGTTTTTCTGCTGAAAAAGGGGACTTCAGCAAATGCCAGCGGAGTGCCCGGGCCTTTGATTACCCTGCTTCAGAGGCATCTTTTTGAGTCCACAAAAAAGGCACATTTCGGGATCTAAAGATGCACACAGTAACATGAGCAGGCTGCCTCGCAAACTCCGGTGCCCCTTCCTCCATCAATTAATAAGAAAAGCATGTTTCCTCTGCTCGGAGAGGGAATTGTGGGACTATATTGTATATTTTCCCTCCCAGGGAAACAGCCCCCCGTATTCCTCAGCTGTTCACCCCCCGGCTTCCATCAGCCTGCGAACGGACAGGGATAAACCCGAGATGCTGCTCGCAGAAAATTCCTATTTTCCTAACGCAGATTTCAGTGCCCGTAGGCTGGAAGATGCGAAACGGGGTGGGAAGCAGCTCCTGCTCAGGCATTTGGGGGGAAAAGGAGTTATCCCAGCGGCGGGCACTCAAGAGATGGTGTTATTTTGGGGGGTGAGAGTAGGAAAAGGAGGGCCAAGGGGATCCTCCCCCCCCCCCCCCCCCCGTCTGCTCCCAGCTGCAGAAATCCGAATAGGAAAACCGTTTCTCCAGCCGTCAGTCGCTGCATTTCAAGAAAGCCTTGGGGTATCATTTGTATCTGTCAGAAAACATTAAGCCTTCAACTTTTTCATCCCGAGTTTTTGCAAGCGCTGCCGCGGGCCGCCGGCGCCCGAGGCAGCCCCGGGGTGGGATTGGAGATAGAGATGATGGAGGGAGGGGGACCCGAACGAGCCGCAACCCGAGGCGCCCCAGGTGCCCCGGGAGCTGTCCCGGAACAAATGCCCCGGGAAAATCCCGTTTTCCCCGTTGGGTGTCCGGGGTGGTGGGAGGCGGCCGGCAGGCCGAGGGAAGCGGAATGGGGGTAGGGAACATTGCGGGTTGGGAAGTTGCGGGAAACCCTCCGTCGAGCATCGCGGAGGGGCCCTGCGCGCCTGCGGAAGGCGGAGGCTTGGCCGACACGCGGAGGGACGGAGGTTACGGATCCAAAAGGGGCTGATTTCGTTTTGCTCTACTTCTTAGGAAAATTGCTCTCCTGGCTGCGCAGAGGAGGACGGGCCGGCTGGGAGCCAGCGTAATTTTCCACCTTCCTCTCCTGAGCGATTTAACACGCTCTCCAGGCTGGGCTTCTTCCCTGCTCGGCTTCCCGCTGCCGGCTCTGCCTGGCCCGGGGGTACCCGGCTCAGGAGAGGTCGGGGGTGTCGGCGCTCGTTCCCCGATCTTGGGGTTTGCCCCATTCCCCCCCGTGCCGAGGGGAGCACTGAGCCTGGCCTTGCGCTGAGACATACCCTCAAGTACCTTGCGTGTAAGATGGCATTTGGGGTGATGCTGTTTTCAGGCAGGACACCCCCGGGACACTGCCCCGACAGAGACCACCCCCTCGAGGCATTGCAACAACAAACGCAACCTCACCCTCCCGGTGCGCGCTATGCTCCGCGGGGAGCCATTCTATGCTACGCACACTCCTGCGCTGCGAGCATCCCCGGCCTCTACTTCTTCCCAACCAATGTGGGCATCCTGCATCTCAGCAGGAAAGCCGGGAGCAGGGGTTGGAGGCCCAAAACGCTCATCCACCCTTGCAGGGAGTATTTCCATAGAGGAAAGCTTTAAAAATACCACTGCGCGCTGTCGTGGCGCTGCAGACCCTGCGCGGGGAGAACTGCACCCTTCGAGCCCCTCTCACCACCCCGGCGATGCCCCTTCGCCACCCGCTGGGCACTTTGGGGATGGATTTGTTACTAAAAGTGGTTTTCCTGCAGCAGCTCCCAGCTGCTGGTCTCTGTGAAGGGGGTGGAGGTTGGCTGGCTTGGCTGGAGCTTGGTTTGACTGGGATTGAATTGTCTAGGTTTGGCTCGGTTGCATTGGTTGTGGTTTCATTCAGCTTGGTTTGGTTTCTCTTGGTTGAGTTGGGTTGGTTTGGGTGGGCTTGGGTTCGTTTGAGCTGGGTTTGATCGGGTTTGGTTTGATTTGGTTTGGTTGGGTTAGGTTGGGTTGGGTTTGGTTGGGAGGGAGAAGGTTGAGCCTCTCCCTCCTCTCTTGCCTCACTGTAGCTCTGTTTTTCAGAGGGCTTCCCTCTCCCCTTCGACAGAGGTGCGTTTTGGAGGAGATGCCTTCATTTTTGTAACAATTCCCAATAGTTTATAGACTGAATCTGAGTCTGTACAACTCTAATAAATCTGAAGAGGAAAAGCTGGCAGAGACTGATCCTGATATACGGCCCAGGTGCTTTGGCATTGTCTGCAACCACTGCAGGCAGCCAGGGGTGGGAACCCCTCTCTGAAAGCAAAGATCCCCCCTCACCGGCACCCGGAGTCCCTCTCTCGGTCAGACACGTCCTGTCCTCTTCTCCACGGGGTTGTCACCGGCATGGCCAGCACTGGTTTATTTATAAGCGCCATCCCTCTCTCTGGGTTATTTATAGCAGGAGGAAGCGGAGCGGTTTATTTGCGGACTTCCAGCGTTTTACAGATCCCCGGTGCAGCCCCCAGCTGATCACCCGGTGCAGCGGTGGCTACGCGGGTGCGGAGGTTTCTGACTCAAAACCCTCCCGCGATCGCGCGCACCGGCCCGTCGGTGGTAAGAGCCGCCTGCTCCGAGCGGGGCATCAAGGCTTGCCTTGGGGGATGGCCTGGCTTGAAAGGTGAGGCGTGACGTCAGGGAAGCAAAGCGTGACGTCGAACGGATGGACCTGTGACGTAGCGCCTGTTGGAGAGGGTTGCCGGCAGAAAGATGTCCCCGACATCCCGAAACGGAGCGGGTCTGGAGGGGAGGAATGAGGAGAAAGCACAAGTCTGGGGGGCAACTGCCCTGTTGGGTGTGTTCTGTTGTCGCGATATGTGTTGTCGCGACCAGCAGCACGGAGGATTTGGCTCTGTGCGACAGGAGTCCTTAAATCCACCTAAAACATACATAAGACATGCAGAATATATATATACACACATATATATGTGTGCATGTATATATAGTTATATATGTATGTAACTATATCCTCCTGTATGAGACGGCCGGCCCGAGCTCCAGTGTGCGGTCAATGCCTGACCCACGGCACTTGAGGGGAGCTCAGGAAGGAGCCGGGAGATGCTCCCGAGGGCTTGATGCGGTAGGATCAGCCCCGTTACTCTCTATTTAAAGCCGTTATGGAGGGTGTCTGCCCGGGATCCCTCCCCAAAGGAGCCGGGGGTAGGCAGCGGGACCCGGTGTTGCCACAGCCACTGCCTCGGTGAAATCACGGCGGTGCCTGGGGCTGATCCTTTCGTAGGGAAAATTGAGACTAAAACGGGTTTATAAAAAGTAAATTTACGGAGCAGAAAAAAAAAACCTGTAAATTAAAAAAATAATTTAAAAAGGTACAAGAAAAGGAAAGGAAAAATCTGTCCCACAGAAACAGAGGCAATAAAAGGGACCGTGAAGGGTCTCAGGCACTGTGCATGTCTGGAATCGGTCACCTTCCTCTTCCTCGGAACCAAGGCCATCCCCACCTCTCTCTTTTTCCCCAGGGGGGTGTCTCCATTCTTCCAGCACCTTCTGCATTAGCTGCGCCTCTGGAAACGCAGAGGCCTTGCTAAATATTTGCATTTTAGACCATGTCCAGCTTTAGCAGCCAGGCTCCCCTCGGGTGCCCGAAATACCCCTTTCGTTTGCAGACTCCTGAGCGAAGTTCAGTCGGGAGCGGTGGATGCACAGATGGACACTGATATGTCACTTAGGAAAGGGGAAAACATTAAATGAGAGGGTTAGGGAGACCTGACCCTACCAGCACCCACCTGTACATCCCCTGAACTCCATCAGAGGTTCAAGGGTGAAGCTTTGGGCTCTCCAAGCCCGGTGTCTCCGCTTGGGGGGGGTACCCGGCTGTATCACCCCGTCCCGGTAGGGAAAACCCTGCGCGGCTGGAACTTCGCTTCCCTCCACTTTTCCATAAACCGGTTCAAAAGTTCTCTCCCACATCTTTACTTGATTTGAAAGCAAAATAGAGTGTCAGGATGGATCAGTTAAAGCGAGCCGAGAAAATAAAGAGGAGAGACGGTCCTTTCCCCGGGGGGAGTTACACCGGGGGCCTTCTACCCCTTTCCTCTCCCCCTTCTCCGGTACCGGTACCCCCGGTTCCCACCTGCCCCCCGGGCTGAGGGTGGGTTTTCCCACCTCACCAGACACAGAAGTGCTATTAACCGGGAGGGCTCACGGCCTGCGCTAACAGCACAGGAGCCGGCCCCGCTCTGCACTGGGACAGGGCTCACCGGTGGCTGCTGCAGGAGAGTTGGGGGGAGCTCTGGCCCTGGGTGGGGGTCCCGGGCTGTCAGAGCCGCAGAAACCCCCCCGGAGAGTCACGGCGAGTACAGCTAAGGGAGGAAAATCATTCGTTATTGATCGAATGCTGGAAGCTGATGCGA
The DNA here is from genome assembly GCF_034315485.1 of Pezoporus occidentalis. Classification (NCBI taxonomy): domain Eukaryota; kingdom Metazoa; phylum Chordata; class Aves; order Psittaciformes; family Psittacidae; genus Pezoporus; species Pezoporus occidentalis. Next base: position 2,259,096 of record NW_026915888.1, read on the forward strand.
TGGGGGCGATCGCGCTGTGCCCCCGGCCGCGTTTCCTAAACCCTGCAGCCAGAAAAAAAGCCCGTTTAGAAAAGGGTGAAACCAGCTCAGACACAACCCCCGGGCCCCTCATCCCGACACAAATCCCTTCCCCTGTTTGCCGCAGGACTGAAAGTTGCGGCGGGACCGCTGTGCGCTGGGACGGGCCGCGCAGCCCCACGCAGGGATGCTGAGGGGTGCGCAGGGTGCGCGTCCACTTCAGGGCCTGGAAGCAGAGGTTCCGTGGGCCGGGAAGCCCAGCCGGGCTGGCTGCGGGGTTACCCGCGGAGGTGCCGCGCTGCGCGGGGGCGCAACCTCCGCGCTGCGGAGGAGGGGGGGGTGGAAGGGGGGTGATTTTCCACCTCTCCATTCGTTTCTGGAATATTTTTAATACCTCCCGGGTTTGGGGGAGGGGATGGAGGACGGAGGGGGGCGCAGCTCGAAGCAGTCTCAGCCGGGCGGCGGGGGCCGGGTAAGGGGTGCCGCGGACCTGGCCGCGGCCGCGCAAGGAGCGCGCACATCGGAGGGGAGCGCGGAGGCAGGTCCGCCCGCGCGGCCGGGCTGGGCGAGCGCTAGATGGAGTGATGCATTAGCGAGACGGGGAGGTTTTAACCTTCAGGGGGAGGAGCCCCGTTTAACTACAGGCATTTGTTCTAGGGCAGGTCACTTTAATCTCTTTAGCTTTAAACTGTCCAACTCGCAACTCGCGTTTCTCTATAAGGGATCTTTACCACTTCCCTGCCTATGCGGCCGGACTGCCGTGCCTCATCCCGAGCAGAGACAGCCGGCTTCGAGGCACCCCCCAGAGCTCTTCTTCCGACACCCTTAAAATAATCCTATTAGTAATAAGTGGATTTGCTTTTGCTTTTGTTGGTTTTATATCTATTTTTTAAAGAAAAACATAATAATAATAAGCAAACCTCTCGCTGCTTTCTGTGTGGAATAAACACCTGCAAACTCCCCCAGGCAGCCCGGCGCCCCTGCCATGGATTCCTTTAAAGGTGGAATGAATTTGGAGAGACTGCCCGAGAGCTTGAGACCCCAACCCTCCCATGACATGGCTTCCAGCTTCCATTTGCAAAGATCCTCGGAACCCAGAGACCCGATCGACAACTCAGCCAGTGAATCCTCCGACACGGAGGTGCCAGGTAAACCCACAGCCCCCCGCGCCCCCCGATCCCCCGCACCGCCTCCCCTTCCCCCCCACCGCGCTTTCCCTTCCATTCCCTTCCCTTCCCTCCGCGGAGCTTTGCCCGCACCCCCGCACAACCAGAGGCGATGGGGGGGATATGGGGGAGGGGAGAGCTGCCGGTGATCCCGGCGTGATCCATCCCTAGATCCCGGGATCCGGAGCTCCAGGCAGCCGTGGCCGGCGGTGACAGCCCGCAGGGAGAGCCCGCACGGATCCCAAACCCCATTCCCGAGCTGCTCTTCAATTGAAACTGCAGCTATTAATTGATGGGGTGGAAGGGAAAGGGGGGGCTCTTCGGGGAGTGCGGTTTTGGTGGATGTTTCTGAAGTAATGTCAGCTTTTGCCCGGGTTTATTTTCCAGATGGGGTGGTGCAGGGATGGAAAAAGATCCCTCTGTGAAAAGAGGCACGAGGGGGGGAAAGGGAAAAATATCTTAAATAAGGAAAAAAGTCCCCGTAAAGAAGAAGCTGCATGGGCCGAGTGCAGGCAGCGCGGGCCGCCGCGGAGGCACTGGGGAAGGTCCCGGCCCTGACCACCATGTGCTGCAAGGACTGAGTGATTTCCCCGTTTGCACTGAGTTCAAGTAGCGACATTTCTATCACGACGAGGGGAAAAGCTGAGAGAAGGAAACAAAAGCTGCAGAGAGAGCGTGAAAGCCTTGAGACCATTTATAGGGGGAGTTTAGATCTTATTTCATTTTAGCGTTTTAGTAGCTGCTCTTGCTCTTCGGAGCAAGAACCTGGGGTGTAGCTGTGGCAAGAGTCGGTCCCGAAGTGGCACCGGGTGATAAACAGGGTTTGAGTTGTTCTCCCCAGCCTGATTCGCAAACAAAGTTAGGGACCGGCGTCTGGAAGGGACTCTGAGATTAGAGGGGATTATTGGAGATTAGAGAGGGAGATTTGCTCCATTTTGCCCTACCCCTGTGTGTGACCCCTCGGTTCTGGAGGAGGGCTGGGGACCTTCCTGCTTTTCTTCCCCGAGAAGCTGCAAAATACCTTTCACATTTGGCATTTTTAACGCGAGGAAAAAAAAAGCTACAAAAGCCGCTTAAAGCCGGTGTGCTTTGCGATTTGAAATTGTCCCACAGCCCGCCGCGGAGGCCGCCTTTCCAAGGGAATCCTGGCAGGGTTAAACCCGGTCCCGAGAGAGGGGCGGCGGGGACGGAGCCCACCGCAGTCGCGGCGCTTCCCCGTCTCTCCTGGCTCCCTTCGGCCCGGTTCCTCGGGCTCTCCCCGGCCGAAAGCAGGGGGATTTGTCTCGGCGGGGTTATTTTGGTTTCTGTTTCTCCGCCGCCGAGGTGGGGCCGTGCGGCTCGGCAGGGCCCGAGCTCGGGCCCGGTCTGGATTGGGAAGGCTCGATGTGATCGGAAGGTTCGGGGAGTTCGGTGGCCCCGGGGGGGGGGGGGGGGGGGGGAGCGATGGGTTCTGTGCTGCAGAGGCCTTGTTTGCTCTGTAAACCTCGTACGGCAGAAAGGGGCCGTCCGGGCTGCAATCGGCCCCTCTTGGGGTTTGCATTGAGCCGTTGGAGCACCCCCCCCTCCCCGCTTCTGCTCAGGCGAGGAGCGGTCCAGGGGTGACTTTGCAAGGACGAGTCCTCCCGGGGTTTGGATGCAGCCCGCGATTATTTTTAGACTCACTGTTACCTCGCAGAGGTCGGGGCTGTAGAAATGTCCCCGGCCCGGGGCGCTGGAATAAAACCCTCTAAAGGTAGGGGAGGGGGACACCTTCCAAAGGGAAAACTTCCACAGGAGTTTCCTTTAGGCAGAAGCCAGACAGAGGCCACGGGGATGGCCGCGGACCCCGACCCCGCAGCCTCCCGCACCCGGCTGCACCTTTCCCCTTTCCAGCCGGGGCCCGGACAGGGAACACATTTCGTTCAGGCCTTTGACTCCTGTTCGGAGCACTTTAAGCAGGCTGAATCCGGTCGAAAGCCGGGCTGGGAGAGCCAGAACGGCCGTTGCGAAGCGGGAGCGGGGATTTGTCCCTCGCTGCGGTGGGGCCGGGGCCAGATTCCTGCTCCCAGCCCGCGCAAATCCCCACCGCGAAAACTCTCCTGGATTTCTTTTATTTGCTTCTTTCGATACGATTTTTGCAGAGGGGTTCGTCCAGGCTCGAATTAAAACAAACATAAAAATCCTAAAAGCGGCGAAAGAGAAAAAAGAAGGGGAATAAATAATTCATTGGGGGAGCGAAGGAGCCGAGAGAGGGGGTGACTTTTGCAATGAATCGCTGCTGGGTTTTACACCCCGGCCCTTACGAAGTTTCTTGTCGCGGCCGAGCACAACAAAGACAATGGAGCAAAGATCGCGCCTTGGCTTTGAGGGAGTAAAAAGGTGCCGCGGGACGGCGGAGCTGTCTGTGCTGCGGAGAACCCCTTGCCCCTGATAACTCTCGCTGCCCAGGCTCGCTCCTATCCTGGCCGCTCAGCCGGTGCCTGGGCCCGGGCAGGGCTTCCTGCTCCTTCCTCGGTACCCGTGGGTTTAACTGCGAGGCGCTGGATGGGTGCAGGACCCGGTAGGACCGTCGCGGGTGCCCCCATTTGCGGGGCGGGCAGCGCTGTGGGTGCAGGGGGGTGCGTGAGCCTTTGTGCTCCTGTATTTCTATTTGCAACAAAGCAAATAAACTGAAACCCCCAACCCCTACACCCCACCGCAGAAAAGGAGCGCAGCGGCGAGCAGAAGAACGACGACGGGGCCGCCGACGACCCGGCGAAGAAGAAGAAGCAGCGGCGGCAGCGGACCCACTTCACCAGCCAGCAGCTGCAGGAGCTGGAGGCCACTTTCCAGAGGAACCGCTACCCCGACATGAGCATGCGGGAGGAGATCGCCGTGTGGACCAACCTTACCGAGCCCCGAGTCCGGGTAAGAGGGGCGCTCAGTCTCGCCGGGGTGCAGGCCTCTGGGAGCGGGTGGGTCTCAGAGATACGGTCCCTTTTGGGAGCTCTGCGGTGGTCTGCGAGCAGGCCCCGGCCGCCCTGCGCTTGGCTTTAATAACTAAAACTGGGATCCAGGCCGGAGAGGAGGAATTCAGCTCCCGGCTGCGGGGAGATGTAGCTCTGAGCGGGCTGCGACAGCTACGGGCCGAAAAACAGAGGTCGAGCAACCCGGGGGCGGGTCGGGGCTAGGAAGCCGCTCAAGTTGGCCTAAATCCCCATCCCAGCAGCTCCAGCGGCCGTTCCCCTTGCTCCGGTTATTCCCGATAATCCCAACAATCGCGACCATCTCCCACCAAACCGCCGCTGGACGCCATCGCTGCCGCTGGATGCGGTTGAGACCGGGCCCGGGATCTCGGTGCCAGCCTCTCTCGGCCGCGCATCTTCCGTTTGCAGGGGCGATGGGAGAAGTGAAGGACAAGGGCCCCTCAAAGTCAATAGAGCTGTAGACACTTTACTTTACACGCCCTGGTGCCGATGCCACCATATACATTCGTGGTGGCTAAGTATATATATATGGTGGCTATACATACATATATTTGGTGGCTATATATTTATATAAATATGGCGGATATATATATATACATGGAGCTATATATATATGGAGTCTGTATATACATGTGTATATGCATATATAGCCTCGGTAAAGGCTAGAGAGATTTCCTGCTGAAATACCCTAGCAATGAACGACCGGACCAAGCGGCTCGGATGTATTGATCCGCCTTGTCCAGGCTGTCACCTTTTCTCTCTTCCCGTTCCCCCCCTGGGACATTTCCCTGAGCGGCTCCTGCCGTGTCCGCACAGCCCTGGACCGTTGGCTGAGCACGTTACCGGTGAGCGGAGAAACACGGGAGAAAACGGGAAACGTCCAGAAATTCCTTTTTTTTTTCCTTTTTTTTTTTTTCTTTTTTCCTTTTTCCTCTTTTTTTTTTTTCTTTTTCCTTTTTTTTTTTTTTCTCTTGGCAATTAAACGCCGAGTGACCAAACCGGATTACAGAGATTGGGCTTTAAACCTTTCAAGAGTAAACACCCATTTGCAACGGGACAAATGCATCTGTAAGCATTGTCCTAATTGAGTTGAAAACGAAACAAAGCCGGAGCATTAATATTGGGGGGATGTTTGATAAAGCGAACAAAACTAATATGTGAGTTGCTATTAACAAGATTTCGTTCTCCCTCTGTGTAGAGATCTTTTGGTTTGATGTTCTGAGATTGCAGATTGCAAATCTAACCTTAATTTGCTATGAGGGCTTTCCTTTAAAATGTCTAGGAGCCATAATTAAAACTATTACCCTCATTTTCAGGAAATTCCTGTCTGGAAGCACCTTCCGAGGAGTATATTAGAGGGTTTGAACACGTTGGCTTTCGTTTCCTATTTATACGGGCTTCTTTTTATTATTGTTATTTTTTAAACTAGACTCCTCCATCCATTCCCTCCCCCTTCCCGAAATTTCCATCCTCGAGGCCGGTGTTTCATAGCAGTTGCTCCATTTCTGCGCCGGGAAGGAGGCCCGAATCGCTGCCCCCTTTTGTCCTCTCCCGGTCCCTGCGGAGGGCACGCAGTCTCCGCGGAGCCGGTCGCAGGGAACCGCGTGGCTCCGGTGTCCGCAGGGAGGCCGGGGGCGACGGTTCGGTGGGAAAAAGCCGGGAATACTGGGGGGGGGATGCAGCTGGAGAGGCTCGCAGGCCAGGGCAAGCAGGCAGGCGGGACAATGCTGGATTTTTAACCTGGAAAAAATAATTTTGGGAATGACCGGTTTCAATCGCGGGAGGCTCTGCCGCTTTCCAAGGGCTAACATAAAAGAAGAATAAATATAAGAGAAAGCCTGGACCAGGTTTTTGCATCAAACACCAGGAGCGGCCCCTCTTCTCTGTTCCCTACTCAGGGCTGTAAACCCCAGTAGATGGAAGGGCAGAGGCTGCATCTAAGGGCGATGGGGGGATTGATTTTTTTTCTCTCCCCAAACCTAAACATACTAATCCAATCCCTCTTTTTATGATCTCTAACAAGGGGCTTTTATTACACAGCATTAGCCTTCGGATACACGGTGGAGCCGGGGCGAGCCGGCCCTGACCGGAGCGGAACGAGGGGGGACCGGGCACCCTCCGGGACCGGCGGCTGCTCGCATCCCGCGGAGCGCAGAGGGATGCGCGCAGGGACCGCTGTGCGCGGAGCACCCTGCGGAGCTGGACTTCCGTCCTGCGGGGTTGGGGGGATGCAGGGAGTGGGACCTCTCATCTCCCTTCACATCCCGGGGTGGGGGTATTGCTCTCGGCTGCCTGTGGTCTGACCGTGCCGTGTCGGTGCCGTTCCCCTCCCTCAGGTCTGGTTCAAGAACCGCCGAGCCAAGTGGAGAAAGCGGGAGAGGAACCAGCAGATGGACCTGTGCAAGAACGGCTACGTGCCGCAGTTCAGCGGGCTGATGCAGCCCTACGACGACATGTACGCCGGCTACCCCTACAACAACTGGGCCACCAAAAGCCTCACCCCGGCGCCGCTCTCCACCAAGAGTTTCACCTTCTTCAACTCCATGAGCCCCCTCTCCTCGCAGTCCATGTTCTCGGCGCCCAGCAGCATCCCCTCCATGAACATGCCCTCCGGAATGGGCCACTCGGCCGTGCCGGGCATGGCCAATTCCGGCCTCAACAACATCAACAACATCAGCGGGTCCTCGCTCAACTCGGCCATGTCCTCCCCGGCCTGTCCCTATGGGCCACCGGGCTCGCCCTACAGCGTCTATCGGGACACTTGCAACTCCAGCTTAGCCAGCCTCAGACTGAAATCAAAGCAGCACTCCAGCTTCGGCTACAGCAGTTTGCAAAGCCCCGGCTCTAGTCTAAACGCCTGTCAGTACAACAGTTGACGGACTTGACACAAACCACCTCCGACAAAACATCGCCGACAAAGCAAAGCAGAAGCAAAGCGACGTTTAACGGAAAAGAAAAAAGAAATATATCAATATTAAAACCCGATGATGCTAAAAAGAAAAACCCGAGCAAGTGAGAGAGGAAAAAAACAGGCAAAACAAACCGAAACGCCACCAAAAATAAACCCCAAAAAAGCTCCGATGACTTCGACTGTCTAGATAAGACGATGTTCATGCAAACCAACGATGCAACCAATGCAGCGCTTAAGTAAAAAGAGATAATAGATAACAATAAAAACCATCAAAAACCGTAAACGGACCAGAAAACTTTCGCAAGAGACACCGAAATCTGGTACATGGATGAGTTGCAATTTTTTTTTCTCTGGATTATGCGGGTTGTATGTGTTTACTTGAACTTGCACAGGAGTTGGTAAGGCGGCCGCTTCCCCGCGGGGAGGGCGGCGAGGGAGGGAGGGAATGAGGGAGGGAATAAGGGAGGGAAAAGGGAAGGAGGGAGGAAGGGAGGGAGGGAGACGCCTCGGTGGTAAAGAGCTGGTGGGACGGTTCTTGGCCGCTTTTCGCCCGGGCAGAGTTTGGTCAATGTTTACCACTGAGAACCAGAATCACACTCGGAAAATACAAAAACAAATAGGGAAAGGGGAAGAAAAAACCCCTATAATTCGCAGAACGGATTCTGCGGGAAAATGGTTAAAATATTAGGTATGAAACTATTAAAAGTAATAATGACAAGGGTCAACCACTTATATAAGGTTATATTTATATGTACCGTTGCATTGTGCCGGATCATTGTCCTTGGCCGTTGAATAAACTGTTTTTAAAATGCATGATTCTTGATGTTTTTTCTTTAGTTGGAAGCTATAATCCAGTCATTCCTGATCCTAAGCAGCTCAAGGTTCCTACCTCTTCATCCTTTCCAAAAGACTGCAGTATCCCCGGTTCTGAGAGCGCACAGAAACCCTCCAGCGAGGCGAAAACTGTTCAGCATCTTCCCCATCCAAAGTCTTATCCTGATAATGAAATTATCATTCATCTTTATCGAAACGTAGGGGTTCTTTTCCTCTTAAAGAAACCCCCAAAACCTCGAAAACCGTTTTAGAGAGTCTAGGGGAGGGGGAAAGAGACGAAAAATGGTCTGTTATGAAGTGAATCCAGATACTGCATCTCTGCTAACGAAACAGCGAGCCTCGGCGTCCGGAAAGGTTGTTTAGCAAAGCTGAAAGCGTTCCTTGCTTTTCTAACTGTGAGGAAAAACAAGGAACAAAAAGATCCCGCCCTGATCTTAAGGTGTTGTTATCTTAAGGTGTTTTTATGTAAATGTAGATACTTTTAAGAAGTGCTTGTTGGCAAAAACAGAAAACTTAAAAAAAAAAATATAAATATGATCTTTATTAATACTCATACAAAGCGCATATGAAGTTTTATTGCAGGCATATTTGTTGCTTATTTTCTTTTTGTCGATACTTATTACCTGTAGATGACAAAGAAACATCAGATGCACCCGGTACTTCTTTCCCAGTGTATTTCACACCTGTGGTAAACGTTACCCTGGATGTTTCACTTATGCTGTTGTGGATAAGGATGCGGTATAAATATTGTTTTATAAGTTATGTTTTGTAATTTTAATTCCTTTTTTTTTTTCCCCAAAAGTAAGAGCATGGGAATAAAAAGAGAAAAAAAAAAAAAAGAAAAATACAAAATCAAAACGAAATCTAGAAATGCCTTTAATATTCTTTTCTGGCTGTGTTTTAGAGATCCATTAAACAAGAACAGCAGCTTCCTCCAGCCCAACCGCCCCGTGGGGTTATTTTGGGGGGATCCCACCGTTTCTCCCCGGGAATTGCGCCGTTGTCCTGCTCCCCCTCGCGTCTTGGGAAGAGGAGACCCAGTCCCAAGGGCAGCCCCAGCCCTGGAATTAACCCCCCGTTAATTTGGTATCAGACCGTTCCCGGGGGCGGCGGATGCGGCGGCCCCGGTTACTGCCCGCTCCGAGCCGCGGGCTGGGGTTTTCCCTTCCCCGAGGGCTCATCCTCGCACCCTGAAGTTCATTCCCGCACCCCGAGGCAGTCCCGGGACCGCTCCGTCCCTCCCGAACCGTTTGGCCCGTTTGGCCAAGGTGCGTTTTAATTTCCCTCCTCCAAATTCTCCGAGCTCCTGAATTTTAAAGGTTATTCGATGGATTTATTTCCCCCTTAAGCTTTTGCAAGCACAACCCGCCCTGATTTCATTCCTGCTCCATTCCTACAGCCACGACCATCAATATTTGATCTAAAATACCGCTTTTCCAACAAACGAATCCATGAATCCCCGGCGGGAGGCCGGATCCGCCGGCAGCCGCTTTTCTCCGCGGGGGACAAGCCATTGCCGGGGCCGCTTCCCCGAGGCCCCAGCGCGGCGCTTACGCGTCCGCGGATGTCCGGTCCCCCCCCGACAGTTCTCAGCTCTCTGCGCCCCTGGAGCCCCGGGGGGGGAGGTTTTAGCAGAGAGGAGCTGAGGATCCGCGGCTATTTTATCCTTATCATAACCATGGGACCTTGCTCCCCACCGGGAAAAGGACCGGTTTTCCCTCCGTTTTCCATCTGGGAGGGGATCTGCAAGCTTATTTTAGCCTGCATTTTCGGTGTTCATTTTCTCCTGTTCCAAATCACTGCAGTGCTCAAGTTTAGACAATCCCTGCCGCATGTTTTGTTTGTTGTCGGAGTCATGAATCCCCTGAAATTCAGGCTCGGGGGAGCAAACTGGGGGAGCAGGGACACATCCCGCATGGATTTCTGTGCCCATGGCCGTCACGGGTGTCCCCAGGAATGTACCAGGGAAAGCCGACCCGCTGCTGCTGGGTGAAATTTGGGCATCTTGACACATTTATGGCGGAGGGAAAGGAAAATTCCAAGGAGACACTGAGCAGAAAGCAGCTCCTGCACCTTCCCTGCGTGCTTTTACAGATGCCCTGCTTCCAGCAGCATTTAGGTCCCCCCCGCAATGACTAGAGCTTGAATTATTTGAGGGTTTGCTGTGTTTGAAGCACGACTTAGAACTGCCTTGCCTGGGCTTCCTTAGGGATATGCCTTTCGATGTTCCCAGGTGTGTGACCACGCTGGGGGCAGCAGAGGGGGGGCAGTTATTTAGTGGTCTTTTAGCTCCCAGTGTTCCCCAAAAGGGGTCCCGCTTATAGCTTATCTCTCTCCATACCTTGGTTTTGAACTCTCCTTGCCAGCGCCTGGCTGATGGGTGTTTCCACACACAGAGGCGATGGATTCCCATCCCTCACCCTGCACATTCCTTCAAGTGGTTTCCAGTGCATGAAGCTCAAACGGATTTCTGGAAGCTGTGCTGTTTCAACCTAATGTAGCTGCAGCCTGGTGAGCCTCTGCCTGTTGGTGGGTGCTGCAGACACCCCCAAACTCTTGTCCACAGACTGTAGCCTTATCTTTGTCAAGGCAAGCAGAGAAATACCCAAACCAACGTTTCCGTTTATTCTGGGCATCCTGGCTTACCTCTGAGTATTCCAAAGCAAAGCTGCCTGAGGAGAAGTTTGTTTGGGTTTGTTTGGGAATGCTGTAAGGTCCTGGAAGGTCCCAAATGACCAACTCGGGAATTGCTACACGGGGGAGGCTCCTGTTGCACCAAGCCCAGATGAAGTTCACAAAGACTTCATGCCTCAGACTGTGCTGCTCGTTCGAGATTAAATGTCTTCTAATAAAAAGCTGTGGTCAGTTTAACTCCAAATTGCATACTTTTCTTTATCTGTGGCCTGAAACTCAGCAAACTATGCAAAGTCCCATTTAAATTAATGGGATGCTTCAGCATTGATTTTAATGGGGGTTTGTACAATAAAAATAACACTTAGAAATTCCCTAACATTTTGTTGCAAACTTGCAACAAAAGTCGCTGGAACTGGGATAATAAAAATACAGGCTTTATATGAAACCTATGAAGGGTTTGTCATTAACTTCAATGGCACAGTTTCAGGCCTTATTATTTTAGTATACCCCTTCTATAAGTAAAGAATTACTCATATGTCAATTAAACAAGAATTCGCGATACCTTTTCTGTTCCAGCCTGGCAGCTTGTATGTTAAAGCTTAGCTTGATATTATCAAACCAGCCAAGATATTTGGGCTCATAAACCAGCCTGTATATAAGAACTGAGAACAAGCAAAACTAAGAAACTCCGCATTGTTTATGCTTAGGGTTTGCCCATCAAACAAAGCGAAGTTATTACTCCTCAAACCAAAAGTGCTTCACATCCCTCCTTTAATCTATCCAGAACAGTTTTTCTGCTCACCCTCCTCGAAAACAGTAAAAAAACCTCCTTCAAAGTGAAATATGTTTTAATTAACAGAGCTGCAAACTAAAATCCACAGCTATGCAACGAGCCTCCTCTGCAGCTCACCCTTGTGCGAGCCGCTCGGGCAAGCTGCTCTGATTAACAAGCTACAGGCTACGCTCTGCTCTCAAGCTGATTAAACTGGAGGGCTGCAGGCAGATTTCCTATCAAAACCCGTTTCAATGGGAGCCAGCCTTTCCTTTTGAGCAGGGGGTTTTCTTGAAACGGGGAAAACATCCTTTGTTTACCCCCGGCTCCGGTTGCTCTAATGAAGAAAGCACATGCACAACGTTCATATTTACCAAAAAGTTCCCAACGAGCAAAAATTCCCATAGGAAACCAGAAAAACACAACACGTGCGTTTCATTTTTTCCCCCTCCTTCTTCACCCAAGCAAAAAAAAAAAAAAAAAAAACAAAAAAAAAACCCCAAAAAACAGGTAACAAAGTTCAGTCTCTGCCAGAGATGAGGAAATTTGCTCGCAAATCTTCCCAAGAGATCAGTGGAGCTTGTGCCCACGGGCGAACCCCACTGATGTAAATGCGGAGCCCAGAACCAGCTCCTCCCTGATGCAGCCCTATGGCAGTGAGCGATGCCTCCCTACAACAACAGGACAACCAGCTCTGGGTCCCGGTTGCTCCTTCCAGTCTCAGGCAGCAGCTTCAGAGCTTCCCAACAAATCTACATGTTCATATGCAAGAAAGCACGCTCTGATTTACTCCGAGCAGGGACAAAGTAGCTGCTGTCCCCCAGGAGCGCAAAGCAATTTATTTTACAGGCTTCAAAGTGATACATGCCTGGGTACAGGAGATTAGCAGGGGGATTTTCGAAAGCCCTATGTGAGTGAGGACCAGATTGAAAAAAAATGGTGCAGTGAATCAGTCCCGGTGTGAGATTTTCCTAGAAGTCAGTTAGGCACCTGGGATTTAAACACTAAGAGTGAGACTTTTAGAGGGATTTAGATGTCTGAAGATACAACTAAGTACACAGCGGGATCTTTAAAAACACCCAGTACCTGTGTCTATGAGAGGTATCCACTCTGGCTCCTTCTGAGGCTCTTCTAACTGCCGGTGTGAGAGCCCCAAATCCTTCCAAAGGCTGGCTCTTGGCATTTGGGCGCCCTCAAAAACTCCCATTCTCCTTCCACTCCCTGCTTTCCTCTTTCCCAGAAAGTCTAGAAGGAGAATTCCCTCATTTAAGTGCTCATGCAGAAAAGTACTTAAGCACACAAGGAAACTACCCAGCAAAATGCTTCTAGGCATGAGGTGAAGCCTGGTCCCACATGTGAGACTGTGGTCCATGGATAACCACAGCACTGCTCGCACCCGACTGCTCCCACTCTACTTAAACCAGGAAACTGGAGTTGCTTAAAGTTAAGCATGAAGTTAAGTGAGGTGAAGGAAGCATTCTGGGGAGTCGTGCTCTCACAAGCCTGTCTTTGAAGTCAGGTCCTGCGTTTAATCTTGTGCTCTCACAAAGCAAGACCCCACTCTTTAAACATTTACAGGGGCAGGTTTGGAACCTTTGAAAGCAAAGCTGGAAAGGCAGGTGAGGAGGCTGGGGGCCAGCCTGCTCTCCCCTCCTCGGGAATGGGCTAACACAGGCAGCAGCGTCCCCTCCTCACACCGACAAAGCCAGCAGCTTTCTGGAGCATCCCCTCCAGTGCAGCTGACACCAGGGCTGGGACATCCTGCATCTCTGCCCACACCATCAGCTTGTTCCTTGCAAGAAGGGGAATAAAATACCATGAGTCATTGCAGATATGTGGAGCTGGAGGAAACCTCTTTATTGTTAAGGCAGGGAAGCATGCTTACACCTCCCGCTCTGCATTCACAAAGCTTGCTGAGATGGGTCCTGGCTCCCCATGGACTGATGCGGTGGCACTGAAGTGGGTTCAGCACAGAACCTGTGCAACCCCTCTGCCTGGCACAGTATCAAATAGGGCTGGATCCTGTCCTCCAAAAGCTCATCCTTTTGCCTTAAGTGGTTTTGCATGTTTTACCTGTGCACACACCAGCCTACAGCTCCTTTCAATGAATCCTTACCCCTGCTCTACACTGGACCGCTTGCCCCACACACAGACCCTGGCTGGGCTGCCCTTTGCAATGATCTGCACCTCTCACTGGCCCCATCTCATTTCCAGGGCTTCAGGCAGAGCAGACAGCAGCGTTTACCCATGGTCTGTGGGTTAAAAGCTCCCCAGGCTGGGGCTGGCACCTCCATTGGGCACATTTGATAAGGGCCATAATATGAAAAAGGTAGAAACTGCCAACCCACAGTCCTGGCCACTTTCCTGACCTGAACCCCGTTACCTGTCCTCTCCATGCATCTCAACATGCTCTGACAACATAAATACCTGTTCCTTCCATGGCTCCACTGCTCTGGGTGTATTCATCTGCCTTACATCTCCTCCTCCCTCATTCCTTACCTGCCTATCCCATACAAATACCTGCCTACCTCCAGCCTGTTCCTCTATGGTGCAAGGTTAAGATTAAGTTACAGATAGAGTGAAGGTTTACTGCTTAGAGATAGGGTCAGGGTTTGCTTAGGGTTAGAGTTGGCTTGGTTGGTTTAGAGTTAGGGATAGGGTTGGTTCAGCATTTAGCATTCTGTTTGAGTTATGGCTGGGTTATGGTGAGGCATGGGTTAAGTTTGGTTTAGGATTATGGTTAGTATCAGGGTCAGTGGGAGGCCTCAGCTTGTACTAGGGTTAGTTATTGGGTGTACAGTTTTAGGTGAGGTTAGCACTGTGGGTTATTGCTATGTTCAGGTACTTTTGGGTTAGGGTTAGGTTTGGCTTAGTGTTGTGTCGGGATAAGATTAAAATCCAGGGTTGGATTTGTGTCAGGATTTAGAATTAAGGTTACCTTTAAGATTGGTTTGGGAATCACATCTCAGCCTTGATCGTGTAATTTCTCTATGCTTATCTCTTATGCAAACAGATCTGTTCTCTTTCTGTCCATCTGATGACTGCAGATCACTTCATTTTCTCTCCCACACAGCCCTGTAGGTGTTTATACTTGAGTTTCATAACACTTAGCAATCCATTTTCCCCGTGTATTCTCATGTACCTGACCTCTTTGCCTGTTTTGCATACATTCATGTCTCACACATCATCCATCTCACATCTACTAATCTCCCTCGTCCTTTCTTATAGCACTAATGTATTCACCACTTCTGCTTTTGCCTGTCGTGCCTAAAACATCAATGCAACTAATGCCACGATTAATGATCATTTTTTGCAGTTTCTTTTATACATACTCATTAAGGTAATGCCTGTGAGTACTTACCTATCTGATCAATCTGATGCAAATTTTAATTAATCTCTCTGGATTTCCATAGTACATGGTAAATGATATATTTTCATCTCTCTCCTCATTCCATATTAATCTCTCAGCTCACTCTAACCCACTCTCACAAGCTTCCTGGTACCCACTCATCTCTATCCTTACCTACATCCTCCTTCATCAATCATCCTGTCCAGGATTTACTCCCCCACTTAACATCCCTCTAATTCGTACTTGATCATCAGGCTAATTTCTCAACACTCCCAGCTCATGAATACTCCTCTGTCTCTTTATCTCCCCAATAGCTAGTCCAACCTGTTAGCTCACTAATTGTTCCAAGCTTGTTTTTTCAGCATAATCTCTTCATTCTGTATGAATTTTATGTCATCCACTTACTCTGTGCCTATTTTACCTGACTCTTCCTTAAGTGCTTTTTTGCCTTTTCCCATATCTACTCTTCTTTCTTGTCTGTGCACTTTCTTTTTTTGTGTGCATCTACTCAATACTTCTTTTGCTTCTTTATGTCTTATACATCACCTTTTTCATACTTCGCTGCCTTTGTATTTGCACAGACTCTGGATGACTAAAATACCCTCTCCACAGGTGCTACTCATCTATTACTCTATTAACTACTCATCTATTAACTCTGTTACTGTTCCTTTATCCTTTCCTCCCTCTGTCCACATTCCCTATAATCAATGCCCTGTCCACCCTATCAGCCCGTATTTTCTAGCTGTATTATTTCTTTATGCATTTATTCCATGCTTCCAGCTATCTTTCCAACACTTTACCCAGACAACACATGTTCTGTCTGCTCTAAACTTGTCCATCTCCATTTGATCTCTTTCACTTTTGGCCTTTAACTTACTAATCTGCTCTCTACAGGTTTATCTAGTTGATCTTTCTAGCTAATACAAGCTCAGTCAATAACTCTTTATTCGATATATACCCATCTCTTCATCCACACATCCACCCAATTCCTGCTCAGCTGACCTAACCCCAGGATATTCACAGTATTTCTTGTGGACCACCTCCTCTTTGGGCCCATTTTCCTATGTTAGATTTGGAAGTGCCACTGCTGCTCATGTCACTTCTATTTGATTTATGTCTCCCAGAATATCTCTACATATCTCTTTACCTAAACATGTTAATTAGCAGAGATCAGTTCATGTCTCCACGTACTCCATGTCCTGATAAGTTTTCAATTATATCTGTACTTATCTACTTGCTACATATTATACCTACGTACTTAAAATATCTACTTGCAATATCCCACATTTCCATATTTTAATCTACCCATGCACATTCACCCTGCTTAACTACCCAGCCACCCAGCAGTTACTTCACCTACACAAGCCAGCTTTCTCTCTTCCACATTTATCTGTTCCACACCCATTCAACAAACCTGTATGTGATATACAGACACCTATTTGCTTGTATTCCCTCCTTCCTTCCTTCCTTCCCTCCTTCCTTCCTCCCTCTCTC
Organism: Pezoporus occidentalis; assembly: GCF_034315485.1. Classification (NCBI taxonomy): domain Eukaryota; kingdom Metazoa; phylum Chordata; class Aves; order Psittaciformes; family Psittacidae; genus Pezoporus; species Pezoporus occidentalis. The sequence continues at coordinate 2,275,219 of NW_026915888.1, forward strand.
CTTCCTTCCTTCCTCCCTCTCTCCCTCCCTCCCTTCCTTCCCTCTCTTTCTTCCCTCTTTTTTCTTTGTTTTTTTCCTTTCTTTTTATTCCTTTCCCTTTCTTCATTTTCTTTCTCTTTTTCCCTCTATAGTTTTCCCATACCTAGCTCTACATTTTAAAATATTTATATTTTACACCAAATCCAGCCAGCACCTCTCTTGCCAGCATATTTACCCCATGGATTCACTATGCAGCCTGTCATCCGCCTCATACCAGTTCCACTACCCAGCCAGATCCTACATAAACTTTCCACCCACCCAGATGGGACTTGCTCTAACACAACACATCCCACATTTAAGCTACTTATCCTGATGTGTATCACAACCACACTTACCACACCAAACCTCTGGCTACGCTGTCTAATCCATGTCAAATACACATGCTTTCCCTCCACCATCAATTCTTCTGTATTAGTATCAAATGATCCACCCTCTGCACAGGGTGATTGCCCATGTAATGATGTCACTTATTCTAACCCACCTCAGTGTACCTGTGTATCTCTGCCATTGTTTCTGTGTGTTTATCTCAACTGTACATTGGCTTACACCATAAAATCCAACAACCAACACACGATACCTTTCAATCTGGGTGCCCAATGTGCTGCTCCCCTTAGACAAGATGTAATTCAGTTCAAAGTAACTTCAGTAGTGATGCTTTTATCACTCTCAGTGAGCCAGCCCTGTGTCGGACTGATGGACACAGGGATGCAGAGAGAAAAACGGGTATTGTCTGAGTAAATGTCATGTAACCCCACGCGTCTCAAAGCAGAAATAACAGCTAGTTGCAAACAAGAAGTTTGCTCCTGACATGGCAGGAGGGTCAAGACAATTATGCTAGCAATATGAAGACAAGTGAACGTTAGGAAAAGATAAAATCATCATCTCTACCTCTGTGACATGTGCTTCATGTTATGGGACCAGTTTCCAGCTTCAAATACCCACATGGTTGTGGCAGTGGTGTTATGGAGGTACATCTCGTGTCATCAGCTCTATGCGGGTAAGAGAAGTGATATCAAAACTTCCCACCTGAGCTCTCCACTCTCTCCTTATAAGTTTGACTTCCTGGGTTCAAACAAGAGCCTCAACCTGCATGGCTGAAGGGGGGAAAACCTTTGAAGCCCTGAGCTTGGATGTGCTCAGACCCAGGAGTTTGGCTTACCAGGATGCTGAGCAGTGGGGTTTGGTTTTGAATGCTTTGCCACTATTTCATCTATTCTCAATTACTCTCCAAAACCAAACCAGGATCCCTCGATGCCAAAATAATTCGGGTGCCAGTGAACCATCAGGTGACAAAGACAGACAAGGCAAGGGGAGTTGTGCTCCGTGCTCTTCCAGACCAAGGACTGGGATGCTCTGGGAGCCCTTTGCTGCGCCCTTTCAAGCCGCACACGTGGCAGGAGCTGGGGGAGAGAGGAGGGCAGGAGTCGGGAAACTCTTGGGAAAGTGTCATAAATACCTCTCGGTATTCCCGGAGATAGCAGAGCCCTTCCATGGCTGCTGGCCACAATCAGCAGCCCCTGTGAGAAACTGTTTGCCTTGGTCTTTGCATTGGGTAAATGCCCAACCCAAATCCACTGATAAAAGCAGACACCCAAGGAGGGGGGGGAGAAAAAAAAGGCAGAAAAAACAACCCAGAGACAAGGTCTCCTTGGGCCCCCAATCAAGAACAAAACAAGGCAGCCACCAGACAGCCATTTAGTGAGCATCTCAAAGCTATCTCCCGTCTGCTGGAGGGGCTTTAAAGGCATCAGATTTGTGTGTTTGGCTCAAGCCAAGTGAATTGTAGTCTAAAGCCTTGCCTTGAATTCAAGGCTGTGTTTACTGCAGGGAGGGCGAGGGGGAAGGAGGTAACCCCAAAGCCCTCCCTCCTCCTCTTCCCCCACCCGGCAAGCCCCAGGCTTGAAACTTGATTTAGAGAAAAAAAGGACAAGATTGAATTTCAGTTTGCAGGATTAGGGAGATGACTTTTAGGGGCTGCTTGTTGGGAAAAAAAAGGAAAGCAAAGCAGCTGGGAGGGATTAGGCTGAGCTGGCGTCTGCACTTTCAACTGATTCAATTTTGCTCCACAAGACATTGTATCTGAGCCTTTCTGGAGACTATTCAAAGCAAATCATTTTCATTTTACCATTTGGTAAGTGATCAGAGTCTATTTTTAGTGTCTTGGAAGCGTCGGGGTTTTTCTCTCTCTCCTTTTCTTCTCTTCTCTTCTTTTTCTCTCCCCCCCCCCCCCCCATCTATTTTCTTCCGCAACTGAATATCTGCATTTGGGGTATCAAGAACAGGCATGTTTGCAGGGAATGTTTACCACAGCCAGCAGCTTCAATTTGTTATGCCTTGCTTCAAGAAGAAAAGGCACCAGAGAGAGCTTGGAGCTGGCAGGGCTGTAAAGCCACCCTCTGAAAGCCTCCCAGAGCCCCGGCTCTGCACCAGTTTGGGGTGTTTTCAGGTGATTCCTTACCATTTGGGCAAATCCAACTGGTTGCATGCGGGTCCTGGGGCTGTTAGCAGAGGTTGGGGTCCTCGTGCGTCAGGCAAGGGGGGCAGGAGGGGATTGGGATGCAGCCGAGGGTCCAAGACTGGTGTTTGCCCAGCTGAGCCAAAGGTTACTTTGATAACTCAGTGATGCTTTGCAAAATCTTTGTTATCTTTGCCACATTTTTCATTGAAAAAAAGAAAACCAACCAAAAATCAGAAAACCTTTTTGAAAATAAGAAAAAGAACAAAAAAAACCCCACAACACTTGGGGGGGGGATATTTTCCTTTCCAATTTAAATGCATTTTTTTCATGTTTTTCTTAGTTTCTCTTTACTGAAAACAGAAGGCTTTGTAAAGTGTTTCTTTCTTTCTCATTCTTTTCTTTTCACTCTCGGAGCTCTTTGGTCTCCTCCACAAACGGAAACCCCCTCACCCAAAGTACTGCTTGAGCAAAGCAATGGTTAAAAGCATTTTTCTTGCTGGCTTTGCCACGGATTAATTGTGTACCTTTAGGGCAAGTTATTTATTCTCTTTGCACCTTCCCTCGCATGTAATGCCTGTAGCAGGGAACAGAAAATGATAAATAGGGCGTTTTCCTCCCCAGACCACTGCAAAACACCAGTTTGCTCCTGGAGCACTGATGCTTTGCTCTGTTCCCTAACCGGGAGATGGCAGATAACTGATGTGATATCAAACAGCGCATTTCCAAATCAAAAAGCCGACCTTTGGATGAGACTCCTTGAAGACGAATGTTTTCCCTTCTTCTATTATGTTCTTCAAGTGGTGTTTTTCCTAGTAGCGATGTCTATAAAGCGCTTGCTTTGTGGAGCAGGGTGCAGATAGCATCCCGAATCAATTGGGTGAGTTTAGTCAGTTTAGTTTCTCTATAAAATGAGGGTAAGGTATTGTCAGTCCCTGATGGGCATCCCTGGGGCAGTGTGAGGTGGATCAGAGGGATGCTGGAAGCAGCCTCCCCCAGGGATCACCAGCCCTTTGGAAGCACAGGGCCACTCACAGTGAGCACTTACACTGGCAGGATGCAGCTTAAAAGGATGGAGGAAAGCAACAAGGAGGAATGTAATTAAACACTGCCTCTGTGCTGGGGAGGGAGCTCAGCGTGGGAAGCCCTAATGGTACCAGATCCAGAAATGAAGCCATGGGTAAAGCAGGGACACTGGCAGGGAGACAACCCCCTGCTATGAGAAGGACCTTTACGAAGATCTGGTGAGATGGATCAGCTAGTCCTTAAAAACAAGGAAAAAGCCTCCCCTACCTTGTCCTTGCTGCCCTGGGCTGAGCTTGTAGCATCGAGCCTGTAGCCTGGCTGGGTTTTAAACCAAAGCAACCCCCTGACCCCGCAGAGCTGCTAGCTATTGTAACAGCAGCAATTATTTATTCACAAGCTGGAGCAAAAAGGAATCTGCAAGCGGGGGGGGGAGAAAAAGGGGGGACAAAACACAACCTGTTCTTGTAAAAGAGAGCCTTAAACCATACCATACATGAAGGTCCTTGCACAAGCCTTTATCAGTGTGCAGTCAGAAGAGGAGAATGCAATAAGTGCACGGGGAACTGGGGGTAGGAGGGTCTCTTCTAATAAAAAAGAATGGGTCTGAACAAAGGAAAAGGTTCTGCTGAAGTGATGGTGGCAGATGGCATCGGCCCCACCGTGCTCCCCTTCAACTGCAGGAAAATATAGTAAAGCAATTTAATGAAAACGCTTAAATAAGCAACCAGTGCAGTTAATTAAACCCATATGCATTAGGAAGGAAATCTAAAGTATACTGATTCATTAAGTTTTATATAACTGTAAACCCTCAGAACCTAAGACAGAGTAAGAAGCCATGATGAAGTGCCAGCTAGAAGGAGACCTTCTACCCAGCTTCACTTCGATCTGCTTTGTTATGACAAGAACAAGTGGTTTGAACAAGTACACCATAAATCAGGAGCGCGCACTCCCGCTCGGAGCCTTCCAGGTACAAAACTGTGCTGCAAACTCACATTCCTTCTCTTGTGGCAGGGTTTTTTTCCTATTTTCCAAGACAGAAATAACTGGAACTTGGATGCTGCCATCTGCAAAGAAAATAGGCAGTGAAGAGCTGGTCCTTGAGGTCTTTACTGTTTTTTTAATTCAAGAAAACATAGCACAGTATCTAGACAATGTTCCCTGTTTAACTGAAGGCCACAGATCCATCACGCTTGGCTTTGTCCGATAAACCAATCTTTGATTGCAAGAAAGGCAGGATTCCACCTACAGATCAGGGTGTTTGGTTCAGGATTTGCCCCATGTGATTTGGGTCCAGAGGTACCAACTTTGGTTCCTGTGCTCCCTAAGCTCTCCCTGGCTCACGAACCAAGATCTGTTCAGTTTTCAGAGATACCTGGTTCACTGCAAAGAAAAGCCAACAAATGATGATGAATTGATCCCAAGCCACATAAACAGCTGGGAGTTGGGCTTTGGGGTTTCCAGTGATGCTGATTCAAAGTGCCATTACAGTGCCCAGAATGAGAAGACCTTCATCATCAGTAACTTCAGTCTGAAGTGAAGGTGAAGCCAAGAAGAGGAGTCTCAACCTAATTGGAAGAGCATCTCAGAGCGTGCAGGCTGGCTCAGGTGAAGACGCCAAGGCCTTTCCCATTCATCTTCACCTGCTGATAGACACAACTCAATGGATGGGGATGTAACAGGAGGAAAAAACTACAAAAGCAAAAGATTGCAAAATGAAGTTTTCACGCATAAAGATTGAGCAGGGAGGTGAAATCTTTGCACAGTGCAGCTCTTGGTGCTTAGGTGTAAAACAAACCCAAGCACCTAGAAATAAGCACAAAGAAAGCGAGCATCATTTATGAACATGTAAAATACAATGGAAAAATAGCTTGATTTAAAAAAACAAAACAAAACAATAAAAACGAAGACACAAAAGTCTTTTAGATAGGGTCTTCATAGAGACTTACAAGTGTGATGGCTCCTTAGGCACTCCAGCAGTGACCCCATGGGCATTGCGACAAGGGGCTGGGGAGTGATGGGGGCACAAAGGTATATGGGATGGCCTGACCTTGCTGCCCAGAGCGCTTCAGCCCCGCTATAAACTAGCTGCAGCCACTGCTTGAAGGGAGGAGGAATGCGGGTAGGTGGATACAGCAGCCCCTGTTTGAATTTCCTGGATGTCAGGCACGGTTAATGTTAGGGAGACAGAGGGAGAGCTGAAGTATTGGCCCCAATTCAACAAAGCACTTAAGCACAAGCTTAACTGTAAGTAGGTACTTAAGTCCCTCCTTATATAGCAGAACATATGTTAACGCCTCGCTGAAGCCTGTGTTAAGTGCATGCTTAAAGTTAAGCGTCTGCTTAAGAGCTTTGTTGAATCAGGGCTGTTGTTTACTTCTAAGGATTGATGTCCCCTGGAATACCCACGGTTCTGGTTGCAAACCTGATGCCTCTGTTTTCTCTTAATGTTATTAATAGAGTCACTCCTTAAAACGCACACAGTGGCAAATCTGCCATCACTGTATTCACAGGCAGCCAGCAGGTCCTTGCCCATGTCCATAGGGATTCCCCACGCTTTCCAGCACTTCCATTCTACTTTAGGGAGTTTAAGGGGAAGCAACAGGGCTCCAAACCGATGTGAAGCCACCAGGAACACAATTAATGTGAACTTAGCTTGATTAGAAGTGTTGAGAAGTCTTGAACCATCAGAGATTGCTTTAATATAAACTTGTAAATGACAAATTATTAATGCAAATGTGTGTATGTAAATAACATTAAATACAAAATTGTTCCTATTAATAGAAGAGCTATGTCAGGAAATCCTGAGCTATGGAAGGTTATTGGAATACAGCTTAACTCCACCATCAGGAGGGACATCTTAGGGAAATGAAGGTAATTCACAATTTGGGTGCTTTTCAAAGACACACAGCCTCCCAAGAGGATGAAACCCCATAGAAATTGCTCTCCTTGTTAAAATTCACTGCCTTGTATCTGGGAAAGCGCTGTTGGGATGCTCTCAGGGGCTACCAAGGCACAGAGCAGCATTTTGTGCCTCTATTCATCTCTTATTATTAACTGACTTTTGCCTGGTCGTTGGGCATCTCTCCCACACCTCGCACCCCTTTGGAACCCAAGCTGCTCACTCCATCACTCCAGGTGGGTCCTGGCATCCCCATGGAGGTCTCAGGGTGGACCTGAGGACCCATAGGGATTCCAGGGTGTCTCTGGAGGGATGGGCATCCATCCCAGCCATGGTTTCACTGCCCGGGGCTCGGGTCTGTCGCCAGCCTTCCTGGCCCTGCCGGGCGGTTTCCCAGCAATGCTGGAGACTTAGACCACAATAGAAGGAAATCACTAAAGCTGAATTGCTCCAAGTAAGTCCTCAGCAGGGTTTGACTGGTAAATATTTAACAAGGAGAACTCCCTATCCTCTCCTGGTACGTATTAAACTAATACATTTATTTTAACAAGGGAAATGGTTTCCCCAAGCTCCTGCTCAATTTGAGCCCCTGACTTGTACAAAGCCTCAGTAAGGTAGGCTTCCTGGGGCTCAGTAATTCACTGGGGCTAAACGAGAGATGGCTCTGAGCCATGAACTTGGAGTCTGGAGGCAACAGGACCTCCCCAAGGTTGGGAAGAGTTTGGCACTTGGGTTTCCATTCCCACCTGCCACCAGGCTGCTCCAATACCCAGCTCAGGACATCCCTCCCGTTGCCAGCTCCTGACCACTTCAGCCATCCCATGGAAGCCATGGAAGCAGGCTGACTGTAATCCATCACAGTTTCCCTGTGCTGGAAGCAGTTCACATGCCAAGTCCTCCCCACAGAGGCTTTGTGAAGCGCCAGCTCCATCAGCATCCATCCCATGCTCCCTTCGGTCCCCAGCCCTTCTTTCTGCCTCTCTTCCTGTGCTCAGATGGAGCTGGGTGTCATGGGCAAGGACATGATGCTGGGAGAGCAAGCAGCTCCCATCCTTTCTCCCTGGGCTGAGGTCCTTTAAGATGTCCAAAGCCAGTTATCCTCAGGAAACCCTGCTGAACCATCTCCTGATGCTTTCTGACCTAAACAGGACACACTCACATCTGTAGCCCCATACTTGGGGGCTCAGTGCTGGAGCTGGAGCTCTATCCCACTGCCAGGACTGGCTGCACCCCTCTGTGCCCCAAGCAGGATGGTGGCTGCCATGCCCTGAATGGCTCCCAGGACACGTCACCAGCGCCAGGGCTCTCCCTCTTCACCCACAGACACCCACAAACCGCACGGCTGCTTTCCCTGCCACGGCACTGCCATCGTGGGGTGCTCCAGGGATGGCCCCATCCCTGCTCCTGCTGCTGCCAAAGCAGCCAGCAGAGCCTGGCACTGCCTTTGCAGGCTGCAGGCAGGATGTGAAGCTGCTGGAGCCTCTCCTGCTCCCTCACCGATGGCTTTCAAGGCCCTGAAGGAAATGAAAAGCTCTGAAAGCAAACTCCCAGCTTTGCATCTTTGCTCCGAGCCATCCCATGACTGCAGCACTTCCACTCTGACTCACGGGCGAAAGGGCAGGTTCGAACAACTGTGGCCGCCTCTGCCAAGGCAATTATGACTCCTGGCGTCACGGCCCTAAAGTCTCTGGGAAACTTACCCCGCTTACCCCGGCTGCGGTGCCCATGAGCAGCCGGGGGTGATGCGCGGCGCTCCCAGGGGAGATGTGTGGAAACGGATGCGAGACCCTGCTGTGTGGGGAAGAGCTCCCTGGCTCCATGAAACATCTTCTACTCCGCAGCCTGCAGAGCTGTGGCTGCCTCAGCATCTCCCTCAGTGCATCACGGGTTGGGAGTGCTGAGAGATCCTTTCAGGTGATGCCATGAGCATGGAAACATCCAGCAGGAACCTGTTTTGGCCTGAGCGTCTGATGCTTTGCTTTTATCACCTTGACCTGACATCACATTTACCCTTCAACACCACCAAAAGTTAACCAGTGAAGTGTCTCTCCAGCTATCTCTTCCCTAAGTACTCCAGCCTGCCTTCAGTTCTTCACTGTATTTACTAACCTTCCCTCTTGAAAGGGTTGCAGCAAAACAAGGAAAACAGATGTTTTCCTGACCCTCACCATTAAGCAGGAAGCCCATCCCTGTCTATCCCAACCCACAGGCAGTGGTGTCTGATCAGGCCAACAGAACTGCACAAGCATCTGTTCAGAAATGCCCAATTTTGGTGCAAAACAGCAAACTGGATAGGAAACACCACTACAGCCGGCTCCTGTGCTGGCTGGAGATGTTGTGTGCATCCTATTGCAATTGTCCACAGTTGCTTTTTCCTCACGTGTTGTCTCACACCTATAAGCATTAATGTCAGGTCTCAAAACTCTGGGATGGATTCTCTTCATGCACCAGCATAAGTACAGAATAGCTTCATCAACTGGAATTAGTCCTGATGCATGGGCATGCAAGAGAAGCAGGGAGAACTCAGTTATTATCCCCGTTAGGACAGAAAGCTCATTTTCAGGCCTTTTCTCAATTTCCTTCTCACTGGACTCTCCACTCCTTGGACTCGGGGAAGTTCCCACTGAGTTCAAACCTTCTCCTATAATATTCCATGTGGCTGGGACAGGCAATGGGGATAGCTCCAGGTCTTATGACTTCTATGTAGCAGAGCATGATGCTACCTAGGAACCTCATACCAAGAACATCATCCATCTGAAGCTGACCTCTTGTGCTGGACTCCAGCCAATAGCACATTTTTGGAACGAATTTTGAGCCTTTTTCAAGGAAAATCTCCTGGGATGGGGTGATCTCACAGAATCAAGGCTGCTCTCCCTGCCTGATTCACGGAGGGATAACTAAGCCCATGAAGCATTCCTCAGCCCTTGTGTCACTCACTGATCTCTCACCCAATGCCTGTACTGAACTCAGGGATTGCAGAGGGAAGTCCCTTCTCCATCCCTGTCTCACCAGCACATAATATGCTGTGCAGGGTTTGCACCCTTGGAGAAATACATGTCACAACACCTCAAGGGAGTCCTCTAGAAATAGCCAGTCTCAGGCCCGTATGCAAAAGCCTCCAAACTTCTTCATTCACCTGAATTAACTTTTCTCTTTTAAACACATTTCACACATTGCAGATTTGGTTTTAGAATGCATCAGATTGAGTTAATGAGGTCAGATTAGTCCTACACTTGTTTCAGCTAGAGCCAGGGTGGCTGTAATAACAGCAATCCAACCTCTAACACCAATATGCCTCTAAGCACCCCCAGAATCTGTTGTGCAATGTTGACTTGCAAAGTAGGCAGGCAAATCGTGTGCTTATGCATTTTGTAAGGCTGGCACTCGGATGAGTACCACGGTGCATGGTAATCCCCAGGGATCACGGAGGTAATATTTTGAGGGGAGAGCTTCAAAGCAGAGCCTACATGATGCAGGAACTGATGCTGGCATGGACTTAGTTCCCAGCTATCATTTTCTCTCTTTTATTTGCTATTACAGCCATGGCTTCAAACTCAGCTGGCAAAGCAGAATGAAAGCAGATCAGAGGCAGTCAGTGCCACGGTTATAGGGGACGATTCCTCCTCCCTTGGCATGTGTGAACTGGGTACACTGAGAGGGAAGACCTGGAGTTTGTCACCCCCCAAACCAGGCTCCCAGGCACTTCCTGGGCTGTGTCCTTCATGCACAGGCCTCCTAGAGTACCACAGCAGCATCAGAGCTTCGCGTGTGCAAGTGCTGCAGTGGGGTGGGCACAGGCTGGAAAGCAGCAATGGCATGGGCAGCTCCAGAGGGCAGCTCAATGGGTGTCCAGAAAACAGCCCCAGGCATGTGCATGCAATGTATGATCATGCACCAATATACACAGACAAGAAAATGATGGTGGGCAGAGGTTTATACTAAACAGACAAGGTCCTATTGGGTTATGAGACAAAATAAGTATCACTTTGGTTAGAGCTAATTAAGAGCAGTTTTATAGGTGCAAGATCCCGCTGTGCCATAGACCAGTAAAACCATGCCTGAATCTTCCAATGGATGTGCACAAGGATGAGTGTAACACGTGGGCCAAACTCGTGCTGAAGGTGTGCTGGTGCCTGCTCATCTCACCTCGTCTGCACAACAGGGCACTGTACATGGGACCCGATTCCCCTCTCATGTCCACGCAGTGGACATTCAGGCATGACTCCACCTGCTTTAGGGGAGCGCAGTCTGATTCCCATCATGTCCAAACCCAAAATAGAGGGCCATGCTCCCAAAAAGCTGGACCAAATATATGGAATTGACTGGACAGAGTCTTTGCAGGTCAGTTTTGAGACAGCAGTGAAAGAGCAGTGCTCAGAGATTGAGTTTGCTCCATTTCCCTATGATCTGGCCACCCAACACCTCCACACTGGGCATCCAGAAATGGCATCAAGCAGCAACAGCCAGAGCCAGGCTTTGGGTTTTCACAGCTCAACACCAGCAGAACGGGCAGGAGGCCGTTTCCAAGATGCCAAAAGGGAAACACAGTGATGGGACTCACGCTTCCTGTCTCCCCATGCACAGCCAGTGAGGGCAGTGCTTGGTTAAACCATTGCCGGGGGCTCAAGCTCATGTTCCCAGACCAAGGCAACGTTTTTAGCAGGCCAGTTTAAACCATCAATAATTGTCTGTTCAACCCCTGCAAGCTCCCGATGCTATGTAAACACAAGTGAATTAAAATGATTTTTTTTCCATCGCTGTTTAAAATGTGTGATGCTTTTTCTAAAGGGCCCCACAAGCGAAAGGGAGAGGCGGGGGGTGGGAGTCTGAAACGGTTCCCTGGACCCCAGCCAGGGCCCAGCGAGTACTTTATATGTCCCTTCAAGCTGGTCAGAGCACGGGGCTTTAAGAGGCTTTGAACACAAACAGCGTTAGGTTGGTTAAGTCCTGCTTCGAGCATCCGAGATGTAAACAGATTTCATTTGAACCAGGCTTAATGTAAGTGGGGTTACAGAGGCACAGCTGATGTCGCCATACATCAGAAGTGGTGTATATTTAGGGTGGCAGTGTGCAGTGAGCAGCATAGGTGCCCCAGCACCAGCACTGACCCCCCCCCCCGCCTCCATGGGCACCCCAGCATCCCCAGTGCTCCTTTATCTGCAGAGTGGAAAGAGCTGACCTGCTTCACAGAGCAAACCTGGAATCAATTAATGTCTAGCCTGCGTTTAGGAGAGGCAAAACACTATATAAACATTATGTATCATTTAGCTTCTGAGGAAAAGCCATCGCCTGACAAAAGGGGCCTCTCCTCTTTATTTTGTGTAGCCCCGTTTACACCGGTGCAGCTCTCCTGGCTTTTTTGGACTGGTTGCAATTTACACCAGCCCGAAGTGCAGGGGCAGCCAGCTCCCAAAGCACATTAATTTCCTTCGTTAATACACAGGGCTCTGTTTGCTGTGAACCCCCATTTCATATCTGGTTGCTCTGTGAGCCTCCCCAGGACAAAGCCAAAGGGCAGCATCACTCCGTGTGTGTTGGGCACGAAAGACACCGGTCAAAGGGGTGTTTCACACTGCCCAGCCTATCCAAAGGGGTTGAGCAGCCTCCTGATACATTCAGACTATGCAGGCAGCATTTCTGGAGGGGTGAACGGTGTGGGAATGGCGAGGGGAAGGTCAATGCCCCACATCCCACCGGTTATCCAGCTCACTGGGCCATACCCCGTGTAGCTGTCGGAGAAAACCAGGTTTTCATCTTGTTTCTCCACTAAAGGGTCGCACCATGCATTAAAGCACCGCACGTGTTCCCATCATGTGGGGGAGTTTTAGGAAGTCTCCCTCGTAAACCACAGAATTGTTACAAATGAAAACAAGCAAAACCAAATCGAGCAGGAGCTCGTGCTGTTGGTTTCTCCCCAGCCCTTTTACAAGGAGCTCCTGTTAGCAGCCCGCAGCCCTCTTGCACCAGCCACCCTTTGGGGCACAAACCCACTGCAAACAGCAAGCCAGGGCTGGCATTGAAAGGGATGCTTTGGAGAACCATGAGACCTCTGGGATCCAGAGGCAGGCAGGGCCATGGCAGCAGCAGGAAGAGCTCTGCTCACTCAGCCCACCTCCATGCAGCCTCTGCTAATCCCTGTTGCCTGCATGACCACGATGGGTCAGGGTGGATGATTCATCATCTCAGGCACATCAGGCACCACCATCAGGGTCCCTGTGCCAGGGCTCTGGGGCTGTAGCTCTGTACCAGTACACCCTGTGCTGTGCAGAGGAACGGCTGCTGCTCTGCAGCACTCCTCTTTCCTTCTCCAATTACCCAAATCCATGCGGCGTGTTTGCGTTAAATCTGCCAGATGAACCCAAGCGGGTTGCTCCAAGATGCTAATCAGCATCAGAGCACAGACATGAGCTGCTTCATTCAGAGGTATCACAATCCATTCCCTTAACATGGCTTTGCTCCAACTCAGCAGCTCCTTCCCTATGCTGAGGTTGCTTGGTCTTAGAAAGAGGGAGCTGGCAGGGAGAGCGCTGGGGGCTTGGGCTCTATTCCCAGCCTTGCATCCACAATGGTGATATCAGAGTGGCAAAAACTCTCTTTGATGTCATCCATAAGCAATCTGACATCTTCACCTGCAGTATCTTGAGCTGCAAAAAGAACAACCCCAGGAAGAAGATGCTGTTCCCAAGGAGGCGACCCTTGGGACTGTCACCCTGTAGACCCCTCCATGTGCTTCACACTGGCTATGGGCTGGAAATGGGGTTGTCTGTGACCCCTATCCCTAATGCACTTTTAGAGCAAGCAGACATGCCAGGCAGTGCTGGAGTTCCAGGGCACTATGGGGATGGGGATGCCGTCCCATGGGAGGTAACCCAGGATCTTCCAGCACGCATCCAGGCAGGCAGGTCTGGCAGGGACCCAGCAGGGACACCCACCCTTGCCCTTGGGACCCAAACCACAGGCCCAAATCGGTCACCCAGTCTAATACTCGGATCAGTGATTCTGAACAAGAGCACTCAACCAAGCCATTCTGAGCTGGTTAGTTTTAAATGACATTTGCTAAGGGCAAGAATGAGCAGAAGAGCTGGGGGGAAACAGGGAGGCACGTTGCTCCAATCATTTACATCTCAGTGACAGCTTTACTGCATCCATTTCAAGTCAGCTTTGCAGAAGCCCTTTATCAAGCAGTGCACAGCTCTCGTGCAGACGCTGCAGCGCGTGTTTCAAGCCTGTAGAAGCATTTTGGATACGTCATAGGGATGGGCTGTGAGAGCATGGAAAGGAGCACGACCTCCCCTGAGAGCCTGCAGACAGCGAGTCCAAGCCGTTTCTGGACGGGGCTCTTGGCTTGACATGATCAGAAAGGATTTCTTGTTAAACTTCTCTTTGAAGTTAAACAAACTCAGACACAACACATCCAAACCCATCAAGAGGGTTTCCCCCACCTTTAGCATGCTTCAACCGCTATGTGCCATCATCACTGTATCCTGGGCTACATCCAAAGGAGTGTGACCAGCAGGTCGAAGGAGGTGATCCTGCCCCTCTGCTCTGCTCTTGTGAGACCTCACCTGGAGCATTGTGTGCAGTTCTGCTGTCCTCAACATAAAAAGGACATGGAACTGTTGGAACAAGTCCAGAGGAGGCCACGAGGATGATCAGGGGCTGGAGCACCTCCTGTATGAAGACAGGCTGAGGAAGTTGGGGCTGTTCAGCCTGGAGAAGAGAAGCTGCATGGAGACCTCATAGCAGCCTTCCAGTATCTGAAGGGGGCCTATAGGGATTCTGGGGATGAACTGTTTATTAGGGACTGTAGTGATAGGACAAGGGGTAACGGGTTAAAACTGAAACAGGGGAAGTTTAGATTGGATATAAGGAGGAAATTCTTTCCTGTGAGGGTGCTGAGGCACTGGAATGGGTTGCCCAGGAAGCTGTGAATGCTCCATCCCTGGCAGTGTTCAAGGCCAGGTTGGACAGAGCCTTGGGTGAGATGGTTTAGTGTGAGGTGTCCCTGCCCATGGCAGGGGGGTTGGAACTGGATGATCTTACTGATTCCAACCCTCACTATTCTATGATTCTATGATTGTATGAATCCTATCAGCTGCATGTATGATGAGCCAACCAAGAAGGCAAATAGGATGCACAGCCTGGGCTGGTATAAAAATAAGCAAGGAAGGAAAAGGTAATTTCTCCTCCATTGAAGGTTCATCCACAGCTTGTGCTATTCAACATCTGACATTTGCAGCCAGCGCTCCCCACTCACAGCTGACCACAGCCCACCTGCTCCAGAGTGACTTGGTTGCTCGTGTTCTTCCCCTGCTCTTTCAGCATCTCCTGTTTCTTCAGCACACGCAGCAGCCGCCTCTGGTGCTTTGCAGTCCTTGCACTTCTAAGGCAAACCCTGCCGGTGGCAGACAGCAGGGATGTGCGTGAGTCCCGCAGCTCACAGGTGGTGGGGGAGAGAGGGGTCAAGGAGAGATCCTGAAGAGGAGGTTGCTCAGTGGGATAAACATGACCAGGAGCACGTGGCTGCTCCTAAACCCATCCATCTTGCACTGTAAGTCCGTCCAAGCATCGACCTGCAAATGTAAGAGAGAGCAGAGAGTGAGTTCCAAACCACAGCATAACTCAGAAGCTGTATGAAATCTTCCTCTTCCTTTTCTTTCTCTTTATAAACTGAGCAGTTTCTCTGTTCCTCAGAGGTGCGGGTTTAAATCAGCTACTACAGCTTCACAGATTTACCCCTCTGAATTTGCAATGCTGGGTAAGGAAGTTTGTCTATCAAAGCAATTGTTCCCAGGGATCTGGAATAGGAAATCACTGCTGAGCAGTTCATACTCTCCCTAATGAAACCACAGGTTAATCAAATAGCTTCTTCAGCAGCACTCAGTCATTTGGCTGAGACAGAGTAGAAAATGCTCTGTACTTGCAGTCACCAAACTGAACAGCTTGAGGAAGGCAGCCTTAACCTGCCCCAGTTTTTAGCGTCTCTGGTTTTGGGATCTCCATCCATGTCCCAGCGTGGCAAATACAAACATCAGCAGGAGCAGCAGGATGAGGGTGTGCATCACTGCACCATCTGGCCAAGAGTCTCTGTATAAACCTGCACAAGGAAAAACAAAGGTGTGCTCCACGGGCGAGGGAGATGCTCGGCAGGGATGAAGGCTGGGAAGTGGGGCTGGGGATGCGGGAGGTGACGGCCTCCCTGGACCACCTCTGAAGCA
Source organism: Pezoporus occidentalis (assembly GCF_034315485.1). Lineage (NCBI taxonomy): Eukaryota > Metazoa > Chordata > Aves > Psittaciformes > Psittacidae > Pezoporus > Pezoporus occidentalis. The sequence continues at coordinate 2,290,856 of NW_026915888.1, forward strand.
GCTCCCTTACCTGCATCCACAGGGTTGTGCTGGGAATTAAGGGGAGGGAAGGGGCAGCCACCACGATGCAGAGGCTGTGGCCATGCGTCGGTCTCTTAGACTGGGAAATGGTTCTCGTAGGGCTCAGTGGTGAGTAAGTGGCAAGACCAAGGGCTGCCTGTTGGTCCTGGAAGCATCACACCCAGCACTGTCCATCCATCCATCCATCATCTCTGACTGCCAGCAGCATCTCAGGTTAATGCTTTGGATCGCATCCAGCTGCTTGGATGGTACTGCTTGGAGGGGAAGTTTGTGCAGAGCTAGAACAAGGGGCTTTTCCCCTGTCCTCTGCCTGCCAAGATCCTGAGATGGGTTAAGGATTCCTGCAGCAGCTCCCTACTTTTGCAAGTCATACTTGTCCTAGGTAATCATCCCACCACGCTACGCATGGGATGGGCAGCACCCAAAAGAGACAGCACACAGAGCTGTGCTGTCTGCAGAACCACCTCAGAAAGCCCAAACCAACCACCCTAAACCCATGGAGATTCCTGGAGGAACCAATGGAAGGTTTTCCTGCCTCTGTGCACACGGAGGCCGCTCCAGCAGGCGCAGCAGGGAACAAAAGCCATTCAACCCCCAAATTCAGGCGGCATTTTTGCCATGTTATGTCATGGCATGGGGCAGGTTTGGGCTGTGGCATCTGGTCATAAAGCAAAGCAGCCACCCAGGGCTGGGGGCGGCAGGAGGGCTGTAAGAGTGCCTCCCATGCAGGACCATCACATCAGCTTCAATTGCCAAGGCTTCTCCGGCTGCTTCAGGAACCACTGTGGAGTCCTCTGAGCTTTTATTAAGGAGCTTTGTGGTCTGCAGTCTGCACAGGCAGTAAACTACATGGGAATTAATCCCAAATATATTTGTAAAGGAGCAAAAAAGTGTTTTTTTTCCCTTCCCCCCCCCCCTTTTTTTTTTTAAGGAACAACCTGGCATTTTGGGAGTTTATTTTGAAATTGAAATGAGGATGAATGGGGCCTACACTAAAAGAGGGATTGCAGCAAACAGAACGTCTCTGTATGGAATACAACAAGGAAATTATTTCCTCAAGGTGGAAATTTATTGCTCCGAGGTGGAAGGCAGAGTGTTTTAAAGAGGTTTTTAATTAATAAAGGGAAATGTGCCAAGAATGTGTTGCATGTCAGAGCTCCCTGCATTAAATACTGCTAACCTGTTGAGGGCTAATTGAAGCTTTAATTAATAAACACCAATGCACACAGAGGCATAAACAGCCTCCTGCACCTTCAGCAGAATGCATTCAGCCCTAGCACACGCTAAAGCAAGTTTCAGGCAAAGAGATGCTGTCTCTTGGGATGCCAAGTGGCTCAGGGCACTTGTCCCATCAGGTCAGGACACAACAGCAAGGACCAAATGCCCCTGGAGCTGGGAAGCAGTGGTGCTGCAGGGTTTTGCGGGGCATTTATAGCATCCCTGGAACAGGAAAGGGACTGTGAGAGCCTGAAGAGTTTTCCTCTTCGGTGTCTTTCCCTTGGTAGTGCCATTCGAGGCATTCCCACCCCAAGCCAGGATGCGATTTCCCAGTGGCCCCAGTCCCTCAGGTGTTAAGTCCCATTGACTTCCACCCACCCCTAGTGCTGCATGGCCCAGGTTTTCCAAGGCATTTAAGCTCTTTAAACTTGCAGGTTTGTGCCAAGCAGGGCTTTTTTTTCAAAGCACCTCAACATTTAAAGTGTCTCAGGGGGGGAACGGTGCCAAATCTTATCCTATGCAGCTTCTTCCTTGCAGTCCCCAGATGAGGCATCTCCTGGCTCAGTTCCTCATGTGCATAGCGTGAGGCTCAACCCAACAAACACATGCTTACCCTCATTTAAATGCCCCCCGGTTTTGCCACGCATCCATTTGCTCCCTTATAATCAGCCAACCCAAACTGGAGCATCTGATCCCCCATGCTTAACCCATTCGTTATTTCATGCCCTCCTACGTGTCCCCCCTTCTCCCAGTGACACAGAATAATTAACATATAAAAGTCCGGTGACAAGTGAAGTTTACGATGCAAACCAGAGGAACAGAGGCTCAGAAGTGAACATTATAAGAGCCCTGTGCCCATAAACATCCCACTTCTGGTGGGCTACCCAGCCAATTAATCACACACAGAAATGCTGGCTGAGCATTCGTGGTCCACATAAGCTCCTTGCTGCAAAACAAACCTCCAGAGTGGCCAGGAGAAAACTAAGGAGGAGGTGGTGTGATGGAGGGAAAAATACACGTGAAAAATACATGAGCAAGAATAGGATGTGGTCTATGTCCTATAGGCTGGGTTTTTTTGGTGCCTACTTTGCTGTAGTAAAAAGTCAAATCTCTCCTCTTCCTTTGGGGAAGAAGAAACAGGGGGAAAACCAACAGCCAAGCTGCTTAAAGAATCAGGAATGATAAGTTTTTGCCTTTCCTCATGAGCTGCCACAAGCATCAGTCCCTATTAAGCCAGGCAGCCCCCAATACCTGGGTACAGCAAAGCCTTCCCCTCTTCCTGGGCTTGGGATTCCCCATGTCTGCTGTGATTTAACCACTGACCAGCGCTTTACCTTCATCCTGCTGCTGTGCTTGATGAGCTTGAGTAGGTGGGAGGTCTGAAGACCTCTGTTTGTCCCTTCCAGGTGGGTCCAAGTGGTGGTGCCCATGGGCAAGATGTGCTGGAGGAAGGCAATGAGGGGGATGATGGCATCTGAGCTGTTGTAGCCGCTCTTGCAGTCTCCATCACTCCCAAGTGATGGGATCCATGAACAGCTTCAGCAAAAGCTCAGTGTGATGAAGAAAGCATCCGTGACTTGTACAAAGGAGGAGGTGACCCCAGGCAGGTGCCTGTGGCTGCCAAACCCCATGCACCAAACCAGCAATTCCACATTCAATATCCCCAGCAACATCCCTCTGCCCATGGGGACCATTTCAAACGCGAGCCAAGCTCACCCTGCTGCAGCCATCGTCATGGCTCACTGCCCAGCACAGGAAGGTCCTGGCCACTTCCCAGCACATCATGCACCCCACTGGCCCCTCAGAGCCATTCGCTTCCCTTCACAGAGCCTGGTCCTGCAGCCAGAGCTCTCAGAAACGTCCAGCATTCGTGACTGGGTTTCTTGACATTAGCCAGGCCTGGCTATATATTACTGGGATATATAATTAAGGCTCAGAGGTCTGCATACAGTAGCTGGCTTGTGTAAGACAAGGAAATCAAGGAGCATGACCAAAAGGGATTTTTCAATGTAAAAATGAAGTATTAAAAGGGTGCTTAAACTATATCTGTGCTAAAACCACAGGGAGAAAAGGGCTGCCATGGAAAGGGCTGAACAATTGCATGTTAAGAATGATCATTATCGGATAAGTGAAGGGATCTGAGGCTGAAATGCATTCCATCCAGGCCCTGGGCTAGAGCAGGCAGTGGCACAGGGAAGGAACAGCAGGCTGGAAGCCACCCTGAGCATCTGTAGGGCCTGGACCCCCATCCCCTCCATCCAGCCCCTCCTGGGTACCGAACCTCACCTCCAAATAGGAACCCCAGCACAACAAGCAGCAGCGGTTGGTCCCCACAGCCAGGGAGATGGTGCTGGTGGAGATGATGCAGATCATGAGCATCGCCCAGGAGGGAGGCACAGAACTCGGTGCCCTTCTGCTATCAGAAACAAGGGCAGAGCTGGAGGAGCTCTGACAGCCCTGCCTGGACTCCTTCCAGCGTTCATGTGCAAACGAATTGTCAGCTCCTCACCAAAGGGTCCAATCCTGCAGCAGATCACCAGCCCGAGCAGCGCTGACACGAGCACAGCCTTTGATGTCAATGGGGTAGCTCACACCCATGTCTGCTTCTTGCCGTGGTGGAAGACCTGAAGGTAGCTCACGCAGAACTCATCGGGCTCAGTTAAGTGGCAATCCCTTCGTCAAGCTGAGGGTGGAAAGGCCAGAGGAGATGCGCACGCCTCTGAGTGTGAAGCGCAAGGCTGTCAAAACTGTGCTTTGCATGACTGGAAAGCACAACGAGGAGAGGACCTGGCAGGCTGTGAGGCTGGGCATGGAGGCTGTGCTGGAGCAGGGATCAGGCAAAGCCAGGAATTGTGCTCATCACCAAAGAGCGGGGACGCTGCAGGCACCCCTGAGCCACGGCCAAGCCGCTGTGGGGACAGAGAGCAACAAAAAACTCTGGTCCAATGGGATCTGCCCTGTGGTTTCCCTGTGTTGAACCCCAAGGGCTGCTGGTGGGGCTGTGACCACTGGCACAGCAGCTGGGAAACATCCCAAGGGATGCTTCGATGCCTCCAGCCCCATCCCGGAGTTGGGAATGTGTCACAGACAACAGGGAAGCATCTGGGAAGTAACCACGTCAGTCTGTCCTTCCAGCCTTGAGGAGCTGGGTGAGGACACATCCTCTTCGACCTTCTGATGTCCAAAGAGCCCTTGATGAGAGAGGTTAATTAAGAGCAAACCAACCTCCTCCCCAGGCGCTCCACCACTGCCCCAGTCTGGGCAGCCAGGAGGATGAAGGGGAAGGGCAGGAGGAAACCCAGCACAGCCTGAGCCTAACTCACAAACCAGCACAGGCTGCTGCTTTCTAATCTGACCCTGCAGAGCTGCCTGTGGGGACTCCATCCCCAGAGCCCTCCCAGGGCCAAAGTCACCCCTTTCAATATGATTTTGGCAGTTTACTGGGCCTGAGCTCCCACTCTAGGGAGAGGAAAGGATTATCCCTGGCCCTGGTTCAGAGGCAGTCCTGTGAAGGTGTGATCTCCAGCCTCGCAGGACCGGAGCAGTGATCCCAACCGCTTCGCATGCTGCCAGCATCCTTCCTGCTCGGCTCTCTCAGCCTTTGCTTTTTAATTTCCTGTGGTCACAGAGCACCATATGAGGGTCTCCCAGGGTCGGTGTTTCCCACACTGGGTTGGGGGGAACACAGTGAGTTCAATCAGTCTCTGCACAGGGAAGTTACCTGCAAGGAGGAGCTGGATTTCATGATGGATTATCCACATATTTCAAGCCACAATCAGTGTTAAAGCAAAGAAAACCCCAAATATCCCAGGGGAATATTTAAGCTGGTGGCTGCCAGCCATGAGCTGAGCCTTGCAGTGAAGAGGCAAATGGGATTAGATTGCAGGAAGAGCATTGGGGTGCAGGCACATGGGGACCAAACACCAGCCAGCACAGCCAGGAAAGCTGCATACTGCTTGACCTGTATCATTATGGAGCATCACGTCACCTGGAAAAGACCCAACCCCTGCACCCTGGCTACTTTTGTTCAGAGCAGAGCTGATGATGCTTTTCACAGGAGAAGGTGCCTTAGGCTGTTTCCTGGCCCAAATCCAGCGCCTGTCATTAAATCCTTGCTGTGTACATCTGCTGTGAAGCTCCAGCTCTGTCAGGGAAGCTCCCTCCCCATGGTCCTCAGCATCCTGCACTCACCACACACCAGCAGCACAGTGCTGGTGGAGAAGAGCTGGGGAGATGCAGCAGCATGGAGAGGCTGCAAGCTGGGTGCTGTGGATTTAAGGAGCTACACGGAGGTGGGTCAGGGCTCCTCAGCATCACAGGGCTGAGATGCTGCTGAGATGGGGCTGGAGGTGGAATTCAATGGGTATTCATTGCAGTTTTGGGATGCGCTTCAGAAATGCTGAGAATCTTGTCCATAAAAAGCACCACCCCAAAATAAAAGGTTCTTTTACCATGAAGGAAACCCCTGGGTTCCGGCAGGGTGAAGCTTCCCAGCTCACACAGGGCAGCAGCCAAAAAAAACCAAGCAGGGATGGAGGCAAAGGCACTGCCTGGGAGCCCTGAGGGAACCTCTTCATGGCATCAGCAGCAGCAGGATTTCACTGGTGAGGCTGCCCTGCAGCCAGCACTCGCTGGAAAAGAAAGCAGAAGCCGTTTATTCCCTATTTTCATTCTATTATTGTTGGTGTTGCACAGCAACGCTCGCAAAAGGCACTCACAAGTCTGTGGGATGCCCAGAAGTTAACAGGGAATTGTGGCTAAACAAGTGCTGACCTAGAAACGCCGAGTGCTTCAAAGACATCCTGCCCTTTTCGGGGTGTTTTTGCCTCTTTGCTGCTCAGGCTCCTCCAAGCACCACGGCTGCACAGCTCTGCCATAGCTGGACGCTGCAGCTCTGCAGCAAAATTGGCTGGTGGGGATTCTTTTTGCCTCGGAGTATGTAAATAAACATCAATATTCTAAAGCAAAGACCTCCCAGTAGCTAAACGTTATTTATCTTCAATTTCTCTGAAAACTAAACAGCTTTGTCACATCTGTACAATAATAAAGAAGCAAATCACAGTGGAGGAATTTGATGTGATTGGTTTTATTCGGAGCGCACGCGTTCGGTACCCATTGCTAACAACAGAGTTTTCACAGCTCGTTAGAGATGTTGTTACAACTTTGGGGGAAGCTCCTTTCACACCCCCACCAGTGACAGGAGACATCCCAGCCTCCCTGTTTGTTTTAGCTCTGTTCATCCCTCACAACAGTGACCGCTTCCAACCATATCAGGGAAATACTTCACTGGGGAAAGGCACTTTGTGAGCAGCGAACTTGGAACTCAGAATTTGGGTCTTTTTAGGTCTGAATGCGATCCCCCAAGTAGTGTTACCAATAATAAATACCAACATAGAACCATAGAATAGTTAGGGTTGGAAAGGACCTTAAGATCATCCAGTTCCAACCCCCCTGCCATGGGCAGGGACACCTCACACTAAAGCATCTCACCCAAGACTCTGTCCAACCTGGCCTTGAACACTGCCAGGGATGGAGCATTCACAACCTCCCTGGGCAACCCATTCCAGTGCCTCAGCACCCTCACAGGAAAGAATTTCCTCCTTAGATCCAATCTAAACTTCCCCTGTTTCAGTTTTAACCCGTTACCCCTTGTCCTGTCACTACAGTCCCTAATGAAGAGTCCCTCCCCAGCATCCCTATAGGTCACCTTGCTTCCTGTGACCAATTAGCACATGACAGTGCACTTGCTAAGGATTAACAAAAAATACCTTTCTTATTTTATCCACAGCAACACTCGCGTGGCAGCCACTGGCATTTTGCATCCCACATATCTGAGAGACCACACACCTCGCGTACACCCCCCGATATAGACGCTGGCGCTCGTGGATCTCCCTTCTCAGTAGCTGATGGCTGTGTCATGCGAGCAATGCACTCAGGCATTTGGGAGGTGTCAATCTCCCCCCTGCAAGAGCTGCTTGCAGGGCATGACAGTACACGTCGGGGACACTGCAGCGGGATTGCGGAGCCCAGAGGCCCTTCTGCAAGCCTTAAGCAGGTTGAAACCTCCCTGCCGGCAGTGGAAATCTGTCTCGGTGAGGATCATCGGATAAAAACAAAGACTTTGAAACCAAGGCAGAAATTAAAGCTCGTCAGAGGGATCTGCAGCTCTTGGAACAATGTTGGCGATGAGTAATTGTAGCTACAGAGGGGGAAAAAAAGGGTGAGCATAGCTCCAGAAGAGCCCAGCTTAGCAAGAATCCTGCTAATGCCGCTTCCTTCACTGCCGGCAGCTCTGGATGGTGCCTGGATCCAGCGGGTATGAGTGTTACAACACAAATAATGGCTCAGTCCCACAAGATGATGAGTCCTGACCTGGCCCAGCCACGCACTCAGCCACGTGCTGCACTTCATGGTGTGAATCTGGGCTCTTTTTGTACTTGCTGGACCAAAAGCTAAAGTTTTCAGCAGCTGCAGGACCCAGTGCTGCATCTGAGATGGGGAAGGGTTCTCAGGCAGCCACACTGCTGCTGGGCTGTGTGTGCAAAAGGGCTCAAAGAGCCAGCAGACAAGCACAGAAGAAACACTGAACTGCAAAGCTGTAATTGCCAGTTGAGCTGCAACTCCAAGGAAGCAGCAGCAGCTTGCACTGATCTCACCAGCACCCCTTGTACTTGCCATGGGTCGCTTGCAGAGATGAAGGGACCAGTTCAGAGGGACTGATCCAGCCTGGCTGCTCTCCCACTGTTTGAAGTGCAGAGATGTATAAATCTATAGTAGGGAAGTGCCTGGGCACGGAGCAGGCTCCTGTGGGCCTGGGGAACACCGACCCCTGTGGCTGGGCTCCTGCTTTCATTCCAGCTTGTCAGAGGTTCTAGAAAAGCACTGTTCAAAACTTACTTGTTGGTGATTTATCTGCTACATCCGTGTGCAGTGCCAGCGCCAGCAAAGGACAAGCACAGGCATCCAGAGGGGTCACAAGACTAAGATCTTAAAGGCCAAGAAAGCTAAGCCACTCTTTACAAAGCATCCTGTCTCAGGAGATTTGGGAAATAAGGGTTACAAGGAATGAGGGATACCATTTACATAATACTGGTGGACGCCGTATTGAAGTGGTTTACATCCTGGTTACACTGAGGCAGCAGCTTTGTCAATAAACTGAGCCAGCTTCACATCTCTTTTGGTCAGTCCACCGCAGTCGTGGGAAATCAGAGTTATCTGAACCTGTCAGGAAAGAAAAAGAAAGGGGTTACAAAACCATTCTCATCTCAGACACAGTCGAGCAGCAATTCATCGGGAATGCTGCGTGCCTCTGGCAAGCTGGTTTTACATGATGCTCCCCACCAGCAGCGAGCTGGATGCTCACTGCTCATGTAAACCAGAAGACGTTGTAGGTGGGGATGCTCAACAGAGCCTGAAGTGTAACCAAAGTGAGCCCCTTCACAGAAGAAAACAGGCTTGGTGTTCTTGGGCTTCACCCAAGAAGAGGCGTCTGATTAAATAACTCACTCTTCACGTTTAAATCCCACGGATGGGTTTCATGAAGAACCAAGCTGCCAACGGCCCAGTCAGGGGCTCCAGAGTTTGGTTAAAAACCCAGCACCCTGGAGGTGAAGAACTGGTTAAGCCTGGTGCAGATTAATTCCAAGAAGGGAAACAAACAGGCTGGTGCGTTCTGCTGTGATGCAGCTGCCTGCGCCGGTTTGTGCAGACTAAGGCGGATGACGCGTTGCATTTGTCTCACCTTCGACTGGGATTTTGGGCAAAAAGATGAATTGTGAATAGTCTGGAAACACCCAAAAATGGTGAAGAGCAGGTGAGTAGGTCTTTGCCCAGTGGTCATTTAATGTCCCCTTAAACAGGGGGACCTGAAGGGCTGATGGAGAGGAGCTGGTGCGGCGATGCTGCCACAGGGAATAGAGGTGGAGATGTCCTGCTCTAGTGATTCCAAGCCACAGGCTGCTTGTCCATACCTCCTTTCAGTGTATTTTTACCAGTATGGCTATATTCACCAAATGCTAAACCAACTTGATACAATGCAATGAGAAGTATTAGGAAATAAAAATAAAGGGAGAGCAATAATTTCCCCTTTCACACAGCACCTTTCATTCGAGGGTTGCCATGTACCTTGTAACTCTTGTGAACACGAGACCACCATGAGTTAGGTAATATTATAAACAAATGTTATAAGCTGCTATGTAGAGACATGGGAGCCTATAAGGTTTAGAAAATCAAACCTAAACTGAGAGTGCCAGGCTCCCATTTAGGTACCTACACAGACACCCTACCACCCTACACTGCTGGGCTCCTGACTTGCCACACAGAAAGGAATGAGAGTTGGTGAGTAGTTTCCAAACAGTGATTTATTCAGGATGGCTAAATAAGAGTTTAAAGGCTTCTATTTGATTTTGAGAGGTGAAGTTACAGGTCCAAACCATGCAGCTGGCGGCAACCACAAAGAGCTTGATTCTTGATTCCTCACCACTACAAATATCTCGGTGTCTCTTTAAAATCTCAAATCTCTTTATAAAGACACAATCTATTTCCATTCCCTTATCTTGTATATTATAAGCTACAGGCAGAGAGTGGTTTGGTCTCCTTAACTTGCCATGCCTGTAAATAGAGCTGGTGAACACGTTACCTTGCTGTAGACATTAAACCATTCCGGGTGGTGATTCATCTTCTCTGCTTGTAGAGCAACACGTGTCATAAATCCAAAAGCCTAAGGAGAGAAAAAGCAAAGAGGAAAATACTCCCTTGCCTGCCAAGACTGGCAGGGGATCTGCAAGATTCACTCCAAAACTCCTAGAGATGCTCCAGATTGCTGTACCTCAGGTTTGTGTGTGCTAAAGGAGCATTTCAGCGTCTCACACCACTGGAGCATTTCCTGAGACTGCTGAAATCATCTCCTTCAGACCCTGGTAAATCACTGCTCAGGGCTACTTCCTCCAGGATTCAAAGCCATTGCATGAGATCAATGATTTCACCTCTGGCATCCAACAGTGCTTTTAAACATCCACCCCAAACCCTTCATCACTTACTGCATCTTAGAAACGTGTCATTTCTAATTAAGCATCATGCCACAGTATTACTGCTACAACTTCAAGGAACTCATCCTTCCATGTAACTATCTTTGCTGTTTATTTTACTGGGGGAGGAAAAAGGGACAGGTGGGTTTGCCCCTCTGCTTTAGGAGAAAGCATTTCCCCTTTAAATGAACTAAAATAGGTTTCCCCATGCTCTGCCCCTATATTCTGCACGGCACGCTCCCCCAGGACGCAGGTTTTATCACAGCCCCAAGAAGAAACTAATAGCAGGCTCATGCAAAAATACTTCGGGGCAAATCACTGCATTATGAAGAAAATTAGAATGTCCATGTAAATCAAGGATGCAATTACACAGCGGGGCCCAAAGGGCCTCGGTCCGTGAGCAGGACGCCTCTAAGTCAGCGGGCTTTGTTCATACCCGGCTCCATCCACTGAGGTTCAGGACTTGAATTAACAGGCAAAACTAAAGTAACATCCACATTATAGTCTGGTTCATATTATAACACAAGCTCAACAAAACTCTACCTGATTTAGGTAGGTTTTTAGTGCTAACTTATGGAAGAGAACGTACATAGCCCGCATTCTGCCAAGCGATGGCCATTTCAAACAAACATGTGGTCAATGAATAACATATAATGGTTGATAATAGTTTCAAGTCTTTTTTCCTCTCACAAATTACAAAAACCTTTAAGTAAAGAAAGGAATTGGTGCCTGGATGAAGTATGACTTTGTTAGCTGCTTTGCCAGTCAAACGAACGCAAACGTTATAATCAGAGAAAATCATTCCAATGAGGTTTGTCATTTGGAAATCACCAAACTGTCAGCAATTAAAAAGCTTTTTTCTTTGACCCAAGAGCATTCCAAAATTCAGGAAAACCTGACTTCCCTCGGTTTAGTTTTACTTGGAGCGAACAACTGCTTTTAAAAACTGCAAATGTTTCAGCAGCAGCTTTTGAAGCAGAAAGCTGCAAGTTGTGCATTAGATGTCTGAAATGATTTGGGAAACTTCTGCCTTAATAAAGCCAAATGATTATTTGATTTAAATGGTTTTAGAGTGTCCATACAAATGCTATTTCCAGTACAGGAACCTATAACAGGAATGTCCCCAGAAGTTTAAAACAGCAACTGGATTGCCTTTGTACAAACAATGAGAGTAAAAAATACACATTGTATTTATGAAGATCCCTACTAGGTTCATGTTTGCTCTACTGGTGTCTGTCCATCCCAGGTACTCCCCCGCCTATGCATACACACAGGTTACACTACACAAACACAATTCATTGACTGTGTGATAATAATCGTTGCCCCAATGGAGTGAACCATGCAAGCAAACGAGTCCACTAAATTAATCTGCTCTGCAGACTTTCCTTCACACTTTGTGACTACAAATCCTCCCAGTTAGTGGACCACCAAATCCTTTCCAAACGGTGCACCACAACAACCCACCACCTCTTCCCCTGCAGACAGCAAAATGTCTTCAAGGTGCATAAAAGGGATGCTAGGGAGGGACTCTTCATTAGGGACTGTAGTGACAGGACAAGGGGTAACGGGTTAAAACTGAAACAGGGGAAGTTTAGATTGGATATAAGGAGGAAATTCTTTCCTGTGAGGGTGGTGAGGCACTGGAATGGGTTGCCCAGGGAGGTTGTGAATGCTCCATCCCTGGCAGTGTTCAAGGCCAGGTTGGACAGAGTCTTGAGTGGCATGGTTTAGTGTGAGGTGTCCCTCTCTGCACATGGAATGGTTCGGGTTGGAAAGGACCTTACGATCATCTAGTTCCATCACCCAAAACAACTTATTTCTTGCATTTTAGCTTATTTTAATGATACACAAAGTGTATCTCCCACTAATAAATGAGCCACGGCTCTACCAAGCAATTTCACCGCTGCAATCTCCATTAAGGTCCTAAATACTTCCTTTGCTAATTAAACGCATTGCAACGCTATTGTTGATGAATCACCTTTATATTTGTAGAGCCGTAACCTTGCTTAGGGAAAATACAATTGGCTCTGGAAGGAAAAGATATTTAGGTTTGATTGGATATGAAAACACTATTACACAAAATCAGTTTGGACATTTCTTCACGTCTTGAAACTTGATCGGTAATTTGGTCTAATTGGTGATCAAGGAAACTATCTTGTGATCAATTAAAGTAATTACCACATTCCGGCGACACAACCAACCTTAATTGGAGCAGGAGTCTGCACTTCTTCAACGTGAATTAAAAATAACGGGAATTATTCTGCAGTCTGCAGTGCAAGATCACTGCCAAGCCTGCATTGGTGGGCAGAGTTTATCGGACCATCACACGTTTCTTGATGAAAGTGGGACAAGTACTTTACTCACGCCAGTAAGACTCAACACAGTCCTGACTTTCACTATTAATAACAGAGATCTGCAGCCCCTTGGTCACTAACAAGAACTTTTATCGATTTTGCCTTCAAAACTAAAAGGGAGGAAAAAGAAAGGATTGGTGCATTTTCTAGAAGCCATAAAGAAGTATTAAGTGAGGGTTTGATGTACTAAGTATGATAAAGTATTCGGATATTTCAGTGACAGGCATATAAGACAGACATTTTCAACTTAATCCTTTTAGGACATTTGGGCTAAAATAACATCCAGGTTACGTTAAATGAGTACATCAAGTCACCTAAGTAATGCAGACTGCAGAGTCCCTGCAGGGAACCACGAAGAGCCACAGCACCAGCAACGAGTGAAGCAATCCTACAGACAACGACATGCCTTGAGCTCCCTTCATGCCTGTTAAGACCATGAAAGAAGGAACTAAAAACCAATGGTGTAATGGTGTTTCAGTCATAACATCACTTCCAAAATGGCTTTTAAATACTGGCAGCCGTAGTACGTCTTTATGAGATAAAAATCAGGGCTACTCTTAGAACGAGTTAACCTAATAGAGTAAAACAAACCCCCAAACAAATCAGGTAACACACAATTCTCCAAGACTGGCCAAACTGCTTTTGAAATACACGATCACAACATAAGATTTAAGGCGACTTTTTTTTTGCCTGAGAATGGGAAAACCAGGGCCAGACACTTTGCTGTCAGAAGTGGGAGGAAAGATGAAATTCCATCCGCCCCTCTGCACCGCACAACGCAGCACGGCTCCGGGAGAACCACAGTATCCCAGAGCTAATCTGCTATTATTCTTCCTTTCACACTTCTTAAGCAAGGAATCAATTCATCTTAATACTTTTTAAACATGCTGCCTTTTGTACAATGCTTGCCAACATTATCTTGATGAGTTATACATCAGAGGAACACAGGTCGATATGTCGTGCTAATACATCACCCGCCCGCGAGTCCCTGGTGATGGATTACCCCAGTGCATCTCCAGAACACAGCAGCTGACAGTACTTGACTCAAAAGCGCAGATATTCAAGGAAAACAGCTGAAAGGCTCAACAATAAAACCATACACACTTTTTATTTGTTTGTTTTAACATGTGAACGCTATGAAGTGCGGACCAGGGCTTCTTAAATCCTTCGGACACTCAGCCAAGGAAACCATATGCTAATCACAAGTACATTAAGGTTTCTGCCTCCCATCTGTCATTATAATGCTGGAGGTAGCATTAACCTTGACCTTCTGCGGTACGAGGGCTACCTGTCTTCCCTTCCCCACCCACACAGGCTTCATCTGTATCATTTATCAGTGGGGAATGAACAAGTAAAACAAGTTATAGAGTCCTTGTCATACAAGGCAAGAGAAGACTGCTTCACACATTTGCTTTCCATTCACCCAGAGTAAAAAATACTCAGGATACAGCACATGTTCTCCTTAGCAGCTTGACACTTATAACAACAATAAACTCGAATCATTAAGGTTCACTTCCAAACTGCAGAAGCTTTCACACATCCAGCTGACATTGCTACCTAAGAGCGAGCTACAGGCCAGCAGATAAAAGCAAAAAGCTCTTTAATGTTGAGCTATTGGAAGTTATGCTTAGCTCACCACAAGGGTTGCCATGATGTTTTATGTTGTGCTCTGAAGACAAATGCTGGTTTCATTCCATTTACTCCATTAAGAAGGGCTCACAAAGCCACACTCTTCACCTGAGAGTGACACCGTGGTTAAAACAGCAAAAGAGAGGAACCCAACTAGTGATGGCAGCACAGGAGGACAGGCATTCATTCTCAAAACCATGTACCCATTTTGGGATTCTTCCCTGTTGACATCATCAACCTACCTGAACCATTCCCACAGGCATTGGATCCATGCAGCATTAGGTATTTTCCTTTTTTTTTCTTTCAAGCCTTGTTTGGATTCACCCATGACATAAATCAGGGGAACACCTTCCCGTTGCTCTCCCCCTTTTAAATATCATTCCAAGAACAACAGGAGACAATGCAACTAAAACACACCCCAAAAAAGAACTGAACTCAGCTTATTCACATCCCTATCCAGTGAGAGTGTGCCCGCATTTCCCTACTCCCTCCATCCCACCCCATCCAGGAACCCCCAGAATGGTCTGGAGGTGAAAACCACCCACTGGCAGAGATCTGGTTTTCTCCTCTTTAATAGCTTGAGCATCATTCCCAACGCATCACTCGTGATGGGGTAGAGCAGTGTTCCTAACCCTGAAGGACACTAATAAAGAGAAAGGAGGGAAGAGGAACACTACAGACACACTGGCATGCACTGAGATGCCATTTCTGTCTTCATAATAAAATATGAAGCTGTAACAAAACCCCCACAACTACTTCATTTCTGTGCTTTCCTGCATTTACAATATTCCTTTCAAAGCCAGGGCTGACCGCTCGCATCCCCCATGCTTCTCTGCACACATCATTTATCCAAAAGTGAAATGCTGCTTTGCCCTCCCAAAAACTTACCTATTTATAGTCCTATTCTAGCTGTAAACACTGCTCTCCATGTTAGACCTGCAGCAGCGTATGTGAAAACCTTTACACCATGTCCCACAAAAGAAGGCTGTTTCTGTCTCCCAACACTTGTTTACAATTATGTCGGTGAAGAAACTAGCTCGCCAGCTCTATATCAAACATTTTTGACAGCAAAAGCACAAACACTGATCTATTCTAAGTAGTTTGCCACTCGCTGTAATCTTGGAAAAGGCAGCCTTGCCTTTGATTCGAAAAATGTTTATACTTCATACATTATGCAAATAGTTTTTATATATTAAGAAATAATGCAAGCAAAGCTCAAGTTAAATTTAATTCCCCAACAATAACCTTGCCAAAGCACTGATTTTCCTATTACAAAAATTATTCCAATTTGTTGATCTTACATTGGATGAAACATACTGTAACAATCTTCATAATTTATGTCCTGTTGGGACACTATGATTTAAAGTAACATAATACAGACCAGCATCACTGCTAATCTAAACCACCTGACCAGATAAACAACAGTTTCCCCTTCTCTCTTCATTGAGGGTATTTCTGTTTATTGTCATATGATTTACCAATTTCAAGAACATGAAGAATAAATGGAGGCAGAGAGCAGCGGAGCTCGGAGGCATGGCCTTTCCTCCACGGGAACGTTTCTCACACAGGTACCGGTACAATGTCAAGAGCTGCAGGAGATGACAGAAGGCAATTCCAGGAATGCTGTCCCAGGAAAAGCCTGAGCAGCTCACGGCCAAGGGAAGTTTATGCTCACTCAGCACAAGCCAGACCAGGTGCTGCACAAGACGTGACATGGTCCTAATGATGCTCAAGATGCAGCTCTCCAGAAGAAGTCCAAGTCAGAGGCTTCTTCCAAGCCCAATCCATGACATCACTTTGCCATAAAGCAGGTGCAAGCGTAATTTGCCCCATCTGAGGTTCAACTGGTCTGAAAAGCAGATGCAGATTTTCTGCTGAGGCCGAGGGATGTGGATCAATGCAAGAAGAGGGTCCGAGAGGAAGGCAGAGAGCACTGACCTGCTCTCAGAGCCTTCTCCTTGCTTTGCCTTTGTCTTCCCTCGTGCTTAATAAAACCTCAACTGCACAAACCCCCTCAACATTTATCTTTCCTCAGCCCGTTTACATCAGGATTTTCATAACTGCTGAATTTATACCTATTCTTCTCCTATTGGTGATAACACGATGCAAAACGTTACTTTCTATTACCTTCTTCCTCGTCACATCTTGACTTTTCCAGCAGCCTCAGTGCCAAGGCTCACTTTCCCTATTCTCATTTTTATTACAGTAAGTGATTGCACCTGGATTTCACGAACAGAAAGCAGATAATATTGTCAGTGATTCAACGAACAGACTTCACACCAAAATTAACCACCTATTCCTCCAACTAGATGGAGTAGAAGTAGGGGAACACGGAGATGTCTTAAAGCAGCATAGAAACTTCTTTCTGGGAGTGATAAAAGTCAATACAACCATACTAAAAAATACATTCATTTGCTTATAAGATACAAATAATTATAGCTGCCCATAAAGATGACTGCAAAGTAGACATCCTAAATCCCAACCAAACCTGGAACAAGGGGCTGTGGAATTTGTGATATATCGCTTTGTATAGAAATATGCAAAATAAATGCCTTTTTTCTCCCCAGTTCCTTAGCACTTTCGGCGAACACAGACTCACAAATGTTATTTTACACATTAAAACATGCAGATGTCTAAATTGTTTTTTAAGAAAATGAAGGAAAATAATGCCAGCTTCAGGACTGAATTAGAACATGGAAGAAATCCTCCAGCCACAGTCAGCTAAATGCAGCTCTCCACCTCGCAAGCCATTTCTGTGTGCTTTGTGCTAAGAAAAAAGGAATAGGAAGGTTGCACTTAGGAGGTTTACACCAAATAAAATAGCTGTTTCAAGGAACATGACTTTTCAAAATGAGCTTTTTGCACCCTACCTAAAAACATGAAATAATACAGCAAAGCCCCCATTAACCCAGCACCTGCTAAAGCAATCAGTCACTTAGAATAATAAACTCTCCTGGCTGTGCAACTGAAGGAACAATGATAATTTCACTTGTTAACACAAATGTTTGGCCCAGCAAATCAAACCCGTGGCTGCACCCTAATAAAACCATCACACAAACCACTATAAAAATAAACTAGTAACAAGGTGCAGTCAGTCCCCAGTTCCAAGCTTTCCAATCCCTGCTAAGGGACTCTGCTCACTGATGTGTTTCATACTGCACAAGGATGCTGTTGCTCAGGCAATGAACCGTCCTTGATCTCTCAGTGCCAGCCCATGACATGAAGCTATTGTAAACCAGAGCAAGCAAGAATTAATTGAAGTGAATGCTCCACTTCCAAAAGGTGCTCAAATCCTCTGGCTTTTATAGGGCTCAGGTATGGGTGTAGAAGGGAGTTCGTTATCCCACTGCACCACGTTCTGGATGGAACAGACCTGGCTACAGAATGAAATACCACTGTTTTCCCCAGTGTTTCTTTTTACTTGTATGAGAAGGAATGACTTCATTCTGTAGATATGAAAGTGAAGCTCACATGCCATACATGCTGTTGATATCACAGGGAGTGCTCAGGCAAAACTCTCCTTGGTCTTCTGGCCAAGATTACACACACTACCAGTTTAATATCCAAGATCTTCTCTGCTGAGTATTCAAGGGTAATCATATCCTGCCTCTGATAATCCTCTAAATCTCTGCCATTTATGATTCTCAGAAAACATCAAGGAGTGATAAGAAAGGCATTGCTTTATGATGGATTAAGAGAAGCGGCTGGTCTCATGACCAGCTCATTTCATCTTCCAGCATCCTCACCCACTACACTGTCAGCTTTTCTGTTTCTCCTTGTTATGTTAAAGACAAGGTCAGCAACTCAAACATGCAACAAAGAACTCGTGATGGAGGTGCGAGGAATTTGAAGAGGTCTTATACTGACCCTCTTGGCCAAGCCAGAATCTAAAAAGACCTAAAGCTGTGAAGTAAAGCAAACTGAGGAACATTTACTCAGGGAATCATTTCACTCAACTACGTTGGTAAAGAATCCTACTGTGTTGTTAGAATGGATCTTCATGCTTGCAAGCCTTTTATAGTAGAAAAGAAACAGTTTCTCTTCAGGGCTCCCTCCAACCTCTAAGCAGAGGGTTACCTGGTTTACCATGCCCACTGTTCCCTATGCAATCTGTAGGTCAATCTGGACCTGTGCTTCATCCATCTCCTGCCTCTGGTATTTGGATGAGTGGTTGGAGCAGGTAATGGAGAACTGGACAAAGGCAGTTACGTTAAATGACATTACTACACCGTTTATACATGAGAACATTTGGAAACAGAGAGATTGGCTCACAGGGGAGACAAACACTAATTCTCCAGTGAACATCCAATTTCTGTTAGAAGCTCATAGGAGCACAGCACAAAGGAAAACCCTTTGTGCACTTCTGGGTTTATTAAGTTAGGCATTACAAGACACATGCATAAACACAACGTCCTGGGCTTGTACAACTGACAGTCGTTTTGCTTGCTACAAGCACCCACCCAGTGTATCACAGAGTAAAGAGTCTCCCAGCCTCGGACGCCTTGGTCATACTCAGACATACATAAACCTATTGCTTTTCTCATCACAGCATGAGGAAAATCACAGTAAACCATTAAATCAGGACTCTCTCTAATCCTGGGAATACAAAATGTATTCTTACAGAGCACCCTTAGCGATAAATGAACCTAACAGTGTGGAGCTGACTCAGCACAGGGCTCCCACCAACCCCCCTCTAAGCTTTATGTTTGTCCAAGGCAACTTTTCACCTCAGCCCAACAAAACTCAAGGAAGAAAAGGGCAATGGGAAGAGGAAGAAGGGAAGCTCTCCCTACAGAAAACCTACACGAAGCAGGTTTGCAGCTTTACAGAAGAGGCACAAACCAGTTCCCCTCTCCTCGCCCTGATAAACCACGGCCCTGGCAGTGGCTTGGGAGAGCAGATGTAACGTTTTAGCCAGCCGTGATTGTTTGTGAAAGAAATGATTCTGATCAAGCCCTGAAATTGCAGCCAGCAGAAGCGCTGCTCTTCGTCACGTTAATCCGGCCTGACGGGGAGCGGCGAGCGGAGATTCCTACTGCGAGAAGAGCAGATGCGAGAGGTCAGCGCCGGCCCGCGACTTCAAACCCCTTAACGTGTAAAACAGTGTGCATTAAAGCCCGAGACGGCTCAGGGCGGGATTAACGGATGTCCGCTAAGTGGGTTTGATGTGCTTTTGGTGAGTAATGGTTCATTTGGAAATAGGGGCGGTGGGGAAGTTTTATTTCGGTTTATTTCTGCCAGCCCGAGCCCACTTCGAACTGCAAGTGCAGAGAAGCATATCCCAAAGCGTGTGTCTCCTGTGGGGGAAAGGGCAATTCATGGTCTGAAAACACAGGCATTATCCTGAAAGCGAGGGGATGCAAAAGGTGGAACAACTAAGATTGAGGGATGTGCTGCATGCACTTTATCAGCATCTTTCCAGCATTCCCATAAAAACCCATTTTAGTGCATAAAAAGCTAGAAGACGAGATCTCCTTCAGTGAAAAGGTAAAAGAATTATTCTGAGGGATCATCTTTTCATCAGCACCGTCAGCCTGACTTGCTCTTTCCCAAACAAAGGTGTCCAACTGAATTCAAACCCATTGGATTTACCATTCCTTTTCCAAAGGTGTTTTAGCAAGGAAACAGCCCAAACTGTAGCTCAAATCAAACTGTGCTGCTCATACTTGCTCTCTGTTGGTACGAACGTGCAGCAGCCCTGCGTCCACGGCCGGTAGAACGTTTGTTCTGCTTAACTCAGACAGAGTGAACAATCAATGTGGGCAGCTGAAAAAGAGGAGGAACGTTTCTTCCACTCCAAAGCTACAAGACAGCTTGTGAAACCCAAAAGGCATTTTGACAGATAATTCCTTTTGCACTTTGAGATCAATGCATGCAACAAGCACAGGGCAAACGCTGTAATAATTTCTACTTGAGTGATAATAAATCCATCTCTTAGGCAAAGCAGCTGCATTAGAGCCAACTGGAGAGCAGCCCAAAGGTCAGCTGGGCAGATTTAAGCAATGGCCTGCTTAAATGGAGATACAACAGATCTACTCGGGGGGGGGGGGGGGGGGGGGGGGGGAAATGCAGCAATTAGAAATGCCATTGCCCCCGGTAATTATAAATAATAAAAGAATGGTTTATTCTAGGGGAAATATGACTTAACACATCAAGAAAATCAGCATCCCTAATTACGGTTCAATCACAAGAAAGAATTAAACTGATGCAACTTCTGCAATACCCAGGATGGGACATTGTGCATGGTGGCGATGAAGGACACGTGCCCACTTTGAGACTTCAATTTAAATATAATTTCATTTAAATATGATTAATATAACGACATCTTAAATAATCCTCGTAGCCTGACACCAGTGGAATTGCCATGATGATAGTGGAATGGGGACACTGGTCCTGTTATGATGCTTGTCACAGGCAGATAGGATGTGAGGGTGGTGGGATCTCTATGCATAGACCTGGCCAAAGAGGAGATGAGATATGCCATAGTACGAAAAGGAGGAATCACTGCTCACCATCTGTCTGACACTGATCAGCCACTAATTTCTTCTATGCATTACAACTGTGACGGTCTAATAAAGGGACTGAAGGACAAAACTAGGTTCCCAGACATATAAGAAAAGGCCAGTGGTGAAGACTTTGCCTTTAAAAGATGTAAGAGGCTGCTGGTGCACTAACGCAACTC
This sequence comes from Pezoporus occidentalis, assembly GCF_034315485.1. NCBI lineage: Eukaryota > Metazoa > Chordata > Aves > Psittaciformes > Psittacidae > Pezoporus > Pezoporus occidentalis. Next base: position 2,311,786 of record NW_026915888.1, read on the forward strand.
TATTTAGAACAGAAGAATGTTGCCAAATACAAAGCACTGGTCCGAAAACATTCTGGAGCACAGGCTGATCTTACATACACTGCCCATGAGAAGAAAATGAATCCTTTATTTCCCAATTCCCAGCACCAAGGATTTCATTTCTGCCTAGATGCAACCCAATCACATACTTCCACCAATACGGATTTCCTCACTCACATCATTTCCCACCACTGGCTACCAGTTAACTGGAAGCATCACTGGACACAGGACATGCTGATCAGGGAACCGGTGCCATCTCCCCCTCAGCCATGGTAGGAGACTCATAAGCGTTCAAACAAGCCATGTCCCAAACCTTCTCCTTTCATTTCACCCCCAACCCGAGCTCCCTGCCTTCCATGGGCAGTGCCAGGCAGCGGCGCAGCAGGACCAAGCCCAGGTCCTGCAGCTGCACCCTGACCCTCCAAAGCCGAGGCGAGAGTGTTATTTCCTCCGTCAATCACCAGAATAAGCTCAAGGAAGGTGCGAGCATCCAGGAATCATATATTTTTACTGTGCTCCGCTCCCAGACACTACATTCAGCGCCAGTTCATTCAGCCTGCACGTTAACCTCTGCCAGTCCCCAAAGCTTCGCTATCAGTTTCTAATAAAGGAAAATGTCAACGGGCAGATACGCCAGAAATTCATTATTCTCAGATACAAAGATTTTTCTCAACTCTCTAAATCCACTCATAAATAACTCTGATTTATTGTAACTCCGTTACTGCATTCATAAAGGTGGGGAAGTTAGTGAACAACCTAACTACCACCAGAAATACCTTCATAACTTCGCAGGTGCACAAATCACAGCATATGGGAGAGGACTCAAAGGATAATGGAAAACGAAGCAGTTTAGGAAAGCCTATATGAAAACCAGCACCTACCTAGGCGGATAAAAAACGTAATTCATTTCCATTCAATGGGCAAACGAACGCAAAACTCTATCAGACCAACACTCCATTAAAATAGCGATTCCCCCCCCAAATGAATGAAAACAAGTTCACCTTTTGCTTAGCACAAGTGACAGTCGGGGGCTGAGGCTGCTCAGGCTTTGAGGTTAAACACAACTGACATAAGCTGTGCCTGAATCCAATCACTCCCCGTGCTCTGAGAAGATTCACATGCGAGAACCAAATTTGTCACAACTGGGTTGGTTTCCGATCCTCCTGCAGCCAACTTGCTTTATTCTGACCTCCATTTAACAAATCAACTTAATGGGCACTGGGAGTGCCATAAAACTTAACAATGGAGTGATTTTTACTTTTAAAATATACTCATGAAGCAAAACGTTGGAGAGCTCCTTCAATACTGGAAATCAAATTAAATCTAGACATTTTTTAGCAGTCTTGACAGATATAATCCTAGTTACCATGTAAATTTATGGTAAGCTGCTGTGATATTAGCCACAGGTGCTACTTTTAATATATGGCCCGCATCTGGCTGGGAATAAAATTTCTCAGAGGACTGAAAATGACCTCACTATCAGACAATGGAGAAGAAAAAAAAACCCCACAAGACCACTGTGGCATATAAAAAGCTGGAGATGTGGCCCACGACCGAATATTTAACATGAAATTCATTTCAGCTCTGCAGATTGTAGGTTAAAGGATATTATGTTTTCAATATATAAAAGGCGTGGACGTATTTCAGCCCAACAGCCAAAAGATTAAGTGCATAAAGCAGCAATGAAATACACAGCCTACATATATAAGAACAACTTTTCCATTCTTTGATCAATGCAGAAGACAAAGCAATGTGCAGGGAGCTGAAATATCAATGCCGATTACATTACAGGGACTGGCACAGAGTACCCCCATCAAAATAACTCTAGAGTATCCACTGCATATCCCACCAAATTCATTCTGATGTGTAACTGGCATAATACAACAAGGATGATGAATTTAAAGGAGCAAATCTGAGCATGTCTCTCTATAGCTAAAGGAAAATAATCGGCATTTCAATGAGGGGAAAAGAAATCAAAGCATCTACCATAACATGCTCTGTCTGCTACTTTTTTCCCTGGATTACAAGCAAGCGAGCTAGTGAATTTGGGAAGGAAATGCAAAGTGAGAATAAGAACTGATTTAATAGTTCCAGAGGTTTTGCACATCTTTAAATCACTATTCAAAACCCCAGACTCCACAATGGCAACGCAACACATGTGCTTCCACTCTCCCTGCACACTGGGCTCCAAAGCATCTCCTCACTGTCCTCTCCACTCAGGCTCATCTTTCGCCTGGGTCCTGCAGCCTCCAAACACAAGATGTATTTAAACCAGCTTCTCAGGCTCTTAGAGCATTTGATTTCCTGTCATTTCATAAATGACGTTAGAGGTCTTATGCAGACTTCCTACATGATTTACTCCTTTTCTTTAAAAAACAACCTTAATTAAAAACGGACCCTATAAAAGAAAGCAGCTGTAAATGCTGAACCTGACCATCAGCAAACTTGCCCACCTTTGTAATTTCCTAACTGCATTTTCTGCCTTGGCGTGATTACCTAAGGAAATGTAATCACACAGGCAGTTGCCCCTTAAACCTTCTGGTCAAATCCAACCGACTTTGACAAGAGACATGGAAGACTCGAGAAAAGAACCACATATCCTATGGAGCCAGGCTGAGAGAGCTGGGCTGGGTCAGCCTGGAGAAGAGAAGGCTCCTGAAGGGGAGACCTTAGAGCAGCTCCAGTGCCTGAAGGCACTCCAGGAGAGCTGGAGAGGGGCTTTGGACAAGGGCCTGTAGGGACAGGCCAAGGGGAATGGCTTTAACCTGCCAGAGGGGAGACTGAGATGAGCTCTTAGGCAGAAGCTCTTCCCTGTGAGGGTGCTGAGGCGCTGGCACAGGGTGCCCAGAGAAGCTGTGGCTGCCCCATCCCTGGCAGTGCTCAAGGCCAGGTTGGACACAGGGGCTTGGAGCAAGCTGCTCTAGTGGAAGGTGTTCCTGCCCGTGGCAGGGGCTGGAGCTGGATGAGCTTTAAGCTCCCTTCCAACCCAAACCATTCTATGATTCTATGTTCCTGCAAATTTGGACTAACAAACAGCATGAGTGCTTTCAAGCTGTGGGTTACAAATTCCATAAGCCAGAAGTGTCATTAGCTTGTCAGCCTTACAAAGGCAGACCCTGCCGCTGATCGCTTTTAACTGAGCTAATCTCAGCCTGAAAGCTTCAGGAATCTAAATAACTCTTGTTTCACAGAAGTTTCATTTCATTCTCATGCTGAAAATAATACACATCAAGCAAGCTCATGTCTACACATTTGCACGACTCCATAATGAAAGTTGTGTTTATATTCCTAACATCTGTTGACATACACAGACTTTGTAAACCTGGCATAGATTTTAAAGGCACAGAATTTTCCATGCATCATGAACATTATCTGCGAGAAGCAATAAAGAATAGAGAGCAATGAATACATTCATCATCCCAATATCATCTGCAACACATAAATCTGGAATACCCTTCCTGTCAGCTCAGCTGCCTTGTTTTGCTGTTATTAGTATTTTACACACCTGATTTTACACCATCTGTAACAGGGCAGCGGGAAGATCACCAAGGAAATGATATTTCCAAGTCCTTTGACTTTTAATAAATATTCATACTTTCAATACTGCAAACAGAACATTTATTCTCTGAAAGAATTTGTTCCTACAAGTTCTATATTTTTCACTGCAGAACAAGTACAACACGGGTATAGCCCCACTTCTGCCATTTGTTCCCTAGGTTGTAATCAACACAGTATTTACTAACAGTCATTCTAAGCATCAATAAGCACACATGCATAAGTTTAATTTACTTTCAGCTTCATCTTATTGAAAGGCAAATTCTTGCTCCCTAATTCCCTAACGCCCTGGGGATCCGCACACTGAGCCCTTTCCTGCACTGGTGTAACAGGACTGGCTTCTGCCCTCTGCAACCGCACATGGAGACACTGCAGCTAGTTCGTAACAATCAGCAGGTGAAACTGTGCCCTCAGATATTCACATAGAACCTTCTTCCACCCAGAACCCCCTGCCCAGCTTGATGTTCAGTTGTGAAGTCAATTCCCAGCCTTCCGCTCTCCTTTCTGCCTTACCTGACATCCATAAAGGCCAACCAAGAACGAAAGAGGCTGCACCAACATCTTCCAAACCATTCAAGATGCGGTTCTGCTGGAGTACCCTTTCTAAGGTGAATTATAAATGTATAGCTCATCACTTATTAATGAGCATACTTGAATAATAATCAGCTTCTTATACTGGTATACTTCACCAATCCTCAAATGAGGAAGACATGGATATGACCCTATCAGATGAATCTACAGCCAAAAAAAACCCACAACTTTGTAAATGTTTGCCAAAGCAGTGGGTTTCCTAGGTATCTGCTGGTGCAACACACAGATTTGTCTCTTGACCTGTCTGTGGGCACACTGGCTAAGTCCTCCTGACCAAATTGCCTTAGTTACAGCGTGCAAACCCACTTCTTAGTTAAGGGAGAAAAATAAGTCATTTCTAGCTGTGCAGAGCCAACAAAGACTTTGACCCATTCCCTGTCAGAAATGCCACTGCATGAACAGTCAAAGCACAAAGGCTGAAAATCTTAACTCCTCCAAGAGCTACTTTATCCAATCGGTGTCAAATGTGCTGGTCTCTCCCTGTTGCTCTACCAAGTATCTCACCGAGGTTTCATCTGAGCTCCCTCTCACGGGCTTCCCTCCTTTGCTGCCCTCTGAATCAGCTGATGCAGTTCTATGTGTTCTGTATTACTGTTCAGGTTTGAAGTGCAATCCAGGAAATCATGTACTCGTGGCTCCAGATGTGCTCATCGTCCAGCACTGCCCTGCTCAGGAGCTGGATTCTTCTGCAGTTGTTTTCTCTTTTGCTTTCACCCAGCTCAAAGGGGCAGGGAGCACTTCACTCACCTTCTCTCTACTGCCTGGGCTTTCCTTACCATGATAGCTACTGTCTGAAAGAGCAAGAGAAGAGCCAGTGTTCCAAAGTGCTGTTTACCTAGCTCACTGTGGCTTCCTAAAACATCTCGCTCCGGGTTTAGGCACAAGGTCTGTGTAAATAAACAGCTCACTGCATAGCTCCTGGTCCCTACACACCAACAAACCACAGCCTCCCTCAGCCTGGAGCTTGCTGCGTCCCTCCCATAGTAAGGAAAAGCTCAGCAAGAGCCATTGCCCAAACGAAGCCCTGGGTTTTTTCTCCCTACCAAGGAAGCGCTCACCTCTCCTGCAGAAACAAAACAGAAGGGAAATGCCTGCTCTTGGAGCATGATTCTTGTCTAAGCAATGTCATGACTCCTCAGTTGTTTAGGGGGATGCAGCTGACTGCAGATCTTGATATAAACTCAGTATTCCTATAGCAAGTTTGCATCCAAGGTGTCTTCTTGTGAGTTTGAGATGTGGGTCAGGATCCTTACACCTAATAGAAGCCCAGCGAGGTCTAACCAGCAGTCTGATGTGGTGAACACACTGTGAGATCAGCTACTATGATTCATAGGATCACAGAAGATTCAAAACAGAATCACAGATTCATTCAAGAACATAATGGAACTCTGTCTTCCTGCTTAGAAAGTGAATGTATCACATTCTCCCTACCTTATTTGCCAAAAGTCTTCTATTTACCCATTTTCCTTGAGTTTTTCCCTGATGAAAATGAACTCCATTGCCCATCACTTACATATTTCCAGTATTCACTTGGAAGTGCTAATAATGAGGAAAAAAACAACCCAGAATCAAATATTATTTCTCTAATCCCATATTAATGGCCCTGACCCTGATATTCTAATCAAGAAACTGTAATATTAGAACAAATCTACTTAACACCTTCAAACCAGAATTAAGTGCCTCCACCTAATGAGCTCAGGATCAGAGAGCACCCGTTGAGGCAAACCCAAGGGTTTGGCTCCACACAGCTATTCCCGAATTTCTGAATATAAATGTTTTCCCATCCGGAGCCCATGGAAATCAAAGCCATTGCGTTTCCTTTATATGAAAAGTGGTATCTGGCAATAATTACCTGATTAAAACTCTTGAAATTGAACTCTTTGTAGATGGCATCTCTTTCGCTCAACTCCACCCAGCCTGAAGCCTTGAGATCCAGTAAAACCTGGTTCCTCTCCTCCGTCGTCAACCAGTGGGCCTGTGAAGACTATTGAGGAGAAATGAACACAAACGTGACACGGGGGAGGCTGAGGCTCTCTTTTGTTCAACAATAAGAAAACCACACAATGAAATCATGGTTATGGATTGCAGAAAGGTGAGGAGTTGGGAAATTCACTCTGTCATTTCATAGAGCAGCTTAACTTAAAGCAGCCCAAAAGCACCACTGCAGCTTGGTCAGTTAAATGCTAAACGCTTTTGCACAGAACTAGGGAAAAGCAATAGAAAGCAACATGGACATCATGTACCTGTACCCATCTCCTGTTCATCTGAATTGGTACAGATGCTGTAACACTTGAAGCATTTTCCAATCTTCCATATAAATAAAGGATTATTTACATTATATTCTAAAGGTACAATGATAAGGCTAAAAGGGAGAAGCAAACCAGGAGATTACATTCTATCTGTCTTGTATTTTACTACTTCCAAGAAAATAGGAATATTACTCATACTATTTCTTTTACTATTGCTAAAAAAGCAGGAATGGATTTAAGGATAATTTAAGGCTAACATGCGCTATTATTCCTACTGGTGCTTGTTCTACAAGCAACAAAGAGCTCTCCTTAACAGTGAAAAGGAAGAAAACTGACAATACAGATGCAAACATGGGAAGTTACAAGTTACTGCTACGAGCACGCAATTCTGCAAAGCGTTTCTGTTTAAATCTGTCTGATTTGAAGCAAGAGCAGCCTGTTTGAAGCCACTGCAAGCACAGACAGCACAGATCAAACTACCTGCTTAAATACCTGAATCAGTGCTGGAGCTGTGTGTGACGCCAGAGCTTCCAGAAGGAAGTTCCATGGGGCATTTGCAAGAGGCTTGATATTTTCCCTCAAAGCAGAGACTAAAAGCAGTAACCTATATGATATATTGTGACCGATGGGTCTCAAATCCACGCTCCCAGCACAACGCTTGCATGGGAAGAACCTCTCTCCCCAGCGCAGCAACATTCCAATTGCTTTCGTGTGTGTACCAGCAGCCAGCACAGCTTTGTGAGAGTGTCTGCAAAAGGGATGAGCAATTTTGCCCCAAAGCTTCACAGAGACCTTGCAGGTTTGTGGGTATCAGCTCAGGTAATCTCTTCCCTCTGCCAGTTGGTGAGAGACCAGCAGCAGCCCCAGTGCCACCAGATGGGGCTGTGAGCCCGAGCAGAGCAGGAATTAATGCAATTAAGGCGTCCCGAGCGAGGCTTTAAGGGGCAGGCAGCCAAAGAGCAACATTTTCACCAATACTAAGGGACAAAACCAACCCCAAACAGCATAAAGCAATCGCATAGCATCGCTGCCACCACTTGTGTTCAGTTGGATACACCCAACCCAAGAGACAGGGTTTACAGGTCCCAAATGGAGCTAATTCAGGCTCTTTATGCTTCAAATGCAACTTTGGACTTGCAATAACACACCTATCAGATTTGTTGCTATAACAGCAGTTGCAGACATCAGTTTCTAATGTTCTTTTTCCAAGAAGATACAAGAATTGCCAAAGCTAACGGCTGGCTTGAAATACATTATCTAGCATTGGGATGAAGTTAGTTGATAATATACAGGAATAATGGGGGTGGAGGGTTTTATTTGCAATAGCAAAGTCCAGGACCGTGACCAGGAGGCAGCACAAAGTTCATTCCTCTGGCTGGCAGCAGAGATGTTCTCTGTTAGATTTAGGGATGTTGCAGTTACTTTCCTAAGGCCTCACCAGGACACACAGGTACTGATGAGAAAATGCTCATGTGACTTGGAATGAAATCATACAGATCTTAACAGAAATAGAGACTGAGCTTGATGCAAGCCCTGGAGCACAGCGATGGCAGAGTTTTGCTCAGGAACAGGTTGGGAAGGCAAGGTCCTGAATCAGCCCCTCCAACACATCACAACTATATGCAGAAACGCAGCAGAAAGCAGCAGGAACTTGCTTGTAAAGAGAAGAGAAGGTGGGAGATGTCACTTGCATCTTCACAGTTTTGCATACATAACACCACGCCACGGGCAGGGCACATGCAGTGAGACCAGCAAGGCATGGGCATCAGCACACAAATAGTACCTTAGCACACAGCATGACAGCACCCAACCTGCGACACACTATGATACGGTGAGTTTAGCCTGGCTGTTGGTGACATTCATTTTGAGGGGAAAAGAGCTGTTAGTTACATAAAACGTTAGTACAAGGTGGGGGTCTGAACCTGAGCTGCAATTACCCATTGGGTCCATGTAAAACACAAACACTCGCCCACAGCGTCGCGGCTCACGGCCATGGCAGGCAGGGAACGCGGACGGCTCAAACCCCAAGCACGTGCGGCCGTATCCCAGTTCCGGTCCCCCCTCCCCGGGCAGGGCCCAGCGCGGTCCCGCCGCCCTCCCTCCGCCGCGCCCCTCACCATGGCAGCGCGGCTCCCACCGGCAGCTCCCCGCGGCCTCGCCGCCCTCCGCGCTCCCAGCAGCGCCCTGCGCAGCGCTGCCCCTCCGCCTGCCATGGCCCCGGCCCCGGCTCCGCCTCCCGCTGCAGCGCCGGCCCGAGCCCCCGCCGCTGCCTTCCGGTGCACCGGGACGCGCGGCCCGGGGAGAACCGAGCAACAGCGGCCCCGGCCCGTGGGCGGCGGCCGCTGGGAGCGGAACGAGCGCGGTGCAAGGGGAGCTGCACCGAGCCCGGCCCTTCCGGCAGCGGAGGGGCGCTGCTCCCAAGACAGCGGTGTTTGGCCAGGTGACACCCGTTATCCAGGTATGGGTTAGGAATTACCGCCATTCCTGGGGAAGGTCCTGCCCTTACTCTCTAACTGACTGCCTGGCCGAGGCAAAACCGCTCCCATTCATTCAGATTCTTCATTCTTTATTAGTAAATTACAGCCTGGCTTTAGCTGCAGCAATACCAACGTTGTATTTGCACAGTTTCCTTCTCATACACAGAAATACAGAGCCTGGGGCTGCTAAAGGGGAAAGACACATCCACCAGAAAAATACCTGATAAATAACTGCTCTGCAAACAATGAATCTTACTGAGTTTGTGTGTCTTTGTTTCATTTCAGCTCAATTTACACTCTAAAGCTTCCTGTCAGGGTACTATGTCAAGCCTCCCCTGTGTATAAATGCCACGCAATCAGATAATCCAAGCCCCCACACAAAATACCAGTCCATACCTCATTCAAAGTCTTCCACACTATTTATAGCTAGAAACCATATCAGTTCTTTGCATAGCCTCAGCTGCAGCCTGTGCAACCAAATCTCTGGCTTTGCTAAGTGGGGCAGGTGACCAGTACTTCAGAAGTTCATGCTTTTAGTCCTGTGAGAAAGTGACTTAAAAGGTTACACTAAAAACCTGATTTATTAAAAAAAAAGAGTAAGGCCAAAACATCTTTTTTCTCATAGTTAATTTTCCTGACAGTCAATTAGCACCATGACCACTCACCCGTGGTTTCCTCTGAAACATTCCAGGAATACACAAGCCAAAACCCGAAAATGATTTGTGTGGTCAACACATCCTAATTCTATGTGTCTACCACACCGCACAACAGCTTTAGTTCCTATGTCTGTAGGATCTGAAAAAGATCCACAGGTTGTACCAGAGCAGAAGTGCCTCTGCTCCTGTGCCAGGCAGCGCCGCACAGCCAGGCCAGGGTGATGCTGTACACATCTTGATCGATGGAGCTTGAGGACCTCTTCAGGAGAGGAGAGGAGAACTGCACCACCTATTTGTTACAGTCCAGGAACAATAAGCTGATCATCTTAAGAAATACTTGTTTAGTTCATGGTTTTCATATTTGTTTACTTACCACAGTAATTGCCACATGTTCGCTTTTTACAGCTTGATGAATAAAGCAGACATTTAGTCAATGTTATAAATTACAACCACCAAATTCAACAGCTCGTCCTTCTGTGCTTGTAGTCCATACAAATTCCTGCATTACCAATAAGCAGGAAATTCTTTTCCTGTTTCAGGATCTCAGATTATTCCTGATGCTCATGCTCTTGTCCCGGGATCAGCCACCGAATACTCTCCGTGCGCACGGTGGCATAGAGGACAAAGCTGGCCAGGAAGAGCAGTGAGAACAGGAGCAACCAGTCTATGCCCTTTGTCAGAACGCTGGGCAGGGGCCCTTCCCAGTCCTCCTTGGTCACAACCACGTCACTTTTCGCTTCTATTCCTGAAAGAGAAAGCACTTGATCAACACCAGAAATAACCATTAAACACAGAGAAGCTGGTTCCATTTGGAGCTTTGTTCCTGATCCCAGACTACAGTATGTGTACAGCCCTCACAGCATCTCTGTGGACTCCTCTAGATTCGCTCCAACACATCCCTCTTGTGTTGTTGTCTGAGAGCTGGACACTGGACTGCAGGGGTGTCTCCCCAGAGATGAGCAGAGGGGAAGAATCCCTTCCCTCAACCTGCTGGGCAAGAGGATGTGCTCAAACCTTCTAGCACCCTCTCTAGTTAAACACCGCTGTTTCCCCCTGTTCTGTGACAGCAGCCCAGTGAGTTGAGTTCCTGCTTTCAGCACACTCTGAAGCCCAGCTGACTACAGCAATGGATTCTATAAACCTCTGCTGGGTCTTCATGAAATTAATTTCAAAGAACAAACAGCAGGGAGAGGAAAGCCCAGCTTGGAGCTACAACCAGCCTCTTCCTCCTAATGACACATCAGGGCTGATTCACTTACCTGTTTGATTAAAAATGAACTCTTTCAGTGTTTCCAGTGTCCTGTCTGTATGATTAAATCTAGCCATAGGCTTAGCACCTTGGAAAAGGAGGATATTGGGTACAGCCACAGTTCCAAATCTCGTTGATAAACTGGTGGACATAAAGCAAATACAATGCATGAAGGAGAAGGAATCCACTGGATGAAGAAACAAAGATACCAACAACACACAAAGTGGCAGTTTTACTAAATTAAACTGACACTTTATAAGAAAAAAAAAAAGCCACCCTGTTTTAAAAGACAGATTGCTAAAGGAAATAAACTGATGCTAGAGACAGGGAGTACAAGTTACCTGCTGTGCTGAGATGCATCCAGCGCCAGGAAGCGAAGAGTTGGAAACGCTCGAGGTAAGGAATTAAAATGAGGTGCCAGGCTGGCAGAAAAGCGGCACCACGGTGTGTAGAACAAGACCAACGTGCAGTCACTGCTGTTTGGGTTTAGGAACTCCATCAGGTCCTTAGAAAATGAAGGAGAAAACCAAATATGGATGATTATGTATTTGATAGAGTTGAATTCTATGCAGGAACACATCAGTCAGCAATCGATTAGACTCTCGGCAATACTTATCAAGTAGCTGCACCTTTGTTTAACCTTTTTAATAGATGAAGAATTACATTTAAACTTTTAAAAAGGTTGTTTTAAAAGCTTATTACTTAACAGTATATATACACACAGCCACTACAAGAAACAAACTAGAAATAGGTGCTGGCAATAAGCACCACTAACAGTTTCAGAGAGACACACTAATCCATGCAGCACAAAGATTGATGGTTCACTGCATACAGATGAGACACAGGCATGTGGACTGAGATGTTATCTTCATTTTTTTGTGCTCAGAATGACACAAAAGGCCTCTTTGGCCAGACACTTCCTCCTGTTGATAGCACAGAGGACGTTACACAAGGACATTCACACAGCCAGACACTGAAAGCAACACACACATGGTGCTGAAAGGTAACCCACCTGCGACACGTTCAGGATCTGCAGCATTAGGCGCTCCATACCAGTCGTGTTCCTCTCTTCGCAATTCACTTTGGGAGCCTTGGCGCTGTCGGTGCTGTTGGTCTCCTCGGCGGGCGCAGGCGACACCGTCTCCAGCCCGGCTTGCTCCCGGGACTGGCTGCCCGTCGCGCCGCTCCCCGCGCCGCATGCATCACCTCCGGCCAACGCATCGCAAACCCCGGTAGCCCCGGCGGCCTCCGGGCCGTCCTTCGCCTCCCCGGGCACCACCGAGAGCACCACGGCCTGCTGCGGCGTGGGGACCCCGCAGCCCTGCATCGCGTCCGCCATCTCCGCAGTCCGGTACCGCACCGGCTCGCCGCCGTCCTGCGCGGGGCCGCCCCCTTGGCAGCGGGGCTGCCCTCCCGCGCTCTGCTCCGCCGCCCCTGCGCCGGGAGGGAGATGTCAGCTCCGCGCATCGACCGGGCCCTAGAGCCCACCGCGGCTCCAGCGCCGGCACCCCCCGCCCTCACCTGCAGGCAGGGCCCTGCCGAGCCAGGCCAGCGCCAGCAGCAGCCGCCACATCCCGGTGCCGGTCCCGCCGCCTCAGCACCACGGCGTCTCCCCGGACAACGGCCACTTCCGCCGGGGCCCTGCTCCACTTCCGCTTCCGGCGTGACACCGCCGTGCGTGTGCGTGCCTAGCGCAGTGAGGGGGGAGAGCCGCCATCTTGTCTTGGCCCCGGGGCAGTGGCTGGGGTCGGGAGCAGCTCCGTGAACGCCGGTGCTCAGCGCGGGCCCGGCCTCTTCCAGCACCACACACACCGGGCTGGGTTTGTCTCCCGCGGGGACCTGCAACCCAAGGGCCTGCTGCAGCCAGGGCGTCCCGGCAGCCACATCTGCCTGCCCGCCCACCCACCGCAGTGAAGCAGATCAGAGACTGGGAAGAAGCTCTTCGCTGTGAGGGTGCTGAGGCGTTACCCCATCCCTGGCAGTGTTCAAGGCCAGGTTGGACACAGGGGCTTGGAGCATCCGTGATTCTATGAAAAATAATGTATTTTGACATAAGTAACCCGTATACTGAATATATGTAATGTGTATGTTTTAACTGTACATGCGCCTTAGTGTGAGAAGAGGAACAAAGCTCCAAATAGAACCTAAACCTTGCTACAAAGCGAGTAAGCCTTGGTGTCTGATCATATATTAAAGGATGTAAAATCTTCATTTCATTACATGGCAGAGAACACAGTGGCCATGGGAGCAGCCAGGCAACTTCCAACACAGCCAAAAAACCTGGATTCTTGTACAATATAATCAATGACTGACAATACCCCAATACTGACAGTTTCTTCACAATCAATAAACTGATCTCTTTTGCTCAGGGTATTGCATTCAGGAACTGATTTTTAGGCTAGGAGGGAGCAAGCTGTGCTGTGGAACTCTGTGCTGGACATACCCAGTCATCTTGAAAGCCACGTATATAGAATCACCACAATGGCCAGAAACAAACTAAACTGGCATCAGATGTCTTTTTCAGTTAAAAGCAACCTAAATGTCTGCAACTGACATTTAAATGTTTCAACCCTGTATTGAAACGTTTGGAAGTACATGGAGAAGAAAACAGAGGGTGCTGGAGAGCAAGGGAGGACAGGGACCTTGGTCTGGCTGCTAGGTAGCACTGGCTGGCTTCCCCACCATCACTGAAAAACATCAGTAGAGGGGAAAACTAAACTACACTAAACTAAAAAAGGGAGTTGGGGGGTATGCAAAGCACATCTTACCAACAAAGAGAAACTGGAATATTGCTGGAATACAGGGATAAACAGATCTCATTCATCACAGAATAATGAACAAGGAGCACCATTCTGTGAAAGTGTACTTTATGAGCATTACAAATTGATATCTATGTGCAACAGAGGAAAAAAGAAGTTAGCAGCTTACTATTTATATGGAACTCCTTTCCTCCCCTCTTCTCATATTTGAGTGCAAAGGTAAGAACAATTACGTTACTGTAGCAGTATTTTCAATTCATTAAAATAACCAATATTCCCCTATTTTTTGATACCTTGCAATTCATTCAGGCATTCTGCCTTAATTCAAACCTACGGGACTTGCCTGTAGCAAGCAATACACCTCTCATGCTGGAATTCAGAAAGCAAAGTATACTGAAAGGGCAGGGTTATTTAATTGAAACATCAATTTAATTCCATTCATCCAGTCACCTGACACAGTGACCTCCCAACACTCACCAACCCTGTGTGCGTTCTGAAGTGCACACAGGCATGAACACAGTCCATCAGTGTCAGTTACACTTCGAGAGGCAGTGGACAAACCCTAACCCTGATCTAAGGGTTTGAAGTGAAATGTGGACAAAGTAGCCCAAAACATTTCAGTGCCAGTTTGCGTCACTTGTCTCTGACCGAGATGTCAGGAGAACAAACATATTTCCATATCCAAGAGGCATCTTCATGCAGGATTTAAATGAAAAAATAGAAAAACGAGGGAAAAAACAGGTTTTAAAGTATTAACTTTATTAATAAATATACATCCATATGATGATGTAAATACAGATCATGAACACTACTCCATTCCCATACACATAATTGCACACGAGTAGCTCAAGTTCATGGACATAAAAACATACACAGTATCTAATCAGGCTTTTTACAGCAGAGGATGGGGTGCCAATACTAGTTATTTGATTACTGCTTCCCCCAAAGTAAACCTGTGGAAAAGCAAATGATGAAAGATTAAAGTATCAGAAAGTGGTTCAAATTTTAGAATACAGGTGTTTCTATTTGGGAAGAAAAAAAAAAAATCACAAGGAGAAAGGTCTAATCTCTACTAATGTCATAAATATATTTAAGCAGTGTTAAAATATATGCATTAAAATAGAGAAGAATAAACTTTTTTTTTGTGGTCAGAAATGAAGTCTGCAGTTTAAAGTATTTATGATTGTTATCAGCTGTTTTAACTGTCAACTCTTAAGCGTGAAACATTATTATACATATAACAAAGACAGCAGAGTCACAGCTAATGAAACCATCAGACAAATGACTTCACATTGCTCTGCCTTTTAAAGCTCTTCAAACGTGGGGGAGGGAGTTCAATTCTCATCTGAATTACTCTGTGTATTGTAGTTCCAAGTAATTCTTTTCACAGACACATCACTTTTCGCTTACAAGGCTTGGGTTTGTCCTGACTGAACTCAAGGATCTTTCATTCAGAACAGAGATCTTTAATGGCTCTTGATACATAGAATGGTTCGGGTTGGAAATGACTTTAAGATCATCGAGTTCCAACCCCCCTTTCAATTCATTTCAACTAAATCCAAGATACAAGAACATTGCTTCAATGACAAAGCTAACTGCTGACTTTAAAGATACTATCTTTGCTATCAGTCAGCACTTCTGATGGTGTCTCATTTTTCTTCTGCCAAAATACGGTGCGAGCATCTTGAATATGTCCAGTGCAAGACTTTATAGTAGCAAAATTATTTGGTTTTAAAGTTTAAGTAAATTTAATCAGAAACTGAATAGTAGTTACTATATGTATATTAAACAGTGAACTCGTATAGCATCATGAAGGAATAATAGCAAGCTAATACATTTCACTGATGTATAAATAAGACGTTAAAAACTTGATAATTAAAAGGAGTTCTTAAAACCCAAACTTGACATGGAGATCTTCTGAACAGTGTTAACACACAACAGTGATCCTAGCTTACCAATAGCTGAATTATGAGAGATAATATAAAATAAGCAATTTAACCTTACAAGTAATGTTTTCATCCTATGGGGGGAAAAGGCCAGTTTTCCCATTGGTACTAATAAAGTTTAGGCATTAACATGCTGTTTCAGTGTTTCTCATGGAAAGAAAAGTGTTGAAAAAAGCACAATGTATTCTGTAGATTATACATAGGAAAAGCAGAAGTATTTGAAAATTCCATTTCTGGTTCACTTTGAACCTCTGTAACTTCATTTTCCTTCTCCTCGCTGCATGGCACCAGGAAGCTATAGCCAGACAGAAAATCAACTGGAATTTGGAAATGCCCAGCAGTGCCCTTCTGGGTCTCCTGGCTAAATCCAGAGTGCCAAGGAGCCCATTACAGGCTCTCTGAACACTTTTCTACTTTATGCTCATCATCCCACGATTGACAACATTAATTGCTTTTTACTGGGATTATATTCCATCTGATGTAATTAATAAACACTGTAATGAACAGGAATTGCTTAGCTGATTTCATTATTTCATCAGCATACTCAAATACAGAATTCATTATACTAGCAGAACAGCAATACATCGGCGTTATCTCCTGACACACAGCACAGCACCATTGAGGAGATGCACAAGTGAGAAACAAACAGGAGCAACAGGATCAACAGGAGGAGGTAAGAAGTGGAGTTTCTCCAAGGTACAGTGCTGACATGCAACGCGCTCCTTGCCAGTGAGGTGGGACGCTCCTGCGTTATTACATTCAGCTGAAGAGGAACTGCTTTCCCAGCTGAGCTCAGCAAAGAACTTAGAGCAGTCTTTTGGGGAAAAATCATCTGATTAAAACCAGCCAATACAACACAGATCCTGAGGGTTAACTCACGTTAACATTTTGCATGTGTCAGAAGTTACAGTGTTCTGAGAAAGACTGCTAAGTTTCAGACTTCAGAGTTTGGTGAGGAACAGAACGTATAACTGGATTTCATAGTTTCAGCATGAAGAAACTCTACCTTTTAGTAGCAGTTTAGCTGCCATTAGTTCCTCTATCGCCTAAGGAGCCATCCAGTACAGTTGAGGTTCATTGTCTTAGTTGCCAGTGCATACACAGTTCCCCCAAAACAATTCAACACACCTATTGTAAAGTACAGCATAAAGTCCAGCTCAATATGTGTTAGGCATCACTGGAACACCTGAAGGCTTGCTGCTTTTTTCCTGACAAAAAAGGTATGAAACATGACATCTGTTTCGTAAGTTGTCATCACTGAAAGCAAGAGGTCTCATCAAAATGACAGCAGGCCAGAATAGCATTATGTTAACAAAAAATACCAGCATCATTCAGCACAGGCTCAATTCACCCAAACTTTTATGCTCCCCCAAATCTGCAATGTCTTTATATATATATATATTCCCCCTCCCCAGATATTTTAAGCTACAAATAATAGCATATTATATATGGAAACAACTTAAATGTAAACTTTCTTCCTGATGGAAGAAAGAAAGGAAAAGCTTTAATTCCAGTAAAATAAATGTAGCACAAACAAGCTGCAACATTGAGGAGTGATTTTCTGAGTCTAAAGGAGAGTCTTTTACACACACACACACACACACACACACACACACACACACACACACACACACACACACACACACACACACACTCTCTCACACTTAAAAATCAAATGCACCCAGCTGAAAAATGGAACATTTCTTTTGGATGGAGGGAAGGGTTTAGTTTGAGACAAGAAAGGTTATTTATAGCTAACGCAGAACAACTTTTTTCAGCTTGCATGCATAGATGGATTACTTTCTAACTGGGGTCTAGCAGTGCAGTAAACTACATCCTGTTTGCATCAGCTATAGAGTCTGCTTTTATAAATCATGAAAATGGTGTCCTTTGGTAGATATATAAGCTTCCATAACTTAAATAGGAGTGACAAACAACAAAATAACTGTATTTCCAGGAATATCTGGCGAAAGGAAGTATGAAAACTTGGCAACAGTGTCTTATTTAAAAACACTTTTGTCAGTGTTTGTATTTGTAAACATTATAGGTTAATATTTTAAAAGCTATTAAACTGTTGCCACCTAAACACAGATTTTAAAGGCAAAACCCAGTGTAAATAGCTATTTACAGATTTAAGAACATACTGTTTAATATTGATCAAGTGTGTAACTAGAATGAACAGTACTTAATGTCTTAGAAAATACTTCAGTTTTCAAAGGATTATCTCTGGTTTGGTATAGGTACTATTAGGCATTTCAAAACGACACAGCAGAATCCTGTACCAGCAGAACTAAAGGAACAGCTATCACCTAAAGGCAAACGAGCTTGTATTAATAAGGCTCTGTGAATGTCCTGTACAAATGCTCAGTTTCCTGCAGCTCCAAAAACAAAAGCCACCTGAACTGAGCACTTTAAAAACAGGTTGGGGTTTTGTTTGTTTAAGTTTTTAAGTGTCTATTTGAGGTCTGTAGAAGCTCCTGCACAAGTGGAAAATGCAGCATGCTGCTTTCTTCATCAGGTTTTCTTATCAAGTAAGAACTCATCTGGCTAAGCTCCCTGTTGTGGGATAGGCCACATCATGACCCAAGAGCGAGCTAATTCTGTCCTCCTTATTTCACTTATTTAATGCATAACCACACAACTAGATTTTCCAGAAATTAAATGTAAAACTAGGGACACGACATTACTTAAGTATTGACACCAAGTCATAATGCATCACTTCAGACTTTCTTAGAAATGATCATTTAAAACCCACAAACCCCCCTTTAAGCCAGGGCCTTCTCAACATTACTTTTAGTTACTGAATTGCACCCGCAGGCTATGGCATTATCCGAACAAAAATAAAAGCTAGAAACTCAGGCAAACACTACAACCAAATGCAAGAAACATGCCAAAATTCAGAGTAAAGCGGATTAGTAAGGAGTTCCTAATTCCCTCCTTTCATTCATTAGGCTGTTTGATTTTGCTGCTAGTCTCCCCAGCAGCATGTACTCCTCTGTTATGCACCATAGGATAAGGAAAAGCTGCACTGCCACAAGTATAACTTAGATTTGCAAGCCGTGATAGAGCTTTAATGCTACCTGGAGGTCTGCCTGGGCTGACTTTGTATCCTGCTGCTTTAGTTGTACCCAAGGGTCTGCCTGGACTTGTCTTAAATCCAGCTGCTTTGGTGGTCCCGAGGGGTCGACCTGTGCTGGTTCGGTACCCTGCTGATTTTGTGGTCCCTGATGGCCTTCCACGTTTCCCAGATCGGTTGAGGTTTTTCTTTTTCTTTAGTTCATCTTTTGTCTCTATACTCCTGCCACTTGTGGTCTGCAAGTGCGACTCGTTCAACGCATCTTGTCTCTGGCATGCAATGGGTTTGTGGCTGACTGCGTGGCTGTATTTACTTTGCTGCGTGGCATACAAGTCAAACTGATCGGCAGATCTCACATTGTCTTCGTTAAGGCAAGAACTCTTGCCGGTCCCACAGAAAGCTGGATTACTGCTGGCAACAGGGTGCATCATTTTCTACCAAAAAATAAGAGAGACAAATAGATATCAGTACATAACACTGCAGAGTGCCACAAGTGAGAATCTTACAAAAGCTACCTCTAGTTCTTAAAGTTAGTCCAAGCTACTTTGTCTATTTGTAGTAAACAGTATTGATGTCAGTCAATTACTTTTAAAAGAGTTTTATTAAGCTTTCACTTGAGGTTTTGCATATACATATTATATATATTGACTGATATATAAATATAACCTTTACATATGGTTACAAAAGACAATTTAAACCACATATTATTCAGACAGATGAAGAAGTGTATGTTAAGGAAGTGGACAAGAGCATTTCACCAAGATATACAATATTCAGTCACCCACTATGGTTTTAAAACCTTTCTAACTGAATCTCATCTAAATTCTAACCATTCTATTTGTAAGAATAACCTATCACCTGTGAGCCAAGGAAAAGTATGGTGTCATTGTCTTGATTATGTATACAAAGGCTTCTAAGGACTTTTTTTTTTTACAGCAGATTAATAAAACACTGATCAGTTTTGTCATTTCTTGTCACAACTGATATGAAAGAAAGAAACAGGTAAGGCATTCAGCAAAGACTATGGTGTCACAGTTGGACAGCTGAAGGATGAAATGAATCTATTATGAAGTACAAGATGCTGGACTGCAGAAATGCCACCACTGTCCTAGTTAGAAGGGCAGGTACAAACTGCTGGTAATGCCAGCTCTGAGGTAACAACACAAAACTGACTTGAGCTGTGCTCTGCTTACAGAGGTTTATTTGTTTCAACAAGGATCGAAGCCCTGTCTTCAGGACAGCAGAAGGGTGACTCTCACCATGTTACCACAGGTTAACCCCAGTTCCAATGCATGAAGTGACGTCCAGCTGCTAGAAACCATGAACCATCACTGTCATAGTTACAAGCAACTGAGGGTGCTGAAGCACTGGCACAGGGTGCTCAGAGAAGCTGTGGCTGCCCCATCCCTGGCAGTGTTCAAGGCCAGGATGGACAGGGCTTGAAGCAAGCTGCTCTAGTGGAAGGTGTCCCTGCCTATGATTCTATGAACTATTTCTAAGTGAATTGGTTCTGCTTATGTCCATCATATCAAATCCTTGTAACACATGTACTGGGGTAGAATCACAACAATTAACAATATTACTGGTATTCTAGAACATTTTAGTATTAATGCTTCTGAATGCCAACTACACAGATCAGATTTCTTAACGGGGGCAATACTGTATGAAGCCAGCAAAGCACTCAAGGAACAACACGGCAATATTTTCACCCATTCAACTATACTGGTTCTACAAGTTAAATCAGCTGAAAATACTCAGTTTAAGATAATATTTAGCCATGCTACAGAGAAGATGAAGCCAATCAATATCTGGCACATCAGAGTATTTCTGCACCCTACAGTCATGCTGAGGGCACCAAATACTTCTTCCTGTGATAAATTTCTCTAGTACATAAGGTCTGGAAGATTTATTGCACTTTCCATGCAGTGTCTCTGGAATATCACCTGGAGCAGCCCAATTTAAACTCTGCCACTGATTACTGAATTTATTTGGCAGTTATGAATGTTTCTTCCCAGCCAGAAGCCAGACAGCACAGACAGTCTATTTACTCAGGAATAAATCCTTGTGCCCTTTTCTTCTGATTACGATGGATACATTCCCTGCTGTAACACCCAATTTACCTTGGCTTGTCAAATGCTCATTACAGTGTATGCACTACTCCTGGGCAAATATATGAATATGGTTTGATGTCAAATAGTGAAATTATGATAGTCATATAGTCTAAATATTAGATGGTTCTAACAGAGATTATCCAAATGCTGCAATTCTGCTGTGATGCATGGGGTACAGTGGAACAAACATGAAACCACACTTACTGCAAACGCTGACTAGCAAACGGTACAGCTAAGAATAATTAGCAGGCCCGTGGTTAACAAAGCACAAAGGAAGCAAGCTACAGGTCAGGAGACCAGACAGACTTTTCTGTGCAGCACAAAAAAAGGAAACGTCAGATTTTCTACAATTAGCAGTCAAAAAAAACGTTACCTTCCTTTAACCCCACTAAAATAAGGCCCACAAAAAAATAGCTGAGATTTTTGAGGACGCGTAACTGCAAACATACCGGTTCTGATAATGTACTTCTGCTGCCGAGAGAGTAAGCCCAGCAGCTCTGAAAGGCTATTCATCTCTTTGCTAATACACTGGAGGACACTTGGAGCAGTTACCAGCATTCTTGTCTGAATACTCCCTTTAAACACTGGCTTCAGCCCCAAAAAGCTGCTCGGAGCTCAACTGCCACAAAGAAGGATCAGTTCAGCTGCCTGGTATCCGGGGAACACACCAGAGCAGGGAAAAGGCACTGAATTATGTGGGGGCCCCTGGCATTTCTCAGGAGACCGAGCACTGCTCAGAGTCATTCCTGCTTATGTTACATTCTTGTTCTCCACCTTTTTTCCCTCAACCCAGGGGGATTTTTCCTACAGACTGCATCCATCTTTCCTGGGGAGAACCATCGCAGGTACTCCTAGACAGTGAATATACCCTGCTGTAGCAGCCAAACATTGGAGCCTCATCATCATTTGCATGTGTTTTGTATCTACTGTAATATCCCTGAGAGTTCTAACTTTACATACAAAACCTGACTGATGCTTGTTTACCTTCCATCTGGCCACAGCCAGCATCACTGTAACTGATGAGAGAAGAAAGCCAAACAAATCAGTAACTGTTTCAAATTTCTTACCAGATGAAGTATAAAAACCCCACCATCTTGGTGGAAAACTGCCAATGAGCTTTTTCTGTTCTGCTTCCCCCCTCACCTTGCAGCAGTTTTCATCAAACCATGAAAATTTCAAGTAGGAGCCGAGGTTTGTTTTCTGTGGGTTTTGATTTATCCTAGAATCCCAGACTCTCTCAGCCTGTACCTCTTGCGTTGTTGCCCCAGAGCTGGACACAGGACTGCAGTGGGGGGGGGGTGTCTCCTCTACTGAGAGGCAGAATCCCCTCCCTCGACCTGCTCTGGGGATGCAGCTCAGCACATGGCTGGCTTTCCAGGCTGGAAGTGCGCTCTGCTGGGTCATGGGGAGCTTGAAGACTTTTTTTTCTTACGTTTTAAAAAGGAAATCTGTAATTGAGCTTAATTCCCCTAACATGGACATCTCCAGCATAATTTTACTTCATTCACATTACAGCAGGGAATAAAAGAATGTAATGAGTCCGTCTGTAGAGTGGAAGCAGGTTTCTTGGCAGGGAGATACACGGGATAAATCAGAATTGGTATAAAATGCAAAGCTATGCCAATTTAAAAATAACACTAGCTAAACTGTATAGCTAAACACACACACGCTTGTGTGCAAGAAGCCTTAAACAAAACCAGCCACAAAAGTTTCCAGCAGAATAGAACTTACTTGGTTTAAACTTGTAAAAGATATTTGTAACAGTTTACTTGAATCAGTTTTTAAACTGATTCAACTGACTGGTTGAACATCCCTGTGTAAACAAACAGTTAAGATGAGGCCTTGAGGTAACATTTAGTTGCATTTCAAACAGGTTTTTACTGGGAACTGGCTGTAGAGGATTTTCTGTATGGATCCTTTTTCCTCTGGTATTTTATTTCTATACAAATGCTGGGGAAGGGAGGAGAGAACTGGATAAGCTAGCTTTGGGAAAAGAGAGGCAGCATTAGAGCTTTATGTGTAACAAAGCACAGAAGCTTCACCACTGCTAGAAATAAAGAAACAAACAGGTCAATCCATCCATCCGAGACCCGCAAAGCTTTGCTGCAGGGGCATTTCTGGACATGGCAAGGAGCTCTCCTTTTAAAGCACAGCTGCACTGCAAGGTTTACCTGCTGCAGCACTAGCAAAGCGAGTCAGGTTTTGTTTTACTCAGATGACAGCCAGGCCTATTGGTCGGTCAATACACAACATATGAGGCTGCTTTTTTTTTGTACTTCACAGTCAAGCTTGGTATGGTTTGTTTTCTTCTGCAAGGAGATGAAACAGAAGCCATATTTATAGGTGATACAGATGAACCGAGAAACTTAAGTAATTACACCTAATTCCAGTAATATTACAGGTTTTGGATGGACAGAGTGCATCCTTGTAGCCCTAAACACATGTTAACACACTACACAGTTCAAGCTTACAGCTACTAAAGCTTGTGCTATGGTATGGTCCATCTCTCTCTAAGCTTGAAACTCTGCAGAAACCCCCTGTTCATTTCTTGTACACTACAAAATATTGTAAGATCAAAGCTACACAAATCACTTGTCATAAAAACACCCTCCATCAAGCAGAATACTTAGTTCCCACATAAGCAGCAGCAGCAGGCAACTGCTCTGGTCTCACCCACTCCAACCTGCTTACTCAAACTACAACCTGGTCAGCCCCAAAACAGCCCTGAGTCGACAATGCTTCTGACGTTAAAACACCCTGAATCAGAGCAAAACTGAACAAAGATGGAAGCACGCCTATATTACAGCTCTCCAAATTATGAATATCAGGAAAAGCACACTCCTCTCACCAACAGGGACAATTTTGCTTTCAATGAGGGTTTGTGCATAAAACCCCACTCATTTTCTGGAGGCTTGCTCTGCCGAGCCCACAGTACTTTCAACAGAATCGATGGAGCTGTAGGAGGCCACAGCAGCACATTTTCATCATCATCCAACACACAAAAAGCACATGACATACTACCTAAAACCACAAGCAGCTACAAGTATTATTTCTGCACTAGTACCCTGCATGTCACTTCTACCAAGTAAAGCGGCTGGAGCGGAGCACAGGAGCAGCTCTGTTCAGAACGCAGCTGCATAAAGAACGCTCTGTGCCACGTGCCACACGCAGGGGCTGCATGCCCTGGAGAATACCAAAGGGCTCCTTTACTTTGCAGGGAGGAGAGTTTAAGCAGCAGCAGAAGCAGGGATATTTTCCCTTTCAAGACTGCAACAGAGATATGGTATCAGTTCTGCTTTTCCCTCTTAGGGATAGAGGGTGTAAGAAACACTTTCACCACTCAGTTAAAAGAATAAATTGTATCAGTTTAAATGTTCTTCAAGTGTCCCTTTCACTGTCAGCTTCTTTTCTACACCTTAACCCTTGCTGAAGTAGGGCCTTCCCCGAGTCTTAAAAACCTGTAACTGCTCATTTTCACAATGTTGCACCTTACCACGTGTATTCCCATAAATGTAAATATTTTAAAAACACCAAGTATGAAATCCTATCACTGGCACAATATGCACTCTAACACCTGACCCTGCATTTGGAACCTGTTCTACTTCTGAAGCTGGATAACCGCTTTCACCAAACCATGCTTATGAAGCACTTTCCACAGCTGATTGCATGATTTTCATTTGACACTAGGTAAAATACATTAAAACCAGCCAAAACACACAACAGCTTCTTTACAGCAGTGACTCACTAGAGCTACCACATGACAACATGAGACTGCAAACTAAACATGATTTTGAAAAGTTTGTTTCTCAGTTATTCTCAGTGCAAAAAAAAAAGGACTAAGCAACACAAGGACTTACAAGTACAGTCCTTCCCTGTGACCCAGGGTCACTTTCTTACATGACTGAAGTTAAATGAAGAGTTATTTGGAGATGATACACCCACCCCTTCAAATTCCTCTTCTCCCAAGATGTGCCAGGCAGAGGGGAAGCCTTCCCTTCCAGTGGGGCTGTGATTCCTGGTCCTTACCAGAGAGCTGTAACCTGGCTGCATCTCTGTGCCTTTGGGAGTTCTTTTGACTCAGATGCCCTTGGAGAAACACTGCTCTCCAATGCCTAACCACCAGCTTTGTATTAAAGACAAAGATCAGTGCTGCTCCCACAAAGTTTAGATGTTGTCAGGCACTAGGTAGGCTAAGCGTCAAGTAAACTGAGAACTTTTAGGCATCATTCATTATTTGATTGAAAAACCAGGCAAGCAAGTAACTGTTAGGTTTTCTGACCTTAAAAACCAAATAAGTCATACCTAAGGGCAGAGTTTCATTAGATGCTAACATCAGCAAGAACATCAGCTGACTTCTCCCACCCCAAAGTTAAGATCATATAAACATGTGATGAGAAACAGGACACTTGAAAAGGTTAAGAGCTTCACAAAAATTAAGGAAGATCACATCAATGGTTTAATTAAGTGCACACCTCCAGTTACACTGACACAACTGACAGGCTGGTTTCATAATCAATAGAAACCACTCTGAATCTGTATTTTTTCTGAACAGGACAATCTTGCCCTTTCCTCTTCTCCCATGTTCCCACTCCTTGTGCCAACACTATTGTGCAAGAGCAGGACAAACCAACACAAGGGCTCTGACCCAGGTGAAAACCAATCCAGCAGGAAAGCAAAAGGACCAGTTGGCTGGCAGTGAGGCAAGAGACGAACAGAAACAAATTTCCATTATAAGCATACAGAAAGACTGAGCTCCCAGGTCAGCTTAAGCTCACCAGACTTCACAAAGCTGATTTTGACAACTTAATGGACTTAGAAGACTTGAATGAAGGGCATAACAAGCCCCAAACACACCACAGGGAATAGAAGGTGGGGAAAACTCCCACAGTTGGGGATGGGGCAGCACAGAATGAAGGCAGCCATCAGGCCAGATAGACTGGCTTAGAGGAGTGAGGTTATGAAACTGCACCCTGATTATCCTGCGGTTCTCTCATTACCAAACTTCAAGGCAATCTACATATGCATATGAATGATGGAGCAGGTAGAGATCTTTATAAAGAGAGGACTGTTAGTGTTTGTGAATTGTCCATTCACCTCAAGGAGCTATTCCCAGCTAAACAGGAGCAGACCACAACAACGGCTTTGAGGAGCTGGAGATGCTCGTTCATCTCAGTGGGTGTTCTCGCCCACCCGTTCCTCTCCCCAGGGAACAGACCTAATGCAGCCTGGAACAATAGCTCGGAGAGATACAAGGTGCTCATTCATCTCAGTGGGTGTTCTCACCTACCCTCTCCTCCTTCCCTAGCCTCTTTCCACAAAAGGATTTGGGAGCTTAAGAGATGGATCAAACATCTGCCTGATGTGCGCTTCCACAGGACTTAGTGCAAAAGGCTCCGGGCACCTTTCAGCACACCCAAACACCACCACTGCAGCGCACTTATGTGAGAATGCAGAAAGGCAAAGTCCTGAATCTGTTCAACAACGGTCAATGGACAAACACACGGGACTTTTCTGTTTAAGGTTGCATCTAAAACCTGGAGGATACAGACAGATTACAAAGAGCAACTGTGGTATGTGAAATAGAAATAAACCATAATTTAAGAACTGTATTAACCAACTTTTTCACTGCACAAAAATAACCACATGGATCAACATAACTGTCACTTTTTTCCAGAGAGAAATGCACGTGAAGTGAAGGTGCAACTACTCACTAATTAATTACCCCAGAAGGACTATGCACAAATAAGGGTGTAGTAAACTCTCAGTAACTACGTGCAAGCATATACACCACTTAGAGGGATTACTCTGGAACGCAAACACAGAAGGAACACACCGGCGGGTATCCAGACACCCTGACACGCAGGTGAATGGAGGCACTACTTAACTATGGCAAGGTAATACACCCGTGGACTGCATTCATGCGTTACAACCGCACACGCTCATGGAAACACTCTCCAAGTACAAGCACTGCACACACACACACACACACCACCCCCACCACGGGAGCCATGGGTGCTGGGGGGAATTAACAACAATTCCCGAGCACGGCGAGGCCCCGGTGGGGAGCAGCGGGAGGCCCCGGCTCCACCTGCGGAGGCCAAGGGCCAGCTGAGGGGACAAAGGGGCGGCGCAGCCCCACCACCGCCGCCGGTGGGTCACCGGGGGCTCGCCTCCCGTGTCACCTGCCTTGTGCGGGCAACAGGAAACAGGCCCCGGCCCAAAGCCCCGCTCCGGTGCAGGGCACGGCCCGGCTCCCTCCCGCCGGGCGGGGGACAGAGGGACGGGGCGGCGATGGCGCAGCTCCACTCCCGCGGGGCGCGCAGGCCGGGCCCCCCCATGGAGACCGAAGGATCCCCCTCAGCGGCGGGGCCGAACGCGGCCGGCGGCGGAGGGGAAGGGAAGGGAGCGGAACGGAGCGAACCCTCTCCGCTCCCCTCCCCCGCCGGCCGCGTCTCCATCTTGCCCGGCCACCGCCTCCCACCCCGCGGAGAAGGGTCCGGGGGACGCGGGTCCGGTCCGCACCTACCTGAGGGGATCGGGGCGGCCTGCGGGGCGGCGGCGTGCGGGCGGGCGGGAGCGAGCGGCCGCCTCCCCCACACCCCGCCGGGCAGCTGCAGGGAGCGGCGCTGCGGCGGGCGCGGGCGGGAGGGAGGGCGGGGCGCGCTCCCGAGCGGGGCCGCGCCGCGGGGGCGCGCGGCGAGCGTGCGCGGGGCGGGGCCGGCGGGGGGCTCCTCCCGCCTCTGAAGCGCTCAATGTGAGGCAGCGGCCGCCATTTTGTCCTAGCGGGCGGGAGGGCGCCATCGCCTCTGTGGCAGGGCATGGGAGCGCCTGAGTTGAGCTGCCTTTGCTATTCCTCTCCGTTATTCACATG
Source organism: Pezoporus occidentalis (assembly GCF_034315485.1). Classification (NCBI taxonomy): domain Eukaryota; kingdom Metazoa; phylum Chordata; class Aves; order Psittaciformes; family Psittacidae; genus Pezoporus; species Pezoporus occidentalis. The sequence continues at coordinate 2,339,344 of NW_026915888.1, forward strand.
CTTCTTTGCACCTGGCTCCTAAGGATAAAGCGCTGATTTACTGTATGGTGAAGTGAATCATAGAATCACAGAACTTAAAGCTCATCCAGTTCCAACCCCATGCCACAGGCAGGGACACCTTCCACTAGAGCAGGTTCCTCCAAGCCCTGTCCAAATACTGTAAATGCTGAAGCATGTGCATGGAAGCTGATGTAGGATCTGTGGTATTCCCATTACTTTGATTCGGATGGAGGAGTGTGGTACAATGCATTATAGTCAAGGTATTTATTGTTGATGGTCAAATACTTTGCCCTGTTTCATCCATCTATGTCCTAGGGAGTTCAGCACTGCAGTCGCACTTCACTATAAACAAGCCTTTATCCCTTTAAGCAGGTATAAAGTTGCTGCTTCAATTATTTCCATGAGAATCCCATTGAAAGAGGATTTTTAAGAGCCCAGCACTTTCCATAATCCACCCTTTTGTCTTCAGTGTCACATTTAGCAAAACAATGTGACTTTGTGGAGGGCTCTGACCAGCAGATTGCTTTATCCGCCTGTTTGTTAATGACCACAACTGCATCGGTGCCTCTCTGTATTCATCCAGCCCTTCCTGCCTGCTGTTCGCACCCTTGGGCCACTTTGGGCCACAAACCTTCAAATCACAGGCTCTACATGAGCATGGAAGGCCTTAAATTAATACCTGGGAATAAAGGGTTAACATTGTGCCTGCTTGCTGAAGCAGTCATTGTGCCTGGCAAAGCAGAACCGTAGGAGTCAACGTTGGTAGAATGGTGAAGCAGAATTGGAGGAGTTACAGCTGCCAGGCAGGATTGTAGTAGATGAGATTCATAACTTGTGTGAGGAACATTGAAGACATTCTTGTTTAAGCAGTATCCATAGAAAGAAAAGGAACAAAAGATAAGCAGAGTAACAACATTTGCAAAGTTGACAAGTTTCTGCTTAAGATACATAAAACCGGCTTGTACCGAACCTGAGGTTTGGATGGGAGCCGAAACCCTATTGAGTCTGTGTGAAAGCAAGAGGTGACTCATGGTGATGAAGAGGAACTCCAGGCCTTCATCCTCACGACCCCCTAACGACCACCACCAGGAGGCACTGCGCAAGCGCACCAATGGGACAAATGCCAGTAAACTAATTATAATACTAGACAGGAATAGGTTTTGCATATGTATTAGGCGTGAAGTAATCTCATGTTTAGGTAATCATTACATGTAATATAAACAAACTGAGTGGCAAAGAAAAGGTGCGCATGCCTTTGGAGGAGCCATCCCCCATGCGCCTCAGCACCGAATAAAGCATACCTACTTTAAAACTTTAATGGGTTGTGGAGTCTATCCGTGTATCAAAGTGACATATGAAAGGGTCTGGAAGCTGTTCTGCATTATTCAGATGAGGTCTTAGGAAATAAAACCAGAAAAGAGCAGGCAAAAAAAAAAAAGAACCTGCAGCTTTTACAAAGGGCTAATTCTGTTTTTCTACGTACTTCCCTCTCGTGCTGTTGTTTGGGGAGCTGACTGCTGTACTCCAACCCTCGGGTATTCCATTGCTATGGTACTTGGAGCTCCTCAGGCTGAAAATTGCTGTGAAACATCCTGCCAAGACGATGGTTTGTGTTTTTCTGCCAGTGCTTCCTAATGCATGCAGGAATCCTCACTTGCAATGTAAGCATCAGGGGAAAGCAGCATTTATTTAGCTTAATTTAGCAAATGATTCACTTTATTTACGAACCTTTCTGCTGGTTTTAACTCTTGGTTGGAAATGCTGCCACCAACCAAAAGTGGTTGAGTTTGATACCTCCTTGGTTATCATGTTTTAATATCAGACTGGAAGGGGATGGAAACCTGGCCATGCTCAGGCTCCTGATTTATCAAGAAGAAACCATGATCTCAACAGAACACAGAAGCAGTCATACTGTAGAGGAGTGAACCTGTAATGTGAAGCAGTGAAAGGTTCCATGCCCACAGTGCTCAAATATGAATCTGGTAGCAGCTGTGCTAATGAAAACAGGACCCAAACAAAACATAAACCAGTCAAGCTCCACAGAGCCTGAAACACGGCTGTTACTCAGGTTGTGAATCTGCTTCCTCCTCTAGACTGCTCTCACTGGCAGTAGCAAATGATTACATCCATTATCTGTAAGGTAAACGATGCAATGAAATGCTGCCCCTTCTACAGCTGGACTGCAAAGTCCTGTTCTCCTCTTCTTTCTGCAATCTCCACGTCTTCTAGGGGAGAGGAAGGGCCTAAGAGCATGAGTTCGTCCTCCTGCCAACACAAGAGCTTCTCACTGTCCTCAGCTATGCAGCATGCTGAGCGAGCAGGGAGAATTCAGTACTGTAACTGCCACCACCTCCTGTCCATTCAGCTATGAATTACTGGAGCTGGTGATTTCTGCAAATTCACTTCCTTGCTAACGTGCACAGGCAGAGGAAACACAGGTTTTAGTTGGAATTAAGGATTTTCACTGAATACAACATTTTCCTTGCTTGGCAGTTAGTTTCACAACAGTTGCCTGGTGGTATTTATTGTTCTATGAAACATGTTTGTGATGATGAATTTCATAGTCAGAATGGCCAAAGTATAAAATAACTTTAAGAATCATGTTATTAAGAATTCCTTAGCTCACTAGAACAACTTAGTTCTGAGATGCTCATTAATTCACCTCTGCTTATGCTGGTCAGCTTGACAATTCTGTATCTGTTTGACAACAGAAGAAGATTTAAGCCTGTTTCAAATGCGAAGTCTCAGAGAAGCAATGTTTGGGTGGCAATCACTCAGCCTAATGGTCATTTATTTAAAAACAATTATTTCCACTGTAGCTAAAATGATGAAAACCAATCTTCCTGCCTAGCACTGTATAAACATTGTGCAAAATGTACATTTTGGGACAGACTGGAGTCCAGCTGTGTGCCTTTCATCTTCACATTCTTAGGTTGCTCCCTGCCTCCGCTCCCCCCCCTACAGCCACAGTAAGCTGGAAGCCACGATTTCTTCTGCAAATGCCCGAGCTCCAAGAACACCAACTTGTTTAAGCTGAGACCATATTTGGAAGAGATCTGGGTCAAGAAAAATAATCAAAGGGAAGTGCATTCCTGGAGCATCACGTGAGGAGGCCAGAGCACGCAGGCAGGACCAGACCGCGCTGGGAGACCGCAAAGGGGCCGTGTACGAGTGACTCGCTGCGAGGAGGCTCATGGCAAGGGCAGGCTTTACACCAACACTACCTCACTCACCTATCTGGGCAGACTGGGGAAAGGTTCTAATAGAGGTGTTCAGCAGCACATCATTGATAATGGGTGTCCATGGCAGAAAATGGAAAACTAATCCTGCAAGCTCCACAGTATCCTTCCTCAGACATACACTTACCTGTCTCTAACCCTGCCACTAGCTTCACAAAGTAACACTGCTTCTTATGAACATAAACACATCTGAAGGACTGAAATACCAACATGCACTCACTCTCCCTGAGACTCTCTCATTCTTTTTCTTACTTTACAAAGATCCCAAATCCAGCCTTTGGTGTTCTATATTCAGCTATTACAATTCAGAATTTTAGCAAAGCTTTGCTTAAGAATCATTATTTTTTTGTCTTCCACTTGGAAGCCTTGAGAAGAATTCCTACAGATGGCATGCTGAGCCTCAGAATCTTTTATTCAATCAGCAGCCAAATGCACAGTAAATAGTCTGGACTGCTTTAATTGTACAAGTAAAATCGCAAGCAGCCAAGGCAGGGAACAGCTACAGAACATGCCAGGCTGTGACCTACTCATTACATTGTGGTTACAACTTTCACAGCATAAAAGACTAACAGGTTGTGTAGGCCTTAAGCTATTTAACAGAATGAAGGGTGGTGGTGATGTGCAGTGTGGTTGGGGTAGTATAAAATTCTGAACTGTGACTGCACACAGTTTTCATCTTGCTGTGATTCCCCCCCCCCCGCCGCCCTCAGAACGCTGGCTGTGGTCCTCCTTTTGTGTTTTCTTGGCTAGGGCACAGAGCAAACCTCTGCCTGTTCACCCACTCATTTGTGTAGAGAGGAGCCTCATGTGCTGTATCAGATCGAATACACAAACCAATGCAGCAGAGGGGCTGTCCTTAACCTTCACAGTGTGGTGAGGAATATTGCTGTATGAGTCTCTGGAGGGTTGCTTGCAAGGAGAACGATGGAGCCAGCACAGCTGCGAGCAAGAACCTTGATCTATCCTTCTCCTGACACAGACTAACTTCCTTCCTAACTGATGTGGACCTGCTGAGGCTGGATCTCAGGCTATGGTGGAGGCTGCCATAGAAAATGCTAGCCCAAGGCTCCCCTTTGCTGCTTCGAGTGATCACCACTGCCTCCAGATTCACACACTTTCACCTACCTACACCTGAAAGTGCCAGCATCCTGTTCCCTGAGAACAGCAATCACCCTGCCATCACTGCTGCATGATGACAACATCACATTACTGTGACAGGCACAAGCAAAAACTTATTCATGATCTAGTACCAAATACCTGTATCACCTACCCACCCAAACCACCACTGTTGACTCAAACACTGAAAACATAAGGCAACCTAGAAAGCTGGTAGCACATCACCTTGGGCAAATAACAGAACAAGCTGTGCTTTTATGTATTAAAAATAATAATAAAGAAGAAATACAACATTCCTGTGCTCTTCCAACAACTGGCAACAGGAATCTGCCTTGGGCAGATTCCCTGGAAAGCAGCCAAACTGTGATGTTTATAAAGATCTCGCCTATATCCATGGATACCTCTGGAAAGAGCTAAATATAACATTTTTCATGACTATAACATCTCTTCAATGTAAGTGCAGCAAACAGATGAGCTATTCAGAAAGACAGTTTCTGAAAAACATACATTGAAAGTATTTTTATTTTCGCTGGAATTTTAAAAAAACATAGGAATATTGACATTGCATTTAAAAACCCCAGGAAGTGAAAGATTATACATGGTTGCGTCTCTGAAATCCAACAGTGCAAAGCTGGAAGTCACAAAAACGTCTCCATCATGCCTTTTTTAGGATACCAGCATATATATATGAACATCTTGAAACAAGGTTTTTAAGGAAGTCTCCTCTGTCCAAACTTGAGAGTGCTCTTCATTAAACACACCCAAATCTGTCACTCTTCTGGGGACACACTGTCAAGAAGTCAGACAGTTCAACAAACAGGTTGCATGAAACATACCAAACCCCAGTTGTTAAGGGAAGGAATCCCGATGTATTTAAAGGGAACCACAGGGCTTTAGTTTGAGATTTTGACAGGATTTAGTTTGAGAAGTCTTCCCGTGTGTGCTGCTTCTCTTTGTTTTACTCACTGTATTAACATGGGCAAGTGCTACATTATGGGTGTTCTTATCCTAAATGCATCCTGTTAAGCTGATATAATCATTCCTTTCCTATGTTGCAGATAAGAGACACTGACGTTCAAGTAACAGACAGTTGTATGCAAACAGAAAGAGTCATTTAAATTACCTGAAGCTTCGAAAGAGAAGTTGTGAATTTATACATGATGCAGACTGTATGATTTGTCTTCCCCACGGTTAAAGCAGTATATACACAGCTGGTTTAAAATGACACATCCCTTCTCAACATGTCAGGTAAGAAAAGCTTTCTATAAAAGCCCTTTTGAAACTCATCATCTTGAAAGTCTTTCAGCTGCTACAATGATACAATTCAAATTGTGACCATTTAGGCTCCAGGTAAATAGACAGGAAAGTTAATTGCTTAAGAGTAGTAAGTGTCCATCATGAATACTAATGGTTATGGGGATGAGACCTCAAGAAGAAAGGTCCTGCCTGTCCCTGACTGCAGTGATAGTCAATATTTGTGGAATTCACTCATAAACATCATTATTAATTTTTACTTAGAGCCATGTCCTAACAGTAATAAAGATGACAACCCTGGGGGGAAAATCACATTGAATGTCTATATAAGAACACTATAAAAAAGTGACAAAGTCATATATCATTACAAAAGAGGTTCCTCCTTTTTTTCCTGACAAATTATTTTTAAACCAAGCAGGCTTTCATTCCTATGTCAGAGAATGAGGGAAAAAAATCAAATCCTGTAATTCTGATGTTTAGAAAAAAACAGGAAAAGTCTTTTCATACTACAAAACATTCCACTTTACAAAAACCCCACAGAGGTGTATATTCTGTTACCTGGATGATAAAGACAAAATGGGACGTTTCAAGGATAAGAAGATCTTAAAACTAGACCTCAAGTATTTCTGGGTAAAATTCACTTCTCTGATCACTGCAAGACTCTCTGACCTTGGGGGACGTTTGTACAGGGAGCAAATGTGTGTGAAGCAGCCAGAGAGATGCTATGGATCAGGAGAAAATCCTGCCTTTATTCTGGTGGTATATTATATTCCCAGTGTAAACTGATGTGATGTGACCCATCCCCACAATATGAAGCAGGTACAATTTCCAACATGAATCCTAACACTGTTTCATTCACTGAACAGTACAGTCTGTCAGAAAAATCAAAATCTGGTTTATTTTATATTCTTTATGATGAAAAGTATATAAACTGCACCTTTAAATTAAATCATGCTCCGCCCAGACTGCTCTGCATTAAGACTGATAACTTTAGTGGAGAGAATTCAGATGGTTCAGCAAATATCCATTTTCTGTTAAAAAACGTCCGCAAGACAAAATAAAAAAGTCCTTAATTTACAATAAGCAGTGTAAACAGCAAAAACAACAGAAGCCACAAGTGTCACGCACCAGCCACTGGCACACAGGTAACTCCAAATGCTCATAGAACTTTGTATCTTCCTTTGTTGGTTGGTTGGTACGAATTTTGCTGCAAATAAAGGAGAGCAAAATCACAGTTAAAAGTGAAAACAGAGAAAGGAATTGCAATGAACCCCCCACTAATAAATCCATATTATATATGCATAAGCAGTTCCTTAGCTTTGGAAAATACTTTCATGGGGAGGTTTATGATTTTGCAAAAGAAACAAAACTCAGTAATGGCTCAGCAGGACCAGTGGAACTGAGTGCTGATCTCAATAGCTACCTGAAGTGAAAAAGCCAAAGGCACTGTGTTGTGTAGTAGCATTGAATGTTATTCTAGAGAAAGCCAAGAATGTGATTTCTTAAGACGTATCTCATTTCAAAAAAGGAGGATGTTGAACACAGCCATTATTTGTTGGGTATGCTGTAAAGCTAAGGCAAAACAAATCCTTCAATGAATATAAAGGATCAAAATCAGGGGAGTAGTCCTCTCCTCTCCTTTCCTCTGCCTGATGGTGCTGAAATAAGGAAATGTATTGGGACTTAACTCTTTGAGGGGTTTTTCACTCAAAAAGCTCTGTTAATGTGTTATCTCCATCTGCTGGCTGGATAACAGCTGTGTGTTTGCCTGACTAAGCACAGTAATGTATTTTCTAAGCTGTTCAGCAAAACAGTCTTTGAGATCTATAGGTCCCTGATATTAATAAAAATGTAAGCCTGAGTGCCACCATTTGTGGAAATGGATCTCATAAAGCATAAATTAAGGCACTTTCCCTCTGCATTCTGGATATTTCACTCACCAATCTGATGAGCTCCTCTTTTATAAGTCGCGTGATTTCTGCCTTTGCTTTCTGTACAGCCAGTTCGTTGGCACCTGAAGACAAAAACATACCTTAAGCATTTTCTGTGTGTGAAGCCTACAGAATACCCACTGCTGGCTATTTTCAGAAACATCGTAAAGCTTGCTGAGTATCCTCAACTATTTGCTGAAGGACACTCTAGTACTGAACAGACTGCCACAGCTAGGCTGTGTTCTAAGGAAGATACTGAAACCAGACAATCATAAATTGCACTATTCAAAAATATCTTGGACAAGAGGTTTCTACTCTACTCAACCACTGTAAGATTTGCAAGATTTTTGTTGCCACTGATGTAATTCTTTATACCTTTAACAGCCAAAACCCACACAATTCTATTTTCTTCCTTACTTCACAATGGCACAGATTATCTTTGTGCTTATTCTGAGGAGAAGCATCTCTGTCATCCCCACAGATTATTTGACAAAGCATATTAAGATAAGCAAGTGTTTCTTCAGTAACTGCAAAGTAACTACAGTGGGTCTCTTAAATGAGCAACCACAGACATTATGACTAGAGTGACTCCATGTCCAATCACAAAACTAAACTCCTATCTTTAATGATAATATTTATAAAAAGAATACATACTCTCTATAGCCAAATAAATCTTTCGCTCTCCTTCCTTGGGTTCTTTGCCCGGAGGGAAGTAAGTTCCTCTGATTGTAATAGCAGCTTCAGAATATTCACTGATTCTCTGTAGCGCTTCTTTGGAGGTAACTTTCCACCTGGCAGTCTGCAAGGTAAAGGATATGGGAGGATCAACATGGAGAAAGGCACCACACAGTTGACATTACAGACAAAGAGGAGCACTGTGTTGTAGCAATCAGTCACAGCACTCTATTGCAAAAACACACACTGAAATTTCATCCACTTGTTTTCATGCAGGTATAGGTAGAAAGACCTTCATCTTGTGTCAGCAAGATAAAATTATAGAAGGAGGAGAAAAGAAAAGGGATGCGTAGTACTATTGAAGCAGGAACTCTAAGGACCTTCCACTTGGCTACACTGGAAGTTTAAAACTTGTATTTTTTTTCTTGTGATTTTCTGAAACAGCACTCGAGTATTTTATTTAGCACTTTTTGTACAGGATTAGACTTCAAGGGCAAACATATACTCTTAACGGCGGCAAGTACTTCCCTTTATCAAAATAAATGCCATTTATTCCTACCCAGTTCACCAGTTAAAGACAAAAATAAGTAAACCTTCAAATCTCCATAAATAAAGCCTAAGGAATAAACAGTGCCAGTTACATATTCTCTAAGAGGTACCTTATAAAATGACTCGCCCATCATCAAGAGGCTGCCCTATGTGTAACTTACACGTGATGGTACTGAATGGTTGCGTAGTACTTCTATAAAAACCAGCTTACACAGTCAGCTGACTTTTTGCTTTAGGCACCAATTTTATCTTACTTTATCATCTTGGATCTGCACTGTGTTCAGTGTTAACACATGTATGCAGTACAAGATGAGTCCCTCTCCCTTTAGAGGTTTCCCAGGGAAAGTGATGATTCTCAGTGATGAATTTGTGCTTGATAATGCGGAATACAAATGGTCAAAATAACAAATGAGGTAGATCAAGGCAGCAATACTCTGACTGGCAAAAATACACAGGTCATTAAAAAAGCAAAGAGCAGCATCAGCAGTAGTATGGCCTTTGAAATAAGAAGCTAAATAGTGACAAAGATTTAGATGTAAGAGAAGTCATTGGAAAGATTTCTGTACGATAAGAAACACTTGGGTTTTTTTGTGATATTCTCTGGAATATGTCCAAAGCATTGTGCTAGGAAGTGACAACAGATAGTGCAGTAATTCCAATTAGGCATAATAGGAAATAGAGACAAGATATTGTATTGGCATAATCATAGTCTAAGCTATGAGGATAGCCTTTGTTAAATAATTGTCCCTTACACTTGATTATAGCAAAGTGGTTACTTACCTGTGGGAAGTCATTGATCTCTAATTCTTCTTCGTATCTCTTAAAGGATTCGTTTTGTCCTCCATCCTGTTTCTCTTCCTCCTGCTTCTCTATGGGCACGTAATTGAGCTTAGCATTGATTTTTTCAGCCAGTTGCTCTGCAATGGTCTTGGCAGATACAGTAGGAGCTTGAATTGTGCCTCCTCTCAGGATAGCGTTTGTAGCCTGCTGCATCACATCCTGTAAAAAAACAGGTCCACGTTGGGAACGAGATAGCTTAAAGAAGTCCTTTATAACCCAATTGCGTAATCTTATTAGTAATGAACTAACCCTTTTCCAGGGCAGACACAGTATTTCCAGTTCTGTATTAAATGTTATTATCATATTAGCTCAATTACAAGTCCTGCAACTTGTAACTGGAGTAAGCGCAGCATAGAGGAGCTAAATAATGTAGTACTGTTAGCGGTGTGCAGAAGCACTAAATGAAATGGCAGCCACAGGACAAAGAACTGAACAGCAGTGACAACAACAATAACAACAACAGTAATAGGAAATGTTCTGTAAAGAGCCTGACCTTGAAGTGGAAGGGGACCAATACTTGTGCCTCTGCTCCAAGATTCTTCTGGGCATTGATTCTCAAAGCCAGTCTTTTAGCAATTTCCAACTTCTCTGCATTCCCAGCGGATGGTGTAGGAGCTGACGTTCCTGGGGCTGCCATGTCCTTTACTCTCTTCTTTGAATTGAACATGCTTTCAATTTGTTCATCGATCTAAAGAAAGTAACAGTTGTTATATCACTGCATTTACCATTAGGTAATCTCACCAGCCTGAAGAAAACACAAAGGTGCATTTAGTTTATATGCTTTTAAAGAAATTAATCTCATAATAAATGGTAGAAGCTGGTCCAGAACCACAACTCAGCAAAAGGAACAAACGATCTACTAATCAGGAAAAGGCTTGAACACAGTGTTTACTCCCGAGGTCATAAACCAGGAGTCTAATATAAGGATTAAGACATAGAAAAGGCTACAATGAATTTCTTTAAAACACTGCAAGTAAAAAGAAAATTACTGTAATTGACAGCAATCGTTCTCATTTCATTCTTATTTCATTTATACAAGATTCTTATAATAAAAAATGTATGTGACATTTACATAAGCACACATATTAAGTATAAAGTACAAGTAAGTCAGAAAGAGACTTTGTAGATCTTCAGAGATCTTGATCTTCAAAGCTATTTACACCTTATACCAAAGAGTACATCCAGACCTACTAATGGAATTTAACTAAGTCAGTAGCAAAGGACACAGAGTAACAAAAATCCATGTGTTCTGCAAAGTGTCATGTAACCTACTGGGAGGCAAACAAGTACACTGAAAATCTTTAAGCAATGTAAATCTTATTTTCAGGTGCTTACATCCACAGCTGTATCTTCATCATCTGAGTCTTGCAAGCCAAGAGCTGCTTTTTGTAGCTTCTTCCTTTCGTTAGCCAAAGCCTGTTCAGTTTCATCAAACTTAAAACCTTTCCCAGAGAATCCACTGCTTTTTTTAATCAGCTTTCCTTCCTGAAAGCAAAAACAGCACTTTTGTACTTGGAAGTTTAAAATCCCAATTGAGAGTCACAAAATAACTACAGAAATGTATAAATACTTATTCTAAATTTTACTTTAAATTATTTATTTAAAAAAGCAAATCCAAGAAAATTCAGAAAGCTCTTCAAATTTAACAATGGTATTTTACAATGAAGTGTAATAAAAGAGCAGTGTTCGTTCAGCTGACAGAAACAATACACTACTGGGATTTTCTGGAAGTACACATTTAAATGCTTTTCAAGTGCAGTCAAAAAGAACCCTTCAGTTTTTCTATTGGAAAAACTCTGAAGTCACTCTTCTCAGCATAAGATCCTCTGATGGCGAGAGCTCTAGAAATAACAATACAAATTCTGTGAAAAGAACTTCATTATCTTTTACGTGGACTTTGATAAAAGCCAAAGCACCCCATACACAGTGTTTCCCTATCACATACCAGATGACAGTATTTAACTTCTCAAGAACAGTCCTGTAAATGACGTTCAAGATCCCAATCCCAAAACCATTTCCACACCTACCTAAGCATACACATGTGGGCTCAGTGATGTCAGTGAGATGACTTACGTATATAAACTGCACAACTACACCCACGTTCACACACATTAAACTCAGCCCAAAGCCCACTACAGAAGAAAGAATTACTTACGGCTTTCTGCTGGTCTTTGAAGTCAGCCCAGAGCTTCTCCAAATCAGTAGGAATTGGATTCCCGGACAATTCCAAAGCCTTAATGATATCACCAGCATACCGTGCCTGATCCTCAGTAATGAATGTGTATGCATACCCCTAGTCAAAGTGAATATAAAAGATAATAAAGAAAAGCCTCTAAAGGCACTTTATCTCTAAATTTATGGAAGCACCCTGCACAGATGCTGTTGTTCTGGTCAATAAAAGCAGACGTGATATTCCTGCTTGAACTCTTTTATCAGGAACACAGAATGAATAATGTGATTCCCCAGAAAGCTGACCCAGAGGTAATCAACCACAGAGGATAGAAACGGAAGTTTTTCCTTTCAATCTTGTCAAGGTTAAAAGTTTGGAAAATAAAATCTTACAAATTTAGTAGGGCACATTTCCAACAGTGAAAACCACCCAAACTCTCAGGCAACAGATAGGATTTAAAAGAACATTCAAGACATCAGAAGAACAAATACGTTCCAACTTTTGTAGTACTGAAATTCAGAACATACCTTACGCATGATCACTCAAAACCCTTATATGCACTCTAAAGGAAAACCCTCTTCCCACCAGTAACATAAACTACTCCCTCTGTAGCTATCCCTTAGGAACAGCTTGATCAAGCAATCAGTAAGGAAAAATGTTCAGTAAAACCAAACCAGGCAAGTGATGATACATACTTTATTGCCAGCTCGTCCAGTTCTTCCTGCTCGGTGCACATAATCTTCATAATGGTTGGGACAGCTGTAATTGACCACCAGCATCAGCTGTTTCACATCCAAACCCCTTGCTGCTACAGATGTGGCCACCAGAAGTTTGCAGGTTCCATTCTTGAAATCATTAATGATGCTGTCCCTGTCATACTGATCAATGCCTGCCAGAAACCAGACACACAGTTCATTATCAAGCGCTGCTTTGTACCAAAGATCCAAACACCAACTTCAATCAAAAGCAAAGCAAAATTCACAGTACATTCACACTTTCACAGGCAAAATATATTAGCCAGAATGATAAATCTTAGTCTATTATCCAGAATAACAGAACTTTCATTTTTCCTGCTATCAAAAGCTGTTTACCACACCAGGATCTTCAAATGCTTTTTTAATATTATTTTCTATTTAAGTTCTTATATTCAGTTGAGACCTCATCTGGAGGCTTTGCCTGTTCTCTAAAGGCAACAGAAGTCTCAGAAGAACAGGAGTATTTTTCCTTCTTCCACTAAATGAAGAGTGGTTTTGTACTTACTCACTACTGCATTTTTAAGAGCATTATATATAGACAGTTTTCAAATGTTCTGGGATGGACAGTGTTCCAAAGAGATTTCCTCTTCTTGCTACTAAACTACTTCCGTTCTGTTACTACTTGATGGCAGAAAAGCGAAACAACAGCTGCTATTATTGTGCAATCTCAAGTAAAAATATCATGTAATATCCCCCCCAATGGCATTCACTGCTCTACAATAGCAAGCAGTAATATTCCCTGAGGTGTTAACACTCAGTAACAACTCTGTTGCACATTCCAAGTCAAGAGACATCTCTTTCCCACTTCTAAAGCAAAACCTGCTTAGGAAGAAATAACAACTGGTACTATACAGGAACTAAGTAGCTTCTCTTTGTAACTACCAAATATCAGTCTTCTTGTTTTGAGTTGCTAATATAAACCCTTAATGTTACCTCCATGAAGAGACAAGCAAGGGTAAGAGGCTCTCATTAAATCTTTCAACAATCCATCAGCATGTTCTTGTTTATCTACAAATATGATCACAGATCCTTTCTCTTGATAGTGTCCCAGGAGCTCCAGTAACTTCAAAAACTTGTTCTCCTCTTCTATGACAATCTAGAAAAAGACATACCAAAGTAGGAAGAGTATAACTTGTATGTTCAGTCATTAAACACATTCAGGGTGTATAAAAGTAACCAGGAACAGGAAATGACCTTTTCAGGCTGTTTCTACAGCCAAGAGCAAAAGTGCTGTTCAGCTCAGTGGGATAAAACAAAGTTAAAACCAAAGTGATCACTGTGCATTTGCAGACTGGGGTGTTAGTTTATTCTGAGTTCACATTTAATAAGGTCTAAACTTCTGAAACGAAAAGCTTTGTGGCTACATTGGCCTATATTCAATATTGCCAGGAGTAATTTCGTGCGAGCAAATAAGAAGGTAAGTGAGGCAGATGTGTGATACTCACAACGTGCTGCTCCACGTCAGAACAGACAACACTTCTGCCTCCAACCTGCACTTCTATGGGTTTACTGAGGATTCTCCGAGCTAGTGCCTCCATAGCTCTGGGAAAAGTAGCAGAGAACATGACAGTCTGACGGTCAGGCCTGACGTTGTCTACAATGCGCATAACCTGGTTTAAGAGGAGATTCCCTGTTAGTGCTGTAATTGAACTTCATACACAGATAAAGCTGTCATCTTTTGAAGTCAGGGGCTATCTGCACTACACAGACTACAAAACTTTTCTTCACAGATTTCCTCTTGGGATGTAGATGCTGGCACTGGAAGACAGGGAAAACTTGCTGGATGAGAAAGAATATGAAATGGCAATAAGCAACCTGACAACAGCCCAGCAGAAAGCTTAAGACATGCAGCAGAAACACTACAGCTCAAGAGATGAAATACAGGAATTTCTCTAGTTTTGGAGGACAATATAACCTGATGGCAACTGAAAGAGTCCTGGATGGCCAAAGCTGCCAGCAAGTAATCTGTCACTAATGCTTCCACCATTTTGTTCCTGTGTCCTGCACGACTTTGCCAGGAGACATCAGGCTGTATAAGCAGGCTACAACTACTAATATGACACTTGCATCAAGGGATTACATTGGACTACAAGATGGCCAAAAGTATCCAAAACAAGTGTGTAAAAAAATAGCAAGTTTACATAAGAAATTATTGAAAACAAAGCATTAGGGAGAATAGAGAAAATAAAGTCAGTTCAAACTGTTGCCCGTATGCAGTACATCTCCTTGAACACTCACTGACAGTGTAATAATAACACAGCTCTGCAAAATCCTGTAAGTGGCAAAGAACATCTTATGGCAGCATCACTCATATCCTTACTTACCTGAGGCTCAAAGCCCATGTCAAACATTCTGTCTGCTTCATCAAGTACAACATATGTGACTCGACGGAGATTTGTCACCCGACCTGTGAAAGGAGAGGAAAAAACACATGGGAAACAAAATCAAATGGACATCAAGTTTCCCCTCAGGAATAACTTTTTAAATATTTTATAGTCTCACTATCTTCTAACAAAGACATTAATTTATTGTTATAAAAAAATTCACTAAATGTGAATTTTCGTGTTCTCATTTTAATCAGGAATACATTGTGGGAAACGTGTAAGTATGCACAAGGCCCTTTTAGTTTGTCAAACTCTTCTCTTGCATACCATCATAGGGCCAGAAGAACCTGTAAAATTCAGAAAAGTGCCCTCGCCAAAACACATCATAAAACTAAGACTGAGATGAAGCAAGGAGCCACATCAGCCATTATCTGACAGCGACACCTGGAAAAAAACATATTAGAGATTACAGCGCATGTGTGGAAGGCAAAGCCCAGTGCTAACTGCTGCAGCCTCAGACAAACTCCTCTCATACATATCATCTGTAATGCTTCTTTGGAGCTAGAAATCACTAGTTGAGGATAATCATACTAAGTTAACTGCTAGTAATAGGCATAAAACAGAGTAAGCAGTCTTTTCAAAGTGAATATATAAAGATTGAAACCTACCCAGTAACACTACTAAGTTTAAGGACCACCCCAAACTCTGGGACAGCTGGAGACAAACTAAGTTGTGTATCTGTGAACATTTAGAGATTCTGATGGACAGGATAATTAGCACCCTTCCCAAACAAATGGCCAAGAGATTCCCTTTCACGAGAAGGATTTAACTGAAGGATTTAAGAATCATATTCTCAAATGATATAAACATGTGAACACATTCAGCTCCAAACAGCTGTGGAGCGCCACTGTCAAATGCTCTCAGAATGGAACAGATTGCTCACACTTCCTGCAACTACCACGCAGACTTGTGCCTATCAAACTACAGCAGAATTTGGTCCTTTCAGCTTCAGCAAATTGGAGCTGAATCCTCAAATTACTTGGTAGAGATTTAGCGCTGCATTTTTTTAAGATAAGGAATTCAGACTTAAGGAACAAAATAGGTATTTCTTTATATCTACATATCTAGTTAACATCTTAACACTTTCATCCCCAAATAATAACTTTGTAAAATTACTTGGGAACAGCATTAATGTACCTACCTTTGACGATTTAAGTCTTGGAAGCCCAGTTCTATATGTCTTGAAGGTACTTTTTCCACAGAAGTTAAATAATGTCAACAGTTTAGTAGAGGTTTTGATGTGGAATAATTTAATAATAAAACTTTATCTAATAAGCATGCAATGGTTACACTAGGACAAAACCTCTTAAAGCTGCAGTGGCTCAGTTGAATCAATCTGAATATTTGATATAAGGTCAATTCTTTTACTTTTGAACAGTTATTTAGGGAGGGCTTCTTTGGTTTTAAAACCCAACAGATAAGGGCAGAGTCAGAGGCTCTTATGTGCAAGTGGGTAACTGCTGAGCTACGCTAATGATAATAAAGGATCAATGGGCAGACAAAATAAGCAACTCTTACATAACCTTTATCTACATGACTTGAAGGTAAAGAATTTGGACCAGCACATCTTAAGTTTAACAATGATAAACATTCTCAGAAACTCAAGAATGTATTTATTTCCTGTCCTCCCCAAAAAAGTCAAACCAGTATTTGATTTAACCTATTACTACTGCTATATATTCTCAATAGCAAGATAGTGCAGCCTGAAGAGATATAAGAAAATTCCATAAGACCATTTATCAAAATACATGATCTTTGAATTTGTTAGAATTACACAACAAATATACAAAACTCTCCGTAGGAAAAGGTTTTCTACTCACCATTGTTAGCTGCTAACATGTCAATCATACGCCCAGGTGTGCAAACAATTATTTCAGCACCTCTTTTGAGCTCAGCAATCTGATTTTAAAACAAAGTGAACAAACTGTTAGAGTGGGGTTTTGCTTTATGATTTTTTAAAAACATGTGTCGTAGAATCCCAGACTGGTTTGGGTTGGAAGGAACCTTAAAGCTCATCCAGTTCTAGCTCCCTGCAATGGGCAAGGACCCCTTCCACTAGAGCAGCTTACTCCAAGCCCCTGTGTCCAACCTGGCCTTGAACACTGCCAGGGATGGGGCAGCCACAGCTTCTCTGGGCAACCTGTGCCAGCGCCTCAGCACCCTCACAGGGAAGAGCTTCTGCCTAAGAGCTCATCTCAGTCTCCCCTCTGGCAGGTTAAAGTCTTGTCCTGTCCCTACAGGCCCTTGTCCAAAGCCCCTCTCCAGGATTTTTGTAGCCCCTTTAGGCAACGGAGCTGCTCTAAGATCTCCCAGGAGCCTTCCCTTTTCCAGGCTAACAACATACACTGCTATACAAGTGTTCTGCTATTGTGAATTGTAGCCTCTAGCAACCAAAGCTGAAGGACAACTAATACTTCTTAGAATTTTCAAGATCAGTATGTTTAAGGCTATGTTATGTGCAAACGCTTAAGCTCGTGTCTTACTACCATTCATACAGAGAAAATCTATAATGAAGGCTGCAAATGTACTGGATTTATGGGAGAGAGAAAGTAAATTCACTGCAAGCGTAACATTAAGGTTCAGGAGTTATGTGTGTTTTTTACATACCTGTTCGCTGATTCCTGTCCCTCCATAAACACAGACAACTCGAAGCCCAAGTGTCTTGGAGAATTTCTTGCACTCCTTGGTGATCTGCAAAGCCAGCTCACGAGTAGGTGTCATGATGACAGCTGAAATGCACAGCATTTCCATCAGCCATTGTAATACAAGAGGTGTTCTTTATACAACAGAAGTTAATCTTTCGTAATGATGTTTACAGGAATTTACTTATGTTTTTCTTGAAATTACATTTTAAACTAGACATACAAATTCAGACAATATGAGGGGGTAGAAATCTGGTCTAAGTTTCAAAATCAAAGGAGTAAGATCTCCCAGATACAGGGACACATGAGTGCTCTTGAAACAGCATTAGACAGCCCAGTGATCACAAACAACATCATGGTCATCATTAATTACATTTTAAAAAGCCAGTCATTAATAGACAGTAGTAAGTAAATATTCCTTCCTATAGCCAAGAGAAGAACTGAAGACCCTTCTAAAGAATATGCTTTTCAGTTACTTAAATAGTAACGATGAAAGTAAGAACTGTGTACCTATGGGACCTTCTCCTTCTTCTAACGCTCTCTGATCCATAATGTGTCTGAACATGGGCAACAGAAATGCGATAGTTTTTCCACTTCCTGTTTTAGCAATGCCAATCAAATCACGGCCATTCATAATTGCAGGGATAGCCTGGGTCTGAATGGGAGTGGGCTTTTCATAGCCATGCCTTGAAGAAAGGAAAAACAAAAGATACTTTAAAGAACAAAGTAGGATTTGATAGATGTGAATTGTGAAGTCATGCTAAAAAATCTGTATATTCATATTTACTGATACACATAGCAATGCCATTCAAAAATACAGCTTAAAATGAGCAGCAAAAGCATGATACAAACGGCAGAAGAATAGTTCATTACAACAGTCCAATACAGACCAATAAGCACTCTGATGACTATAAATGTAACATCTACAGACATGGATGTGTTTCACTGTGACAAAGAAAAAGGTTTTTCTCATAAACATACAACAGAACACAGTGAGCAAAGCATGATACAGTTCATAAAGTGCTTGCTTACTTTTTGAGGGCAGTGAGAATCTTCATGGAAATACCACACTGCACCCAGGTTTTTATTGGTTTCGGGCAGCCTTTTCCCTTGACTGTAATCCCCTCCAACTCCAGCCTGTACACATTCACCTCTGAAACAGAGTTTGCATTACAACAGAGCCAAACTTGACATTTCTCTACTACCTTGATCAAGATACTCTTGAAGAACTGATTTTATCACCACCACAAAAACAGCTCTTAGCTTGTTATACATACATACAGGAGGTGGGTGAAAAAATCAGATGCAGATTTTACAGTCAAAGCCTCACATATGATTATATGAAGTTATCCATAATAGTGATCTGACTCAGTGTTTTTCTAGACAAAGTTGCTCCAAACGCTCTTTTTTACAGTCCAAAAGAATTTGCTGTTTCTTTGCACATCAAAACCTGTCATTCTTTTCTTTAACAGGACCCAAGGCATTCTGATTGTATCTGTCCTTACCTTCTTGAGTCATTTTAGCTAGCTCTGGTACTTCAACATAGAAGTTTTTCCTGAAAGGTTCATATTCAATCTTTCCATGATCCACTGGTTCTAGCAGCTTCCTCTGCTTGGTCTGATAGCCAGTCAGGGCAGTCTGGAGATCAACTTCCTCCTCTTCTGAGGAATACTGCACAGGTTATAATTTGTGTGAAAATTAGTATGAATGGTATTCCAATAGGCATTGGCTTTCCATTTGTGGAGGAACTTCACTCAGCAGCAAGTTACTCCTTACCATATAAAACCAGATGCTAAAATCCCACTCTCAGTGTGAATCCCAACTGTTCTGTCACCCATTTCTTTCGTGTTCCTCCCAAACCTCAACTTTCACCACTTTCTGTATCACCTTCATGACTTCATGAATACTAACTAGCAGCCAACTCATTGAACCCACCTCCAGAGAGGGCAGCACACATCTACTTACTTGCACCACCTCTTCCTACTAAAACACATTTGTTATTTACAGCCAGTGTAACAGAAAATGCTTATATATTTGGCTTAAGTGTGCTGCTGCCTACTTGAACACATGATTTGACACCACATTTTGTAGTCCTAGAAACAATCAAATTCCTTCCTACTGTTTCCTAAACTGTAACAACAGTACAAGTAACAAGAAACTGCAAGATCAAAAATCCTGTGACTGTGGTTCTGCAAATTAAATAACTAAATATTTCTCTCCTAAGAAATGGATAAATCCCAGGACTATCCCCATTCTCATGTCTCTTAAAAGCAGCACATTGCCTTTCATAGTAGAAGTACAAGACACTTCCATTACCTCCATTGCATCTTGGTCATTCTCCATGAGCTCCCCTTTCTTCTTTTCTGACTCTGCCGCTGCCTTTTTGGTTGTCACCACAGTTACTACTTTGGTAACAGTTGGTCCAGATTTCTATAAAGACAGTAAGAATTACTGTGCTATCATATACAGCAAAACCCACACTGCATAAAACATACAGAGCATCTGTACTGCTGAGTGCATTATGGTGGTTTGGGATTTTTTAATTCACTTCGTTCAGGGAAATTTCATCAGAATAATCCCTGATACAAAGAGCTTGATAAAAACACCAAGAAATTAAAGCTAAGGCAAAAAGGCGTTAAGTGCATCTAAATGACTTCTTGCTTTTTTGCATTTCCCCCCTTTTCTTCCAAAGCCATTGTGGTATTAAAACACGAAGCTTAATAAGAGGTTTTACCTTTTCACTCCCACCTCCACCTTTCACGCTTCTCATGTTGAACTTCTTCACCTCTTCTTTTACTTCTTCCATATAAGCATCTAAAGGATCTAACTCTTCATCTTCAACCTCATTGCCTTCTTTTTCTCCTTCTGCAGTTTCCTCCTCATCATCTAATATGAACAAGAAAGATGGGAATAAAACAGACAGGGTAAGAGGAGAGTGCTCACATGTGTTAAGCTATAGTCTACACAAAAACTACAGTCCAGTTTTATCACTGTACCATTTTGCCTCATATAAATCTCTCCAGTTTGTTAATTTCAATTGTATCTTAAACCATTTGAAGCCGCGACCACATTTAGGCTTTGTTATTTTACAGTTCTGAAAAGTAATGAAATGATTTACAATGTAATTCTAGCAACAATAGTATTTTAACTGTAATATAAATACCATCATCATCTTCTAAACTCCATTTTTTCCCCTGTTTCATCTCTTCAATTTCCTTTTTCAGCTCTCCTATGTTTTCCATCGCCTTCTTGCGTTGCTCTTCCCGCCACTTCTCCACTCTCTCTTTTCGTTTTCTCATTTCTTCTTCTAGTTTGTTCTGATCAAAGTTCTATGGTAAAACCCAATCAAAGAGTGAAAATTAATGGCCACTGGCTTTGGTCTATGCTTCTTCAAACAAATATAACTAGTATGTGAGTGTGAACTTGACACCCACCAACTAGTCCACCAACTTATCACAACAGAAGTCAATGAGAAGTACTAACATCAACTATAACGTTTTCAAGTAAGGAATGCTGTCAACTGTTTTATTTTCATGAGAGTAGCTTGTGTCTCATTTGTAACATAATAAAAAATTAAACTTTCAGTTATTTACTAGGAAAAAGTATTTACTAGGAAAAAGCACTGTGACTCAGACCAGTCATTTTCAACTCACTGTAGCCACTGACTGATGAAAGGCTAAAGAATTAGCCTGTTACCCTCTACTTCCAAAGGTCCTCTGGGACTGGTTTATGCATGGGGAGCCCTCACTGACTATGCAGCAGCTTCTAACGAAGGAGCGTTAGTAACAACCTTCTGGTTTAGAAGGGTCAGCTAGAACTGCTGGTTTGGGCATTCTTCATCTAGGCACAACTTTTTGTATCATAGAATCTAGTGAGCTTCCCTCTCCCCCTGTTCTTTGATTCCTGCTTGGGTCCAGACAACAGAATGTTCAGCTCCTCTGCTGTCACCTCATCTGTGACATATGAGAGATCAGGCTTGTCTGGGGTTTGTGGTCTATGAGGTCTAAGAGGTTTGAAATCTTGAATTGAGAAGAAGGTTTCTCATGCCAAGAGGCAGAAGCATACCCCATGACAGGAGTGTGTGTTACTGAAGAGAATGCTCTCTCATTCAGTGGGGATTTTGTCCAGCTCTAAGAACAGGTTTTCCTTCATTAATGCACTAATCTATGGCTAACTTAATTCCTAGTTTAAATTCTTATGTTTTAAATTTGTAAGTATTAGGAGTTTCTACCTCAGTGGCCACGGTATTTGGGGCTCCATCTTTATCCTTCTCATCTTCTTTGTCATCTTTGTCTTTTTTCTTTTCTTTGGAAACATCCACACCGTCTGTCTTTTCTTTAGATCTTGACCTGAAAGGGAAGATAAAAGAGTTCTGAGAACATCAGAGCTTTTCTCAGGGGGAAGATACACATGTGCTGGATAGAAACAGAACTCTGAACACCCTGTACTGGTTCATGCTTTTAAATACATTAAAAAGCACACTGCCTTCCTGGGAATCTTTCCATGTCATGGAAATATTCCTTTTAACTACCAGAAATGCAGAACCTACTGGAACCCAATTCACACTGGTTCTCCCAACCAGCTGCATCAGACATGTTAAGCAGTGGGAACAGCTCATAACAGTACAGTCACATAATATTCTCCTTGTTCTACAAACCAAAGCTGTGTCTGATGATTCCCTCCATGCTACCAACAGTTCTATGATGGCTTGTCACAATAATACCAGAGGACATAAATACCTGTTTTCTGTTTTCCTGTTCTTGCTTGGACTGGAGGATCGAGACCGTCTGCCTCTGCTCCTGCTTCTAGAGCGCCTCCTCTCTCGGCTCCGGGATCTTCTCCTCTCTCGGCTCCGTTCCCTTTCTCTGCTTCTTGAACGTCTGCCATTGAACATAATTGCATTTATTTAGCCCGTGATCACAGTGTAATTTTAGCTGCTGTTGAGGAACAGGTTGTGAATGGAATCCAACAATCATCAAGACCGCTAAGAACTTACAAACTCCAGCATCAAGAAACCATTTAATTGCCAAAATCATTAAACATAGTAAAACCTATCTTGGACAACAGCACACTAATCACAGTGGAAGGACATCAGTGTTCAGGTGACAAGCATTCCTATCCCATTTGGTTGGGACTGGGAAGCCATACCTTTGGCGCTTCCTGTCCCGCGATCGAGACCTCCTCTTGTCCCTGCTGCGGGACCTCTCACGTCTCCGGTCGCGATCCCGACTTCTGGAACGTCTGTCTTCACGTTTCCTCTTGTCAGATGGAGAACGGCTCCTGGAGCGGCTGCCAGAGCGTCCCCGTGACGCGGAACGCTTCCGATAGTGCCTGACCATGAATACACAGAGAAAGGAACAGTTACAGTGAGAGCAATCTGCAGTTAAAGGGTCACATATAAGTTAAAAGGTCACATATAAGTGGACAGGCCAAAAATGATTACTTACCTTACTTGGGCTTCCTGAATCTCTCAGCATTTGTAATCACCTTGCCAAACAGATTAATATTTATGTATATTAATCGGTACATATATGTCTACTCCTAATGATGATGGAATTAGAGGTGTTGGTCATGTTTTTGCTTTGATTTAGAGTACTACTATAAGCACATGAGAACACTAGGACATGAAGAACAATTGCCTTTCCAGAAATCCACTACTTTCCCTTACACAGAGCAAAAGACAAAGACTCTTTGAAGCCATCTCAAAATGTCACAAGCAAACACAACTGTTCTTTGTCGCTTTTTGTACAGTATAGCATTTTTATCCAGGTTAGCTACGCACATTGCACCTCTGCTCAACAGAAATGCTGCCCAGCTGCAATTCAAGAAGCATAAACCCCTGAGCGTATGTGACACAGCAACATCACAACAGAAGTCTGAAGAAGTCAGCAAGGCCCAAGCGGTGTGTGAAGGAGATGGGAATCTTTTTCTCCCCTCATTTAACACTCTTATCCCAACCACACTGTGGGAAAGAGAAGGGCTAGGAACCCCATAGGAAACTCTTGGAAGTCACAGAGGGGACCTCGATGGTGACCATCTCCTCTTCCTCCAGTTCCTGATTTTCAGTCACCAAGCCAGAATAATGCCCTTGCTCACCCTCCTATAGCCCAGGGCCCGCAGACCCTTTCTTCCAACAAGCCTGGGAAGCAAGAAGAGAGAAGACAAGACCTCAAGCCCTCATCTCTTTCTTTTCCTTCTGTCCCTGCCACACAGAGTTGTGTTACAACCATACTGGCACTAAAAATAAAGCTTATTTCAGCACCTTGATATATTTAGGTGCCACGTACACTTGGCATCAGTACGGTAGTGCATGATATCCATACCCTGCCAATCCACAGCATAACTGAACGCAAAGAACATTTGTCAGTGTAAGGTACCACTGATTTCCTTGGCATCTAAGCCACACAATGCCCTAGGATCTGCTCCCCATGCCTCCCCCTTTCTAATGTTTTAGACAACCAAAAGTACTACCTTTTCCCCTAGGGTATGCAATAAAGCTGAGATGCTTTCAGGGTTCAAAAGCCCCAGTCACTGCCCACCATCAGCTGCAGCACATGCAGCCCACCCCATCCATCTCCACCCACCACTCACTCAATGCCTTCGCTTTTAGAACTCTTTGTAAGCACTAGAATAGAAAATGAATACACGTTTAAACCCACTTCTTACATTCGTTTTAGCCCAAACAAAAGACATTGTCACTGTCACAAGAGAAGCTGTCCTGTGATGAGAGAGGGGCTCCTTCTTCAGTGGGAGCAGTTTGGTGCTCAGCTCCCAGGAGATTTTGCAGCCTGAGTCTCTAACCATGCCCTGCTGCAACAACCCCTGCCCCAGCCAGTCTGAAACTGATTCAGAGCCATCTATGGGAGCAGAATCACTGATCTGAACCCAATCTGGTCGTTAAAATTTCACCTCCTCTGCCTCTCTCTGTATAAATCTCAGCTGTGGCTCTCGGAAGCTGTTACCCTGCAGAAACAACCACACGTAGGGCCTACTGAGGCACCGCTTTGGTGTTAAAACCTGATGGTTTGGTTAAACCAGGAAACAGAGACGTGCCCCAGCAGCACGTGTAACTTATGGAGCTGGCTTAAAGCCTGGTAGGTGCGAGCAGCTGCAAATCGGGCCCGACCAGAGACACCCGAGTAGGCGGTCACATCACCGCTGTGCGGGCTGCACCTCCTCAGGTGTTCATAGCCGCTGCGAGAGGACAGGAGGTGCGCGGCCCTGCATAAACTTCGGGAGAACGAGCAAAACCGTCTAATCCGGGTATAAAAACCCAACCCGGGTAACGACGCCACGGCTATTGACTCAAAGCGAGCCGGCAAAGGCCAAGCGGGGTCAGCCGGGTTCGTGCCCGGGAGCGCCGGCTCTTCGGGCCCAACGCGCCCGGGCAGGTCCGCGACCCGCGGGCTCCTGCGCCCGGCTGCTCCCGGGGCCCCGAGGCCCGGCCCCGAGCCTCCACAGCGCCTTCACAGCGAGCTCCGCGCCGGGCCGGGCCCGGCCCAGCCCCGGGGCCTGCCCCAGCGGCCCTCGGCGTGCTCGCCGCCCTTTGTTCCTTACACATCCACCCGCACCGCGCTGCCGGACCCGCTCCCCTCGCTGCTGTCCGTGCCGGCCGTGCCCCCGCTGCCTCACCTGGACTCCCGGCCCATGGCGGCGGTGGCGGCGCGCTCCCTCCGCTACTCGGCAGCGGCCATTCCGCGCCCCAGCGCCCGGGACGAGGAGAGGCACGGCGGGAAGGGCCCCCCTACTTCCTGCCGCCTCGCACCTGCAGCGCCTCCTGCTGGCTGGAGGGCGCAGTGCCCCTGCAACGGACAGTGCCCGGCACATCCCAACGGCCCGGTCCCCGTCTCCCTCCTCCCGAGCCAGGCCAAGCTGCCAAGGAAGCGGGTAACAAATATCCTTTTAATAGAAAACACTCAGTTTGGCACTGAACATGGAACAGAACCAGGTACAGCAACAGAGAGAGGATAAAAACGGAACAAAAGGGATTCAGGTGTTGCCCACAGGTCACCCGGAGCGATGCCCATGCAGCCGAGGGCAAGCCGAAACCATCGGATGAAAACAAGCTGCAACGTTCCAGGTTGGGCCTCACAACAGATTCATTCCATTGCTTGAAGAGAAATCCCACTTCATCTTTCCTTGGATATCGGATGGTGCAAGGGACGGAGCAAACACACCGCAGGTGGGGCAGCTCTGTGCTGTTTAGCTGATGAGTATCAACATTTCACACTGAGGATTAAGAATTCATTGCTTTTGGGAGATGTTAGTACAGGGTATTTCGGCAGTTTATTTGTATTACATTGGGGCACATAAATAGAGTCAGAACAAGTGCAACTTCAGAGCAAACTCATTATGTACATACCTCAACCTGAACTGAACTGACAGCCATTTCAACCTGCTGAAATTCCTGTCTAAAAGAAACAAATGTAAAGCTTCTGAATAAATATCTGTGCTAATAGAACCAGATCAGAATGTTCTGCAGCCCAGCTGTGGGCACCTGTAAAAGAATCAGTAAAAACCAGCCTGGAAATAGCCAAATCGAAACATAAGCTTCTTGTTTTCATGCCACAAACAAACCTGAATCTAATGAAGTCATCAGAAATCCTGTGCTACAGGAACAGCAGGAAGCCTGAACAAAAAGGCAGCAGAACACAGAGCCCTTTGCTTTACAGAGCCATGGTCAAACTTTTCTGCTCCCTGAAAGTATTTCTGCAGACAAATACTGAGATAAATGAGTGTTTCCCTGTGCTAAAAAAGGGCATGGCTGAGATTGCCTTAAAGTCCAGATTCTAAGCAGAAAGCTATAAGCCGACAACACTGCCAAATTTAGCTTCAATAGAAAGTTTGGAGATCATCAGTGTTTAAGTTGACACCTCCTTCCTTTCCCTGTGCAAAATTCATGCAAGATTGAGAACAAACACATTCAAGAGCTTCTCACGTTAACCAGAGACAGGATTCAGTTGTATTTGTCAACCTCTCATCTATGTGGCTGGACATCAAATGCTGTTCTCCTTTCCTCCATGTTCACGTGGGAGGCAGCTCAAAGCCCTGGGTTTGATTTCACTGTCACCTGTGGTACAGGGTTTAAACAGGAACAGTCCATGCAATTTCAAGGGGGCAAGGTCGGAAACACCCCAAACTGAGTTGAGATGAAGAGCTCTGCTGCATCAAAGGCTGAGCACTCCTGGGTATGATGCTGCAGGAGCAGAACTCCTCTGTTAGGAACCTATTTACAGGATAAACAGAGACAAACTGCAGAGATGAATGTCATATTAAAAGGTGTCTTCTGCAGTCCTGCAAAGAGCTGGACAACAAATAATTCCCTTTTAAGTTTTACATGTAGCAGAGCAAACAACAGATACTGCGGGTTGGTTGCCAATATATACAGCTTTCCCCTCATGAAATTAACTCTTAAAGTAAAGAAAAGGCATGAGGATGAAAGCACAGGAATGGCTGCACTAGGATTAGGTTGCTGGAAACTCACAAACAGGCGAGATGAAGAGTTATGTTTCTTCCTACTTTTCGATTAATGACAGTTGTAAAGAACAGGACTTTCTTTGTCGGTGTTTTTGCTTAGCTGTTTTGCACTATAACCATCAAAATGGATCACAATCACAATGTATAGCAAGGCAAGGATTAGGACAACAAGGTGGCATGTTTCACCAACCTCCTCCAGAAGCAGCTACTTGGTTCAACATTTGGAATTGGAAAGGGATTTATTTAGAGCTTGCTTAAAGAAAATGGGAACACCACAAAATGAGTTCTTGTTAGCTACAGTCATACTGGAGATAGGTATCTATATGTTCTGCTCTATGGGATTCTCTTTGTCCTCACTGAGAATGACAAAGGCAGCTTTGTAAATGCTTATGAAGGAGGCTGAGAAGGGCATCATCAAACTAAACCAAATAAATCACCCACTGACACTTGCCCCCTATTCTTCACATTTGTAACAGGCAGACACAGCATTAAATAAACTGACCCAATACAACTGGCAGTCTGGGACCCTGCTCTTCCTTTCCCCAAATGACTGGATTTAAGGCTCCTTTCAAGTATTTGACCAGGTTAAGAATTTTAATGGAGGTTGAAACCTGTCTGCACAGTCAGATGCTAAAGGAAAACAGTCCAGAAAGCTTTAGTGTAACTACTGCGGTCAATTCTACGTCATGGTTCTTCAGAACCAAAAGCCAGAGCGAGTTCATGGCAAAAGATGAAAGCAAAGAAATAGACACAGAGGTCTGTGAAAACATCTCCCATTTTGCTGTAGGTGTCCATGGAGCGACTAATGACTTCCGCAGGGATTCCAGACAGGAGGAGAGCAGCAGTTAACACCGTCGTTTTCACCTTCTTCTCATACTAGAAGATAAAAACCCCACAGTGTTATGTTAGCTCTTGTGTTATAATCCAATCCTGCTTTACATGCCACGGGTGTTGTGCCAATTTCACACACAGCCAGGAACATTCCAACTTCCTTGGGAAGAGCAGCAGGTTTGGATTGATTCTCTCCAGACATGCTCCAGGATTCACTTATCCCAGTGACAGATTCACACTGTGCTGGATGTGCTGGAGCTGAGTGAAAGGCTGGTAACAGCAGATCAAATTCATCACACACATTATGTGCTGGCACTGGGGCTGTGCAGCAGCTTCTGTGGGAGTGGGGAGAGTCCCAGACAAGGGCAATCTGGGTGTGGGAAGCCAAGCCAGGCATCTCCACTGGCAGAACAAGATTCATCTCATCACACTACTTGGCAAGAAAAAGACTGTTACTTTTCTAACACAGAAAAATGATTTAGGATTGAAAACCAACTGTTTCCTTCTATTTTAGGATGGCTCCATGTGGCAGTTTTAATCTCTGAACCCAGAAATGCCCCAAGACCTTTTGAAAGCTGATCTTAAGACGAGGAATCCCAAGGAGGCAAAGCCTGACAGGCAGGAAATGATGATATTTGCTGGATATCTTAATTTAATCCAATCTACCTGAAGCTTTCAAGACTCTTTCTGGGTTTCGTAAGAGAAAACTGAAGGCTAACCAACTGGTTGCCCTCGTGGATACAAATGCAGTAAAAACAAGCTGTGGAAAGGAACAGCCTCTTAAAGAGCTGATTTTGAAGACAGCAGAAACAAGATCAAAAAGCTGCAGCAGATGAGCTACTCAAGTCTAAGCTAATTCTACTGTTTTCTGTTGTGACACATCAGATTAGTGTATCTACTATGAAGTTTAGTTTCCAATTATCCTGCTTAACTACAAAATAAATGCTGATTTATTCTGGTTTCTACAGGTAATCTCTTATTCCTTTTAAAATGATAATTTTCCTTTTCAGCTATGTATTGAGCATCATTAAAATCTGCTTTGTGCTGCACACCTGACAAAGTCATCAACCAAATACTTGAGCACAATCAGCCAGTGTAAGCATATAAAGCAAGTGATACAGCAAATCTTGCTAATAAGTAGCAAGTCTCACACAAATACATGTCTCGTTTCAAGCTGCAGTTCAAACTGATCCTAGGAATGGAATGCAGAGCCCTCAAAGCCTAAGGACTGTCTCATTTTATAAGGAACACCCTCCCAGATTTTCTCCAGGTATCACATGCAGACCAGTTTGCTGATAGAGCACACAGTAACCACTGAAAAGCATCGTCTAGGAGAGAAGCTTCCTAAAGACATGCAGGAACTACCTGCCTTTTCCTGGTCAGATGCTTTTAGCATTGTTAGTCCGCATTTTCCCAGCAACTTTAAAAGAGATTTGGACTAAATCTGGGAAGATTAAAAGCACTATAAGATATCAGAATTCAGTAACTCTCAATCCTACAGTTTAAAACAAGGGAAGAAAACCTCACATGCATTGGTCTTAATACATTCTAAGCATAAGATTAAATTTAAAACATTTCAAATTAATTCTGAAATAATAATTAAAAAAATACCTTTGGAAAGTACTTGGCCAGGCCCATATAAGCAAGTTGTAGAGTAAGAAATGGTGCAAATATTGACTGAAAGAAAAGAACATAGAAAAATTAACATGGTCAGAAGTAATAGCTAAGAAAACACAAAAATTTAAAGCTTCTCAAGTCATGAATTAGGTAGAAAGATAATTTGTGGACAATAGCAACAATATTTTTCAATACTACAAGGCTAAGCAGACAATTTACATGTCAAAAATAAGGTTTCTTTGAGCCTAAACCCCTGAGATCACAGCAGCATAGAGCGGTGTGTAAACACGAGCCCAGCGAGCCAGGAGGTGGCAGCCTGGACCAGGCACACACCGCTGTGATGTACAAGCAGCACCTGCAGCACTGAGGAATTCCTTTGCCCAGGAGACTGATACATGAGTAGGATCTGCTTATCATGGGACGATTGCTGCTGTTTTTACTCTATTATTCTTTTCTAGACTCCAATCTAGAAGTTGATTCATGCTCACAGAGATGGGACGTAAGCTGCAATAACTACTGCAGTGGTTGTGCTCCTCAAACACTACTGGCCAAAGGTGTGCTACGTAGAGGCTGTGTAAGGTAACACAGATTTATCTCAAGGAATTTAGAGATCATTTTAGGTTTTATACAGTTGTCAGAAACACAAAGAGTGCCTGAAGTTCCCACTCAGTCACAACTGAAAAACTTCAGCCCTAGATAAAGGGTATTTCATAGTAAGGTAGCAGTACACTAGCAAAGCAGAAAAGGATTGTTTGCTTCCCTGCACTCACCAAGTGCTTGCACACAAACGCTCTGACTGTGATGGCAAGCACAGTGCACCCCACCAATCTAAAAATGCGGAAAGAGTCAAACTCCTCCGCTGCATTCCCATTCTCTTGGCTTGGCTTCTCATTCATCAGCTGGTTCCTCAGCTTCAGAGCTTCTTCAAATCTGGACAGGTACTGGTCTAATCCGTGTCGAGGTGGCCGTGCTGCAGCTTCAGGTGGCAGTTCCCCTCTGCCACGGTGACGGAGCTCGCTTGTGCCCTCATTGACAAGGTCTGATGTTTTAGTGAACAAGTCCTTCTCCCCTTTGAGGTCTGTCATGCCGGCTGCATGGTCAGCTGTGCCTGCCATGCTACAGACAGTGTCACCAAGCACAATTCGCTTGGAAACGGAAGGAATGGATTTATCTTGCTCATGCTGGAGCTTTGATTCTGTGTGACTTTCATCATCTAGAGAAGAGAAACAAAAACCACAAGAGTTATGCACATCAGGTATGTAGAACAACACTTCAGCCATTCTGGACTCGGGTTGCTGTTCCAAAGTGAAAAGATAGATTTATGATTAATAAATGTGCTAATTATTCAACACAAAGCCATTTGATGAATACATTTTAAAAGCAATGGGCTCGGCTGATACACAGCCTCCTTGTGTATCAAAGGAAAGGTTTACAGTCAAGTTACACACAGATGGTAATGAAAATGGAAGAACACAGCATGGACCAGACCGAAACTGCTCTCAGCACAGCCCTGGCTACACCCTCTCCACCAGCCTACAAAGAACCCTTGTGTAGCACATGCTTCGAATTGCAGGGCACTCTTCTGAAGTGGGGCAGGCACAAGACAGAAGCTCTGCAATGAGGTCGGAAGTTGACACTGTCAGTCAGCAGACATTGGACTTCCTTAAGCAACAACACTGCATGAACAAGAGGAAAGATGTTTCAAATACATGGAGCAACATTAAAAACGACAAAGATTCATGGAAAGTGAACCACACAGAAGCCGCAGTAAAGACTGGCAAATAAGCAGGTGATAGAAGCAGCATACTTTGGCTTGCTCCTCTCTATTATCAGAGGCAAAGCTGTGTTAACCTGTTCTTTATCCAACCTGAAGACCCCATCTTACAGCAAAAGGTGATGCCAGAGAACAAAACCAAACCAGGAGGTGTGCAGCACAGGGCTGGTCCTACCAGAGAGGAACACTTAAAGAGAATTACTCAGTATTAAAGCAGATTGCCTCATGGCTCGTGGGCATCTTTGTGAACTCAAATGTGGGAACCCTTTCCTGACGAGACAGTTGGCCTCCTCGATGTACAGAAATGAAACGACCTCCTAGGAAGCTGCAAGGAAATCCTGCGTGCCAAACACAAGCATCCAATGCCTGGTTATTGCCCAAATCAGAGAAAACTCTGCTATAAAAACGTAACTATGAAAGCAAGCAGTAACCGGATGCAAACACGGGGGAGACTTGAGACAAACTACTTGACAGCTTGTGTGCTCACAACGGCAGAGCAGCCACAGGCCCGAGAGCGTTTCTATACCGGGTCTCCTGAGGACCGCAAATGGTTTTGCTTTGCTTAAAGCACCACTAAACCGGATGATCGCGCTGAGGGCTCGAGCAGCAGCCGCCGGAGGAGATGCGGCAGCAGTAACGGCAGGAGGCGGCCGCAGCCCCGGGAGCCCTCACAGCACCGCCGCCCCGCGGCTCACCCTTGCCCGCGGCGGGCCGGTGGAAGCCCATGATGCGGTTGATCCGTTCCTCCGAGTTCATCAGCAGCTTCTTCCGCCGCAGCTCGGCTCTGCGCTGGGAGGCCGAGAGGCCGGCGGGGGCCCCGAGGGCCGCTCCCGCCCCGCCGTCCTCCTCCATCCCCGGTAGAACAAGGCCGCGGCGTTACCTCAGCGCCGCACAATGGGGCCTCCTCGTATCAGCGCGCATGCGCCACCACGGCCCGGCGCTGAAGCAAGCGCCGCCATGTTGAGTGAGGGCAGCGGCACACAGGAGTGTGCGGGGAGGGCCCGTGGCAAGCCACTCTCTCTGCCCATGCGGTGCCCGCATTGAAGATGGCCGCCGCGGCGTCGGAAGCGGTGCCCGCCACGACGAGGCGGTGAATCAGCGCAGTGAGGAGGCGGGAAGGCAGAGCGGGGGCATGGCCGCGCTGAGGGGAGCCTGAGTAACGGCGGCAGCCGGGCAAGGGCTCCGGCGTGCTGCGGGGAAACAGAGCGGCCGAGGCGGGGAGCCACGGTCCGGAGCTACCGGTGGCCCGCTCCTTCCGTGGTGTCAGTACATCAGGTACCTCCGCCTTGCGTTCGGTGAGGAAAACGCGCTTAACAACGCGATGTAAAACCAGTACAGGGTGGTGACATTCTCCTTATCATACAGAGATGAAAGCAGCGTTCGCTATAGAAGCTTAAAGTATGAAAGCGAACATTTATGTTTCTAACCAAAGTAATATTTACCTCACACCCATAACTAGAGGTTAAATCTGTACAGAAGCAGTAGGGCATCAGAGGTGTTCACAGGGCTCAGTGATACCTGGGAATAAAGGGCTAACATTGTGCCTGCTTAACATTTATCACATTGCTTGCTGAAGCAGTCATTGTGCCTGGCAAAGCAGAACCGTAGGAGTTAAAGTTCCTAGAATGGTGAAGCAGGATTGTAGGAGTTACAGCTGCTAGGCAGAATTATAGTATTATTGTGGAGGGCTCTGACCAACAGATTGCTTTACCTGCCTGCTTGGTAATGACCACAACTGCATCAGTGCCTCTCTGTATTCATCCAGCCCTTCCTGCCCGCTGTTGGCACCCTTGGGCCACTGAGAGTAGTGCACGCACACACACAAACCTTCAAATCACAGGCTCTACATGAGCATGGAAGGCCTTAAATTAATACCTGGGAATAAAGGGTTAACATTGTGCCTGCTTGCTGAAGCAGTCATTGTGCCTGGCAAAGCAGAACCGTAGGAGTCAAAGTTGGTAGAATGGTGAAGCAGAATTGTAGGAGTTACAGCTGCCAGGCAAAATTGTAGTAGATGAGATTCCTAACTTGTGTGAGGAACATTGAAGACATTCTTGTTTAAGCAGTATCCATAGAAAGAAAAGGAACAAAAGATAAGCAGAGTAACAACATTTGCAAAGTTGACAAGTTTCTGCTTTAAGATACATAAAACCGGCTTGTACCGAACCTGAGGTTTGGATGGGAGCCGAAACCCTACTGAGTCTGTGTGAAAGCAAGAAGTGACTCATGGTGATGAAGAGGAACTCCAGGCCTTCATCCTCACGACCCCCTAACGACCACCACCAGGAGGCACTGCGCAAGCGCACCAATGGGACAAATGCCAGCAAACTAATTATAATACTAGACAGGAATAGGTTTTGCATATGTATTAGGCGTGAAGTAATCTCATGTTTAGGTAATCATTACATGTAATATAAACAAACTGAGTGGCAAAGAAAAGGTGCACATGCCTTTGGAGGAGCCATCCCCCATGCGCCTCAGTGCTGAATAAAGCATACCTACTTTACAGCTTTAACGAGTTGTGGAGTCTGTCTGTGTATCATCAGCTCATGGAGCTGTTCGATTTCAGGCACACAATATTTAAACCACAAGCAGAAGCTCCCCACCATGTTGCTCCTCAGGCTGGGGCAGGTTTTCTGCTGGAAAATCATTGGGTGTGCTGTGCAGATGGATTTAGGGAGTTGTCATCTCTGGGCACATTCCAAAGGAGTGGAGAGAGTCTGCTGTTTACTGGAGTGCCAAACAGCTGTTTTTATGTGTACATGAAAGCTATATAGTGTAGGGAAATGCCTTCTAGGGAACTGCTAGGCAGCACTTCCCAAGGGTCAGCTTCCCAAATTGTATTCCCAGCATGGTGTCACTGCACTGCCGTTAATAAACAGCTGGAGGGATTGAATGTACATACTGGGAACAAGGACCTCTCAAGGATTCCAGATTTACCATAACATCATAGAACAGGGAGCGTCTCTGGTTCCTGAGCTGCATCCCCACAGCATGAGCAGGACGAGGGAGAGGATTCTTCCCTTTACTGCACTCTGATGAGAAGTACCTGAAAGCCAGACCAGCTGAAGACAGTGACACGAATGCTTCCCATCAATATGTCAAACTAATTACCTTCAACATCCTTGACACCGAATGACTTGCACTCATTAACTCAGACTGCACCACAAGCACTTCACACAGAAGCAGAACTCAGCTTCAAGATCCTGTTTGGAGTTCCACAGACCAGTGCTGGAATGGCTGCTAGTTCATTGCCGAGTGGTGAATTCAGCAGCAACAGGGCAAATCATTACACTGGGGGAAAAGCTCTGTGCTGAC
The DNA here is from genome assembly GCF_034315485.1 of Pezoporus occidentalis. Taxonomy (NCBI): domain Eukaryota; kingdom Metazoa; phylum Chordata; class Aves; order Psittaciformes; family Psittacidae; genus Pezoporus; species Pezoporus occidentalis. Next base: position 2,373,916 of record NW_026915888.1, read on the forward strand.
AAGTGCAGTTAATATTTCTACAATACAAAGTGATTAAGAAGGAATATGAGAGGATTCTGTATTCAAAACCTGCTCAATACAGAGGTCGAAGGACCAAGCTCATGCATTAACTTCCATACGGTGAACCAGAAGCAGCAGTGATGACAGCTCATGAAAAAATGGGCAAACGTAAGATGGAATGGCTTTTACAAAAAGGTGTTGAAAGGATAGGATGTTAAATGAAGATACAGGATTACCTATGATAAAATTGATCACTTGGGATCACTGCTGAAGGCTAAATTCCAATCATCAGTGGCAACTGGCTCTTAAGACCAACTCCCAGCCAGATAGTAGGGTACCACATAGTGGGGTACGGCCCCACTCACCTTGCTGGAAGAACGCATCCCAGGTCAGGACGGAGTACCAACACTGACTGACAGAGGTGCTCTGCAGGGACAGATTTTCACCAATTAATCAGTTAATCACCTGAATATTATATGTTTTATCTAAAAAAAAAATTTCTCACTTATGGTACATGGAATTTCACTCAGTCGATCGAATACGTTATTTCTAAGAAAGCACTGGTGGACTTGTATGAGTTCTTTCAATTAATTTTATTGAGTAGCCAAATCTGATAAATTAGCACAGATAAAATAAGCATTTGCATGTGTTACAAATGACTTTTTACAGGAATAAAACAGTGAAAATTACAAACTGTAAAAAGGCGGACAAGTAAATCCTGTCTCAGATTCAGAAGGGGGGAAGATTTATCACTTCATACTGAAGATCATATGTTTGAGTTCAGAAAACAAAGATTTAATATTACAATATTATACACTACTTTACAAAATTAAATTTACTATAAGGATTACATCCATAATAGTAAACAGAACCTTAAAATCACATTTAATGGTCCCTTACTTAACAGCCATTCTGTGTCTTTGATTAAATTCTGTTAAGAAGTTAATGCTAAATAAAAGTGAATCATTCTAGTTATTGCAACACAGTCTATGTGGAGTCAGACTCAAAGAGATTAAATTAAAAACGAGAATGAAAGCAAAGTAAAATGGATGGTAACAATGTTGGCTGAACACTAATGTGTCAAATACAGATAGAATTCAACAAAAAGAGTCTTCAACTGGAAAAATAGAGACCATTTTCAGTGGTCGAGTTGTGGTGCTAAGATCTCAGTACCAGAGTCACTCCTGCCCGTTTTGGCAGTTCATCTTCAGTGTCCTTATTTTCCAGTTGTAGGTAAAAGTGACAAATCATAAGTAGTTTCTGTGTTCATCTGTCCTGTACTGCCCCTACAGCAATAGAGGGCAAACCAGCAGGCTTTCCCACTGATAGGGAATATAGTAACAAAGCTCAACACTGAATTCCTTCCAAAGCAAAGAGGACTCCAAGATTTGATTCTTATCATGTTTTGCTCTGTAAAACTTAGGGACTCTAATTCAAAGCTGTTAATTGCCACAAAGATTGACATCTTTAGCCATTAGTCTGGTGTACATAAAGCAATGAGGCCATCTCCAACATTTATGTCTTGAAAGAGTAAGGGATATAGTAACAAAATACAGTCATAGTAAGAGACACTTTGGGGGGGCTGTTAAGGTACAAGGATGATTTTCAACATCTGAGTGGTAGTATACCCAAAACCACAAATTTAAGTCATCACCTATGCAAGTGCATAGCTTCCATTTATGATTTAAATGAAGAGACCCCTTTCCCCCAGGAAAAAGGTTAAATCAGGGTGTGAAAACTTAAAAACCTCTTCACTATGACTTCAAAACTGTGCAATTCTCTGACAAGCTCTTCAAGTAAATATACTCCTATTTGAAGGGGGGGAGCAGACAGGGAAGCTTCAACTGATTCTCTAATAGTCTTTTCATGCTATTTTAGACATTGTTCTGAAATTCAGCTTCCTGTGCTCAAGCGACAAGAACATCTTCCCTCAAGGAACTCCCCTGAAGTAAGGCAACTCCTGACAACCACGTGCAGCTACAGCATGAAAAGGCAGCAAATGATTACCTACGATGCCCTTGGACATCTGTATCACAAATGTAAGTTAACTAACCTCATCACAGTGCATGTCTGAACACTTACAAGCAGTTTACCTGTGCAAGTTACTTGCCCTAGGAAGTAGGTTTTGCAAGTCCTTTATCACAAACAAAAAAGCAAACCAAGGTTTGTCCATATGAAACACTTCCACAGGCATTGGGATACCGTAACTTCAATATTCTTTATGTTGGTAGCTATCAGTGATAGCTTAATCTCCACCACAGGACAATGATCAATGCACTCTTAAAATGATCTAAGTATTTCCGTATATAAACTTTCACTTCAAGGCCAATGTCACCTTCCCTCTGAAGCTCTGGCAGGGATCTGAGAGTATATTTAAAGCTCTTATTTGGTGAACCCTGGCTTTGGACCTGGGCTCATTACAAACAAAAACGAACAGAAAACTTCAAGTGTGTCTCAAACCACCCACGAATCTGCAATGTAAAATATGTTTGTCTTTGGAAAAAGAATGTCTTTTTGAATTTTAACCTCAGGATATTCAATGCGGTCTCAAAGCATTAGGTTTGAAGTGCTGCCACACAAACTTGCTTCAGAAACACACTAGATTTTAGGGGCTAAACATTCAGTTAATGTAAACAAGAGCCGAAAGTCTACTAAACATAAACCAAAAGGTCTGAGAGAACCTTCCTTGCCCTTCCCCTCCCACCCATTCACAAACTGAAATGCCAACTATTCCTTTCACTGAAGAAAAACGTTTGCCATCTAAGTCTACTTTTGCTGCTATGTCAGCCACTGACATTAAGATGTTCTCATACAGAACCCACTCCTCTCTTTTTTAATTCGAATACTGACTTATTAAAAGCTTTATCAAACTCAGCCATCATGTCCAGGTTAAGCTCACCTTTAGTCCTGTTAGCCACAATCCCTGGATTCTACACTTCACAAGTATTTGTTCATTTCACAATGAACAGTTGTTCATTGCTACTTTAAGTTTGAACACTGAGATGCTCTGTCTGTAATCACTGGATGCACTTAAAACAATTTCCCTGCAAATCATGATCAGTATTGTGAGGTTTTGTATCTAGCAGCAAAAAAAAAAAAAAAGGAACAAGAACAAGAAAAAGGCAAAGAGTTACAGAAATATACATTTTGAACAACAAAGAACTCTTTATTTTACAAAATGTATTTCACCTTTTCAGTATTGCCTTTGTAAATATACTTCATGCTGCAACTACTTACAGTAAAAACATGATTTGCAGCAAATTAAAGGTGCTCAACCAGTTCCAACAGTTTGATTTTCCTTTTTTTTAAGGTATAATATTATGTAGTAGCACATTTGATTCTCAGATGTGGTCCTTTATTTGCTTTAGTTCGTTGAAATCACAGTGAGAACTTCTCATCAACTGCCTCAGGCCACAGATTTAATGAAGATATTACAAGCACAATCGTTCTTTACTGCAAAATCTTTCCTTAAAGAAGTGAGCCAAAGGCTAGCGTTTCATTTATTCACTTGCTGCTGTATATGAAGGAGGAATTCATAGTATGATAAGGCTGATTCTGTTCTGTCTTCAATCATATTTTGCAGAAAACTTGATTTCAATGGACTGTCATCCCTTCAAAATGAAAATATAAGTGTTTGAGTGAAATAAACATTTGCCAAGACCACCAGTGCAATGCATTCATAAAGTTACAGCTCAACTGGCAAAGCTATTTCAAGAGCATAAGGACATATGAAATGACGATCTCAAATAACCCTTCTCATTATTCCTAACAAGTGCACTTATCAGCATTCACTTCATTATCCGACATTAACTCAAGATTGTTCTGTGACATTTAGTCTTTTTTAGTCTGTGGCAATTCTAATTGGAGTCAACTTATAACAAGTCATGTCCGTTGTCCAATCTGTTAGGCACAGCATGCACCACTGCAAACTTCCATCAAGAATGTCCAGTATATGATACTGAAATATATATTAACAGATCCCTAAAGAAGCACAAATACTGTTAAAAAATACTTACTTTATTATATATAGTATAGGGAAGAAAGGTCTCTGTTCTCTCAGCCAAGAAATGAAAGCTGTTATTCTGATGGATTCTGCAGTGTCAAGTTCTGGGAGATGTGTCTAAGAGGCAAAGGGAATCATTAATACATAGAGGACAGTTTTCAGAAGAACAGTGAAAGGACTCTGTCCTCACTGAGTATAAAGGAAACCCAGACACACACAGTTTGTCTAGTTACATCTGAAAGGGCTTGAGACAGTCAAGCACACTAAACTAATATAGCAATATAGTAAATAGCAATTAGCTGTCAGAACAGTGATGACTGAGCTGTGATCAATACCTGTTGCAGAAACCAAAGGATTTCCCACTCACCCACTGTGCTTACTATTGGCAAGTATTCTCAGTCTGCTCCCACAAGTCTGAGAAACTTACTCACTGCCAGCCTCTTCTTACTGCGCTTTCCTGGGAATAGCTATAAAGGTTTAGCCTGGAGAAACTCCAAGAGAGGCAACAAAAATGATTTATTTCCCTGAATCTGGATTTATAGTGAATAATAACTAAAGGGCTAATACCTGAATAGAGGTATTGAAGTTCTCATGAAAATAATACTTTGGTAGCACTGTACCACTGATGTACAGCAAAGCAAGCACATACCATGTTCTGTGGTATCGAGCCATAATTGGGAACTCCAAGGACTTGGCTGATAAAGCTCTGCCCACAGTTCTTCCCAATCCACAGAAACATTACCTGAAAGATAGCCAGCAGTAACATTAATAACATTAATCCAACACGGAACCACAGCTCAGCAGTCTCCTCCACATTATGACTTCTCAGAAAGAACATGTCAAGTAAATGTGGGTACTTTTTAAAATCACCACCACCACCCAACTTACAGAGCCAGCATCCATAAGGTAAGCACCATCCCTGCTCAACTTCTCCACTGACAGCTGGAGAAGGGGTGGCTGAGGTATAGTTCTGTCGTTTATGTTAAGAGCCCCCTGAAGGAAAAGGCAAAAAGGAAAACAGTGGTTCACATCTGAGGCATTGAAACAAGCACAAGAACAGAAGGTTAAATAAGAATAGGATGGGTTACACTGAATACTGAAGCTGGACCCTTTTTCTCAGTTCAAGTCATACTTGGAGTGCATAATTTACTAGTAAATCTCTTCATGTTTTATTCAGAGAGGGTGTACTTCAACTTCAGATAATTAAATTCTAGGACATGAATATCAGATTTGTTGTGTACAAAAGATGTGATTTCTATAATTATTCAGGCTCTTACATTCACTGTTCACAGAGCTACTTTGACATTTTACAAGGAAGGAAGCCACAGAGGGACGAAATGCATGTTATGCTGTCTTTATGTACATGTGATTTATAGTGAAAAGATAATGACACAAGGCAAAAAGTGGAATAATTTAGAAGAAACCTTTCCCATCCATCCATAGCCAGAGCACAGCCTCTCTCCAGAATTCATCACTCCAGTCCCAAATAACAAATAACTCTGGGATCAGACAAACAGACCAGTACTCACCTCATCTGTGAGGTTATCGACTCTGTAGAGGCTGGGATGTGTCATGAGCATGAGGTAAACAAGGGGCTGGTTCTTCACTTGACACATGGTAAAAATGCGTTCATCTAAACGTGTGCTCGTCCCGGTTTGAAATGCTTTCTGCAAACAATCAGGCGTTTCATTTGACCGTTAAAGCAAAGTGAGATAAGCAGAATCTAACACACCCTCTATTGATCATATATAACTTATTTAAGTCATAGAGATGAGCCACGAGTATTTTTTCCTGGTTATGGTATTTTAGGACTGCTATTTTACTTCTCTGTTGTCCTTTCAAGGGTTTCACAGATCATACAAGTCTCCCTATTCCCATTGCTGGCTTCTAGAATTAACCATGACCTTGCACCATCAATCTTTTCCAGGGAGCACTACAGCTGAGATAAAAGCATCTTGAAAGGCATCTCTTCTAACACACACCTCAAAAATGCTACTTGATGGAATTTAGAATAATAAATATTGGAGCACTTTACAATTGGATTCTACATATGGCATCTTTGGTAATTCTGGATTTACAATAAAGATGTAGTCCTACATGTTGGGACAAAAAAACCCCAAACAGCTATAACTGAAACAAGGGCTTGTTCCTCCCTCTTCACTGGGTCAAACACAAAGTCTTCTACATGAAGAAGTTCAAATGTCAGTATGAACACACTGCTTAATTCCTTATCAAGGGGCATGAATAGAAAATTCTCTCTAGATCAGGAAGCCAGCTTGTCCAATGCTTAGAATGACCTCAAATATCAGTTCAGGGAAATCCAATCAAAAACTACTTACATTGAGCAAATATTGTGAAAGGCTTTAAACCTTTGGCAAGAACAGCCAGGCAGCTCTCTCGATACCCACACTGAACTGCCGTGTGGATCTACGTTGCCAGAAATGCACAAGAATTATTACTGAAAACACACTCTACCAGTGCCACATTCTATAGCCCAGTCAGAGCCTTTAAGATTCCTATTCCCTTGTTTAAAACATTTATACCATTGATCTTATGCATACTTCTAAACTCCTGCTTCTCAGCTAGATCACTCTCCATAATGGTAATCTTTAAACATCTCTATCCCCTATTGCCCTTCGCAGGTAAGAGAAGGCCTGTCCGTTACCCTGATGTATTTACTCCATGAAAATCTCCAAATCCCTCCATTTTCATAACATAACAGACTTCAAGGTAAAAACACATGTTCAGCACCTGTAAAATCATAAGTTATCTACCCAGGCCTGAGAAACAATTAAATATGCTTTTTTCTATATTGACCTTTCAAGTCATTAAATTCTGGGGTGCAGAGAAATGGAATTGTTATCTTGAGAAAGGCTGGTTCTATTAAATGATCTAAACCAAGCAACTTTCCAATTTTGAGTCCTAAATACACTGAAAGAGAAGATGCTATTTTGCACATCAAAGAAACATCCCTTTACTTCAGGTTGACATGCCAAACAGTCATCCCCTTGCACAGCTTCTTTTTAGCTCTTACCTGTTTTAAGAGTGCCAGTACATAAAGTGGGAAGAGCCGTAGCGAGGAGGGGGCTGTGAGACCAGGCTGTTGAATGCTCAGGACTGCTGAGCGATAAGCAGATAAAGAGTCTATCACTGCATTGACCAGAGCATCCCGAGCATCGCTCAACGTAGCGGAGACTGACCGGTCCACAGCTAAAAATAGAGTACAGAGCTCACGTAAGAGGCTTTCCTCCCTTGGTAGGAATACAGTCACATGTGTTATTTCTTCTCATTAACATGTACTTCCATGCATCTTAATAAGCTTTTAGTAGACTATCAAGGAAGTCAAGACAAGGGATTCAGAAAAAGCCAGGGATGATGTATCAGACTAAGTTAAGGTGACTACATACATCTATACTGACACCTTACCTAAGCCTAGCATTAAAACCCTCTTAGGTTTGCAACTTAGAAAGCACTCTTGGAAAGAGAGAATCTTTTCTTGTAACGTTACTTCCCAGAGGATTACCGCTCAGAGCTGTAGGGATATCATCCCTACATATCCAAACATGCTTACCCATATTGGCTAACAGCCCCGTGATGGCCTGTACATCTGCCCCTAGGTAGACATCGCTCAGTGTTGTCACAACAGGTAAACACATAGTGTGGACACGAATCCGTCTTTCACCTGTAAGAGAAGAAAACTGTAGTCTCCACACATTGCATTTGTTTTATGAAACAACAGAACAAATGCCAGTGATTACTCAATAGCAACAAGCCCCTAAGATTTAATCTAATTTATCATACAAGTGGTGAATCAGGCCATTTCCAGTAGCTTCTAAAACCAGTTATTTCTCAGTTTCTGGGTTAACTCTACCTATTTTCAGACCAGAAGTTTCCCAAGAAACTTCCTGGTCTGGAAGAAGCAATAACATCACCAACATGCTGGAATACATCACAGCTGTGATCTTGATATTAGATAAAATAGTTGATGTGAGTTACTGCCACTGAATTGCAGCTGATAAACAGACACAAAGGACTCATCTGAGTACTGTACTGCTGATGCAGCTAACACTACCTGTGCATCTTACCTTTGCTGGATGTGTACAGGAGAGCTGACTGAAAGGAAACAACCTGCATATCAGTAAGACTCTCTTCTACTGACATTTGCACAGCATATCCTGCATCTGGGTTCACGTTGGGTAATGACAACAAGTCTGTAGATCGTACAAAGAAGTTCCCATGGAAAGTGTGAATGGAGAGACCTACAACACAAGCATTGTACTGAGTCAGTTTTATGTTCATAGTTGTGAAGTACAGACACCATCTACACAGCTGCCATAGATGGCTCTGTATCAGAATATTAAGATCCTTCCCAATGAAATAAAGTGTCTTCAGGAAAGGTAAATATCCCAGACAAGACAACTAATCCACAGAATCCACAAACCCTAGCAGAAAGCAGGCATTTGGAAGTCAAATCAATGCAGGATAGTAGTAAGTCTCTAGACTATAAAAGAACTCCCTTGTTGAAACAGCAGTCCAACAAAACCTCCAGTTTTAATCACTGTAAAATGGAACTTGGATGCCAGTAAAGATGCTGCAAATACAGTCTTTAATAACTGGTCTGATTCCTGGTACTGAAACACTCCTCAAAACATTCCCAAGTAACAGCAAATGCTCCTTCCCCTCTCTCCCCTCTTCAGTCCAAAAAAAACTCTGTTCAAACCTTTGGTGCATCTTATCCTCATGACAGCCTCAAACCCGATCTTTCTAGTTAGGTATCGCTTCAGTTCCTTTTGCAACTTCTCCACCTGAACAGGGTTGTGTTTATGGTGGTAAGACTGGTAGTAGTAGACACTACCTGCAGAATACCTTGATATACAACCTGAAACAAAACCAACATGCGTTGGCAGAGGGCAGACAGTTGCTGCTGTGGTTTTTAAATATACCAGTTGAATGCAATACTCCCTGTTCACACCCACAAACAGCTTTTACAAAGTTACAGATCTGCTTTCAAAGACAGGTCTGTGTAACACAACTCTATGTATTTAAGGAGTTTCAGGTATGAAATAATCGTCCATTGACCTGAAATTACAGGTACATTGTCACTTGAACATTGGGTTAAACGGAGAAAAGAAAATTCAAATGCTAATGGAAGTTACTCTAAAGATGTTTGCACTGACGGTTCAAAGGCATAAAAGGAGGAAAGTATTTCAGCCACTTATACCAGGATCACAAGAATCCTGACTCACTAAGGGAGAATATGAAAACAGCTAGGTTGAATCAGGAAAGATTGAAGGATTACATTCTATTCACTGTCACTGCTCATCAAGGAGTAATTTGCATCTTATCACATTAGATTAATTCAAATCAGGTTCATGTACTAAATATTAATGTAGATGCTATGTATTTTCGAAAAGTACAAGAGTTACACACCCCAGAATGGCTTAATATGACTTACCTAGAGAAGCCAAGTCTGAATATTGTCCACTAAGAAGAAATAAATCCACTGCAACCTGTTGCCCTGAGCAGTCCAAGGCTAACTTCTTGTAAAAATCAGTCGATGGCGTCAGGTGTATATCCTGTTAATACAAGGGGGTATTACAAAATACAAAGGACATGCAAACAAATTAACACATGTACTGCCTCTTTTCAGGGACACTAACAGTTGATTCTCCATCACTGGTTACAGTGATGGCATTAAAAGAAATCTAATCATTAAGCCATGTTTATAGTGCTTGGCTTTGGTTATTTTTGTTCCTTCCACTTCTTTAACAAAGGAAGCTTAGCACAACAAGAGAGCCACAGCATTAACCCAGAACAGGCAATTCCAGAACCACCTACACATACAGAAGAGGGCAATCATTTCTCAACCTTTTTGCTTCCCTCACCTTTGCTGTTGCTCTTTGGTTTGGCTCTTCTCGTGACTTCAGCGCTCCCATTCCCACAGATGGAAGCTGTGTCTGGAAGACAGAGATTCTACCTCCAGTAGGGGACATCAGTTTAAAGGCAGCCTGTAGTGCAGGCCCCAGGGCACTCTGAGTTTCCAGGGACTTGGTAAACATCTGTGGCAAGGCCTTCAGCAGGTCTTGAATTAGCTACAATTGAGAAGACAAAAGCATTAAGACCAGGAGCCTTTGGAGTTTTCTTTCTTCATAGAGCTGATCGCTGAACATGCAACAACATGTGTTAACACATCTAATATTAAGGTAGTGAAGAAAAAGCCCTAGCAGAAGTCAAGTACTGTCTTGTCTCAGGGTAGCAAAAGTTTACAGTCACACAGATAAAAGACCTCTTTCTTCCACCTCAAACTTTGCATTTAAACTGTGGGTGTTTGAGTGCATTAAGTAACACAGAAATTATCGAGCATATCCCAAACTATGTGAAAGTCACTAAAGTTCTTACCTCTTTATTTTCATTTAAATTCACTAATAAGTTTTCTGGCATTGGGATAAATACATCTGGAAGAGGGGGGAAAAAACAGTGTTTTAGTTACTTTTAAAAACACATCAATCTTCTGCCAATTCTATTTGGCAACCATTACACCTCTTGAAAAAAAGAATACAGTATCAGTGTGTAAACCCATTTAAACATCACTATGGATATTTCTTCTTTTCCCATAGGGAAACTCTAACCCTGTTAGATTAGCAGTCGACAGGGGTGAAGGATAATCAAGATTATTAAGTAAAAATGCACAGCAAAGAACTTTCTAGTGTTCATTCTGCCTTACCTATAACATACAGTGCAAGGTGACTTGAAACTAAAGGCAGAAGAACAAGCACTGAGCATCAGTCAGCACAGAATCTATAGCTATTGACCAAGCATCAGTATTTGGGGGATCACAAGAGAAATCCAGGTAACATTAAAGTGAAGGTTAGAAGTCTGTCTTCATGTTTTAAAGTCAAGAACAGCCACAGCATTCGCACACATCAGGGGCTTCATAGACACACACGAATACATGCTACTTGTAAAACCATTACTGGAAAGACTAATGAGCTGGTCTAGAAGCTTCCACGAGGTATATTTTTTAAGGGCTGTCAAACCCAGCAGCATCAGTAGATACAAATCCCAGGATTTATTTCTGCATACCTTCAATATCTGAAACAATAAGCATCTGAGGCTGAGAGAGACCTTCCTGAAGACTGTAGAAATGGATTGTGCTGTCAAACGTTATGAAGCCTATTTTTGTTCTAGTGTTCCCAGGAAGCCTGAAAATGAGACATATGGTGTTCAGCAAGATGGAATTTCATTTCTGCAGGCTTGCTTTTTTTGAACCATCCACTGCACTTCTCCATGGTTGTTACCAAGTAGTTAGCTTTACAGCTACACTGCAACAGCTTGACTCAGTCAGTTTGGAGCAGAAAAGGAGCTCATAGTAGAGCAGCTTAGCAGACACTCATGAATTTTTTAAGAGGGTCATAGGAAATGGAAGAAAAGGAAGAAACAAGCTGCAAAATGCAAAGCAGCATTTAGATGAGTTCAAACAGCATGTATTTTATCAAAAATATATTAGATGTATGCTTTCCTTTAAGCAGATCCTTACCTAAATTTCAGCTTTTAAAAAATACATTCTAAAGACATCATAAATGTTATATTTATTCCTTTTGGGGATTGGTGAAGCAAGTAAGAAAGAGGCAGATTGAGAAACAAGCCTCAAAATTACCTTTTATACCAGTGCAGCTGTGATGGGAAAAAGACTACAGCTTTACACTACATTTTAATACAGCACTCACCATTGTTAGCCAATTCTAGGAAATTTCTCTTCTAGACAGGCAGTACAGGCACATTGATGCCTGCCACAAGCATCATAAGAGGAACAAAAATAGGAGATTCTAAGATACTTACAAGTCAAGATTGTCTAACAACGTCTGGCAGACTGTATTCAAGTATCCTGTCTCTACTGCATTATGAGAGACATCAAACACAAAGAGGTACACGGGTGGCTGAGGTGGACGCAGCTGAGGAAAGAACAGATTACCTTCAATTTTCAAAATTACATTTATTAGATGGGGTTTATTTATGCCACTGCAAATTTCAACTCTATTGTAACAGCGCACAGATGATAGCTACAACTTCTGAATGCATTTGTGTCTTATTGGGTAATCTAGAAGTACAATTTTCTTCCATAATACCCCAAATACATTCTAAATATAGAAGAACTTTGACATCATAACTGTTTAGAGAAGAACTTCCTGAAGTGCTTCCCAAGAGTTCTCAGATACACTCCTTGAGGCAGGAACTGCTCTACTAAGCTGGAAAGCATCGTCTATTACAAGGCTTTTTTCTGACTTCCCTTTGGAAATAAAAGAGGACAACTAGAAGTAAATAAAGCCTTACCATGTATTCAGATGGAGCCATAAACTCAATTGTAGCATTCTGGACTTCAGGTCTTTTATGAGGTTCTCCATAAACTCTTGTCACAGGATTATACATGAATTCTTCAGGAACTATGCAGACAAGGTTAGATATTATTACTTCACACTAGTATTAGCTGGGCTGCATTTTAAAACAAATACATCAACTCTTCTCTGTGCCTGTTGGCCAATGCTTCTTGGAGAACTATGCTAAGCAGGGCAGCTACTTTGTCACCTGCTAGGGTGGGAAACCACATCAGACTCTGTGCTTCATTAGTGACACCCTGTCTTTGCCCACGGGAAGCATTTCTCATGTCTCACAGCCTCAGCTGACAACAACCCCTCATACTCATGGCCAACAATAGTACAGTCTCAAAGGCCAAGGTGGGCAAGGCTCACCTTAAGCATTCAAAGCAACAAGCACATTTAATACCTACCATCATTCACTCTATAGCACAGATTGCATTTCCATCTCCTTTGGTCTAGAAAGCTGACAAAAGGGTTAATGTATGTCCGACAGGAGCGGCATCTCACAATAGTACTTGAAGTGACCACTGGCAATTGCTGGAAAAGAAAAGCTTCCTGTTTTAAGACACTACCACACTGCATCTATTCATCTATGATTACATTATCTATACTGTGCTTCTTGCTTAGCTAGTCAAAGCAGACATGTTGAAGAAAAGGATTTCTGCAACCTCACAGCATCCTCACAACTCCTCAATAAACAGGTTGAAACTGAGCTCTAACCTACTCAAGTGAGCAGGTTCTCTTTTCAAACCTCTCAGGTCTTGAGTTTTGCACTGGTGGCTTAAGACCAAGTCCTATGCCCAATAAAGACCAAAAAATCAGAAAAAATATGCCACATAATTGAAAAACTATTCAAATTGTGAAAAATAACAATGCTTAAAAGAGGCACTGCTAAATTCAGAGTCTCCTGGCTATCTGAGGACATCCAAACCCTTTTCACTCTGTTAACTCTTAATTAGGTTTAGAATTAGGACTAGGTTTGGTATGGGAAATCAATAACTACAACTGCTATGTGACAAGATAAAGCTATTTAAGCAATTAAATGTGCGGCCTTGTGTCACAGTCCCAGTGCTGTGCTGCCTCTAAGCTGCTGGGATTTTTGATTAAGTGAGGCTTCAAAGTTTAAAACTGGTAGGGAGATAAATCCAGGAACATGACAATGATCTGCCTGGTGCAGGGAAATGTCCGTTACCAAGGGAATTTTTCTGGGCCACACTTGCTCTTCTTTTATAATTCACTGTCCAGCTCTGGACTCAAGGGAAGGCACAGTTGAGATTTCAGCATTTAAAGGTTGGAATATTTGTCATACCGATAAGTCTTTGAAAGGATGAAGCAGGAGCCCCAAAGGAAGTTTGGCTTTATTCAGTAAGGCCTGAGTTTGAGGAATGTTAGTCAGGGTACAGCGGAACAACCTACATGGAGGACAAAGGGTTATTTTTAGAGGCTTTCAGATAATAAAAATGATGATTTCAGTAGTACAGAGCATCCTTTATATTTTTCTATATAAATGGTGATGGTGAATTTCCATCTTCTCCAGCTCTGTCAAATTGTTCTGGTTTAGTCTTAGCTTGACCCACAGTACGTACTTTGAGTACTTACTTTATACACAGACTCTAAACAGAACTGTCAGTCACTCAAGTCAAAGGTAAGCCTAAGAATGTTCAAAGTTACACCAAACCCTTATATACGGTGTTATTTTGGGATACCGTTCTAAGGTGGCCTTACACACAAATCTGAACCAGCAAAGTTGAAAAGGTTGCCTTAAAACTTAGCAACTATAAGCAGAGACTTCAGAACTCAGTCATTTCCACAAGTGCAGATGTGCACAGCACCTTTGCAACTCCTGTTCAGCTTGTTTGTATGAGCAACTTCACAAAGATGCTGTTATTTCCTTTATCAATCATAAAAGGCCTTGCAAAGCAGGAATACCAGGTTATACGCAGCTTGGCTGGTCTCCTCAGAGAGATTACTTGAATAAACAACTGGCAGTGGCTTGTTTGACATTCCATTTACTCCATTGTTTAAAAGGCTACTATTAATACAGAGGTTTCTGGATTGTCAATCTGTGGTATGCCTCACTCAAATGAGTTAACTTCTATTACATCTTTTTTGAGTCATGCTTATTGCCAGCCATATTGTAAAGTTTTTTTTTTAATGTACCTATCTATCACTGCCCTGCAAAAAACATATCTTAACTCATACCTTCTACACACAATTTTCTGTCAGTTTAAACCATTTACCACCTTTATCTTAACACAGTGAAGCCCATTTTCAATGTTTTCTACTCAAAGACATGTTTACAAGTAGGAATTTATAGCAAATGGATAATCTTACTCAGGATTACAGTTGAGCTTCTGGATGTCCTCATGCAAGTTTGGGACTGGAGCCTTCAAGAGGGTTGTTGGAAGAATATTTCTTTCTTGAAGAAGATTCACAGGTCTTAATCCTTCTTGCTGTAGACTCAGGGCACCCATAGATGCACTTAGGTGATTAGTGCCCAGGGCAGGCTAGAGCCAAAGAGAATTTCCAAAATTAACACCAATCCTTTAAATAATGGAATGGTTTGTGCTGGGACCTTAAAGCTCCTCCAGCTCTAACCCCTGCCATAGGCAGGGACACCTTCCACTAGAGCAGCTTGCTCCAAGCCTTGTCCAACCTGGCCTTGAACACTGCCAGGGATGGGGCAGCCACAGCTTCTCTGGGCACCCTGTGCCAGAGCCTCAGCACCCTCACAGGGAAGAGCTTCTGCCTAAGAGCTCATCTCCATCTCCCCTCTGGCAGGTTAAAGCCATTCCCCTTGGCTTGTCCCTAAAGGCCTTTCTAAAAAGTCCCTCTCCAGACTTTCTGTCAGCCCCTTTAGGCATTGGAAAACTGTTGTAAGGTCTCTTCTCCAGGCTGAACAATCCCAATGAATAAAGCCCCCAATTAACTTAAATAACAGAGGTATTTCCCATCCTTATTTTTTTCTCTTTTGTTTACATATTAACTGCCATTATATTACAACAATATAGAATCATAGAATAGTTAGGGTTGGAAAGGACCTTAAGATCATCAAGTTCCAGCCCCCCTGCCATGGGCAGGGACACCTCACGCTAAACTGTATCAGCCAAGGCCTCGTCCAACCTGGTCTTGAATAGTTTGTTACATAAACTTGGACTTAAGTATGTAACACTGTAGAGGTAAACGTCAACACACAGTTGCTACAAGCTCTGGAACTTCAGAGGCTCAGCTGGCAGAAGTGCTGGTAAGTTCACCTCGAAAGCTCAGTAAAAACCCAAATCCTTCAGCTAACTCTGGCAACCCAGGGGAAGAAAACCATGCCAAAAGCAGCTGAGTATTTTTAAGAGAAGCACTCTGAACAGATTCAAGGATAGAACACTTCCTAAGGAGCTGGCACACAGCTTTTCCAAACTGGTGCCAAGGCATCAGCAAAAGCATTTCTTTCAGGCTGCGTCTGTCACCTTGAACAACCAGCACCCCACACAGTGAACCATCAAAGCAGCACCCCACAGATGCACAACACACATCAACTGCCACCTTTTCTTTACAGGACAGGTAGTACCAAGATGAAAACCAGACAACCTTTACCTGGTGGAAATGTTTTGATCCATCTGGATATTGCAAAGCAGATGCTTGCATTCCTGGTGCTCCGGGTGCAGAAGTATTTTGGTAGCCTGGAGGTAAGGCAGGGTAAGAATACCCAACACTTCTGTTCATCTTAACATTTGGGGGTGCAGGAGAAGGATGTGGAGTTGCTAGAGGCAGAGGAGACAAATACCTAAAATTAACTGCTGAAGAACCACAGCTTGCTCAGTGCATTAATACAGCAGAAAGGCTTTTTGGTGGTGGTTAGTTTCTAAGCATAAACATTACCACTGCTGTCAGTTCTGCAAAGTGCTCTTCACTGCTTTACCATACTTACAGGAGAAGATGTGGTACTTGTCAAGGCTTGACATTTCATACTTAGTTTCATGACAGACATGGAACCAAGTGTATGGGTTTGTACATGAATGCCTAAACTTCTATCTTTCCCTGCCTCTTCAAAGTTACGTAGTAGTAAATACTTCCACTCCCAAAGCCTTACCTGTGAGGCCACCACCTTCTAGTGCATCGTAGCTGTTCTGCACTGCAGCCCCATCACTGGCAGCAGATGTAGCATCACCTATTAAAGACAATCCCAGTAAAAACTTTCACCAACTACTAATTGTAATGAGGTAACTGCAAAGAAATCCTACTTGCTGGATGAATATTAAGATTAGCATTAGTTTGGATCTACTTTGCTTCTGCCACAGGATGAAACGGAGTTAAATGTACATATTGGCCTCTTCCCCTGGTGACATGACCATGACAGAGGACATTCATAAAACACCACAATCTTTTTTTAAGGAGAGCAAAAGTCCCTACACCTCTGGTTGAATGACCTTTTACGTTAGGTATTCACCACAACCTCCAAGCTGATACACTTGCTTGGGGACAGGGGACACTTCCTCCTCATCAGAGGAAGCATCTGTAGGCTTGCTGCAGTTTTCAAAGTACCCTGGAATTCAGGTGCCAAGCTCCCTTAAGAACTTTTCCCACTGATAACTCTCAGGAACACTAAATTCCCTTTGCTTACACACTTAGTCCAGTATTGCTCACACCAAACACCAACAGTTCTGATACAATCACATACCAGTCAAGATACAAACCCCAGCAGAGATAAGAAAAACCTTGAAATTGAGGGAATGCTCCCAAAGGATCGTTATTTGTAAGGTAACTATGTCTAAATATATAAAACCAACTACCTATTGCTAAGGAGAAGTAGGAACTCAAGTTTATCATCATTAAAATCTTTAAAGATGACCCAATGAAAGGAACTAACATTATACACTGAATCTTGCTGGTATGCACCAGTAAACCTACTACACAGACTAAACATTGCTGTCTCTCCAGGGCCTTGGAAACGTTTCTCTTCATTATGAAGAAAAGCCTTTCTAACCCAAGCAGTTTCTAGCACACTTCGTATGTTGAAAACGAAGCTAAATCTGAATATACTATTCTTGTCTTCACACAGCTATCACATAGATGAAAGTGTCAATCTGAACATGCAAGGAACCAACAGCTTTGACAGAACCAACTATGCATGTAAAAACAAAACTGCCGACTACCACATGGCCCATCCTAGGGCACTAAATGTAATACAATTGCAGGTCTGTTTGATACAGAGTTCTTATGTGATGGTGTATTTGTGAAGGGTCTACAGGAGACAGTCAGATATTCTATGTTTCTATATGGGCCTTCAACAGATGACACTTAAAAGCCTCTAGTAACTACCTTCCAAAAATGAACAAATCCAAGATACATGTTTCAGTGATTTTACACACAAGGGAAGAATCAGGCACAACTACAAGGAATTGCAGGATCCATATTTTATCTCTCCTTGAAGAATAAAACGATACAGGAAGCTATAGACAGCTAAAATTACACTGGATTAGTATCAGTTTTACCATTTGAGTCTCTAACAGAACAGTGTGGTTGACTTTAGAGGTTGCACATTAGAGCAAGTTGAAATGTGCAAATTCAAACAGACCATGTTATTTCTTACCTTCTTGACTTGCAGTTGAGTTTAGCAGGGACTGTGTATTAGGTGGTCCAGCTGTCAAGGTTGAAGGCCTAATTAAAGGTGGACCACCAACTGGTGGAGGCCCTAAGGGTGGCCTTGCAGGAGGGTGGAGCGGAGTTAAAGGCTGAGTCACTGGTGGAGGAGCAGATCCTGTAAAGAGATTCAGTTTTAGGAAGAGTTTAACCCAGATGAGGAAGTCACAGAAGCTTTGTTACCAAAATGCAGACTGAACTCTATGCTTCTTATTCATATGATAAACAGCATGAGATACATAAATCCTGATATGGTTGTAGAAGGTTTCACGACTGCAGGTTGTTTCTGTCGCACTTTTCTCATACTGGGTTCCTGTAGCTATTATCCATGACTCTTTCACATTTTTGTTGCTATTAAGAACTTCAGCAGTAGAAGGAGAATCTCAATTCAATTACTAAGGCTAGACTTTATAAAGTTACCATATAGCCCCATATGAATGAACTAATAAGGGTCTAAACATTCCTTTTGACAGGATGCTCATCTTCCACTTCAATAATCTGATGCAAAACAGCAATGTCCACATTCTACAGCTACTAAAATTACTTGGGGAAACGATTTCTCTTGGGAAAGCATCAGCAATTTCCAGTTTGAATGAACTTGCTGTGTGAGTGTGAGGTATTTTGCTCTGGAATGTTTAACCCTCTGTGTTAAGAGTCACAGGGAAGTTTTTAATTGCTTCTATTTTAAAATCCTAGGACTTTCTCCAGCCAAGACATTTAGAAACCCAATTGCTTTTCTCCCCTTCAAACAATACCAAATCCTAAGAGCACTTCCACCCCTTTGTTCCCTATTATTCCAGAGGCCAGTATAACTGCCCTTTAACTCTAGGAAGGCACCAATGTGTTTTAATATAAAAGGTAGCCTTTCAAAAGATAAGGCCAAATTGTCCAGTGTTACCAGGTCTCAACGTGGTACAGAAGCCTGTAAGTTCAACAGGATCAAAAAGCCACCACACAAAATATGCAGCTTCATGAGCCTGCACAGTACAGGGGATTTAAGGGAGAAGAATGAAAGGAAAAGGGGGAAAAATCATATCCAGTGGAGTTATCTGCTTGTTCAGTTGTATTTGATACTCCAAAGTTAATTAATAATGGCTACATGCAGGCAACACTATCACAGAGCTTGGAAGAGATTCTGTGTGTAAGAGGCTGTCCGTAGTTGGCCATGCAGGCAGGGAGCTGGCAGACCTTTGTTCTGAGAATGGGTGTGATCACTAAACAAGCTAAACTCCTTTCAAAAGTTATCATTGCTCTACAAAACCTACCAGGAGAATTGCTCAGGAGGATTCCCCATCAAAAGGATACAGGAATTCTCTCATTCCAAACACTTGCTCTCATTTCATATGCCGCTTCCCAAAACGTCTCAGCATTTTCCTCGCTAACTGCAAAGTAACTAATTGTTTGTGCCAATAAACTGCCAGCATAAGTTCCATAAACTCTGTGAGCTTAAGACAGTTTGAACATCATAACAAAATGAGTCAGGCATGGAACACAAAGCTAGCATCAAGGAAAAGCTCTGGTGAGGCTAAAATATGAGAGAAAACATTTGCTTGAACATTTACAGTATTTCTGTATCTATCTCCTATTTGCAGGCTCGGTCAGAAATCCTCTAGAACAACAAACAGCAGTTTAGCAAAGAGAAACCTGAGTATCCACTTTGTTTCCATAATCATCACAAATTGCATAATGGAGCTGGCTAGCGTTAGCAAAGCTTCTCACCACTGCACACAGCAGCACATGAGCAGCAGGAAGGGAAGTCTGACGCTTTCAGAGGGCTTTCTAAACACTGACCATTATTAGTTACAAGTTTGGAGGAAGGAAGCTTCCCATTGAACTGGGCTCTACTTCAATGGCACAGAACTGCTCTGCAGTTTGCTTTCCAGGCTGTGCTCAGACTGTTTGCATCAACCCGACTGAGGTTGTTCACTGAACTACCTCAACCAAGTGAGTAACACAAAGGCTAACAAGTTTTAAGGTGCAAAAGATGACACTCACTGAAGAGGACCACAGTTTTCAACCAGGAAGTCCTCAAGTCCCTGCTCAACTGAAGCATGTAACCCAAGGAACAGTGAAGGTCACACAAACAGCATTACCCACACACAGCTTCCCAAAACCATAAGAGCATTCAGGAGTTACCTGCTGCAGCCAACTGAAATGCCTGACCAGTACACAGAACTTCCATTTCTAATCCAAAGAAACCACCCCTGTATTTGTGCTGTCCTTTTGCTCAAAATGCTCTGTTTTACAACTTCATTGCACAGGCAAAACACTGCTGTGGAATCAATTCTTTTAAAAGGACACTGAGAAAGGGACATTGGTCAAATATCAGAAGGTTATGGTTACCTGGCTTCATGTAGCTGTTCTGAAGCGGGGGACCTCCTGGAGAAGCAGCATATTGATAACTTCCTGGAGGATTTGTATTTCCTGATAACGATGACAGTGGCTGGGGTGACCCTGTCCCCGTCACATGTGCCAAATGGCTTGTTTGAGACCCAAGGGGCTGGCTTGTGGGAGCCTGGCTGTACTGCCAGTTTGAAAGCACTAGTGGGGTAGCTCCAGGAGGAAAGCTACCAGCAGATGATATAGCAGCTGAGTTTTGCAATGGAGGCAGCAGCACTTGTGGAGCAGGACCTGTCTGTTGTACTGGGGACCCAGAAAAAGGTGCCAGTGGGGGTCTGTTGAGAGTCTGCCCAGGTCCTTGGTAACTGTTTAATTGAGAAACATTCTGAGAGCCACTATAGTTATACTGTCCCAAAGATGGATGTGGAGGAACCTTGGCCGGAGTCTGATGGGAATACGATCCTGGAACTGAAGGGCTGTATCCTTGGCCATCCGGTGAATGCATCAGCTGATTCTGAACAGGACCTGGAAGAGAAAAAACTACAAACCCTTTAGAAAGTCAGTGTTGGGTATTGCTTCTGAAAAGAAGACTTGTTCCTGGGAATCTCTTTCCTGGGGATTTTAGTCTCCAAGCCATTTTTATGTTGGATTCTTAACAACCAGGTGTGACACTGCTTCAGGGGACATGAATGTGGTAGTATTTTGCTATCAACACTTACATCAGTGTTTTGCTTTACAGTAGCCTCACAACCACTCAGCATTCCAGTGCCTGAGCACAATCCATCCTCCTGGACTAAAAATCACACATGGCACTATTTCTATCCTCAGGAACACCCAAACCAAGCCTACCAAAGAGGAGAGCTCTCCCACACAGCTGGCAGCAGAACAGGCGAGCAGACTGAAAGCAGAAGCATCCATTGCCTCATGACTCTGTTTCACTTGACGACTGACACTAACTTCAACTTCAGCTTACCACAAAGACACAAAGAGGCACTTTCAGCATAGGTCACCTCGGTGCATCTCAAGTGACAGTTAATCTATGGAAGTCTCTGCAGTTAATTTTAGTAAGAGAACTATTCATACACATACCACTCGTGAGCAGCCAGCTAGTCATGAAGATGGAATGAAGGGTAGTTTCATCATAAAATAATTCACCAATAAGGAAGATAAAACCAGATGGGTTAATGGTGCTTTATGTATTTGTGGGTTGGTAGAGTTGTACTAAGTTTTACTCACTGAAGCAAACAAAACATTGAAAAAAAGTTAGTAACTGTCCAAAGAGGAAACAAGAGCATTATCAGATTCCTGCTTCACACAGAAACAGAATATTGTGAGATTTCCAGCATGACAAGAGCTCCATCAAGAAAATCACTACTACAGTTGTTTCTAACATTGCCACAAACTATACAGTTTCAAGTGAAATCCTTCTAAGCAGAATACACCAGATAACACATGCCGGAGCCAGCCATGACTCGTCAAAAAGTACTAAACCACTTTCCAGTGTGGCAGTCGTATCATGGTCCTGCTCACCCCCGAAACACACAGCTGAATACCAGAGACATCACACATACACAGCTAAACATCTGACAGCAGAGATCCTCTTCCTGGTTTAGAGATACAATTCTTTTCTTTGCAACTCTGTACTATTTTCCATGTTGCCAAGAGAATCTGTGGCTGCCCCATCCCTGGCATTGTTCAAGACCAGGTTGGACACAGGGGCTTGGAGCAACCTGCTCTAGTGGAAGGTGTCCCTGACTGTGGCAGGGGGTTGGAACTGAAGAAGCTTTAAGGTCCCTTCCAACTCAAACCACTCTATGATCCCATGATATATATTTATCTTAGATACATATTTACTATACAAGTACTGGGAACAGCTGCCACCAGAGTGAACTCACAGAATTTCATTTAACATTAAAACAAAGACAACTGGTTTCTCATTCAACATTCTAGTTACATTTCAGCAGGTGTGGAAGCTCCCATTTCCAAAGTAAAATAACTTTGAACTTCAGCATTTCTGACAATAACTAAAACGAAACACAACATACATCAGAATACTTCACTAGGACAAACAGTGCACCGGCCATTCAGCTCCTCATTTCCTAGAAAGCCTTAGGCTGTGGGTCACAAACAGCTGTTACTGCACTGAATATCACCAGCATCCACACTCACTACATTGCCAAAGCAGTAGTACAGTGATCTCACCCTCACTGCCTCTGTTATTTATGTGTAAGAAGTCCACACCATATTATTCTCCACCCATTAATCTCAATATGCCACTTACCGTTCACAGTTAGGTGACCCAGTTATACCCAATTGTCCTTACAATGTTGCTCATAAATCTTAGTAATTAATAATTCCCTAAGATCAATGGTGTCTAAACAAAAAGCCTGCAGTCAAAAACACTAACAATTGATCCACCTTCCAAAACTACCCTGCATTGTACCAGATGGGTTTGCAACGATCGATTTACAATGCCCATTGTAAATGAAACTTGCTAACTCTAAGAATGAAGAATTCCTACGCGATGCCATGCCTCCTGTCTGCAGCAGCATGTACGTTGATATAATATTATTATAAGCTGTAAGAAAAATACAAAACAAATGCAAATTAACTTCATAACTTGATTGTCCACCTTCAAGCATGACTCTCTAGACCAGGCAGGAATCAGTGCACTTGCACTGATGTCTTACACACTGTTTTCCCTGCTTAAGAAATAAGCTTGAGAATAAAGCAAGTGAGGTGAAATCCAAAACTGA
The DNA here is from genome assembly GCF_034315485.1 of Pezoporus occidentalis. NCBI lineage: Eukaryota > Metazoa > Chordata > Aves > Psittaciformes > Psittacidae > Pezoporus > Pezoporus occidentalis. The sequence continues at coordinate 2,397,024 of NW_026915888.1, forward strand.
CTTGGTATTTTCTATGTTTTCAATAAAATATCAAATCCACCACAGCACAATGTTCCAAATTTCAATTTTTAATGTCAGAAGCTCAACAAAAAAGCCTTGATAGCCTGCATGTGGTTCATGTTTCCAAAACAATCCTGCATAAAGCTGCCAACAAAACTAAAGCAGCAGCACTGAGAGGCACAAACCCTCTCCAAGGGGCTTCACAGTGTACCTAATCCCAGGATTTGCTATTTTGCTGCTGGCAGGTACCCATCTTGCCCTGACCTCTTCAGCCAGAGAACATCCAGGCCCTTCAGCTTTCCCCAGGTGCTGATGCTGGTTTTCTGTGCTGTTCTGTGAAGCCAAAACCCAACCAGGAATTCAGTGTTCACTGAAGAGCTGGATACCTGCATGGCAGCAAAACAACTGACACTTGGAGACCACAGATGATTTAGTAATAGAAGAAAGGCCACCTACATAACAGCAGAAGATGCCTCCACAGGAACACAAGGCCATTTCATGTTTCTAAAAGATCAGGAATGGCACCAGAATGCGTTTGAAGGTTGCCTGGTGGGTTTATAAAATGAGGAGTCAAACTATTAGCACAGGAGGCTGGGATTCAAGTCGTTTCCTGCCACACAATTTCACTGTCACCTCCTCCAAGCCAGTTCTTTAGTATCTCACTTTCACCAGCCACAACCTCTCCAGCCTCCAGGGAGATGCAAGGATAAACAGATGGAAAAGCTCCATCCCAACTGAACAGCCATGGGATGTGCCAGTGCCAGCACCCACTTTATCTGACCCTGACCCACTGCTTTCCAACCCAACAGCTGACCTTGAAGTGCCATCAAGTAAGGAGAGGAAAAGAGTCCTAAAAGAACTGCTTCTCCTTCTTGTTTGCACTTCAGGTCTATTAACTGGAGAGCAAATTAGTAACCTTCAGTTAAACAAATACGGAATGCTGGTCCTATTAAAAGAAAACCACGGATGAAATAGAGGAAGGCTGCTGCTAAGCAACCCAATGCTCCATGCTAAACAATTTCCCAGTCAGCACACAGTGCTGCTGTGACAATTTACTGCCTGCACAGACACGCGAGCTCGGGGAGGCACCTGCAAGCAGTAAAGCGAGCAGCAAGTGGAGAGGAAGAGCTGACAGCTGTAAACCAATTCATCATCCTGCTGACAGCTCGCTGTGAGTACCCCCACAGCACTCTCGGTACCCTCCAGACTGTTACAAAAAGCCTTGTTTTTACTGTAAAGGTCAAGGATGGCAGCACCTCCTCAACGTGTATTTTAAACGCTGCCAAGAACAGTCCATGCTTGAATACTCTTATTTATTCAAACGCCAGCAACCCAAATCTTCTAACGCACCATAACAACAGTTTAAATTTATTACCTTGCATTTGCCTAACTCTGAATTTCAGTTCTTTATTTTTCATACACCTGACAGCCGGGCAGCCTGAAATTCCTCCTCCTCCAACTGCCTCTCCAGAACTTCCATTACGTGCTTAATCAGACTACAGGGGAATCAGCAAACATAAAGCAATGCCAGTCAGTAAATCATCCCACTTCGCTACTCCATTAGCTAACGTCCTCTTTGTACACTCTCCACGTAGACCAGAAGCTGTCCAGAAAAGAGGCTCTCTCCAGCCTGTGCTCATACACTTCCCACTTTCCCGACCCTATATACAACAACACAACTCTTTGTGGAATGTCATTCTGCAGATGACTTTGATGAAAATAAGCTGCAAAGGAGGAGGGGGAAGACAAGTCAAACCATTTAATTACTCATGCACATAGCAGAAAAATCAGAAGATCTCATTAGAACTGAACTGCTTATGATGCAGCCCAGCTACTCAAATGCAGACGTGTGTAATTAAGGAGCCAAGGACGGAGGATGCTGGCTGGGTATGGGAAATCAGGAAACACTTCCAACAGCACTGATTTCCACACAGGCAAAGAAAACAAATACAGAGACAAGGCTTGTCTTGTGCTTCTTTCCTCCTGGCTGAAAAGGCTGGTGTCACCTTCAAAAGACGTATTTTGATGGGAAGAAACTTCAATATCTCACTTTAAAAATCATCATAGAACTCCAGGTTGGAAGGGACCTCAGGGAGCATCTGGTCCAACCAAAATCCGACCTAGACTGGATGTCCCAGCACCCTGTCCAGCCGAATCTCAACAGTGTCCAACAGTGGAGAATCCACTGCTTTCTTGGTTAGATTATTCCAATGGCTGGGTATTCCCATTGGGAAAATTTTTCCTGTAGTGTCCAACTGGAATCCCCCCAGAAGTAACTTGTGCCCATCGCCCCTCATCTTTCCGTTGCAGAGACACATTTGGAGGGTAAGAAAGCGGTCAGGATTTCCCTGGATCGCAGCTCACTCAGGGCACAGGGCGGTATCAGTTTTACACCCCTGACAAGGCAAATCTCGGCTGCGCCGCAGCCGGAGCCCCCCCGCCGGTGATAACCACAGTGCCACATGTACAGCTCCGTTCCAAAGGGCCCGAGGCTGCGGCCCCGGCTGTGTCACGGCCTCCAGGAGCGCCCGGTGCGGCCCGCGAACGTCTCGCCTCGCCTCGGCTCTCCACAAGGAGCCTCTGCCGGGTCACACGCGGAAACAGACCCGGGGTGGGGGGGTGCCTCCGTCCCGACAACCGACCGGGACGGGGTTCGCTCTGCCCGGCAGAGGCTTTACCTTATCCTTAGTGCCCGCTTGGGCAGGACGCGCTCCAGCCACCACTGCACCGCAGCCCCTCGCACCCCCACCGGGCCGGGCGAGCTCCCGCGGTGGAGCGGGGCGGGGGGGGGAGAACCGAGGAGCCGGACCCGACCCACCCCGCTCCCGTCCCCCGCGGGGCAGGAACCACCCCCCGACCAGGCCTCCTCTCCCCACCGCCGGGCCCTGCGGCCCTGCACCGGCTCCGCGCTCACCGTTGCTGTAGGGCTGCTGGCCAGCGCCGTTGTGGCTGGGGTAGCCAGCGGGGGGCCTGGCGGGCTGGGCCATGGCGGCGGGCTCGGCTCGGCTCGGCTGTGCCCGTGTGGCGGCGCCCGGCCCGGCTCAAAGGAGGAGGAACGGGACGGGCCGGCCCCGCACCGGAACTACCGGGCGGCGCGCGCAGGCGCACCGCGTACACGTGGCACTTCCGGGAACGGCGCGCTGCGGCAGTGGGCGGGGCCTGGCGCCTTAAAGGGGCAGGGACAGCGGTAGGGAGAGGCCACGGGTGGGCCTGGGGGAGGGAGAGAGGAGGCACCGGGCCCGGCGGAGCTGGGGCGCTGCACCGGGACCGAGCCCGGCCGCCGCGGTGTGTGTGAGTGCGGCCCGGCCCGGAAGGAGCTGCCGGGGAAGGGGGCGGAGCGGGGCGCAGCCGCGGGGTTGTGCGTCGGTGCCGGCGGAGCGGAGCGCCCGCAGCTCAGGCTCGGTGGCGGCGGTGAGCCGGGGGGGGGGGAGCGGCATCCTGTCAGGGCGGCCCGCGGTGGTTGAGCCCGGAGAAGGGGCCTTGGGCTGGGTTCCCCCTTTTTGCTCGCCCCAGGAGAGCTGGGGCTGGGGGCACCGGGCCATGAACCCGCCGCGGGGGGCGGGCAGCTCCGCGTAGCGCTGGTTCTATCTCCCTTGGGGCCTGCGGTGCTGGGGGTGCGATGTCCTGTGGCCTCCAGGTGCTCTTAGCCCGCTTGTGCAGCCGCCTGGAGCATCGTAGCGATGTGCTGAGTAGCGTTATTTATTTGGCAGTTAGGGCTTTTAAGGTTTATTGTTTTCGGAAGTAAGTTGCTGTAGTAGGCCCTCCACTGCTCTGACAGCTGGTGCTGGTGGGCCGGGCTGCCGCTGAGCCACTGCATTCACTGCCTTTGACACCAGTGTGTATGTGTCTGCGCTGTCCTTGCAGATAAGATGCTCTTTCGGGTGTGCTTGAGATCTTTGTCGTCTGCAAATAGGTTGCTCAGAGCAGAAGATGTGATAGAACTGAATTTAAAGTCGTTTCCCATGCAGTATCTGATCTTTCTGCTTGCCAAATGGATTAGTAACTGATCAGTGTGATGATTTCTTTCTGAGATCTCAAAGATGACTTGCTATCAAAAACATGATTAAAATACCCAAAGAAAATCCTTGCTGTTCCCTCCCTTTCCAGCTCTGTCCCTTTTCTCAACTTTTAAGATACCACATCCAAGTGCGGTTTCATATCCTAGAATAAACTGTGCTGTGCAGGGCAGATAGCAGCTTATTCGCTGATCTTGATTTTTATTGTCTGCGGTAATGTTTTATGATGCTAAAAGGATTATATGTGGAATTACAGCTTCAAGTGATCGAGTTTAGATCCGGCTTGTAAAACTGCAAGTCCACCCCTAAGAGCAGACTTCAGGCTCTTGCCTGTGTTGTGTTTTCAGCTGTAACCATGGCTGGGGCAGGCAGAGCTTTCTGGCTGTCGGCACCCACCGGGCGCAGCACAGCGTGTTTCCAGTTACCACAAGAGCTGTTCAGTCTGGGTGTTGCTTCTGCTTCCTGTTGTTCCATGAAGGGATTTAAACCTGTCTTTAAAAGCCTGATACCCTCTCTTATCTAAGGCTTCACAGGCTTTGGAAGCAAGTGTTGTTCTAAGTGCTTCAGAAGTGACATGATGAATCTATAGCTAGAAAAATGCAGGTTGAGAGTACAAGGGGGAAATCTTCTTTTTCATACCATAAAAGAAATGTGTGAGTTTTCTTACTAGTCTTCTCTGTCAGTGATGTGCCATTCAGGAGGCTGCCTCAAAATGTTGCCAAAGGGTGGGAATTCCACATCCCTGTGGTCAGAAGTGGTCTGCCATAAGCAAACCCCTCTTTGATCTAGGGAGTGGCTTATAGGGCTCCATGTGAGCTACCAGATGATGCTTTGCTGATGATAACAATGGTAGCCAAGATCAGTGGATACCTTTTGAAGTGATAGCCTTCTGTTACTGATGTCATGCTAGAAAATCAGCTTTCCTGTTTTGATGGAAGCATAGGGAAGTTGGCAATAGCTGTAAAAAGTTGGTATCAAGCTTGTGCCCAGCACCACATTGCATTAAAAGCTTCTGCCTGCTTGGAACTGATCATTTAAAAGGCAACCCTTGAAATCATAGCATCATAGAAATAACCATCGAGCAGTGGTTTTGTCTGCACTGTGGCCCGTGGACAGTGATTCATAGAATCGTAGAATAGTTAGGGTTGGAAAGGACGTTAAGATCATCAAGTTCCAACCCCCTGCCATGGGCAGGGACACCTCACACTAAACCATAGTTCATTGTTCTGCTTTTATGGTATTTTTAGCGTGAGCCTGCGAGTTTGAGTGTGTGTGTCCTGAAGAGCCTCAGCTCTCCCCTTAGTTTGGTGTATCTGTGATTTGGATGTGTTAGCAGCAACTCTGTCAAAGAGCGCAGCACCGCTATGGCTTTATTTAATGGTTTGATTTGTTGCTGCTGTGAATGATGTGGTTACTTTTCCTGTGTGATAAGGGCAGATTTAATATCTCTGTTCAAATACTACCCGTGTGCCTTTACCATTAACTGCCCATTTTTGCCTCGTTTTAAAAGCCTTTTCCTTCAATCACTGCCAACTGATACAGAGGCTGCTCCGGGTGTATTTGGATAGCTCTGTTTCCAACACCCTTTCCTCGTGGTGATGGAAACTTAAGCTATGTTAATGCCACTTCAGCTGTGTTTGCAAAGTAATCCTGTTCAGCTTAATCGTTTGAATCTTACCCTTTAAAGTCTTGTAACGCACAAAGATCTTGTTTTCTCCATAACTTGACTTGATGGGAGAGGTTAATACGACCAAAGGCTCTGAAGTTATTGGCACCTCAGTAACCTGAGCACTTCTCTTCCATCACGCTGTTTGCCCTGATTTGCAGGTTATTTGAGTCGATGTTTTTTTTCAGAGCCCCACAGAGGCTTTTCCCGCTCGCTGTTTTGCTCAGGCAATAAATAAATCTGCTGACGTGTGTGTTCTGTGTTTGCTTGTTCTTGACCTTTGCTTTTTAGCCGTGCAAGGGACAGTTTCAGTGGTGACGTTGTGTAGCTGGGTGTTTAAGCACGGCCAAGTGTATTTCAGTTGTATTCCTGAAGCCTATGCCTGTTGCAGCTGATGTGTTGTTCAGGATAATGTAGGATGTGGGCAGTGGTTTCAGGGTTACTTATGAAGAAACCAGGACTCCCAGGGCTTTGTCATCGGAACAGATTTTGTCACTAAGCTGTTCTTTCCTCCTCTTTCCATATTATCGTCCCATGACAGACTTGTTGTATAGTGGGGAAATTCTGTTCTTTGTCATGAGTGTAATTGCTCAGACAACTGGATTTTGGTCTGGTTCTGACTTATGTTTTGACTACCACGTGCTGTGCTCCATGTTCAGAGCTGCCCTCAAGTCGTTTTCTGATGCTCCAGGGTGCTGCTGCAGCATCAAAAGGAGCGTGGCCATACAGCCTGCAGCTGTGTGGATACCTCTACCAGCTGCATTTAGCAGTTTCTCTAGGACAGTTGGACTCCAGCATCCCCTGATGTTAGCAGGTTATGCACTCCAGTAGGAATTAGCTGGCTAAATGCTTCTAAGGATGTTGCCTTTAGTCTTCTGAGAGGTTTTAATGCTAGACACTAATTCACTGTGTCAAACTGGTGCTTTCAGTGTGATTATCCTTACTTCAGATAATGGGGAAATTCAGATGAAAGCTAAGAAAGGAATTGCTCATGGCTGTGCAGTGAACCCAGCGATGGCTTTATTCTTGTGCCCCAAAGCATCGCCTTGGTAGTAGTGACCTGTTCTTCTGGGCTCTCCAGGTGTGGTTATAGTCATCCCGGCTGCTATCAGCTTGTTCTTCTCTTCCTGAATCTAAGCTGAAGGAAGGAAACATGGTTTGCATAACCTTAGTGTTTAAGGTTTAAACTGTGGCAGCCTGTGCAGGACACTGCAGGTCTCTGAATGGCAATTCCAGCACTTTGTGCTAAGTACTTGTTCCCCATTACAAGGCAAACAGGTTTTGTGTAGACAGTAGGGATTTATTTGGTATTGGACTTCTGGGGTTCTACTTCCCAAAGCTTCTTCACCTCTTATTATCTCTGCTTCGACCCCCAGCAGCTCCCAAGGGTGGCTCTGCAATGACATCCTCCTGTTGCCCTCTCAAAAGTGCCACCTTCTCCTAGTTGGAAAGCATATGTGAAGATCCCATCTGAAATCTTCAGTGGCCCATCACACATCTCCACCAGCCTGTACTGAAGATAGAATTGTTTTGCCTTTTGCAAAGATTTCAGTCCACGGAAGTCTTTCCAGGGGGACGAAAAGGTCTTTGCTGTTGAATCACAACATCTGGGTTCTGTCTTCCATTTCTGCACTAAGATTTTTAGTGCATTGTGGGGTCACTTGACTGGTCCGTGATACAGTTCACCAAAACAAAATTGGGGTTTGTTTTTAGTACAGGACTTTGAGTTACTTTTGTTTCCTATAAATAACTTGTAATATTTAATGGGCTGTTCTAACAAATCTTAATGCATTGTATTTTCTATTTCAAACTATAGGATTCAGCGATGTCCTTCATATTTAATTGGATTTACAGCGGTTTCAGTAGTGTATTACAGTTTTTAGGTAAGTTTTCCTTGTTTGGTTTATTTGGTCTGATTTATTTCTGCTGTTCTTGTCTAAAATGGCTGTTCCCCTCTGTTATCTTCAAACACAGCCGCTGGTTAAATAATATTTGGTTTGGTGTCTATTCAGTAACATTCAAACAGAAGCTTCACTTATCAATACTGAGTATTTCCAGAGCATGCAGTCTGCTCAGTCTTACATTAATCCTTCAACCTTGTGAGAAACCTACATTTTCTTCTATGAACATAACAGGTTTAGTTTTTCTAGTCATACTACATTTGAGCTGGTGCAATTCAGGTGATTCATAGGGAGTTTCTCCTGATTTTCCTCTGTTATAAAGACCTGAACTGGGTTATTTTAATTCAGTTCTTTTGCATGTGAGGATATCACTTCAGAATCCAAGTACGAGGGGCTGCCTAAAAAAAAAAAGTGCTGGGTATTGAAGCCCTTGCTCATATTCAGCAGTGCGTTATTCTGTGACTGGTGTCACTGAAATCTGTGTAAGCCTTCACTGTCACCTGCTGAAGAGCCTCAGGAAAGTATTCCCTGGCCAAAAGAGTCTACAATCCGTTATCAGTCCAAGGTGAAATATTAGCTTGTGCAAAACAGGAGGCGGGGGAAAAGAAAACGACGCCAAAACCAAGCCAGCCATGAAGAAAAAGAATGTTTGGGTACTAAAACAAGGAGCAGAAGCTACAGATCACATAGGTGAAAGGCACAAGTTACAGGCTCAAAGGATTTAATTGGAGTGGATAAAAAGCATTGGGGATGAAGGAATCCCAGTGAGCTGTGCCACCTGCCTTTTATCAGTTGAAAGTTTCAACTTTGCTGCATGTTGGACCCTTGGCCTACTATCGAAATATTAGCCAGTGAAATTTTAACTATGTTGACTAATCTTTCTTATCTCCTCTTCCTTACCCAAGCAGTGATTGCTGCTCACTGGCCCACTTGGCCATTCCTGTGCATGCAAAGGCTAATTCTGGTGAAGGGCACTGGAGCTTGAAGTGGGAAGCAGAATTACTTTCAATGTGTCCCTCTTATTTCAGAGGAACTGCTTTCTCTGTGCATTCTCATTTGCATTTACAGTTGAAGAAGGCTGGTTATAGCATTTGGGAAACTCCCTGCAGTTCACTGTCCTGTCAGCAGGCTGATAAGATCACATCTTAAGTACATCTTTGCACACATATGCTTTTAGAATGCATAAATCATCCTGTTTAATATATATGCATAAACTCTGGTCTTGGTGCAGCTAATAACTGAAGTATTGCTACTCATTCATCTTGTGCTTGTATGAAAGGCACTTGGGAATAGGAAATGTTTCACCTGATTTGGGAGCAGAGACTTCTGGATGTCCAGGCTGAGAGTGCCGAAAGTATTACTGCTTTACTATGGTTTAGTAAGATTCTGTTTCATTCATAGGTGTGAGCTGGAGTTTCTCACTGTGGTGTAAGTTAATATATGCAAATGTTTGCCCACTCCTCCTTTCTTTGTCAATACTAATAACTTTATCCTCCACTCTATAGCTTAATAGTTAATACATATTTGGGTACATGAAAAGGTGAGTTTGGAAAGTAAGAGTTCTTGTATTTGAAAGAGCTGTGAGGACACTCTACAGTACCTGTAGTAATAAAGTTCGTAAATAGAATAAGCCGAGACATGTGTAACTTGCAGTAATGAATATTCCTTCATAACATTCTGTGCTGGAATGTGATCCCAGGGCTTAGCTTGAAGGCAGGGGGAGAGGTGAGCAAACAGCAGCAGTGTAAAGGTCAGCCAGGCAGAGGCATGTCTGCCACATGTGGCATCAGTGGGGCTGTCTGAGCAGCCACCTGTGCAACAGCATCTCTTAAAACCCCACTGGGTAAAACATGTTTGGGGATAACACATTAAAGAAGAAGAATAAATGAGGGCTCCAGAAACTGATGTTACTGCTCTGCCCACTGCCCTCCTGGTGCAGGGAGAGCAAGGGATGCTGTAAACGTGCCCTTTGGACAGCTACCAGGGACTGTGGTAATGGGACATTTGAGCTGTAGCAGTAAATCTGATTGTGTGCTTCACAATGTTTCTGTATCATCATAGTGGTGGTAAATGAAACTTCAGCTATTGCAGAGCACCATGATGCTATGACTATAGTAAAAGATCCTAGTGATGTAAAAACCTCCCACATTTCAATATTTAGTTGTATTTTGCAGTTATTCTTACACAGAAAGAAGAGAGAATTCCATTAGGACCAGAGCTCAGGTTTGATTTTGAGGAAATGTAACTTCAGCATGTATATAATATGTATTTCCTCACCCACTGTTGTGTATTGTGCAGTCTTCTGAAGGCTGTTGGGGTTGGTAGTGGTTCCTAAGGAGGTGTGTGGTATCCAGCCACAGGTCTTGGAAGAGGGAGTAAGGGAGGATTTTCTGCTTTAAAAAGGCAAAGTTAAGACACTTTTTTACTTTAGCATTTTTCTCAGTACAGAACATGGTATTTAAGAAATGTGGTTTGTCTTTGCCAGGTCTTACTTTGAATGTCCATCACTTTGAAGCCGTGAAAAATAATCCTGGCATAGGCTGTGGTGTTGACAAATTAGAAGAGAATTGCCCTTTAATAATGTCAAACTTCAGAAAATATGGTGTTCATGTTTCAAATGTCCTTCCTCTCCTTCACAGCAACTGTTGCATTCACTGGGCTTACAAGTAGGCGAAACAAAAAGAAGGAAAAGTCATTTTTGTAAAGATGACAAGCAGTGACAATAAAATCTCTTACTGCTGTTATGCAAATGTTATCACATGCCAGCAAGTGTGTCAGAAGGGCCCTGATGATGCCGTTCAGGTTATATCCACACCCTTTAGCTGGGGCTATGGGTGAATGTTTCTTCTTGTCAAAATAATCATGAACCAACATAAGAATTCATACATACACTGATATGATTGTTATCATCGAAACCAGTTTCTCTGTAATACCCTGATTGAAGCCTGGGCTTTATATTTGCTTCCAAGTTTTCTGTCCTTGGTAGCTGAACAAAGCCTCTTCTGTTAAGGTCCAGGTTGGTCTGTATTTCAGAGCCCACTCTTGGTGCTGTACCTGTATGCTCCCTCTCCACCATCTGTGAGCAAAACTCTTCGCCTATTGGGGCAGCATAAGCTGCACTGCCAAGATTTAGTCCTGTTCTGCTGTGGCTTTCCAAAGAACATGTAAGTGCATTTACACAAGTGACACATTTATATCACTTGTGTGCATCTTCCCTTCCTGCTGAGTATTCCACAAGCAGCACGATACACATAGTGCAGTAGGCACGGGAGCAAGTGTGAACGTAGTTCATATGACTAAGAGAACATGGATAAAGGGCATTGATAAAGCACACAGTGGACCTTGGCTGGTCTGGATTTTGTACTGTAACACTTTGTTCCTGGGAGTAAAATCATCTCTTAATGCTAGAAATGAGCTCCTTCCAGTTTAACTGATTAGTCACTGGGGGTTTCTGTGTTCTAGGACTGTACAAGAAATCGGGCAAGCTAGTGTTCCTTGGACTGGACAATGCTGGGAAAACTACACTGCTGCACATGCTCAAAGATGACAGACTGGGACAGCATGTCCCCACGTTACACCCCAGTAAGTTAATATCACTGGTTCCGTAGCTGGACAGTATTTGTAGTGTTGCAGGAAGTGCAGGGTCTGTGTATGCATCATAAGACTAACAGTAATCGTGGAGAAACAAAGGGATTTCTGGGATCTGTAGATATTTTAAGTCGTATTCAAAACCAAGTGTGTGTGATAGTTCAATGTGGCATATTTAAAATAAAGAAGTAAGTAACAAGCAGAATGATGGACCTGAGAGCTGAGATTACAGAAGCTGTGGGAAGCTGGGGCTTGTACTGTTTGTGAGCAGCTTCTCTGTGGAGCTGGGAAACCAGCATTGAGGTCATTTATGTATCCTGGTTTGATTTTTATTGGCTCAGGGGTTGCTGTGTAGTTGTTGTCCTGGTATCCTTGCAAGAGGAAAAGTTCAACACGGGTTAAAGCTCTGAACTGGAGAAGTCCAATAAGGAGGTGATAAGTGGGGAAAGATGTGAAGAGGAGAAACCTTGAACAGTATTGCACACGAAATGTAACAAGCCAGATGCCAAAGCCAACTGTTGCTTGTGTAATGTGTAGGGATAAAAGATGTATGAATATTCCCTCCTGTTAGCATTGTAGATATTCCACATGTGTTCTAATGTTTAATAACATGTTGTTGTTACACAAATGCGTCACTGAGTTTGAGAGAGAATGTGTTACTCTGATTTGCTTCTTAACAAAATGCTGTCAAGAACCAAGAGACAAAGTAAAATGTACCTGCTAAAAGGTTAGACTGTTCCCATCCACTGCATAATTCTCACAGAGAAATAATTGTTTCTAGCTTCAGAAGAGCTGACAATTGCTGGCATGACTTTCACTACCTTTGATCTGGGTGGACATGCTCAAGGTAAGAGAATGCATTGATTCACTTCACTGAATTGAGTTACAGCTGTCTGCAGTCGGCTTGTTTCACATCAGAGCTATGACCGTGCTGCAGAGATTGACTTCCCACACTCTTTAATAGCATGAAAACCCTTCATTGCTCTTTTATCTCACCACTTATCACAAATCCCAAATACAATTTGGCAAGAGCTGCAGTTGTTGGTCCATACTTGTATTTTGAAGAGGATTCTGTATTTCGATTGACTTACGCTCACCACTAAGCTTTATGCTTCAAACTTAGCTTTGTTGGTGTAATTCTTAGGGGCAGGAAGCATGAAAAGTTTCAGGGCATCAGTGTGCACATGGGATAGGGTGGTGGTAACTGTGGAGGGAATGATACTTTTGCTCCATTATTTCAAATAATTTCATGTAAAACATGAAATTGCATCCTCAAGAGTGGCAGCATAAACCAAGACTTAGAAGAACCCTGTTGCTTCTTAATTCCTGATGTGCGTTGCTGAAGTTTGGGATAACTTCCTTTTGTTTTTAATTTGCACCTTCCTGTAGCTCGCAGAGTGTGGAAAAACTATCTGCCTGCAATTAATGGCATCGTGTTCTTGGTGGACTGTGCAGATCACGAAAGATTGCTTGAATCAAAAGAAGAACTTGATGTAAGTTTAAGGTTTGGGAACTTTTAACTTCTGGGAGTTTGAAGGGATTTCTTAGTACCCAATAGAGCTCTGCTGCCACCTGGACATGAGTAATAGTAATTTGACCTTCTTGTTCTACATTAATCTCTCCTCATTTCTCCTTTCCTTTGTAGTCACTAATGACAGATGAAACTATTGCAAATGTGCCTATCCTAATTCTTGGTAACAAGATTGACAGACCTGAAGCCATCAGTGAAGAGAGGTTACGAGAGACGTTTGGCCTCTATGGCCAGACAACAGGAAAGGTAATGCTCCTTTTTCCTTTATGGTTTTCTTTTTGTGGTTGTTTTTTTTTTTTGTTAAGGAGTGAGTTTGTGTTATGTTTGTGTTGACTTCAGTTCACTCCAACTGCATCAAATAAATGGGGTTTGATTTATAAAGTACTTGGTACATAATGACCATATACAGAATGAATTCTGGGATCTCTGTGTGTTTGTTAGCTGCATTCCTGCTACAACTTTCTACATCATATTCAATGCCAGGTTTTTTTAGAGAGAGCTTAACTGTATTCAGGATAATTTTTAATACTTCAGCTTTCCTATGCAGTGTTTTTAAACGATGGGCAAGTTCTCAGAGGCTATAGTTGTAGTGAGAGCTGTATGAGAAAACCAGATAGAGTCTTTCAGTAAGTGACTTTTCTCATTTGAAATGCAGACTTAGTACAGCTAAGTAATTTGTTACTTAACATGTTTATCTGAAGCTTAGCAATAGGTTTACACTGTTGTAAAAGCCTGAGTTTTGAGGTTGTGAGAGGAAAAAAGTTCCTACTGGTATCTGTAACAACAAGGCAGATTTGTATTGCAGATTGTTGTGATACTGCAGCTCTTCTTAATTTAAATACAGCCTGCTGCTTGTAGGAGACATTTGGATACAGGGCACTAGAAACAAGTTGCTCTCCTTTGCCCTTGGAAAGACATGTCCCTGCAGCTGACAGAGCTCTTCCAGTGTGGCTCCTGTCCCGGCTCCTGTCCCAGCTCCTGTTAGGTGACTGGCAGGGTGGCTCTGCTGAGGAGGGCACAGGTCCTGTAACTCCTCTTTGCTTGTGCACTCTGGGATGCTTCCCTCAAAGCTCTGAAACAGAGTTTAGGTTGAGCAGTAGCAAATCTTCACCTTGTTTTCTATGTAAAAGACAACAGGTTAGTTTTAGAATAGGTGTATTGGGCTATAAACAGTTACTGCTGACTTATTATTCTTTTTTATCTTGCCCTGGTTTTGACAACGGTGCACGTAGTCTATGAAGTACGAATACCATTGTGAATCTCCAGTTGAGCAACAGCTTTATCTCACTGTGCTGATCTTGGCAAGCAAGCAGCTTGTGCTCTTGCTATGGTCAGTCCTACAATTAGTAACAAATGCTCTTTTCATCTGCTTGGAAAGCTTTAGGACCAGAGCAGGGAACTGCATCTAAAAACCAAGCACTCAAACCCCCTGTGTATAGCTTGCTGTTGGAGAGAGTGAAGTATATGAAACTAGAATGCAAATTGTAGACTCACAGAATGCTTTGGGTTGGAAGGGACCTTAAAGTTCATGCAGCTCCAGCCCCTGCCACGGGCAGGGACCCCTTCCACTGGAGCAGCTTGCTCCAAGCCCCTGTGTCCAACCTGGCCTTGAACACTGCCAGGGATGGGGCAGCCACAGCTTCTCTGGGCACCCTGTGCCAGCGCCTCAGCACCCTCACAGGGAAGAGCTTCTGCCTAAGAGCTCAGCTCAGTCTCCCCTCGGGCAGGTTAAAGCCATTCCCCTTGGCCTGTCCCCACATCCCTTGTCCCAAGTTCCTCTCAAGGTTTCCTGTAGCAGCTTTAGGCACTGGGGCTGCTCTAAAGACTCCCCAGAACCTTCTCTTCTCCAGGTTGAGTTTTATACCAGTACTGTAACGTGGAACACTGCTGTCTCCCTGCAGGGCAGTATACCATTGAAAGAACTGAACGCCAGGCCGCTAGAAGTGTTTATGTGCAGTGTGCTAAAGAGACAAGGCTACGGAGAAGGCTTCCGCTGGATGGCACAGTACATTGAATAATGCCAAATCCCATCAGTACCTTCTGTCCCGTGTCTGAATATTGAGTCTCCTCTTTATTTGATCACTCAGTGTATGTAACTTGAATTCATTTGACTGTTCAGTTATTAAAAATACACAATTTTTAGCTAATTGTATCATGTATGCTAAATTGTGAGGATTGAGGAATTACTTCAAGCAGGTTTGTAAGTGCCACAACCTGTGAGCTTTCTAATCCCATGCAATGTTCTTTTGCAGCTTTTAATTTAACAAGCCTCCAGCACCATTTTTGGTCCGAGCAACTTTCCAGTACAGTACGTTTCGAGTGCACTTTTTAACCGCTTAAAGACAACCTACAAACATGTGAAAAATATTTAAATGCTTATGTTTAAATTTTTTTATGTACTTTTTTGAAACTGGTTTTATAACTTCAAAGCCTATAAACCATCTTTCAAGGAACAATAAATAGCTGATGGAGAATTGCATGATGCCTTACGGTTTTCAATAATACACTTTCTTATGCAACGTCATGCAATAAATGCCAATCCCATTTTTGGCTACTTCAATGGAAAAATGTTTCCTTTTAATGTGTCTTAACCAGTGAGGCTGCCTGATGACCTGGATATGTGGGATATTTTCCTGAAACACAGGAGGCCACAAAGTAGTTTCATTGTGTGTTAGAGTGAGGTGGCTTTTTCAGACTAGCAAGTTGCATTTAGCTTAGGGTTTTGCATTAGTAAAAGAGAAGAATCTGATCTGATGCCCTTATAACCACCACCTTTAAAAAGTACAAGTAATGTCCATCAGTCCTGCCAGTGTGAATCTTGAACTAATGTCAAAATTGGTCTTGCTCTGCTGGTCTCTTGAATTAAACCCCTGAAGCAACACAAGAAAGAAGAAATTAAGGACTCCATTGCAGTAAATATTCTGTTCCCAATTCAGTCAGATTTGGGGTCTGCCAGGAGGTTTGCCTGTGAAACTGCCAGGAGCAAAGAAAATGTGACCATTGCTGCTTGTAAAAATGAATTAGCCCACACTCAACTGGCCAGGTTTAGTTTTGGTGGCTTGAACTGGGCCAAGCTGGGTTGGTTTTGGTGTCTTTCCCCTGCCACCCAGCCGGTGTGGCTGCTGGCTGCCCTCGTGGCTTGTTTTTGGGGTAGATTTGGGTTCTCTGCAGCCTTTATTTCCAGACTCGTGACTGGTTTTCCCTGTCTTTGAGTGCATCAGTTCCCCAAGGAGAAAGCAGGTTACTGCCAAAGAAAGGGCATTGAAGCACATGTATCTGTCAACATCTTGGTGCTGGCTGACACTGCCATGGAGCTGTGGTTGATGCTTCCCTGGGCTGGGGCTGTTTTGCTCTGATCTGTTAAAGGGAGGTAGGGTTTCAGCCCTGGAGTTGCTGTTTCATTGTGATGGGCTTGAGTTTCACTGTGTAGTTCATTTTCCCCTTGGACAAGTGTTTTTAATTGAATCCCTTTTACTCAACTGTTGTAGGTCTTCTCCAAAATACTTTGGGCTTTTTGTTTGCAGTATCCATGGCAGCAAATAGGTTTGACTGGTTTGATTTCATAAATAACTTCCTTGACCTGCTGGGCTTCAGTGCCAGACTCCTAGCAAATAAATGAGACTTACTCCTTGCCCAGATCTGAACTTGTCTGATTGAATATTGATGATCAGTTCCCCACAGGCCTGGACTGTGCATCTGAATGAGATGAATAATTCAGAACCTAACTAATGCAAATTGTAACTGAAGCTTATTACTGCACAATCATATGCAAAGCGTTAAGCCTAGTTTGTGCATGGTAAAGTTCAGAGTGTCAGGTATCTGATAGCTTTTCCAAATCATAGAATCATATGACCAACATAAGAGGATTCTGCATTTAAACTAGTGCTCAGCTGCAATGTCTCTGATGCATAAATCAAAAGGGGAGGTAAGAAATGGCCTCTCACCAGCATGTGGACAGTATGTGAGTCTTTACTACCCGTAGCTGTCACGTAGGGAACAGGCCTCTTTATTTTCCCCTCTAGCTTTTTCTGATGGTGGTTATAATGCAGAGAACAGCAGCTAAATCAGTACATGGTGTAAATATTAAAAGTACTTACTTGCAGAGTCACATTGTGGTGGTGTGGGAGACTTGGGACTGCGTTGCCTGTGCTTTATGGAAATGAAGCTGGAGGTGGAGGTGTTCTGCTGCAGACCACTTCCAAAGGCTGAGCCATTGCGTGGGCATGGGAGGGTCCTCATCGCCTTCTCTTCCAACTGACTGTGAATAACATTAGCAGTAGGATCATAGTATTAAGAAAAGAGAAGGGAGGTGATAGTGCTTTGAAAGTGTGTGTTAAGAGTAATTCTTAGTATTATGGGAATACTCCAATTTTCATGTTTCCTCCTGTAGGATGCTAGTTTAAATGTGGTTGTAATAAGGGCATGACCAGCTCTCCACCTTGTGTTTATCCACGTGGGTATTGTGATGGTTCCCATTGTGGGAACAGCTGATCAGCACTCTGTTAAATACACAAACAATCTTGCTCTGTTTCATTTCATTCAGTAGAGGAAGTATCTTTCTTCTGTGGTTTGTGTTCTGCTGTGCACATGAACGTGAATGGGTGTTGTGTGTCTTTGTGTGAAGACTTCATTAATAGACAGATACAGTGATGAGAGTTTTTCTGGTGGTTTTCATTCCCGTACCCTCCTCATCTCCCCATTCATTTATTTCTGGAGGTTGCTTACTCCTGTGATTGTGACCAGTCTTAACTTGAACAAAGCAACGTTCGCGTTTGGGTCCTGCTGCTATGATTTCTTTTTTCCCCACTCTGGACTATGCAGAACTCAATGAAACATCACTTGAAAGAATGTGAAAAAGGAAACCCATTAATAAAGATGTTATTTATGAAGTGTCTTGTTTTGGTTTTATGTTGTAACAGTTCTTTAAAAGAAGTTAATTCGTCTTTCTAAGATATTAATACCCACTTCTGACAAAGTGGCCTGTATTTCACTGTGGTGACCCCATACAGTGGCATCTATGGGTTGAATAAGATTTATTCTGGTTGGATTTAATTAAACTCGGGGTTTAGTACGTATTGTGTAACTGAGAGGCATTGCTGTACTTCAGGCTTGGTTGAATGAATGTTTCAGCAACAGTAGTTGGCATTGGAGACGGGAAGGATGTTTGAGCTTTCTCATTTATCCTAATGCCAGATCAAGATTATTGCATTAACTCCTGTATTCAGTGTTTAGGTGCTGTCTGATGTGCCAAAGATGACCTATGGCGTTCACTGGAATACAACACCTGCATGCCTGTGAGCTTTACTGTATTCTAATAATGGCTTGAAAGAAATAGGGCTTTTGGCATCCACTTATTTATAACTGAGGTCAGGAAAATGATGGTGGTGGTCACAGGTCTGCTTGAAGTTGAATTATTCTCTTGTTTGTGCTGTCAAGAGTGGTTGGTAGTTACCAACCAAGTCCGGTGCTGACTGCAACATGCTCTGATCCAGTGTAGGTGATGTAATTGTTAATTAGGGATACAGGAGTTACATTAAAAACAGCCTCATCAACTCGCTGTCAGTGGGGAAATGTAACTTATTTGCACTGAGATAAACCACTCTTTGCACAGTATTTCAGCGTGGAACTGAATGTTTTCTGTTTTGAAATGTGAGTGCTATACATGTTTAAAAGCCTAATTTATATAATAAACTGCAGAAGAAAAGCTAAAGGTGAAAGTGGTCTTTAACATGTTCTTAACATGGTGCATGTTATTGTGTTATCCCATTCTGGTTTGAGCTGGTAGTTCTTGTCAGATTATCAAACCCAAGAGAAAAGTGCGTGGTCTGGTACATGGTCTGCCAGTGAGTTTAGGTTCTTCAGCTGGCTATAATAATAAATCAGTCTTTCCTTTGCTAGGTTTTCTGTTCACGTGTGCATGGAAGCAAATCCTCCGCTTGGAAAACTGACCATGTTAAAAGTGTTTCCTTTGTTTCAGTTCTAAAATGCAATAAAAGGATGTGACCTGACAGGTGCATGGTGCTGCCTCAGGATCCAGCTGCCCTCTGGGATCTGCCATGCGTGGAGTGGGGCTTGCCACTGAGTTTAAGTACGTATCAAACTGAGTCCACTCCATGCTGTTGGGCACTGCCCATGGGAAGGAGGATTAACCTGCTGTGATAGAGAGCTGCTTTAAATCTGAACTCTATCTTCTCCTTCCTTTACGTTTTTCAAATGATTTCTTAGTTGACACTTCTGAACTAGAATTAGCAATGTGTTTGGTGAGCAGTTATGGTCAAATAGTAATTAAAGGAACACATCCCTTGGTTTTCCCATGACCCCATTCCTTACGGCACATGTCCCATCACAGAAGAAGTTGATATTTTAGAGCCTTTGGTGCTTTTCCTTCCAGGATCTCAAAGCTTTCTACCTGCTAATCCAGCCTCAACATCCTTGTGAGGCAGAGGGCTCTTAACCTGTGAGGAAGGTGGGGTCTGGAGGGTTTTGTTCACTTTTGGTCACTGCCTGAATAGGAAGAGCTCTCAGTGGCCACCAGCAACATGGGATGAAGCAATGCCCCCCTTTACCTGGGATCATGTCCTAGAGTGATGCCAGGAGCCTTCATCGCATGCAAGCTACTGAAGGTACTACACAAACCATGTGTAAATCAGTGGTATTTTGGGTCACCTCCTCTGCGTTCTCAGCAAAAAAGCTGCTCTAAGTGTATGCCATTCACTGTCAGCTGTGTTGCACCCAACTATGACAATATTTAGTAGATAACAAGTTAAAAGAGCAACACAAAAACTTGCAATGTGTGGAGTGGGTGCAAAGCTTGGATCTACTTGTAATTTCTGATTCTCTTTCCTAAAATTGCCATGTAAATAAATGCTATTCTTGTAAAAGGAGGATTTAAAGGCATGTTTTCAGTATTGGGGCTAAATGGATCATTTTGCCAAAGGTGAATAAGAATTTATATTGTTTGGCTAGATATTTCCCCCCTCAGAGATGCTACTTCACTATCAGAGCGGTTTGATCAACTCCAGGAGCAGCATTAGCTGGAGCAAGCCCCTTGCAATAGGTTGTGGTGGAGATGAGCTATTGGAGATGTGGTCTTAGCAATTTGATGGTACTTGAGTACCTTAACCCATGAGTAGATGCAGCGACTTTATGGCCATGGGGTGTATAGTGACAAGCTGCTGCCTGGGCAGGGATGGGATGATGCTTGCAGTAGTATGTACAGAGGGAGAAGCTGAGTTAAGGATCTGCAGTAGCTCAGGTTTTGTCCATGGGGTTTGAGGGAAGGAAGCTGCTCCCCCATGAGAATGTGGCTCTTACAAGGAAGGCTGGAATTTGGTTTAAGTTAAAATCGTTGTTAGAGGTTTGTTGGAACCTAAAAGCTTTGTGGCAGCAGGAAATAGGCGTCAGCACTGGGGACCATGGCTGGGGGCTGTCCTGTGGGTTGTGTGAGCATCTCTAGGACCAAGTTCCTGGCTATGCAATGGAGGAAGGGAAACATTAACTGGGTTGAAAGATGTTCTCTTGCCAGCAAGGTAAGAGGGAGAGCAATGGCAAACAGGGTTCCCAGTGCTGCTCTGCCACAGCTTGTTTGTGGGCTGACTCCCAGGGCTGGTATTGGGAAACACTGGTGGTTGGGAAAGCAAAGGGGAGTGAGAGAAACTAGTGATAGGAGCTGCATTTCGATCAGCCTGTGCATGCTCTGGTCATGCCATCGTTTGTCAGCTGATGTGGAAATCCATCCTGCATCCTACAGCTGAGCTGGTCCTGGGTGGGCCTTCCCAAGGACAAAGCTGAGGTCACTTGCTTGATTCTTCTGACCAGAGATAAGCATGAACTGCAAAACTTCAACCCATATTTGAAGCTCTTTTATACCTGTTGGTATTTGGAGCTGCATCTTGAGCCTGAACTGTTGGTTCCAGCCCCAGTGCCCAAATGCTGTTACCTCGCTGCTTTCTCAGCAGGATTTTGGTTTAGGTTCAAAGCAATTGGAGCTGTGAAAGACTCCTGTATGTGCCACTTAACTTCTTCTATTCCTTGCTCTGTAAGTGTATGCATGTAATATACAATATGTAAATATATATGTATGCATATATATATATAGACACAAGGTTTAAAATAAATCTGTTCAAGATACTGTTACTAAGAGGCATTAACATGAAATTGCAGAGGACATTGAGTGCGAGCCTGTGCTTGCAGCAGGTTTTAAAGGCTTAGAGAACCTCAGGAGGAGTTTGCAGTTGGGCAAATGGAAAGCTTTTGCTTTACTGGTGAATAAGTAATTACAGGAGACACTGGGGAAATGCAGATGTGCAGCTACAGCAGGGAGAGCAGCTGGGTGCTGCCTGCGGAGCTGGGTTTATGCAGAGCAGGAGGCAAAGCTAATAATACAGCTTGCCTTTCTTTGGAGCCTCTGCTTTGTTCCTGGCACCAGAGGCACTCGGAGCATTGGTGTGAAGCGGTTTGGGTGTTCCTGCCAAATGAGATGTTCACTCCAGTGTCTTAGGGAGCGTGTCCCATCCACTGGCTCTGTTTGTGACTCTTCAGCTGGTTCTGAAGAGCTCCAGAAGGAGCTTGTGTTGATTTGAGATTTGCACCCCAAAATCTGTCTCCTTCTGGATCTATAACCTTGTTTTGGTCTCCCTCCCATCCTTCTACCTGCTGTTACCACTCTGTAATACCCTTTCATTCCCTCATCTGCTGTTGGAATTGCCTCCTGAGGTTAAAAACCAGCAGGACTTTTCCCCCCTTCTGGCTTTCTTGGGGAGAGCTTTTCCTCAGCAGTTTGATGCTTACAATCCATGGGAAGGAATTTGCCATGGGGCCTTCAGTCAGAGAAGGAGTTCTGCTCGTGGTCCCAGAGCCGTTGTCAGGATGCAAGAGAGAGTCAGGATAACGCTTACACGTGTTGCTTGCCGTTGTTATTTGGGGAGCAATGAGGAAAACCAGCGAGGTTCATTGGAGTTCACAGCTGCGAGCCTGACTGCAGCGGAGAGCGTGTAACAGATCCCCATGCATGTGACTGGGATGGGGTCTATTTATGTCTCCATAAACATGGAATTATGAAACACCCGCCGTGGAGATGGGGCTGCTCAAGTCCTGGCCTGACCTGCTCGGCTGTCATTGGACTTGCACCTCCTTGGGAGCGCGCAGTGGATCTGAACCCACTGCAGGACATGGTGCTGCTGGGAGATGCTTATTGAAAGGGAAGCAGGTCAAGTAATAAAGCAAAGAATCCACCAGTGCGTTAGCAGGTAAGAGGGGAACGTGCTGGGGGTGAGTTTGTGTAATGCAACCTTACCTTGTGCACCTAAGAGCCCTTCACAGAAAGGAATCCCAAAAAAGAGGTAGTATTTTCTTTCGTACAGTCCAGATGTGAAATCCTTTAAACAGATGTGGCTGAGACCTGGATTCCTTCTGCAAAATAATAATTAAGGGGTGAAATAATAAGATACTGTTATAATAAGATTATGAAAGAAGGACAAGAAGATGTGGGAGAAATGGGTTACGGGGTTGTGTATACTTTGCTTTTGTACTTAGTAGGTGGTACTGATGGGGACCAGCATGCTACAAGGCTGCCATGGGGAATGAATAGCTGGTCCTGCTCCAAGCCCGCTCCATCCCTGGCAGTGTTCAAGGCCAGGCTGGATGAAGCCTTGGGTGCCATGGTTTAGTGTGAGGTGTCCCTGCCCATGGCAGGGGCGTTGGAACTGGATGATCTTCAGGTCCTTTCCAACCCTAACTATTCTGTGATTCTATGTGTCCCTTCTGCATCACTGGGACAATCCCAGGCACCTCTGCATCAGCTCCCGTGCCAAGCCCGCATCCCAGGTCCAAAGGTCAGTGATGTTCCTGCCCCAGATGCTGGATTCCTCCCTCAGGTCACCCTAGCGCAGCATCTCCTCATCCAGCACCCATGCTGGGTGTAGCTCGCTGCTGTAGGCAGGCTCAGGGAGCCTCCTTGGGATCCGGAGCCCATTGCCAGAGGGGATGAGTGGCAGGGCTGTGCGCTGGGTTGCACCGGGCAGGAGCTGGGACAAGCAGCAGCCTGTGCAGGCAGGTGAGTGGAAAACCAGAGCCTGTGCTGGGGACTGGGGGAAGAAGTCATGAAAGGAGGGAGGAGGAAAGCATGGAGGGGAAAAACACCAATGAGATCCTGGTTTTACTGTTTCAGAGCAGAGACAATCCAACCTCTGCCTCATTGCAGCAAGTGCCTGAGCAGACCTCCCTTTCACACACAATGTCCCCAAACCTTTGTCTTTCTCCTCTCTAATGTAGCTTATAGGCACATTGCATCCCTGTGTCTGCTCCCTTTAGCCTCTTTCTGTATCTCCCTAGGGAATAATCTGCTCCTTGGGAAGTTTGTCCTAAGACTAAAAGATGAGGTGAAGTGGAAGGAGCAGCATCCCCATGCAAGCTGTCATGTTGCTGCTGCTCAAGAGCCAAAGAAAACCCCCAAACCCCAAATTCAGCTCATTCCCTCATGAAAATAGAGCCATGCCCCATACTGCGTGGCTGGACATGGTTTTCAAGTGATGTTCTTTCTTTGCCTTCTCCTGTTACTGTTAAGGCTGCTCTATGCCTTGTGCAATCCTGCCCTCGGGATGAAGCTCAACCCAAAGGAGCCATGGCAGGAGTTTGCTGGAGCGCCCTGCCTGAGCTTGCAGCTCCCTCTGACTCCAGTTGGCACTCCAGGATATCGGAGCTGTGATTTATGTTCCACAAGGAAGTGCAGCATCATGTGTTTAGGATAAGGTGCTGAGCATCACTTAGGCTTGACAACTGCGGGATTCAGAGGACATAAGGCATCCAAACTCCTTAGTTTGTTTTGCTTTATTGATAGTCATTTAGTAGGAGGTGTACACAGGGAGCATTGCTGAGGTCTGGGTGCGTAAGAAAAGCAGGATCAAGCCTTTCACCTGTGAATTTGAAGGCTATTTTTTCCTCATTCAAAACACACTCATCCCTCACATCGTCGCTGATGCTGCATTTGCTGCGCAGGGGTGCTGTACCCTTGGGTGGCAGAGGGGAGTCGAGCTCCGGAAGAGCTCCCTTTGGCTTGGATTCAAACGGATCTGTGTAAGGGCTTCAATGAAGTGCATAATTGGGATGGTGGCCGCTTTCCCCCATGAGTTCTACCGGATGAGCAATGTCTCTGTAATGAGCCGCTGTGTTTCTGCTGGGTTTTGGAGCCTTGGTATTTCAGCACTAGCGCTTAGATCCTTGCCTCTTCCTTACAAGTTGTATTTAACCAGGAGCCGGGCTGTCAGTAAGAAGTGGTTCCTGCCACTGCCCTTCGTAAAAGGTGATTACAAAAGCAAACAGAACGATGGCTCTGGGTTCACGGTTGGGAAGCTGGAACAAAATGAGGCTTAAACAGCAATGAGTCAATGCAGCAATGAAGTGCCTATTTAGCGGTAAATAGCGGCTGGCTGCCATTCCCTGCTTCCAAGCCCGTGTGCCCTGGAGGGGTTTGGAAAGGGGTGATGCAAACTGATGAGTCACAGTTCAGAACAATGGTTTCTTCATGCGAAATGAGTCAGGATAAAAGCAAAACAGGTTTTTCAAGAAGCTGAAATTAAGAAGAGGAATAAAATAATGGGATGTCTTTTAACCCTGTGCTGAAAGCGTTCAACCTTCTTTCTGCAGAGCAAGTGGTTGTGGTGCATCCCCGAGACCAGTGGATTCGACTGGGCCTGCTTGCACTTAGCTTTCCACTCTCGGGGTGTGCATGCAGACAACCAGAGCAACAGATGAATGCCGTGTGTATGAGCGCTAAGACTGGTGTATGTATGACAGTGCCTCTTAACACGGAATTGCAGTGGTTCCTCTGCACCGTGCTCCCTGTGCTCTCCCCTTTGCTTAATGTAGAAGGTTGGTTCCATTGAGAGATGAGCTGCATGCTTGGGACCTCGACAGCCAGTGCTCTCTGCCCCCAGCCTGGCCTCCCATGGGTGCTGCAGTCCCTTTTAGCATCCCAGAGTGGTTTGGGTTGGAAGGGACCTCAAAGCTCCTCCAGCTCCAACCCCTGCCACGGTTTCTTGTGGGCCCCTTTAGGTGCTGGGAGCTGCTCTAACATCTCATATGTAATGAGATGTTATAGCACATATATATATACACACACATATATATGTGCTGTAAGGTTTTATTGCAGGAATTATCACTTTAGCAATCTGAATGCAGATACTTCCTATTCTTAAGGACTTCATTACATCAGACCAGTTAGGTAAAGGGGAGGGCAAGCTACCCTCTGTCAATAAAGACACCATAATCCGGTTAATCCAGCAAGCCAGAGGAAGGGTTTATTTCCTTCCTCGGACTACGTGTATCCACAGGATGAGCAGTGGATTTCCCAACGCCCTCCCTCATCCCTCCGTGCCCTGCACCTTGCTCAGTTGGTCCGAGGAAGGAGAATCCCAAGTCTCGATGGCATCTTCCCCGCTGTCAGAGCTTCTTCTCCTTCGGTCCAAGCCCTCATTCCAGGCCGGGATGCCCTCGGGAGCTCTCCTGCTCTCGCTGCTTTCCATCCATAGGTGGCAGCAGGCTGTAAACTCTTTAACCTCTCCACGCTGCTGTTGCTCAGGAGCTCAGAGCGGTGTGCAGTGAACTCCGGAACTTGGGAGCGCGGAGCCTGGTCTAAGAGGGGTGAATTATGTTCCAAGGCGCAAATCACCCCTTGCAGCTCTTGGCTGAATTGCTCTATGAAGACAAATAGCACAAAGGCAAACGCAGGGGTAAGAAAGGGCAGATGAGCCCCTATTTCAAGCCAACACAGGCAAAGAGCAGCAATTGTGTTTGATGAGTTACCCAGGAAAAGCGACGCGGTGACAGCTTTGCCTTGTACAAGCAGGGGGGTGCAGGGGTCGTGTTTGTGATGCAGATTTAAGTGGGTTTGCTCAGATTTGCTTTTGCACTTCGGGGATGTGAGGATCTCTCTTTGCTTTCCCCTGGGGTGATGCCTGTTTCCTGCCTGGGTTGGTCTCTGTAGCATCCCCAGGCAGGCTTGGCATGGTGGGGACATGAGGATGGTGCCATGCAGGGTTGGCTGCTCCTGCTCCAGCAGCACACGGAGTGTGATCTGCTCCATGGTGGTAATCACCCCACTGCATGGCGTGCTCAGGATACTGATACATCCGTCTTCGCCAGCATCACGCCATGGCTGCCCTGGGCTCTGCAGTGCCATGAGCCAGCCCTCCTCCAGCACCCACATCCCAAACCCGCTCTTGAGGATGGAGAAGATGATAAAGGATGCAGGTCAGCATCAAGGCATTTGTACTCACAGTGATATTAAGGTGCAGGTCCCCACTGGCACTGTTCATGTATCAGATGGGGCAGCCACAGCTTCTCTGGGCACCCTGTGCCAGCGCCTCAGCACCCTCACAGGGAAGAGCTTCTGCCTAAGAGCTCATCTCAGTCTCCCCTCTGGCAGGTTAAAGCCATTCCCCCTGTCCTGTCCCTACAGGCCCTTGTCCCAAGCCCCTCTCCAGCTTTCTTGCCAGCCCTACATTTAACATGTTTCAATACATTTGTTTTCCACATCCCACACAAGGCAAAGAGCTCATTTCACTCGATGCGGGTGCAATGCTGGTGCCACTGCTGGGCCATGGGGTACCCTGTGCTGGGAGCCCCGTGCATTACCCCACGCTGCCAGCGTGTGGGAATTCTCCATCCCCACAGCCTCCGCTCCCCAGCAGGGCTCCGAAGTGAAGCACGATCCTTGTTTGCACCCCGTGCCTGGCTTTGCAGGCAGGATCACCCCTATTTTGACACCTCTCAGAAGCTCACAGCAATGAGTGACGGCTCTTTGAGAGGAGCAGCAGCTCCGCTCCGGCTGCTGTTGACAGGAGCAGATGACAGGAATATGAGGGCTTAATTATTATGTAATTAAGTTGAAGTGATCATTTATGTCTGTTTAGTGTCTAACATAAAATAAGCTGGTGATCTCAGCGCAGTTCACAGTGGCCTTTGGTTAGAAACCATGAGCATGTGGGATGTGAATAGGGAGAGAAGGAGGTCTGGGAGCGGGTTCCTGCATGGAGGGTGGATGTGCATGGAAGACTGGGATTCTGTGGTGTTCTGCCTGGATTTGGGTGGGATTTGGGTGGCTTCTTCCCTTCTGCACTCCGGGAGATTCCCAAGGAACCATTCTCATGTCAGAGAGCTGTGAGAGCAGTGGCTCTTCATAATATGTAGTATAAAATGTGCAGGATGCAGGGGTGTTGCTGTGGTCCTCGGAGCCAGGCTCACCGTGGTCCTGCCTGGCCTAAGGTGGGAAACCCTCCGCCTCCATCACTCTCACTGGTCCCAAGCACCCAGGAGCACCAGCAAAAAGCCCCTATTCAAACCACCAATGAACACCCCAGCTTCTTGGTAGCCCTCCAGAATCAGATTTCCTTGGAAGCAGAGTTCAGAGGATGGTCCCTGTCCAGGATAAGCACATGCAGGGATCCTGCCATGCTGTGAGCATCCTAAGCCTGAGCGTTGGCAATGGTTGGTGCCACACATTGTGACTGTAAAGGACATAAGTGAGTGTCT
This sequence comes from Pezoporus occidentalis, assembly GCF_034315485.1. NCBI lineage: Eukaryota > Metazoa > Chordata > Aves > Psittaciformes > Psittacidae > Pezoporus > Pezoporus occidentalis. The sequence goes on from NW_026915888.1 coordinate 2,424,255, forward strand.
CTCTGTCTTCCCATGTCATTCCAATCCAGGAGCTGTGATTTTCAGCATTAAATTCTATTCACATAAGCTACTCAGTATAGCTGTGCCTGCAGGATACTCTTACAAGGCTAAAACCCCCTTTTAATTTCAGGTTAATGCTGGTGCTGGTGCTCTGCTGTAATACCCAAAAGCTTCTGCACCCACAGGTGGGAACTGCATGAGGAGATGCTCTTTAACCAGAAACCTTCACTGCAGTTTGGCTTTTTGGTGGTGGTTGATGCCATTGGTGTTGTTTCATCGTTCTTCTCTCAGCAATAACGTTAGGGAACGTTAGAGCAGGTGCGAGGCTGTTTGGGCTTTAAAGGCATTTCTTGTTGTGGTTCACATCTGCATCAGGCAAACCAAAGGGAGGTATCGCAGTTACGGAGGGAAATTCACAGCTTAAGCATCACACTTCCTAGAAACCCCTTCTGCTCAGGCTTGGGCTATCGGGGCCTCATTCCCAGGCTCCATCTGTGCCTGCTGCTGCAACGCACCGAGTGCCTGCAATTCCTTCCAGAAGAAGCTGAGCCTCTGTTCAAACCCACCCATTCCTGGCTGGAGCTGCCCATGGCTTTCATCCAGCAAGGACCCCACAGTGCTATTGAGCTGCGGGACAGGGGATGTGGCAGCCCCTGAGGGGCCGGGCGCTGGAAGGGGGTGATGCTCTTCCTGCCATCAGGAGGGTTCTGCTCAGTCTCTACAGCAAGTGCTGCTTTACATTGATTTGCACGGTTGCTCTGCATAAACCATGCGGGGAAGTAACCGCGGCACAGCCCAGCAGTGTTTGTACCTAACAAACACGGACTTCAGCGTCTCCCCACCCTTCCCTTGTGGTTTGCTGCTTTGGTTGTTGTACTGATGGTGAATGTGGTGCGTGATAACAGCGCTGGAGCCGGGACCTGCCCCTCCACGGGCAGCGCAACGGGTGGTGGGGTGGTTTCTTCTAGGCTGCCCCATGGGCATGAAGCCGCTCTGCAGGCACTCAGTGTGATCCCCATGGAAGCTTCAAACCAGCCCATGCGCTGCGTGTCCCATAAATGCTTTTCCCAGTACTGGGATGTCTGCCATGGAGGCGGCAGTGCCCAGGCTGGAGCACACTCCATCAGGAGCTTCGCCAGTGACCTGCTGGGACTTTTCCTGCAGAAAAGAGCAATTCCCATGTGTTGCTACCATGAAAGCAGCTCCTTTGTTCACATCCCTGCATCTCTCTGGGTCTCTTCTGCTCCCATTCATCCTGTGTCATTTGGAGCAGCAGCGATGGCTCAGCCTGCGGGGCTGAAGTGCCACTTTGCTATTGAATTAGACATGAGAAGCCATAGATTTATTGTGATAACAACTTTATGCTGCTTTCATCATTCAGCAAAGAGCACTGCATGCAGGGAGCACAGGGAAGCTGACGGTCCTCAGGCTGCACTGATGCTGAACAGCCTGATGTGCCTTGGGGATCCCTGTTCCTATTCCCATCCCTGTCCCCACTGCTGGGGTGGGAAGGGGCTCAAGCAGGGCTGTGCTGCCAGCACAGAGCCTGTGCGCAGCAACAAGGGGAAGCTCTCTTGGGGCAAAGCCCCTCTCCACCACATCAGACCCAACCCAAACTGCTTGGAGAGCCGCGCGTACCCTGGGGAGGGAGGGGGGCAGCCCCAGTTTCTCTCTCTGGAGCCAGCGGGCCCACATTGACCACAAACCCCAAACCAACAGCGGTGCCTTGGGACAAGCAGCATCCTCTCGAGCAGGGCCGGTGGCTGCTGAAAGCGGTGGCGCGGGGAGGGAGGGAGGGAGGAAGGAGGGGGCCGGTGCTGCCGGGAAGCCAAACCCGCTCCTCTGGGCTGGTTCTCCGCAGCAGCCCGCGGGCAGAGCGCTGGGATCCTGTGTGTGGGGCTGACACCGGCTCTGCGCTGCAGAGCTGACTCGTGCTGCGTGGGGAAGGTGATGCTCCCGGTGTCTCCTGCCCCAGGTGAAGGCGGCAGAACCGCGCCGAGGGGAGATGATGGCCACGGGGAGCTGAGCTCTGAGTGGGACAGGCAGAGCTGCAGGACCCGTGTCTCAGGAAGGAGATGCTGCCTTGATAATTTGGGGTCATAATTGCACATAGAGGAGTGGGAGGCAAGCATCTCCCCGTGCTGCTGAGCGGCACTGAGCTGTGACAGGGCTCAGCTGAGCACAGCAAAGCCAGCGTGGAGGTTGGGGAATGTGGCTTGGCCATTAGAAGAGCAGAGGTCGGGCTGGGTCAGCTGAGGCAGCATTTCAGTCCTTAGATTTACATTTGATGGTGGCACAAGATGAGAAACAAATTCCTCCACAGGTGAGCTTAGTTTGTCAGTCCTCTTGCTTGGATTGGATCCAGGAGCATGCCCCATCCCTGGCAGTGTTCAAGGCCAGGTTGGACACAGGGGCTTGGAGCAAGCTGCTCTAGTGGAAGGTGTCCCTGCTGTGGCAGGGGTTGGAGCTGGATGAGCTTTAAGGTCCCTTTAATACAGCCCATTCCATGGTTCCAAAAGGGGCTGCAGCACCCATGGGAGGCCAGGCTGGGAGCACACAGGACTGTTGAGGTCCCAGTGAGCCCATGTCGGTGCTCTTCAGCCTCCCTGCTGCCTTCCTCCCATGGGTACCAGCCTCCCCCTGGTTTCGGTCTCAGGTCTCCCCGTCCCCCGTCGGTTTCGCTCTGAGTTTCAGGTTGGGATGAGTCAAAACCTCATAGCAAACACAACTGAAGCTACTCCCTGCAGCAGCGCTTCAGCTTGGACCAGCACGCAGGAGCATCCTTGGGGACAGGCCCTGCACACGGAGCCATGTCCCATAGCGGGGCACAGCCCTGGTCCCGCAGCGGGGACACATTCCTGGCCCCATGCCCTCCCCAGGAAAGACAAAGGGGCACAAAGTGAAGCAGAGAATGGAGTTGTTTTGTCTCTGCTCCTGCCACTGGAAGCTCACCTGAGCTGGGTTCAGCCAACAGCTGAGTCTGGGAAGTGTTTCAGTCCTTGCTGGGAACTGACTCCTGGTTCTTTCTTGTCATTCAATAAGGAGCTAATACCTCGCTTCTTTACCCCAGCCATACAGCCCTTCACATCCCCAGGCAGCAAATCTTCCCCTGCTCCATGATCCCCCCATCTTCCACAGATCCCTTCTATGGACACACACAGACACCTCAAATGCAAAGTGGGTTTGTAAACGCAGGATGAGCTCAGTGCTGGCAGCGCCCGGCATCCCAGCCCTTCCTCAGCAGCCAGCAAACACCTTCAGGCTGGGAAATCAGCCAGAGTGGGATTTCTGTCAGGGTCCAAGTGCATTTCCTTCTGGCTAGCAGGGAAGTGCTGCCCTTGGGTTGCTTGGCCACGTGTTTGTTAGTTAGTGTAAAATGATTCTGTCTGCTTAGGCAGCATTGTCCATTGAATTGTAAGGAGATGGCACCCCTTGGCTATGCCAAAGGTTATAAAGTATATAAGAAAAGCCAGCCAGCAGTCCCATAAGCTGGTCAATGGCATCCCTGTGTCCTCCCATTGGAAAGCAGAGTTACACTGAGATTACTATTTCATTTGGGAAATAAACCTGTTCTTACTCTATGCAGTCCATCAAAGCAGCCAGGCCCAAGGTAATCCCTGCGGATGAGCAGGCTCCAGGAGTTTGGAATGAAACAAAGAGTCCCCACTCCAACTGATAGTCCAGGCACCAGGCTGTGCCCCTCCATCTTTGCTTGTGCATAGTTCGTGGGGAGCTGGGCTTGGCTTACGGTGCAGATGGGGTTGTTGGTTGGGGATGAGCTACCCTGAAGGTGAGATGTTCTCCTGCTGGTCTCATCCTTCTGCACCCGGGAGGGGAAGCAGAGCTTTGGTGGTGCTGAACAAAAATCACAGAGGAAAGAAAGAGGAGAAACAGAATCTATTGATTTGTCCAGGCCGTTTCCCCCTGGAATGATGAAACAAACGTTTTCCAGCTCCTTCTCCAGACTCCCTTTTAGTTCTGCTGCCTATTGGGGCATTCTATGAGAAGGTGTTTCTGCCAGGAGCTGCAAACGCACCCATCCTAACACCGAGCTTCCCTGCTGCTGCACGCCCAAAGCAGTCCTCTCACTGAAGATTACAGCCTTCAAAAGTCCATTTAATTTTGCTCTGAAGGCACTTTAACCAACGTTTACCTTTGAAGAAGCTCATAGAAAACCACCATGAAAGCTCAGCAGTTCACCATCGCTCTCTTGCTATTCACCATCAAACCCAAACGCAACCTCGCAAGCAGAGAGGCAAAAGGGACCTTTCAGCACAGGCTTTGCCGGGTTTCCTGGTGTTTCCTGTATTGTGTCCTGCATTTAACGGGCTCTTTTCCAGCTTCCCTGCTGAGACGATGCCTGGACCCAAAGGGGAGGTGAGCAGGGAGAGCCAGAGCAACAAAACCACTCGGAGCCAACCTTCTTTTCCCCCTTGCAACTGCTACACTCATCACACGGGAAACACCCGCGTTACCTTTGCTCCCCGTGTCAAACAACTCGGTGCGTATTTGCCTTGTCCCATCCACATGTTGACATTCTTCATCCTTCTGTTATTACAGATGCTGCAAAGGCAATAACCCTGAAATGTCACAGCTGTGGAGTCGTACAGAGCGGTTACGATGCTGTGGTTCAATAATCACTCAACATCTAAATACGAGGTGTAAGATGATGGAATCTGCAAGAACAAGAACACCGCAGGGTGCAGGAACGGAGGGGCTCCCATCCCTGCTCAACCTGGGAAGTTTTGCATGGCCTGAGAGGGTTAAGTCATAGAATCATAGAATAGTTTGGGTTGGAAAGGACCTGAAGATCATCCAGTTCCAACCCCCCTGCCATGGGCAGGGACACCTCACACTAAACCATGGCACCCAAGGCTTTGTCCAACCTGGTCTTGAACACTGCCAGGGATGGAGCATTCACAGCCTCCCTGGACAACCCATTCCAGTGCCTCACCACCCTTACAGGAAAGAATTTCCTCCTTATATCCAATCTAAACTCCCCCTGTTTGAGTCAATTTAAATCTCTTCTAAAGTGCTGCAAAGCTCATGTAGAGCTCATCCCTCTGAGGTTTCGAGCTGCTCCCTGCTCCTTGCTTTGCTCCCAGCAGCGTTTGGCAAGCTGTTCAGCAGAGGAGGCTTGTAAGGGACAGGCTGAACAAAAGACTTGCTAGGAAAGTCATTCACCAGACATCAGCAATGCCCATTGAGGGACCATGGTGGGGGGGCAGGTTCACACCGTAGCTGGGCATTCCAGGGGATGCTGGATGCTGCACTGGGCTGTTGGTGCCATGTCGAGCACCTGCTGCTCCTCACCCAGCGTGGTTCTGCTGCCTGCACTGCTCAAGGGCTTTCCCCCATCACTCTCCTGAAGCATCTCCCTCTTCTTCCTCGGACAAGGTGATGGCCGGAGCAGCCACCTCCTGCTTGGCTCCTGCGCGGCACCATGGGAGCAGTTCATGCTCCAAAGGGATCTTTGGTTTACCGTTAACCCCTCCCCAGAGCTGAGAATAACCTATGTCAGCAGTTAAGTCTTTTCCCCTCTTAAGGGTGTCTTCAGTGACAATCACATTTAGTTACCTCTGTAACAAGTGCTGGTGGCTGGCAGCTCCCCAGCCAGCTGCATCCCTGCCGTATCCCATCCAGCTTCACCTTTATGGATGGAAGGGAGCTGGATGGAAGTACCTTTACGGGGTGTTTCCCACCAGAGCTGCTCCTCCTGGTTGGCCCGGGAGGACTGTATTTGCTGAGTCCCAAAGCTCAGGTTGTGTTTTCCAACCATAAAGGACCGCTGTGAGCTGGAGGCAGCAGCATCACCTCCCCTGGTGTCCAGTGGGGCAGTTACTTTATCATCAATGACTACTCTTTAATGCTTGGGGTGGAAAACGCTGCACATGGCTGGCTGGTGGGAGGTGGCTGTGGTTGCTGTTGGTGTGGGGAGGCACGCTCTGCTCTGGCTGTGCCGGTGCCCAGCCTGCACTCCTGGAGCTTGGCTGTTTATAGTCCTTCTTCCTCCTGGTGTATTTAGATAAGCCAGTTTTAGAGCTGTTCTCTAGCGCGCAGAGGACTGGGAGATGCTCGCAGGCTTCGGATCAGAGGAATGACCAAAGTCCTCACGGCTGGGCTCACGTTTGGCTCTTGCCATGCGGATGAACAGCGGCGCTGCTGCCCTGTGCCTGACTGTGCCTCAGCATCCTCGCGCCTCAGAAAGCCTGAAAACCTTCCCCTTTGTCAATTTAAAGCCATTCCCCCTTGTCCTGTCCCTACAGGCCCTTGTCAAAAGTGCCTTTCCATCCGAAGGATGGATACGGGCAAAGCCGTGGTCTCACCCTGTACCCCCAGAACCGCTTGTTTCTGTGGGTGAACTTCAGTGTATGGGGCCTTCAGAGGAGCAGAAAGAGCTTCCCACAAGCAAACCCAGCCCCATCTCCATCACTCCCACTTCCCCACGCTGATCATCCACGGAAGGTGATGTTTAAACCCTCCCCATCGCACACACGAGTCCGCTTTTAACTTGTGCCTTAAATGAACAGGGAATGGGTCTGTCAAGTGAAGCAAGGCATGAAAGGCAGAGGCAGCAATTGTGAAAGCCATCTGGTTCAGCCAGGGTCGGCGCTGGCCGGAGCGGGACTTCTCCCTTGTTTTGTGGGTTAGTCATCGGCCTGTTTATTTCTTTTAGAGTTCTTTTCCCTGCTCATCTGTTGCAATCACAGCAGACACATCATTTCACAGCCCTACATGGAAATCCAAGACCCAGGAGCTATTTTTAGCACACAAAATGTCTCCCCTAAATGTATTAACTTCGGAAGAGTAAATATTAAATACTCCCATCACATTAAAGGCGTTTATGGCGAAGTGCAAGCACCGGCGTTTTTAATGGGTAGGGGAAATTATGTTACACCACCAGCACTTAATCAAACACAATAAACCCAGGCCTTGCTGCAGTTCTGTGAGGGTAAGTTGAAGGGAAATGAATTCACTTTCACATCCGTCGCCGATGATTTACTGACACTGGGGCAGATTGGCCCCATTAGTATTTATGGTGGCACTTGCAATCCTTATGCAGAACAGGCAGGTGAGAGCCTAGCATTTATTTTGCCATTAAACTGAAATGATTCTTCACCTGCTCACTCCAGATCAAGGCACTCAGCGCTATCTGTGATGAGGGTACTACAGGCAAACCCCAAGCAAGCAACATAGGGAAGCCCTGTGTGCTGTAAGTGCTTATATATACATACATATATATATATATATATATTTCTAACTTTATTGGGAAAGTATGTCCCAGGTTGGGCTTTAGGAGAAGGACAATGTGGAGCCCTGGTGCCTGGACAAACAGCAGTGATCCTCATGGCTGATGGCTCTCACCTGATGATGGTTTCATTGTCATCTGTTATTGTGACTCTTGTGAAATGGGCTCTCTGGGAAAAGAGGTCCAGAGGCAACATCCTCCTATTAGCTGCCCCAAACATTCTTTTCTCTTCCTTTACTTCCACGCATTTGGGTTCTGTTTCCCATACCCTTTCCCATGACACGGCCAGCCAGACCATCCCAGCCACCTCTAATACCTCAAATATAGGCGCCAGAAGCAGGGATGCTCTGGACCAGCCAGGAGTTCATCACTGGGGTGGTCATCATCACTGCGAGCAATAACACAACCCAGTAATCAAATCCTTAGTTTGCAATAAACTGATCCTTTTCCTTTTCATTTAAGAGCCGAATACAAGACTGTGGTAGTTTAAAGATGTATTTCCTTCTCTTCTTCCCCATGCCCCTAGGAAGACCCATCTCAGATTGAGATGCATTCCCACGCACAGAGCTGCATCCCCTGGGATGCTCTGGTCAGCCCGCTGGTCCCCAGGTAAATCTGCTCACTACACCGACACGGAGGTACACAGAAAACACTGCTTTATTGACTGCATTTGCCAACACATTGAGGAATGCAAAGGGATTCTTTCATAAGCAATGGGCCATGGTCCCAATGTGTATTAAAGCATACACTGTATCTAAACAGGATGAAAATAATGGCAGACAGAGCTATTCCAAGGCAACACAAATAGCATGCATAATACAGTCTCACACAGAACGAGTTTGAGAACATTATATTGCTTTAAGGATTAACTAACATGGAAAATGTACAAAAAGGAGAAATAGGTTTTTGCATTAATGAAAAATACATTTTTTCTCTACAAAGGAATTTCTAATACAAGAAAATAAATATTGCAACATAAGCCAAAAATAATTTAAAATTGCTCTTTTCAATATATTTTCAATATTTCTCTTTTGTATTAACAAATGGCACATCACGTTCTTTGAAACAAAGAAAACAGAAGGGTTTCTCCTCCTGCGACATTCATATCGTTTCCTGTAACTGATGTGAAGTCGGTCTGTTTGTATGTGGAATGGTGCAAACTGCGGGGTGAGCTCCTTAAAGAACAACCAAACCTCGTGCCCTGCCCTGCAGCAGCATCGTCCCGCATCCCGCTCTCGCCTCCCGGCTCCGTCCTGCACCCGCCTCGGGATGAGCTCCATGGACAGCAGGCACCCAGCCCCGGGGAAATAGGTGCAAAAGCAAGAAAGAATAGTTAAAAGTAATTGAAAAATGGGAATGGAGGGAAATGGGTGTGCAGAATGGGAGCTGTCCTCAGGGAACTCCCACCACCATCGGGGCTGGGGTTGACGTTGGGGCTGTGCTCCATGATGAGGGCATGATGCTCTTTGCATCCTCATCTCAGCGGCTGCTGCTTCTCCAAGGAAACGGGTGCTCTTACAGTGCAAATGTCAATTCCTGTAGTTTATACATCTTAAAAGACAATATTTCTCTACTAAAATAAACCCTTTTATAGTAATTATTTTTTTCTTTCTATTCATTTCAAAATACATTTACAGTACATCAAAAATATTTTCCTTGTGCATTTTCTCTTGGAAACGCCAGGTTACCCTGTTCCAAGGCGGTGGCGAGGATGCTCTGGGCAGGGGATGCACCAGAGCGGTCCAGTCCTCCCCCCAGCCCATGGCTCACAAGAGCCCCTTTTCTCCTCTCTATCCCCTCTACCCCGTTCTTCTCCCCAGGTTGGACATGCCCCACCAGCCCCCTTAACCTTTCCCTACCTAAACACCATCTCCCAATGGCAAAATACAGTGCCTGATATTTTGGGAGTGTTTCCAGCTGTTTTATTGCCTGGTGCTGGTGGCGCTGGGTTGGTTGTTCTTTAAAGTCTCCCCCTCTTTGCTTTCCTGTACTGAGAAGACAAGTAGTGCAGAAGCTGATGAATGGAGCTGTGTACAGTGAAACTTGTGGATTGCTTTCTCTGATTTAACCATAATTGAGTGAAGCACACGGAAGCAAGATTCATTAAAAGGCAGCATATTGATTATTGTTATGACTCTTATACTAGGATACTGTAGCTAAAGCTAGCAAGCCTGATAAGATAAACTAAGTCCTATTTACTGTATTTAACATTATCCGAACATAGTGAGCCTTAATTAATGAGATTTTCATTCCCAACCTCAATGGATTATGCTAATTTATAACAAAGGTGGTTCCCGTTTTGTTGATTTTCTGATGGTTTTTTTCCCTTTTCTTCCCCCCCCACTAATAACTTGTGTCACATTTTTCCCATCTGAGGAAGATTCCTCCCCAGGCATGGTCAGTCTCAGCCGGGTTAGTGTTGGGCTTAGCCAGGGCTGGGTGCAAGCATCCGACCCGAAGCCCAAGCCGCTTTGCCATGCCTGGGATGAGCTAGGCTGTCATCGCTTATCTCTGCTGCAATTTAATCACTAATCAGGACTTTGGAAGGCTGGTAACAGATGATCTACCCTAAAACGTCAAGTGAAGGAGTCTCAAGAGTTTCAAAACAGAAAGCTCACAGTGAAATGAGCAAAAAGCACTGGAAACCAAAACGGCAGGATGCGGTCTCGGAGCAGCAGCATCCCTCGGAGCAAGCTTGGAACCTAACGCCGCAGCAGTGTGTTATGAGTGTGTCTTTAGTCCTTTGTTGCTAAATCGAACTTCCAATTGGTGATTATTTCCTATCGTGACAAGTTTCCGGGTTGTGGCTGTGCTGTCTGACTGTCAAAAAAGATTCTTTGGCATCCACAAAACTGGTTGACGGATTGGTCTGACCACTGCAGGGTTGCTTGTTTCGTGACGGGTTGAACCGGTTGCGGAAGTGTCCCAGGTTTTGGGTTATCTGGATTCTTGTTATTTTATTTTTTTTTTCTTTTTTAAACCTTATTTTTAAAAAACAACAACAACAAAAGTTTCAGTGAATTCCTTTTTTTTTGTGTTTTTTTTTTTTTTTTGTGTGTTTTTTCTTTTGTCTTTGTTCCCTGAGCTCACACTGGGGTCACTCCAATAAAACACGTAGCATGACTTTAACTGTGACCTTTGAAGCCAAAACCGAAGTAATGGTGCAATTAAGTGCAAACATGGAAATTCGCCTGACTTGTAGGTAACCATGGGCTTTTAAACAACATTTAAGGCTTATTGGGGACGTTTTATGCATTAAATTATTGTACTATTTATAATGTCAGCTTCTGTGAATCACCCTCCCACAACGAGTCAACAGCTTGTACCCAGGATTTAAGGGAATTAAATAACAAAGAAAGGGATGGGGAGGAATCAATTCACCGTTTCCATTGTGGCGTTTAGTAGGAAAACAAACTGGTGAAGGCAAGCGTTTCCATTTCCCCTCGGTGATGGCCTGCCCGGCCTCGGGGCCGAGTGTTTCATTGTGCAAAGGGGGTTTCAAACGTCAGTGGGACCACGGCAGCCATTGGAGAGAAGCACGGGCAGGAAAACTTCGCTCAACCTCCCAGGTTAACCCCAGCTCCCCACGGTGTTGATGCTTTTCTCCTCCATCCTGCCCCACATTCCATTTCCCGTCGCTCTCAGCATACCCATTCACCCGAGTCAATCACGTCTGTTTTAACAGTGACCTCAAGGGGGTCGATCCATGGGGCAGGGGTAAGGAGAAATTTCACATCCTGGCTCCTGGACGGATCCCGACCAGATGGAAAAAGGGAAAAATCACGACCGAGGGGTTTTTCCCTAAAACCAGAAACTAACGTTGCCCTCTTCCACCCCAAGCGCTTCCCTCCAACAAGCTTTTGTGCTTTAGTCAGTATTTATTTTAGCATCACTTATTTACTTCCTCATATACACGTACCCAGGTGGGTACATCCCCTCCCGCAGCTAGCCACCACCATACCCTCTGCTCGCTCCCTGCTCCGGGGGCAACCATCCCGGGCAGGAATCTGCCCCTCATTAAATAATGCCCATTAATTACACTGCCATCCCTGCAGAGAGCACGGGTACCAGCACCCTCCGCCCTTGGCACCCTCAGCATCGGTCCTGCTGGGTGCCGGCTCGCATTCCTGGGAAGCGGGGTCTGGCAGGGAGCCGGGGAGGGACCACCACTGTCACGGTCATCGATGTCGGTGAAGCTGAAGCTGTATCTCAGGCGTACAGAGAAGAGAAAGACAACAGTGCCGAATTTCCAACTATATACACATAGTAAAACCCCCCCCTGCTATGATCCCAGGCAGGAATCGGACATGGCAGTTGGAACTGGGTGTGAGGCCTCGCGCGAGGCGTGCCGGGGAGGAGTTAGGATGCCAGGATGCTCATCCTGACGATGTCCTCGCCGGCCGCATCCAGCTGGCCCCGCTGCGCCCTGCGGGGCTCCCCATCCGAGTCGCTCATCTCGGCGTCGGAGAAGTAGCCGTCCGTCTCGGCGTCGAAGCGACGCAAGGGAGCTCCGCCGGCGCCGTCGGCCTTGGGGGGCTGCGACCGCCTCGGCCCTCGGCTCTCCTTTGGTAATTTAAACCGCACGACGGTTTTGGGGCTACCTACGGAGTCAGGCACTTTGGGCGCGGGGCTGGGCTCCGGCGGAGCGCAGCGCGGCGGCTCCTCCTCCTCCTCCTCCTCCTCCTCCTTGCTCACACAGCCCCGCGCCCCGGGATGAGGCTCACAGGCTTTCGGGATAGAGCCCTTCTTGGCCGCCTTTTTCACCTCGCCCGTCCCTTTGCGGTCAGTGGGAAGCTTCGCAGCCCCTTTCTCCACCTTGCTCGGTCTGGAATCCGGAGCGAAGGGCTTGGTGGCATCATCCGACAAGTCACCGGTGCTGTTAGTCCATAGCTCCGAGCTCTCCGGGTGGCTCCCGCCCACAGCGGGGGGACTGCTCCGGGGCAGCTTTTTCTTAGTGTTCGTTCTCGTTTTGCTTTTCACTTTCTTTGCGGCCTCGCTCTGCTTGAACGGGGACCGCAGGGAATGGTCCATCATGAAGCTCAGCAAGGTCTCCTCGTCCTGCAGGAGCTCCTCGGAGAGGCCGGGGGTGCTGTCCTCGTGGTGGGCGTTGTTGAGGGACCACTCGCTCATGGCCATGTTCTCGGCAGTGATCTGGACCGACTGCGCCAACCAGCTGTTGAAGAAGGTCCCGTCGATGGGGAAGGAGGTTGATAAGCCTGGAAAAAACACACGTGGAAGGTTGGTTCAGGAGCCAGGAACAGCCACGCGGCCCTTCGACATCACCAGCTTCACCGCAACTCCCCACAGTGGAGAAACACCCAAGAGGTCAACTGTAACACACCACATCAGGACACAGAACAGGGCTCGCTCCAGCACTAGTGATGAATTCGGGGTTTACAGCACAACAACCCGAGTGCTTCCCCGCATCCAACACCCCATGAACCTCCCCAGATCTAAACTGAGCATCTTTCTGCAGTGAAGATGCCAAGCCCCAGCACACCCTAGCACGGGTGGAAAACACATCCCTGTGCAAAGGTGCCAGAAAAGCCACCCCTGTGTAAGCCTGAAAACCTGGTGACTGCCACCAGTGCCCAAGCAAGGGTCCATGGGCTCTCCAGGGAGATGCTGCAGCTGGGCCACCACACGCTGCCAAAGCCCCCGGCAGCACCGGAGCCAAGCAGTCAGTGGGGTGGTGGGGCCGGTGCTAAACCTGTGTGCAGAGGCAGGGAGGGCAGGAGGCAGGGCTGAGAACTCGCGGAGGGATGCCTGGTTTTCCAGGCTCGCAGCAGTGCAGCTTTTCTTGGAGATGCTTTTCCCACCCTCCATCATTTGATGGAATTTGCCCCAGCAAAGCCAAAGCTTCCTTAGCAGAGAACAGCACAGAGACAAGATGAGCGCAAAAGCTGTTACCAAAGGGGCTCCTGCCTATAGCCCAACAGCTTGGAGACAAACAGAAAGCAACAGTTGGGGTGAGCAATGGGCAAAGCAGAGCAAGGCAGGGTGGTTCAGACCCCCAGACTTCCCATAGAAACTCCATGGGAAGCTGAGCACATGGGAACCCATCGCATCCTGCCCTGCATGCCAGCAGACAGAGGAAGTCACACAAAACCCCAATTCTGTGTAAAAAACCATATGTAGTTGTCAAGGATCTTATCAAAAAAGACCTTTTTGTTTTGGTTTTTTACTTCTCCCCAAGCCCCATCTGTTGCTGAGCAACAGCAGGTTGTGGCTGATGGGGAAGAGCCGGAGGTGGGTGAAGCATCCACAGAGCCAGCCTGCATCTCCTTATCTCCCATAGCAAATTCAAGAGACAAGATTCACTTTGTGCCTGCCTCCTGGATGCTGCTGGCACAACCAGCACAACCACAGGGTTCTGGACAGTTTAAGCCATGCAAATCCACAGCCCATGAGCTGTACCCACCATGGGTGCACAGCACAGAAGACGCAGGGGATCAGCCCTACTGCCAGGTGGGTAAGTCTGATTTTATCACTGGAAAGCGAAATCATGCTTCAGCAGCAGCACATCACAGGGTCTGTAACATCATCCCAATCCAACAAGCCCTAGGGCTGGGGGGGACACTTTACACCCCTTCCCTGCTGAGTACCATGTCTCCAATGAGGCCTCTCCCGCAGGACCTCAATAATTCAGGCTGATGCCCACAAAGGGAGAGATGGAAGAGGCTCCCATGGCCTCGGGTGTAACTAAGCAATGTACATGCAGGAGGGATCAGGGGCTGGGACTCTTAACCCTGCTCCCCAAAACAGGGAGCCTCCAGCAGCATGGGTCCCTAAAATCAGACTTACCCAGTTGTCCCAATACAGTTTCGTTGACTGATTTCCTTTTCTCTTTCTTCTCAGGACTATTTTTTCTACCATCTCTTCCTTTCCTCCTCGGGTCACTTTTCTTACCCTTTGTCTTCTTCCCAGTTTGTTCTGGCATTTTGCAGAAAGAAAGGAAAACTCCATGTGAGACGAGGCATCAGGGATGCTGCAGTGAGCAAGTTCCCCTTGGGGCACACCCCTGCAGTGGGCACCTGGACCAGACCTCCAAGCCAAAGAGGGAGCGCTTCCTGGGCAACTGTAGGCTAAGGTCTATGTGCAATAAGAAGATCTGAATCCTATAGGTTATATAAAAACAAGGTTGGAGCCTTGGATATGAACTTAGTGTGGCCACAGGGCTATCCCACTGAAGGCAAGGGACTCACTGGAAGCTCTGCACCACCAAGATGCACACCTTTGGGGTGAGGATCTGCATAACCCCAAACGCTGCTCAGACTCCTTCCAGGAGGATGAGGACCCCCAAACCCAGCTGTGTGCCACCCATCACCAACAACAGCATCTCCTGGAGGGATTCAGCTGCAAAGCCAGCTGGACAGCAACGGTGCCAGCAGTGTTTTAAAGCAGACCTTGATTTAATTTGACCTTTTGGCTATAGTACCTGCTCACACTCATAGTGGGTGGAAACAACCCAAAGTTGTAAAACCAAAGCAGTATATTGAGCACAAGCAAATAGAGTAGGAAGGTGGCCAGCACTGCCTATGGAAAGCCATATGACTCTTAGCTATGTAGCCATTCAGCTAAAAATCAGTATTTCCTAAACGGCTTTGAACTTCTACTGGATTTATTCCTCTTGGGTAAACAGGACAAATACCCCATAAAAGTACAACTTGTATTGCCAAGCAAAACACTTCAACAGCTTTTACTCACTCCATTAGGTCACTCTCCCAGAGAAGTCCACACTAAAACCTCTATCACTTTTCAGAGGGGGAAGGATATTGCCCTAAAACCAAGATGAGGGTGGCTGATGGAAGACATGCAGTTACTGAGGCTGGCCCGTGGCTGAACCTGCACAAGCAGCTATCAGAGCAGTGATGTTAAGGAACAAACTGGTTCATGCGTTAGGCACCTACAGACAGCTTCAGCAGTGAGGCCATGGGCTGGATGGGTCAGAGGGAATAACCTCTCCTCTCCCCTTGCTGCTGTGATGGAAATACACGGGGTGAGCAGGGGAGGGAGTTCACACTACACCTGCCTGAGTGTGGATTAACAGGATTTATAGCCCCGGGCTTGCCAAGCCAGGACCCCCCCTCCTGACCAGAGCACCCACTGAGAGCAAGGAAGGCAAAAGCTAAGCTGGTGTTCGCTGCCTTCCTGCCAAATAACTGGAGAAGGGCAGACACATTTTCCACTTGGCTTCCAGACCAGAACTCTGGCTCGGTTCAGGCAGCACAATGGGGCTAAAGAGAAACCCGAGCAGCAGCTTTTGAAGAGGAACCTGTCAAAATAGCAGCCGTGTCTCAAAGCCAGACACTGTTGACTTTCCGTTCCATGCAAGAAAAATACAAGGCAGAGGGGTGGGTTCATCTTACACTGATTTTATTAGAAGTCTCCTCCTCAAATGATCACTTGTCAGTGGGGGAAATGAACCCCTCCAAGCTTTGAGCTTTAGGTGGGAGCCGTTCCAAAACTGCTTCTGTGCCAAAACCATCTCTGGAATAAGCCCAACAGATTTCTGTCGATGAGTGCTGTAACAGCAGTTAGAAACGGGCCTCATCCAGGCAAAACCATGGTGCCTTCTTCCTGCCTGCAAGAAGCCCCAGGTACCCAGAGCAGCTTGGTGGGGAGCTGTTGGGAGGGGATGCTACAGGAGCAGTCCCCCCACCTTCACACCAGTCAGTGCTTTGCAATGTGGTGAGGGCACAGGGACAGGATGACCAAGGAAGTTGTGAAGGCTCCATCCCTGGCAGTGCTCAAGGCCAGGTTGGACACAGGGGCTTGGAGCAAGCTGCTCTAGTGGAAGGTGTCCCTGCCCGTGGCAGGGGTTGGAGCTGGAAGAGCTTTAAGGCCCCTTCCAACCCAAACACTCTGGGACTCTGTGATTCTATGAATATGCAGCAGTGAATTATCCATAGCTTTGGTCCCACTGGTGCCAAGTATCTTTAGCTCCAAGTATTGCCAATTGGCATGGAGGAGGCTTAGCAAACCCTTGGGTGTTGGGAGCACTTGGTAGCACTGGGGTCTATAATGGTGTACGTTCAGGATGGGATGAGGATGAGACAGGAAGGAGCTGAAGCAGAAAATGCACACAACACTGCTCTGCTCTGTGCTGCCATGCATGGGCAGGGCTGTGTAGCTGCCACAGGAAGGCTGAGCCCTTCTCTGACCTCAGTTTCACTGACCACCCCTCCATGCCACAATGCCACCAGCCCCGGGGCTTGCTCCTTCCATCGGAGCTGGAGATGAGCACGCATATGAGGACCACATATTGCACTGGGGAGGAGGTAAGGTGTCCCTGCCTGCACTGTGACTGTCACAGCTCACCAGGCCGTCCTCACTTCCCACATCTGGGATTGCAGCTTAAGATCTGATGCTACACCCTGGTGAGGGAACGCTTCCTGAGCTTGGAAGACCCTACACACCGATGCTGAAAGGCACTTGGGTCCCTAACATCCCCCTGGCATGGAAGGACCCAGATGCTTAAACCACCTGAAGATCGCAGGACCAAATTCCCCTGGTCAGGCTCTATCCCTGGCATCAGTTACTTGCAGGAGCGAGGTCCCAGAGGCAGCAATCCCTGCTCAGGCACAGGGATGGCTCAGGCCCATCCCAGGAGCAGCTCAGCTCAGTTGGTTCAAAGCAGAAAACAAACTGGCAAACACCATCCATTTGGTGCAGGAGAGGAGAGCATCTGCATCAAAACGTGAATGCCACAGCCTGCACCCCAATCACCTCTTGAGCCACCCTCGCGCTGTGGGCTTGCCTCTGATCACTCACCTTTAGGCAGAGCAAGCATCATGGTAAAGGCAGTTGTGCTTTCCCCAGAGTACACGCATGCCATTTGCAGGAAGGGCAATGGTGCAGACAGCCCCAGAACACGAGCAGCAGAGCCCAGCACAGCTCCCCTCCCTGGCTGGCATCTGCACCCCATCGCAGCCCTCCTCAGGAGGAGCTGCCACCCCATCACTGCGCTAGAGACTGGGTCGGGCATGACCAGAGGTTGGATTCCCCAAGGGCATTTCCAGCCATCCAACACCTGGTTTGTGAGGGAGCCGAGTTCAAAAAGCCTTCCTGGCAAAGCACCCTGTGCCTGTCACCTTCTGAGGGCTGCAGATGCTAATCCAGGTTCGCCCAGATGAACTGAAGAACATCACAAAGTCCCTGTGATCCCCCATCAAACCTGCAGAGCCCAACGGGAACAGTGCATGGAATCTGCCTGCAGGAGCTGAGACTGTTGCTCTTGTCTTTTATCCACCCGTTACTCCTGAGCTGGACCTCCCTCCTCACCAGCAGCATCCCTGTGGGGAGCACCATCCAGCACATTCCCGTGTGCCAGAGAATGGCTCTTGGGATGTGGGGTCTCCAAGCGGCGGGAACAGCTGGGAACACCATTCTGTGTCTGTCCAGCCTGGTGACCTCAGTCACTGGTTCCGTGAGGACGTATGGAGCATCAACACACAGTGGTACTGATCTGTGTCACAGGGCCTGAGGTGTGCAGGAGCCACATCTCCCTGGAGCACACCCTGGGGTCCCGGCCATCCCCGCCTGGCTCTGGCCTTCCAGAGGAATTCGCCCAGGCTCCGAGTCACAACCACCTCAACGCACACCCTCCTCGGGCTCCAAAACTGCCGTCAAAGGGAACTTTTGTCAAGGAAAGCTCAGCCCAGACAGTTCCTGAAGAAACCCCAACCATGTGATGGCTTCAAACGCGGCTCCAAAGCCACAAACACAACAACTGCTGGAAGCGCCTGCCAAAGCGCCAGATGCTGCTGCTGGAAAAACTGCTCTGCAGCCACAGGGTCTGCTCTGCTCTGCCACCACAGCAGGAGCTGCGGGCTCCGGGAATGCTTGTGTGAAAGGCAAGAAAGTAGGACAGAAGGAAACCATCTTTATTTCAGTTCCTTAACAGTGAGTTGCCAGAGGCTTTGCATGCGGCAGCATGATGTTCTCCACCAACAGGTATCTGGAGGAGAGGACTGCAGTCAAGCAGTGCTAACGGAGCTGGTCTCTCAGAGCAAAAGACATCCCACTGAGAGCTTAACCTCTGATTCCTGACAGAGCCAAAGGCATCTGCAATGAGTCCAAAGCAAGGGCTGCTGACCCGTGCCAGGGAGCCAGCTGCTGTGAACCAGCCCCAGCATCAGCAGCCCTGCGGGCAGGATTTGCTGTCTCCTGCCAGACAGCTCCATCTCCATAAAGCCCCCAAACACTGCCTTAGCATCACTGCCTAGCCAAACACTTGGGCTTTCTGGTAGACTCCTGGGGAGAGGAGGATCAAGAGGCATCTGTGAAATCACTCCGGTCACCCGGGGTACGGCTTTATTGGGTGCTTCTGAACAAAACTGGAGATGGGTAAAGACTCAACACGCAAACCAACCTTAAGTAACAGGGCAGAGGGAGCTCTGGTTCCCTTGGGGAGGGGTCTGAGACTTAGGCACCCGTCTGGCTTCAGAGGACAGCAGGGACAGAGTGTGTGAGAACAAGCTCTGGCAAGCGGTACTGACCTGGGTAAAGATCTTTCTCAATAAGCTTCATCTGGAGATGGAAGATCTGCTCCTGCAGCTTACAAATGGTGTGCTTCATTTTCTCCCGTCTCGTCACCATGTAACACAGATTTCTAACCTACGGAAGCACAAGAAACAGTGTCAGGTTTAGGCAGTGTCTGATTTGGGACCCAAACTGAGGGGAAAGTTTGGGTCCCCTCAAACTGTGTTGCTGCTTCTGCTGCCCTGGGAAATCCATACGCTCTGGGATCCGGTCCTTTTCACCTCACAGGCCAAGGGGAATGGCTTTAAGCTGCCCGAGGGAAGACTGAGATGAGCTCTTAGGCAGAAGCTCTTCCCTGTGAGGGTGCTGAGGCGCTGGCACAGGGTGCCCAGAGAAGCTGTGGCTGCCCCATCCCTGGCAGTGCTCAAGGCCAGGTTGGACACAGGGGCTTGGAGCAAGCTGCTCTAGTGGAAGGGGTCCCTGCCCGTGGCAGGGGCTGGAGCAGGAGGAGCTTTGAGGTCTCTTCCAACACAAACCAGTCTGCACTCCTATGATCATTCACAATTCACATTCAGTACTTGTTGCAGCTAGGACAGAGCATAGGAAATACCGCAAAATATGCAGGTGATGCTGGCCCAGGTCAGCAGCTGGTGCAGCTCCCCTACCCCAAATGTAGCCCCTTTCTATGGTTACTCACACTTGCCCCTGCAAATCACTGCTGCCTTCTGTGCCCATTGCAAACAGCAGAGCACCAGACATAAATGCTCATGTGAGCCAGCACGGGAGTGGTTAAACCCTGCTCATCACACAGGGATGCTGATGAACACCTTCTGAGACAACAGAGATGCTGCGTGGTACCCACTGGCATCTGCCTGGTGATGAATCTCAGTGCCATGGGGTTTGCCAGCCCTGTATCAGGGTGGCTGCAGAGCCGGGCTCTGTCACCATGGCTGCACCGGGCAGCGAGGCTTTAGGAGGAAACAGGCTTTCAGCTGCGAAACAGAAAATGCCAGTGGCAGCTCTAACAGGATTTGACAGCGTTTACTCAGCTTCCTGGTGCTCTGAAAGAGAAAACTGCCTGTAATGAAGTGAGGAGGAGGGGGCCCGACTGGAGGCACTGCAGCAATGTGCGTGGGTATGTCCAGACTCGCACCTGAGACCCTGATGCCTCCGAGTCCTCCCTCTCCTCATCCTCAATCCCTGCTCTGCAGAGGAAGGCTGGGGCATTTCCAGGATTAGGGAACTGCTCCTACACGGTGAGGAGCCTTTGTGCCTCTCACAGTGACAAAGCAAGCCAGGACATCATCCCTAGTGTCTGCCACCAAGGGCTGTGAAGGCACCAGGATGACCCCCTGATGGCACCAGTCTTACCTAAGGACAATCTGGGAACACGTAGGAATACAGGAGAAAAAGCTGCTCCTTTTGCTGTTGAATCAGCTAGCAGTGAGCTAATGCTGTGTATTTTTGTTCTGGATTGGAGAAAACATCAACCCCAAATTTCTTCATGAGAAAAACAACTGCCTCTGGCAACCTGCATCTCCAAGTGTTTGGCGGTATCTCTTCCCTATGATTTGATATTCCTGGAAGAAAACATCACTTGTGCTCTGCTTAGAGACTGCTGGTATTTACACACACTTACACAGCTAAATACCACCCAGTGCTGCTTCCCCAAGCCAAGCTTGGATGGTACGAGAGACAGGAAACTACAGCTTTATGTTAAAGCTGAATTAAAGCACCAGTCCTTATCCAGATACCATTATCAGCCCCAGAATTACAACTGTTCCTGACAGATCAATTACTGAGAACACTAACATTGAATGTGATGCCCTGCGGACACCTCCTCAAAGCCACCCCTCCAGGCTGCCCTTCTACAACATCTATTTGATGCTTTGCCTCACTACTTGTAAGTGAAAAGGGGCGGCTGTGAGCGGCGCTGACAGGCAGGATCAGATACCTGGGATGCACTGGATTTAAACCTGTATCACCCACTGGACTTTGATCTGGCCAGTGTTTATTGTTCCCTGTCTCGGAAGCACAGCAAACAAACAGCTCTTCCAGGGCCAGGCAGTGAAACCTGGCAGGGAGTTGCTAAGCAGAGGCTGAACGCTGAAGGGGAATGACCCCACAAAGCCTTTGGCTTTGACACCAAAAAACATCAAGGAGAAGCTGCCATGCCATGGGTTTGAATTAGGCAGCTCCCAGAGCAAAGGGCTGTACGAGAGATGCAGCGATGCACTGCAGACTGTATCCAGTGATGCACGGTGGTTCACTGCAGCTGGGAGCAAGTGGAAGCAGAAGGAGGCAGAGCAGCCTGGTTTAGATTTACACTACAGAGAAGCAGATGAGGGAAGAAAGGGAGTTAAACTTGTCACCCCCGGATCTGGCAGCTGCAGCCTGTTGCCTACAGCTTGGTGCTGGAGACCCATTAACAGTGGCACCAGCCCAGACCACCACAGAGGTGGGAACATGATGCAGTAAAGGCAGGAGCAAATGAGGCACAGACTGATGTCAATGATGGATGCAGGGATAGTGGCCAAAAGGGCCACAGAAAAGAGACCAATAGCTTGAAATCCAATTGCTTTTACACAGGAGAAGGCTCTCAGGCTCTGAGACCCACCCGGGAAGTGGGTGCAGCAAGGAACCAGGATGGTTTGGTCCAGAGCTGAACCCCCACCTGTATGTAAACATGGTGCTGACCCACACCACCCTTTTCTCTAAGGGTTAAACTATGCCACAGACCCACAGCAGCTTGGAGAGAGGGATCAGAGATGCAGAGCAGCAGCATCACCCCAGGGACAGCATCACCATCACCTTTGCCTCCCGGGGAGCAGCACGTCCCCTGCAGCACCCTGAGCACCCCTGCTCAGGGCACCACATCCACTGCATCAAAGCAATGCTGTTTTCCTGCTTTCCTCCCTCCTCGCCTGCTCCCAGTGACTCCCTGAGCCCTTCCATGCTGTCTGCATAGTGAGCAATCACGCAGGGGCCAAGGATTCACCCCTCTGGCAGGAGCAGGAGAAGGGGGGACCGGGCAGGGCTCAGGTCTTAAGCAGAGGAGAAGAAGGAGCTTGGCCCCTGCATGCCAGGCTCGCAGCCCTGTCCTGCCTTTCCCTGTCTCACTGCTGCCCTGTGCTATGCCCATTTCCCCCTGCCCAGCAGCAGCACCAGTGCATCCATCCCCTCCCCTGGCCACTCTTTGCTGTCTGACACTGGGTGCTGTGCTGTGCTTCTTCCCCTTGTTGCTTCTCGCTTCCACTGCTCCTCCTCCTCTCCAGCCTGCTCTGCCCCATCCCTGCTCCTTCCATCCACGCAGCCATGACAGCCCAATCCACAGGCAGACAGTGATGCTGCAGCAGCCAGCACAGCCAGGGGAGGTCCAGCACTGCCCTGGCACTGCTCCTCCATGGATGCTTGCTCTCACCCCAAAAGCTGCTGTGGCAGTGGCTGCTCCCTCCCCTGCGCAAGGATGCCCTGCTCCACAGGGAGCTGCAGGTGCCTGCATCCTCCGTCTGCATCCTCCGGCACAGCTCTGCCTCCACCAGCAGCTCCTTGAGGACCTGACCCACTTTCGGCTGCAGCAGGGTAGGGAATGCCCTGTCCAGCTGGCCCCACTGCTCCCTCCTGCCATTCCCCTCTCTTTGATGTTCAATGTAGGAGCATAATGAGGTGTTCCTGTGCCTTGCTGCTGGAGAGCATCTGAGGGGCAGGCACTGGGTAGCTTTGTGGTTTGAGACTGTGAAGATAGAGTGGATAGAAGCTGCAGCATCATCTGCCTCCCATCCACCTGACCCCACCGAGGCACCTCTCCCCATAAACATTTGTTCTTTTGAACCCCCAGCTGAGGCTGCCACTAACTTCCTTCATCAGTGTCAGTGTTTTGGCAGTGATGATGCACACGCTGAGCACTGTTATTCTTCTTGATAATGCTCTAGATGGAGGGACCCGACTGTTTTGGGAGTTGAACTGAGTCAAGTTCCACTTTACTATGGACTATAAATGCCAGCACACATTAAAGCAGCCCTGATGGAGCGTATGGGCACACCACCAAAGGAAAAGCTGTACTCACCCTCTCCAGGTCTTGCCTGAGGTGCATGAAGAGCTTTAGGCGTCGGTAGAGAACGTCCTGTTCTTGCTGGGCCAAGTTGTCCACTTCATCTGTTTTTGGTGTCAGCAGCGGTTTGTTGGAGTTTGCTTTCCTCTTCAGCTTCCAGTACTGGTAGACAAAATCCACCAGCGACTCGCTCAAGTCCAGGTTCTCCGCCACCTCCGAAGGCTTCACGAGTTCATAGAAGTCCTCCTCCAGCTGCTGGAGCTTCTGCTTCCGCAGCGTGACCTTCTCCAAGTCCAGCTGGGCTTGGTCAGGCTCTGTCCGTGCCTCCTCAGGCAGCTTCGTGGCACCGGTGCTGTGCTCAAGGCAGAAGGACTTGAACTTCACTTCGTCGTTGTCTGCTAGGATCGTCCGCATGTCGAGGTTGTGGTCGAAGGCGCAGGTGACGTGGAACGCGGTGACGCAGGCGGGCATGGAGCACTGCGGGGACAAGGACAGGGCTTATGGCCAGGACAAAGCACCTACTGCTTCCCACAAACCCATCTGACTGACAGCCCCCACTGGGAAGCGATGGATGCTCCACAACCGGTACTCCTTATGGCCCAAGTCTTAGACACCTATGAGCCAGACACCCAAGCAGAAGAAACACTAGGTATCAGCAGGCACCTTCCCACCTCACCTGCTTTAATCCTTCTCTCTGCTGGGCTCTGCTCGCCCTTCACCTACAATAAGCAGGAGCTTCCAATGGTTCTTCCAACAAGACATGTCAACAGCCGAAGACGACAGCGCGATGCTCGCAGGCTGTCAATGGATTTCTCCTGATGGAATCTGGATTTCACCCTTAAACTACTCCAGTTACCACATCTAAAGCAAATATGCTGTTTTTATTGAAAGCATACAGAACACGTCAGTGTTTATGAGTGAACATGGGATCTCAGAGGCAGCCAACACTCCCGGAGCACGATGCTGCTCTCCTCTGGAAATTACACAGCCTCTAATTAGCTCCATTAAAAAAGGGGAGGGGAAAACAAAGGGCAACTCAACATCTACAGAGCAGAACATCACGAAATGAACCTTTCCGAACGGGCACAGTGGCTGGACTGCTGTCAAACTTATATCACACTGACATTATAACAGTTCCCCACAGTTTATATTACTTTGGATCCCACAGGCAACAAACCTCAGCCTGGTTTCCTACAGAGAGCCCCCCCGCCCAAGCCAGCGCTGTGCCTGTGTCCATGTCAGCACCTTCTCCCCCTCTACTCATTAACTGGTTTTTAATGGCTCTGAGTATCAGGTAATTATTTCTACCATAACCCATAAGAAATGAGTCTATTCCAGCTGCTAATGACCAGTTTAACTGCAATAATGAGACATTTTAAGTGGGCTATTACTGTAGGCACCGTATTTCAGTGTTTATAGAAGAATTATTCTTGTGGGGGATGAAGATGCAGCTGTGGCCTGAAGGACCAGGCGGAGGCACATGAAATTTCCTGGATGTTGACCACAAACCATTCAGTTTAACTGGGGCTCTGCTGCACTTCAGTTCTCAGACAGAGGGAAAGGAAGCGTATGCTCTGTTAGGAGCTGAGGAGCAGAAGCTGTACGGCTCTTTATCCTCATCCCATCGGCCCTGAATGCCTGCTCCATCACCCAGCGTGTGAACTTCTGACACTGCTGCTTTTAGATGTTTTCCCTTGACTTTGTTAATGAAGCTGCTGGTGCTTATGGAAGCAGAGACTTGCCTGGATACCAGGGCCAAGAAAAGCATAAGCAAGTGCTGTCCAAGCCCTCCACTTCCAGGGCTCTCCAAGCCCTGCTCCAAAGCCTCCAGTGGGAAGAGCTGGATGCAGCCTTCCCATGGCCGAGCCCTGAACTGTACCAGCATGGCTCCAGGCAGTGATGCTGGGCACTAACTCCTGCAGGCATCAAATGCAATCAGGCTATGAACTCCTAATCCCTGCTTGCCCTGTTGGAACTGGATGCGCTTTAAGGTCCCTTCCAACACAAACCATTCCATGGTTCTATGCTGCCGGCAACTGCGTGGAGCCTGGCATCACAGGACCCATGGGACAAGCCCTGTTGCAGCCTCCCATGTGGCTGAAGCACCAGCTCCATCCTCAAGTATTTAGTTTTGGTTATGAAGGAGGGACAGAGGGAGCTCAGCCTGACTTGAAGCTTCCAGATTTCTTCGGTGCAGTCAGTGTGTCACACACTGGCTTTTACAGCTCTGGCATGCACTTCTGCAGCCACTGGCACAAGGAGATGCAATGAGACTTGAGATTCACCCTTCTTCACTTTAACAACACTTTCAGGACACTTTGCCAGCTGGAAGGTCCCATAATTGAGCTTTCTTCTCTGGCAGCCAAGATGTAGCATGGCACTACCATGGAGCTCCTGATTCACTCCCGATGTACTCCTGATATACTTCATCCTGGCCATTTTGGCATTAACAGCTGGGGGTGCTTCAAGCTACAGCATCCTTTTGTGCTGCTATGCACATAAATATCTAGAGTGGAGAGAGTGGGCACAGAACTCACCACCACAGTGAACCACGTGAGTGAAGGAAAGCTGCAAGGATGTTTTTGCCACCAGAGCTAATAACAGCATTAACAGGGCTGTGGCTTCTGCCAGGACAATGTCCTGCTAACAGGAAAGACCATCACTCCACCTTAGGAACAAAGCACATGGAATGTCACCCGTGCCGGATCTCTCCTCTGACAGATGGCAAGCAGCACTCGCCAGAAACTGTGCCCAAAATGCAAACAGAAAATCATCAGGCAGCCCAGCTGACAGGGCAACAGAGCAAGGTACCTGCTCAGCCACAGCTACCCAAGGACCTTCCATACACTGACAATAAACCCACACTGATCCACCCCAGAACAGCGCTGGAATGAAGCAGCTCATCGTGGGAGAAGGGATCTGCCATGCAGAATAAACCAGGCTCAAAAGACTGGCCCAGCCCCTAAGTCTGCGTCGTTATTGATGATTATCTCACAGGACCTTTCACTCAAGGACCTCAGCTCACTTTGCTCATCCAGACAAATCCATTCCCAAACACAGTTCCGAGACAGAGAGGATGAAAACTGCACCAGAGATTACTGTGGGCTGATAATGAGTCCTCAAACCACTGACTGGGAAGAAACAGAGGGATGGTTTTATGCGCTAAGGGAGCTCAAACAGTTTTCCAGCTTACAGAGGTGCTCTGGTGCAGTTTGGGGCCGGAGGGGAAGGAAGCAGCTCCTCCAACAGACCTGCAAGGGGCACTCAGGAAGGGAAAATGAATTACCGGTGCTGAACTGCAGCCAAGCCATCAGCCAGGACACTCCTGCATCCTTACCAACACCACCATGTGATGCTCAGTGACCACAGATGGTCTGGTAGCGTTTCTCAGCCCAAACAGGCAATTCTCAGCATCCGGGAACCACTGCACCAGTTATCCCAGTGGATGGGGACCAGCGGCACAAGCAGCTCAAAGGGGAGCAGTGGGAAGAGGAGCAATAAGGAACGACTGGATGGTGGAGGATACTTTTGAGGGCTTTTTCCTCCAAAAAGCAACAACAAAAAGAAAGCTGGAAGATGGTGACGGGAAAAGACTGTGCCCTTTGGAGAAGCCTGCCAGCAGCTAACAGGGACCTGGCATTTTGTGCTGTGTTGAAAGGCCTCGGTGAGCACTTCCAGTTGTTCTGACAGGGATTTGGTGAGGAGGGAGCTGGGTCCCAAGGAAGCGTGGTCAGGACTCCTGGCACTTTCTTTTCCATCTCAGCAATGCAAATGAGAAAATTCCTGCTGGATACCGAGCTCTCCTTGGCATGTCCTGGTGTCTGACCACAAGAACCACCATGAAGTCATGATTTCCCTTTAACAGGAGCCGGGGATAGGGTGACGCCAGGGCTGCATCCCTGCCCAGTGTCCAGGAGCTCTGGCTCAACTATGGATATGACAAGTTACACCGGGTTCAAAGCTCTGTACCAGAAAGCAAGGGAAGTCATTATGAGGAAGCAGGAAGGTCAGGCAGTGGGAATCCCTCCCCTTGGGATTTGACCCTTTTGATGGTCAGATTTGGATGAGGAAAAACACCTCGATGCTCAGAGGTCCCCATGCAAAAACATCTCATGTTTGTCTCTGCCCATGTGGTCCAGGTGGGTGTTTCCTTGCTGCCCCTGAGCATCCCCATGCTCCGTTGGGATGATGCTCTTCCACCCCTCCAGCCTGCCTGCCAGATTTCACCTCCCGGTCCGACAAAGCCCATTTCCAACCAGCCACTTGGAAAACCCCCTCCTGGAAACAACTGCCTTCCGTCCCCAAACCTGCCCCACCTGCAGCACCTGATTCCTGAATCAAGAAAAGCTCAGTGCTGGAACAGAGAACAACCTCCTCCTGTCAGAGCTGGGTCCTGAACCCAAAACGCTGACAAAGGTGGTTGGATTACACCTGTATAAACAGGCACTGATCAAAAACACGCTCCATAAACAGAAGCTTGCAAAACAGAGCTCTGTACCGCTGATGAGTACAGAGTGTGCTTATTTACCTGTGCGGGAACTTGTTGATTTACCCCATCAATCTTTAAATAAAGGCTCTGCTGCCTTTTTTCCCCCCTTCTCCCCCTTTTCCTTGAAGCAAAAGCACCCCGAGCATGCAAGGGTGGCCTCGGCAAGCACTGTGGTGGCAATCTCATGAAGCCTTATAAACCATGAGCTGCCGGCTCATGAGACAATAAAGCTTCTGTTCCATCTCAGGTGACCTTTAATGCAAATCCATTCAGTCCCTGGGATCTCACAGCTCCCATGCCATGCCGGCACTAAGAGGATGAAGCCTCAGAGAAGCTGAGTTCTTTTTGATGCTGCCAAGCCTGTTTGCCTCCTTCCCTGCCCTTCCGTTCTTTGAAAGCAGTTGCTGTTATGACACAGTCTCTCCATCTGGCAGGGTGAATAAGCAGATCCACCCGGAGCCATCAAAAAAGATGTGAGTCAACGCCAGAGATTTAAAGAAGTATTGTGAGATTTCATTTCAAGCTAAGGGGATTGCATTTAAATAGCTCCCTTTAAAGTATTAAACCCAGAGCAGCGACATGAACGCAACAGAGCCTGCAGACCTCCTATTCCTATCACCCCTTCTGCAACCAGCCAGCTGCTCCTCATCTCCCATAGCCAGTGCTGTGAACTGGCAACAGCTCCCGTTGCTGTACTGGAGCTGATCAGTTTGGACTGGTCCACATCCCAAACCTTCTCCCAGTTTCTCAGAGCTTAATGGTTATTCTGTCCTCTCCTGCACCCCAAGACTGCTTCAATGCCTGCTTTACCAGTGAAAGCAACAGGCACAGGCACTGTAGAACAGCAGATCCCCACGCCCATTCCCTGGGACCATTGGGATATTGCACCGGCCAAGCAGGGGGAAGCAGGGAGAATCACAGCAAGGATTCCCAGATGCTCTCACACCCAGAGTGCTGCATTTTGGATGGGAGCTTCTCTTCTTTGCTCTCCAAGAAGAGAGCTCACGGCCAAGGAAGCTCTGTCCCACTTTTGTAATAGGAAAACCCAGAGCATCCTGCTTTCTGTCTGAAAAGAGAACTTACCCTCCTGCTGCAGGGAGAGCAGGCAATCAGATGTCTGCTTAGGTGTGGCAAACAGGAGAAAATGTGGGAATGCAATGGTAAATACTCTATTTATACATGGGAATGTATACTCTACTTTAGTGTGAGGTGTCCCTGCCCATGGCAGGGGGCTTGGAAACTGATGATCTCAAGGTCCTTCCCAACCTGAACTATTCTATGATCCTATGATTCTATGATTAATACATGGCAAATACTGCATTTTCCAAGCCAGCAGGCTGGTGGGGACTACCTAATCCTGGGGCTCCCTGATATCCCCCCAACAGAAAGGCTTCCCACTGGTTTGTGAAGTACTTGGGCTCTGTATCCCACGAGCATCCCACTTTCCCGGCAGCTCTGCCAAGCCTTTCTGCTGGAGGCTCCTGGTTTCAAACCAAGGTCATTTGCAGCCCTGGTAATTAGTGTCACTACAGCAACATCACTGTGTTATGCAAAGAAAGTTAATCTAGATTCCTAGCACCCAATACATTAAATGATTGCAAACACCTCATGATATCTGATGGGCGCTCCTGCTCCCTGTCATTAGGTTTACTCCGAGCAGGAATAAGCCTCAGCCAGATCACGTCCTCCAGCACGTCGAGAATCTCCAGTGGCAACTAGAGGCACAACCCCAGAGGTCTGAGTTTCTCTGGTGCCAGGTTACATACCTGAATACAAGTCCCAGTGCACTCCTTGCAAAGGCTGCAGGACAAAGCCCATCTGCTTGCTGGGATATGAGAGATCTTCGTAATGGGTTCCATTTTTTCAGGACATCCAATGCTAACCTGGCCACGAAACAGAAGACAAGTTGTAAATCCTGGCTTCCACCCCAAATCTCCCACAAGAGGGTATCTGTAGTAGTGTGAATGAGGGATCCATTTCCTGTTTGTTATTTTTCAGGGTCACTTGTAAGCTGGAAAATAAAACCAAACCCCCAAACCCAGAAACCAATTTGGGTGAAATGGAAGGAAAGATCTATGTCTTTCCTCTGAACTAACTCCTCACCCGGCTGTTGCTGTGTATCTCAGATGGGCACATGGAATGAGCTTTACCTTACCTGGAGGTCTTGTGAATGCCCCCCACCTCTCTGCCCTTGCACCCCACCTCTGTGTCCTCCCTTAATAGGCTGCCCCATGGCTGCTAATCAAACACACAGCCTGGCGACCCACCAGTATCACAGCCGTCACCCAAACTGGACTTGCTATTTACACCATTAATGGATATCCTGGGCTGAGACTTGAAACCAGGTCCATGCCCGCCCGCCCGCCCATCAAGAGGAGGTTAGGAAACATCTTACTTCAGGTATCCATAAGGCACAGCTAACGTGGACCCATTTCGTCCCGCTCCGGGTGGGCTTCAGCGCTCCCCCCCTCTTCGGGCACAGTAGACACTTTGGCTGAACCCCAAGGGCGCAGGTCCGGCACAGCCAGCTCCCGATGGGCACCTTCAGGATGCCGTAGCACGCCTGTGCAGACACGAGGCAGGAGGGTTAGGGCATCTAAGAGCAGGTAAAGCATCATCCCACACCTCCTCCTTTGCTCCCCCCTTTTTCACTACCGCTGGCGTACTCCCACCGCATCCGGGCATCCTAATGTAAAGCAGTTCCGCAGTCACTGACAGCGAGGTTAAGCTCTTCCTTCGTTGCTACCTTCCCTATTTTCACACGGATACTCATGCTGGATCAGTATGTCTGGGGTTTTAACTAAAAGCTAAGTGTAAAAACGTGCTGTGCATTGTGCCAAGCATCCTCCTGGCTCTAGGTCTGGGGTGGGCAACCCAGCTGCTCCGACACCAGCAGCTCTGCTCTGTGGGCAAAGCCTGTTTCTAGCGGCTATTAGACCCACAACAACTCAGAGGAGTAAGAAATGCAATGTGGAGAAACCTCTGAGGTAGCTGAGGGTTGAAAAGCCACAACCTCATCATTGAGAAAGATGGCCACACTGGTTACGCCCCAACACAGCCTGGAGGGGAAGTGAAAATAACTACAGAAAGGTAAAAAGGGGAAAGCGATAGTCACACATATGAATCAGAAAGGAGGAACCATAGAGGATAATAAACATCAAGGACAATAAATCTAAATGACACAAGAACAAGTCTACAGCCAAGAGAGTGGGAACTAAAGGACTCGGCTCACCCATGGAGCTCCCCGACCTGCTGAGATAGTGCAGGACACAGAGAAGCCAAAGTGTTCATAAATGCTTCTGTTCCGTTCTTGGGGAAGAGCCAAATGATAAGCCCTATCCCATAGTGATGGTGATAAAATACTTTCCACTCCGGCTGTAACTCATGACAGTATTAAACAGCTACTCCTCAAACCAGGCAGTTTGTAACCAGCAGGTCCTGGCAAGTTGCACTCAGGCTTTCAGCGAGTGGCACACAGCTGCCTCGGGCATAACGCGGGGCTGTGCCACTATCTTAAGCGAGGAGATGTAATTCATACTAGAGCTGTCTGCTCTGAATCCCTGCAGGAGGGAAGCGGCAGTAAGGACCCGGTGCTGCTGGCTGGGAATGAGCCCAGGCATTTGCCAGCTCTGCTGCTTGAAGTTTACCCCCCCCCCCCCCAAACCAGCTTTTCATCCTGCTGGAGGTCACGGCCACTGCAAGTGACAGGGGCAGAGGGGGCACATGGAGATGCATGAGCGTGGGAAAAGCACATCCTCAGTCTTTGCTGGCCAAGAACAGACTTCATAATGACAGGAAATCTGGACAGGGACTTTTCACAAGGAGAGGCAGGGACAGGCCAAGGGGAATGGCTTTAACCTGCCCCAGGGGAGACTGAGATGAGCTCTTAGGCAGAAGCTCTTCCCTGTGAGGGTGCTGAGGTGCTGGCACAGGGTGCCCAGAGAAGCTGTGGCTGCCCCATCCCTGGCAGTGTTCAAGGCCAGGTTGGACACAGGGGCTTGGAGCAAGCTGCTCTAGTGGAAGGGGTCCCTGCCCATGGCAGGGGTTGGAGCTGGAGGAGCTTTAAGGTCTCTTCCAACCCAACCCAGTCTGGGATTCTATGATCCTATGACTTTTGGCTGCCCCGAAGCACAAATCGACTCAAGACAGTGATTTCCAAAGGGAAAAAGCCACTTCATGAAAAGATTATTGGGATAACAAGGTATTAAGGCAGGTAATATTGTTGTTGCATGTCTACATGGCTCACAGAGACCTAACTGTGTGCTTCACAGCACCTCCAAACCTGAGAGATAAACCATTTCTGTAACACAGCTCTATAAACCATGTGATTTAGTACCAAACAAAAAGCAGCCTGGTATGTACTGTCAGGAGCATAAACTGGCAGATTGAGCTCAAAATCCAGGGGAAAGCAGGAATTATGACCACTTGTGCATCTCTAGCAGAGTCTTGGCTCTCAGTTCTTTACTCCTGGAGGTTTTAGAGCAGCTGAAGGTGCAGTTCTGCTCCGAGAAGCAAATACTACAGTGTCTCTGACCTGGACAAGGAGTGCTTCTAGATAGGAGGTGGGTTATCAGCTAAACACGCTCTCCCAGTCCATCACCAGCCAGAAGGTGCTATGGGAATACGGAGCCAGAGCAATGCTGAGTAGGAGCAGAGCAGCTATTTTTATTGCTGTGCCTGTCACGGGTGCAACATCACTGAGAGAGGGATGCTAAAAACCGGGGAGGATGCTGAGCCACAGGGAAGCTTAGTGTGGTGCATGCAACAGAGGGAGGGCTTCGCCACGTCCTCACACCAGCGAAGGGGAGCTCAGTAATGACAGGACCCTGCACGGCGGCTGGAAGCTGGAGATGGCTCACTCCTATGCTAAAGCGAAGTGTGATGTTGCCACCGTGACAGCAATGAACCACGATTTAGCAGCAGGGGGGAAGATTCCTCCTCACTGAAGATCTGGGAATGAAGACTGCGTGTGCTTACTAGAAGCTACGCTTCACAAGAATTAATTAATAGCAAGCCTCGTGGCTTGCCTCATGCAGATGAGATGTTTACAACCATACCTTCCGGCACCAGCACCTACCAACGTGTGTCTGAGTGCAACCCTGCCTCTGCCCCTTCCCCATGGGATGCAGGAGGATGAACCATGGCTCTGGCTGCTTCTGATGGGACCCCCAGCTCCCCTTCTCAGCTGGGAAAGCATCATCCCCAGCAGGTTTGGGATGTGGGGCTGACAGAGGCACGGGGTAGGTTAGGTGAGAAATGTGATGCCATGTAACATCCCATGCTGTGGCTCTGGACTTTGTGGCCCAGGGTGCAAATTGGGGCAGGGATCGAATCACAGGCAGCTTATGGGCTGGCATGAGGCTTAGGGCTGGACTCTGCTCCCTGAAAACAATGGAAAATCCCCCTTTTCCTTCAGCAGCCTCGAAATCCAGCCTGCTGCATCCCCTTCTGACAGCCAGGGTCCATATGTCCCCATGACACCCTGCGCACGCTGACCACCTCCCCTGAGCCTCTGCCCACCCGCAGCGGTCAGCTCACAGCCTGACACTGCAACCTGGGCTTGTTAAAAACCCAGCCCCAACCCAACATCACTCAACCCCAAGCCTGAATTCATGCTGGCATTTTGTGGAATCTGATTCACTGATGGAAACCATTCAAAACACCCACCTCCCGCAACTATAGATATCTCCAGTGCTCTCCCACCTCCAGGAAGCGCTGATGGAAACGCTGCCCAAAAGATGAGCAAAACGGCTCTCTTCAGAGCAACAAAAACCCTTTCATGCAGAGGGTGAAGCCCAGGAGCTGTTGCTGCCATCCCAGCACCACACAGTGCTTCCCCTCAAAGCACAAGCAGCAAAACCTCCCCGGACCCATGGAGACCCTCACACGGCTGCTTTCTCCTTGTCAAGGTTTCCCCCAGCGCAGGCTCCCCCCCAGGAAGGGCACGAAGCATTTGCATTCAGTTCTAAAAATAAAGCTATTTCCCTGCAGGCAGCACAATCAAATGAAACCCTACCCTCCTATTGCAACGAGAACCAGTGCTCGTGGAGCTGGCAGGTCCTGCTACCCCTGTGTTATGCTGCGGGAGAGGAGGACGTCGGAGGTCTGTGCATGCCCATCCCTCCTTGAGAGCAGGGTGACTGGGGGGCTGCAGACCCACATCCTTCCCAGCCCAGCAGCCAGTCCTGCACATGGTGCTAAAGATCTCACTGCAGTTTAATAAAGAAAGATGGGATAAAGAAGAAGAGGAGGAGACATAAAATAAAACATGACAGAGATCAGAGAATAAGGAAGAGGGGCAAAGCAGGAGGCTGTTTTCAATCTCTGTTGTGTATTTCTATGGGCATTTATGAAGGGTTGGGGCTAAGAAACTAAGAATAGCAAGTTTGCAGCCTGTCAGCTGTCCAAGACCTCATTTGCTACCCTTGTTCCACCAGAAATGCACTGGGAACCCATCAGAAAAGCCTATCAGAGATCTACAGCTCAGGGCAGTGGGAACGCTGGGGATGGGAGGAACCCAGAGGAGCATGTAGAATAACAGAATCACAGACGGGTTTGGGTTGGAAGGGACCTTAAAGCTCCTCCAGCTCCAACCCCTGCCACGGGCAGGGACACCTTCCACTGGAGCAGCTTGCTCCAAGCCCCTGTGTCCAACCTGGCCTTGAACACTGCCAGGGATGGGGCAGCCACAGCTTCTCTGGGCACCCTGTGCCAGCGCCTCAGCACCCTCACAGGGAAGAGCTTCTGCCTAAGAGCTCAGCTCAATCTCCCCTCGGGCAGGTTAAAGCCATTCCCCTTGGCCTGTCCCTACAGGCCCTTGCCCACAGCCCCTCTCCATACAGAATCACGCCGTGCAGGCAGCCCAGAGCTGCTGCTCTCAGCTCACCTGGTGCACGCAGACGTTGCACTTGTCACAAAACACCATCTCGTTGCCGTCCTCCCCCTCCGGCGAGCGGCACACGTCGCACACCACGTCCTCGTCGTACTCGATGCCCAAGCCCTCCTCTGTTTCGATGGCGATGTTCATGTTCTCATAGCACATGGTCTCCAGCTCCTCCAGCACTCGCTCCAGGGTGATCTCATCCAGCTCGGGCTTTTCTGCAAGGCAGAAGGCAGAGGAAGTCACTGATGCAGCTCCGGTGCCTTCAGGGAGCGCTTTGCAAAGGGCTGAGCGTTTCAGATTGCAACTCAAGAGGCAAATCCACGGCGATGGCAAGAGCAGTGATTCAGAGAACGGCTGCTCCGAACTCAGGATGCAGTTTATATTTCATAGACAGTAACAAAATATTGCTGCTGGCTGAGAGGAACGAAACCCATTCAGCTGAAGCAATGCGGATAATTAGGGCTGACAGTTTCAGTGTTCAAGGAGACAAGTTCTGCAAAGATGCGTTCTGCAGCGAGGGCTCGGACAAGCTTTGGCAACACTAAGTCAATGCTTTAATTGTGAAGGCTGAAAATTGACCTTTTTTGAGGCGAATTAAACAGAGCTGTGAAAGGGAAGCCAAAGGCCGACACGGAGAACAAAGGGGCTTACTCCTGGTTGGGTTTAGCAGAACCAGAAGGACAGACCCAGCTACAGGTGGGCTCGGATCTGCTGCAGTGCCTTTTATTCCCCCTACACCAGTATCTTTAGTGGAAAGAAGTGGCAGAGGTGCTTTACCAGAGGTTTCTCTACAGTGATAACCAGCAACACAATAACCAGGAGAGGCTTTTACAGAGCAGCAGCCTCCAGCAGTGGGATACCTGGATACCATTACAGGGGGCTGCCGCTGCCTGATGCTTGGCTGCAAACAGGCTGCCTCTCACCTGCCCACAAAGCTCCTGTTGCCACACACACTATGTGAGGTCACTCCAGGTAAAGGAAACAAAGAGGGGAAAAAATCTGTCAGCAGCAAGAGAAAGGTTCTGTGCGAGGGGTAGGAGGCAGAGTCCTCACCACACCCCATCTCCCCATGAGCAGTATTTCATCACTGGAGATGATTACATAGAGATGGGAATGGAGATACAGCAGGATGCAATACAAAACACTTAAGCTTTGTATTTCAGTTGCGTGTATTACCCACAATGACGGCCAGGATACTCCAGTATGCAGCAGGCAGTGCAGGAGCCTGACCCACGCTGCTGTTCACCATTCCTGTTGCAAGGCAACGGCAGAAAATATCTCATTTATGAGCAGAGAAGGGGGAAAAAAAAAGGCTTGAGGAAATAGCAATGTGAAGCAGTTATTTCAGGGAGAAATTCGCCATGTTGGGCATCCCTGGAGCCACGGTGTGATACCCCCATCCTGGGCTGAACCCTGGGCTACGAGAGGTGGGGAAGGAAGGGGTCCTGGGCAGCAGTCCCAGCACCTCTGGCTGGATGGGGCTGGTGGGGCTGCACCTTTCCCTTACGGCCATGGACTGGCTGAAATATCTCTGTCAAGGGGGAAAGCAACCCGCAGGCGAGCAGGCGCACCAATGCCTGCCTGCTTCTGCTCTCCCCCAGTGTTTCGCATTGGCACGGGTTCCCTTGGCTTGACAAGTCTCTGCAAACATCTAGCCTGGCATTTTACATGTCTCTGTCGAGTCTGAGATACCATCTAAGACAGACAACACTGTTCCCTATCGCAGCCCTTTCAAGCGCTGGGGCTGCTGTGCCGCAACACGCCGAGGAACCTGCCGGTACCTGTTTGATTCCCAAGGGGCCCTGGCGATGGGCACGGGATCTCTGCATGGCTTCAGGCTGGCACAGGCTGCCTGGGAGCTCGGTGATGAAGCATCATGTGCTGGCACGGTGGCACAGCAAGATCCACGCATCGGAGCCGGGATGGAGCCATCAGCTCGCTTGTGGCACCGTGCCGGTTGGATGCAACACGGCAGGGAGTGGGTTATAGGTAAAGCCAGGGTATTATTGGCTATATATATATATATATATATATACACTCTATAACATATATATATACTATATATATATACTCTATAAACACATCACCTAAGTTGAAGTTGCTCTATGGAGAGCCACAAGCCATGACTCTATGCCCAACAAGAATATACTCCTCTGGGTCACTGTTCCACATCTGTGAATGATCCCAGGCACCAGAGCATCAGCCTGGAGTTACTCCCTTTCCTTCTCCCACCATTCCAGCCTCTGCTCTCTCTGCTGTTCTGGAAGGCACAATGATCATTAGAGTGTTCCCAGTGCCTTTCCCCACACACCTTCCAGAGCCACCCTGTGAGGAGGGAAAAGAGCGGGCAGAGAGCCGGCAGCTGCAGGCAGCACGAGGAAGGAAAGGGAGGGAGGTTTCCACAGGAATCATGACCCTGACCTGCCTGCAGGGCCGGGATCGTGCTGGCACCACCACTGTTCCCATTCACCTCAAGTGGAAAGAACCGGCTCCCATCCCATCCCCGGCACTTTCCATCCACTGCATCTCCAGCTTAACCCTGGTGAGAAACTGATCCCTAAACACACACTGGAGCACCACCAGCACCCCAGTGAGGTTTCTGCATCAGCCCACATGCAGTGTAGTTGCTATACCACTACATGGAGATATATAGATCTCTCCCCTCCCTCACACACACGCTCTCACACTCCATTTAGATGTAATTACATCAGGAATCCGTTTGCCAAGCGTCATTCAGAATACCTCGGAGCTTATTGAACTGACAATTGCACTGGATGGGGATGAAGCGATTAATCGTTTATGAAACACTAAACAATGGGGCCTGGGGGTGAAGTGCTTTTTCCATTTGTGCTCCATTTATCTCCTTCTGTATCGTATCAAGTTTGTGCGATTACACTCCATTCATAAAACTGCCATCTTTTTGGCTGCAAAAAACACTCTCGGTATTGATTGTGGACAACCAAATAGGAAACCCCAAGGAACGCTCCACCACAACACTCCCTGTGTACTGTACAAGTGACACCAACGTTGTCCCCAGGGAAGGATAAGCCAAGACCCAGATACTGATCTTGGCTACAATGAATAAATCCAGCGATATCAATGGGCTAAGTCATGTTTGAGACCATCATCGGGACCGTGGATGCTACCTGCTGACCAAGAGAGAGGTATTTTCACCTGGTACACCTGGTACACCAAGCTCTTGTATGAAAAGCTGCGTTCAAAACACTGACACAGGAGTAAAAGGCTCCATGTCCCATCACCCCTTCCAGGGGACCACCCATACCCTCTCCCCATTAGCACTTCAGCGTGTTAATGATGACCTCCTTTATCCCAAAGGAGCTGGGATCGTTGGCTGGCACCAGGTCTGGGAGAACCACCAAGCCCATCCCTTTACACAACGCCGCCCTCCGTTATAATTACTCCTGTAATATCACAATTTATGTGGCATGAAGGAGCAATATTCTTCTGCTAAATGAATCCTCAGCTACTCCTTCTCACAGAGCGAGCCGACTCGCTGCACAGGGAGAAAAAAAACAGCTGAAGAGGCACCTTTCACAAAAGGGAGACCTATTCCTGACTAAAGTGTGTGCCACTAAAATCAATTTACTGACACAATAAATCCTTTTATGCTGGGGAGGATACCTGGAGATGAAACAGCTCATGAACAAACAGTCATCAGGACCGCAGGCTGGTTTATCAAGCTATAAGCCTTGGAGTCTACTTTTCAGTATATAGAAACAAGCAAAACTACTGGGTTTAAATACAGGAAAGCACTTGTTAAAAGATGCAGGCTTGTCTCTTAGTCTTTGAAACACTGAGAGTGAGAGGATGCCAGCTCCCTGACGGGGTGTTCAGACACAGCACAGGGACCACAGGCTCCTAAGATCTCCTTCCAGCTCACTCAGGGTCACTTCAAACCTGCTCGCTTCAGCTTCTGCCCCTGCAAAGAGGATCCTTCCCCCCTTGGAGACTGAGAGAATGAAAGCAGCCCAAACATAAAAGTCACTGGTTAGATGCTGAACTGAGTATAGGCACTGCTGTGCAAAAGGATGCTTTGGGAGAAGCATGACTTGCCTCTGAATAAGGCACCCATGGGGACACCAGCTACCCCTGCCCTAGCCTGGGTGCTCCCTAGGGCATCCCAATAGGTCAGGGGATGACAGCCAACCACGCCAACACGACACGAGGCCATGTGGGACTCAGCCACCCCTAACCCATCACCTGCAGGCACGCAATGCTTGGGAGATGAGTGTGCATGAACCTTTTATCCATGTTATTTATAACAGGCTCTTAACGTAGAGCGTGATCGACGAAGCAACCAGTGCCATGCAACCGGGGCGAGAGGAACATCCGCAGCGAAACTTCCACATATTTTGTTACAAACAGCCTGCTAATGCACTTAAAAGATTTACAGAAACCAATTATCACCCTTTCTGCCACCCACCGACATCAATTATTGCTCAAATTTAAGATGATGATGACAGAGTATTTTAGAAGCCACTTTCTAAGCCGCTGTCTCTCTCCAGCGATGCTCGGCACTGACAGAGCTGTCCTGGAGCACTTGTGATGAAAGCCTCCTCGCTCCATCCAGCAGCAGAACTCTGAATATCATTGGGAACGACTGCAATTACTGCGAGGAATTTATGGAAATGGCAAAAACAATGACTTGACATAAAGACTGTGCTGAAAAACGTGGAGGCAAAACGTCTAAAGCGTCTCCCACTCCTCTCCAACCCTGCTGATCTGTATGTTAACACATAGCCTTCATGCCATTAATATGTTAATCCATACATTAATTGGAACCAGACGAGCTTTAAAGGTCCCTTCCAACCTAAACCATTCTATGATTAACCTATACACAACTTTCCTGCTTACCTGTTTCTATAAGGAGCTCATCAGAGAATGGTTTGGGTTGGAAGGGATCTTGAAGATCACCTGGCTCCAACCCCCCTGCTATGGGCAGTTAAATAAGAGATAAATAAGCTCAGCTTCCCCTTCCAGAGGCCTGTGGTGTTTTCATCTCTGCCTACGACGTTAAGGAAATGCCAGCTGAAAGTATTTATGGATTTCCTTACAGATAAGCCTAAAAGCAAACATTCCACAAAATTAGCCTGGATTATTTGCGCCTGGATTATTCTTCTTCTTCCTCCATTAAACTGGGGTACACAGCCCTATGTTAACAGCAACAACCCACCAGCAAGCACAAGCGTGGCACCTGCCTACAGGCAGCTCAGGCGAGTCCTCCTCCCATTGATACCCACAGCACTAATCCAGATCAGCAGCGATGTAATTGAGAACAGCTTCCAGCCCTAAATCTGTTCCCAAGATACTTCCATGCTCTACATCGGTACCTCTATTAAATACATCTCTTGCTTGTAATATACCACCAAGTAGTGGGGGATTTGCTGCTTCATCTATCCACGCACCAAACCAGTCTGCTGCTGAAATGATTACTTGTGCAATGAGCTTATGATCTCAGTGAAGAATAGGGATTTCAGGCTACGCGCGGATGTTTGTTGTGGGCTGCAGCACAGACACGTTATAAAACAGCTCCAAACTGGCAGGATTGCTTCAAAACAACAACAAGAAGAAGCCCAAACAAACAGACCCTGAATTATTAATGGGCTAAGCTCGCTCAAGTGAGGAGCAGCAAGCAGGGTGAGCCTGGGTGCAGGATACAGCGGGGAAGGGGGTGGAAAAGCCATCACTGCGAGCGGTCCCTGATGGCTGTGGTCTGTGGGGGGGAAAAGACACTTGAAAAGGGGAAGGCTGGATGGTGGTTAAAGGAAACGGATCCCACTACAAAAAAGGCAGACCCCCACACATCCTCCCACCAGCTGGGGCTGGGGAGCATCCCACAGGAAGGACAGCAGCCCCTGGATCCCCTGGGAATGGGGCTGCACCTCTGGCACCAGCACAGCACCCAAAATCCTTAAAGTAATAGAAGAACCTCCAATGATGGCTATTGGGGTAGCCCCATGCAGTGGGTATGGTGACGGGCACCCACGGGTGGGTTGTGGCTGCGTGGGGAGTGCCAACATGCTGCATCGGGGCTCCCTGCACCCCAAAAGGATGCAGCAGGATGGGGCAGCCTTGGAAAGGGACTCCCAGCCCTGCCAGGGAGGGAAGCAGCCGCTCTCCTAGGCGTATATTTAACAGCAGCTTCTGCTCCATTGAGCACATCTTTCCCAGCGTTACTCCACTGACTTTGGTTTATTCTCCATCTACTTGACCAACCTCACCTCCGCCGAGGGAGGTATCATCTCATTAGCGCACAGACATATCTCAAGTATGCAGTGATGAATTCCCCCCGGGAGCTTCAAAAGCAATACATGTGACCTTTGCATGTTCCTGCCATAAAATACCAGGAACACCTCCAGCTCCCAAGATAGAAGCTGTGGTGGGCATATGTGAGCAGCATACACCATATGGAGTAAGTCAAAGGGAATACTTGGAAACTTCGACTCTGCCTTCAGCAAAATTGATTCCGGCAACAGTTTTAGCAATCCCTTGAGGATTTTCCGCGTGTTTCGGATCACTCCAAAAGGATCCTTCAGCCTTGGCCTCTGAAGTGTCTCCAGCCCCGCTCTTCCCATACCCTGGATTTAGTGGAGATCACAAAACAGAGCATAAAACGGTAATATAAGAACGAAGACTTACAGCACGGCTGCTCTGTAAAAGGGAAGGCCTGTGCTGCCTGGGGTGGCGTGTACATAAATCTGGTTCAGGGTTTCATTCAGCCTCCTTCAGACCCACTGTTTTACTATCTCGTATTGCAGCAGCAGCAAATGAAACATTCAGGCACACTTAAATATTGATTTCACCTCTAGCACACACAAGTTCTTTCAACAGTGCGTTCCTACCCAGCACTGAGGCATCGTACTGGGGGGGTTAAAACTATTTGAAGCTGTTTTACATGCAAGACACTTGCTTTTTGGAGCAATTCCACCTAATTGGAAGAGGAGCCGGCAGAGCGCAGAGAGCTGGAGCTATCCCGAGCTTTATCTGATCTCGGTGATAAAATTCCATCCCCGGGGTGACCTAAAAAGGACTGGAAAAGGCATGTGCTACGTGGATCAACGCGGCGCTAACGGCAAAGCGAGATGGATGATCTCATAGGTGTTTTCCAGCTCTCCTCCCCGCCGCTCCTCAGGAGCCAGTCAGAGATCAGGCTCCTTCTTTGTCACTAAGTGTTTTGGGAATGACAAACAGTGCCCCTGGACTGCCCCATGACAGCGGCTCAGCGGAACACCAGGAGGAATTTAAACCTCAGCACATCTCTTGGCGCCGGGAGATAACGCCGGACCCCTCTGAACAGGAGAGGCTGCAGTTCTCCACTTAAGTCACGTTAATGATCTCCGAGATTAGCAAAGCTGGTTTGGAAATCTCAGCGTGTCATTAATGTCAAGGGCTTCCGGGAGAAAGCACTATTTATGGACTGCCTTCAGACCAACCGAGGCAGGCGGCAATCTCCTGCCCTGGGTGGTGAAGGGCACCCAAATCCCAGCCTCACCGTGCCTGGCTGCATGGATTCTCCCATATGGGAAGCAGAGGGAGCAGAGCCCCTGCTGCAGCACAGCCCGGGAGGTGAGCAGTGACAGATTTCCTGCAGCAGCTTCCCTCTATGAGCACCCAAACCCCATCACTTCCATGGGCAGGAAAATGCACTCCCCTAGAGAAGCCCAGGCAGCGCGGGTGATGTGTCCATGGTCCCACAGCCAAGAGCATCAGCACCCATCCCGGTCCCTACCTGGCAGACCCAGCTCCCTGCAGTGCCACGGCTGGGATATTAATCAATGCCACATGTTTTCCCTTTCAAGTCACTGGAAAAAATGCACTAGCCCTCATTCTGCTTGGGAAGTCGCCGGGGCTGGGGGATGGATACCAGAATCCTTTCGGCTGAAGCCATATCCGCAGTGGATTTCACACGCCAAACGCTGGTTTTCAAAGCTCCTCTCTCCCCAGCATATTTAAGGCTCAGTCAGTAATTAGAGAGCTCTTTCAGCAACAGAGACAGGCTGGAGAATCAGCTGACGGGCAGTGAGGCTCTCTGCATTACCACTGCTGAAATCCCCTGGGTTTGTTGTTACCATCTATAGTTGGTTATGGAGGGAGGGCGCAGGGGCTTTGTCAAGGACTATGGTCCCATCCAGCCTGGTGCTGCATGAACACCTAAGGACCATCCCTGAAAAAAGTGACTGGCTGATAAATGGCATGGAGCCTGAGAAAGAAAAACGCAGCTTGCTCAGAACTGCAGAGGGTCAGTGCCAAAAAGCATCGCCTGTACCCCAACACTGGGCTCAGGGTGCGCTCACTGGGATGCTGTGATGCCAGCCCACTCAGCACACCTGCCAGGAGCAGGGATAGCAGGGGCATATGGCTGCAGTGATGCTCAAACTCCCCTCCTAAATCCAGATGCTCCCAATGCAGTGCTGCTAGCAAGACCACTTCTTCCCCAGCACACTCAGGTTTGGCACATGCCAGCCCGATGGTGATGTGCCACTCGGGATAGCCAGCTCCTGTCTGGCATCCCTGCCCCGATGGCACCCCTCTCATCTCAACCTTCCTGTTAATCCACTAGCATGGGAGCTCCACAGCTGAAAGCCATTTAGACACTGCACTGGTAACCTAATACTTTGGAGAAATAATAAAGCGAGCCAGATTTAACCCAACTGAGCTGGAGAGGCCAAACCTCTGCCCACTGCCTTTCTAGAGACTTACGAAATACATACAAAGGGGAGGGGGAATAGAGACAACTCTTCCCTGAAGCCCAGAGACACCTCTGATGGCCACCCCGCTGTGGAAACAGTGAGAGAAACGCAGCAGGAGATGCAGTGAAAGCACAGTGGATTCAGAAGGATGTCCAGTGTGGTACAAGCTAGTTTCTTGATGCAGAAAGGGCAGCTTTGCAGTGTTAGGAAGGGTGGATCCTCTGCAAGGTAGCTCAGCAGGACCAAGCCACTTGGCTTTGCCCAGGAGCACCCTCTGCTCTGCCCAAGGACTGCACTGTAGCTGCCAGTATCTCAAAACCTGGCTGGGCTAATGACAGAGCTGAGGCTGCTAATGCAGGGCCAGTTAATGAAGGCAAAGCTGACTGTGATTTGCTAGTGATACTATGGGCTCCATAAGGCTGAGATTACGCGAAATCCAATACACAGAATATATATAATAGCTAATGAGTAAGAGCAGCCCCTACAACTTCCTCATGGTGCCAGAGTTCATGGCAACAAAACTTGTACCCCAGAAGAACAGAGGTCTCCTGCAACCTACATCAGCCAATGCAGTGGTCAGCTTCTGAGCTGCTTTGT
The DNA here is from genome assembly GCF_034315485.1 of Pezoporus occidentalis. Lineage (NCBI taxonomy): Eukaryota > Metazoa > Chordata > Aves > Psittaciformes > Psittacidae > Pezoporus > Pezoporus occidentalis. Next base: position 2,467,719 of record NW_026915888.1, read on the forward strand.
GCTCCCTGTGAGCTCACTGAACTGGATCTCCCTGCAATCCCACTGAACCTGCTCCAGCTCCCCAGCTGGGAGGCTCAGCACAACCTCCCTGTCTGCTCAAGCACTGATAACATACTTTGTCCCACCCTCGAAAGACCTTTGCAACGGGGAGTAATGCTTCATGTAGGCACGCTTCAGCCGTCACTGACCTCGCAAGGTGAATGGTTTATTGTGCTGTTGTTCTTACCTGCGTGGCAGCAGCCACACCACAGCAAGCCTTACCTAACAAGGACTGGAAAATCCCTCCAGAGCCTGGCAGGACTACACACCCATGTGTCTGTGCCAGCGGATCTGCCCAGCAGACCATGCTAAGCACTAGTGCCAATGGTCAAATTCCAAGCCCAGGCACTTGCACTCAATCGAAAGGCACTAATGGATCTTAAGAATGTGCAGTGATGTAACAGCAGGGGTGCAGGCCATGTTACACTGTGATGCTTCAAGACACCTGGGAAAGAAGTGATATTTTAAGTAGGAAATCCTCTTTCTTTTGACTCCCATCTGCCCAGCTGGCTACAGCTGGAGAAATGCTGGAGCAATGCTTTCAGATCTGGCCAAAGGAAGAGGGGTCATGCTCATCACCCCCATCCTGACCAACACCTGCAGTACGGATGCTCAGCGGTCAGTATGGGAGGTGATGATGATAGTGAGTGATCTGCATCTATCAATTCTGCTGCAAATCAGACCCCTGCTCCACAGCCCACACTGCACTGTTCCTACCATCATCTGGTTTACCCTGTTCTTCTTGCACCACATCCTTGGGTGAATAAGAAGCACTGAGATATACACAACATCTAGTGCTGCAGCCATCCACATAACCTCTTCTGGAATGCCTTAGCAAAGATTTCTTCTTCAAGGCCTTTTGTTCCACACCATTACTTGAAAAGCCTGAATGCCCACTCTGGGATGCCCAGGCAAGGAGCTAAACAACAGCAACACTCACCCATCTCCTTGAGCTCCATATTAACAAGTTCCAACCAGCAAGCATCGAGCTCGTCCAGGTCATAGCGGCTCACTCCTTGCAGGTAAGTCCTCGTAGCTTCTGAAATCTCAGAGCCAGGCAGGCTGCTCGGTGAAACCTGTGAAGGCGAGCTCTCGAGCTGGGGCATGATCCTGGAAGGAAAGGAGGAGAGGTTGAGAGCTACAACTTGCAGAAGTACCCCATCTCTTGCCATGGAGGATGTGACCACACCGTCTGCAAACCCGGCTCTAAGAATGAAAGCAAGCCAACAAAATCAAGGGGGTTTTGCACACTCAGTGTTGTCTCCTGTGCCTTGAATGCTCTGAGGACTGTAACTTGGACACAAGCGGCTTCCCACAGGCTGCTGGTCTGGGCACCTATGTGATGGTTTGAGTTGGGATGTGTCAAAACAAGCTGATTTTCCAGCTCCCAGCTCCCCTCCTAAGGACCTCAGACCTGGGGTTTGTGCTTTTCCCAGTGTCCCAGAGAAAAGCAGTAGAAGAGAGGGAATAGCTCCGGCATTGTGCCTGCTGCCTCGGGCTGTGATCAGGAAGGGAAGGAGCAGGTTGGGAAGCAGGAATTTGCTATTGTATTCCTCACTGCAGACCGGTGGCATAACACCAATCCCATCAGAAATAAAACCATACCAGTGCTGCTCACAAGCTTTACCACAGCATCTCATCCATCCCAAACACCCACTGATGCTTTCAGGTACAAATCAGCTTGCACCCTGCATGGCTCCAGCAGCACCGAGCAGGTGGCTCAGCGCTGGGCTCTCTGTGGGCACAGCTCTTCATCAGTTCCCCAGTTCCCCCTCACACCATGAGAAATGAAGCCATTCTTCCACTTTGTCTGGCTCCTTTCTCCCTCCCTGCCTTGCATTCCCACCAGCCTGGTGGCAGCAGCCTCCCACAGGTTTGGATTCCCAAGTCAGTAACTCAACCTACGGCTACAACCGCTGGTACCAACCTCATGTTGCTGCCCCTGATGTAAGAGGGTTGTTCCTCCCCACAGGACTCACACAGGAATACCACATCAGGGCAGAAACACCCTGTTTTGGGAGAAGTACCCTGTCCTGCCTGTGAAACTGGGAAATGTGCTGTGGAAAGCACATGCAAGCACGGGACCAGGGTTGTTTCCAACAGCGATGCTCCTGCCCGGAGCCAGTGGGCCTGCTGGCGATGGGGACAATGGTACCAACCCCTCCCTGCTCCATGGCTGCACAGAGCATCCCACATCCCCAGAAAGGCAGGATGCGCCCAAGCCATGGGATAAACACTGAGACAGGGCTAAGGAAAGGGCTCCTGCTCCCCACACTGCCATCTCGGCCACGCTGCCAACACAGCTCCTTCCACCCTGCAGGCAGGATGGTGGCACACAGACACTGGGTTTGGCACTGCCGTGCCCTCTGTGAATATGAGACTCTCTGCCCAGCGGATGAACCTAAGCGCAATGTTCCATCCTAGTTACACTGGGAAACATGAGCTCAGCCAGCACCCTCTCCCCACTGCACCCTGCCTCAAGTGCTCAAGGAGCAGAGGCATCTCTCAAGTCTCTCCAGAGGCCTCTGGGGACTGGAGGAAGCCCCAGTTCCCCCCGTCCTTCCCCTCTCTCCAGCCCAGGACCTGACTGTGGGATAGAGGAGTTACAGTTTGGCGACCAGAAGCCACCCACCGCTGCTGTAGGAAACAGTGTTGTTAAGTAAGTGAATTGTTAAGTACCCTAAATGGAAACTTTCCAGCTACAGTTTTCCCATTCATCTACAGAAATTAACTCCTTACATGAGAAAAATGAGGTCCAATGGATACAATGGTCCAAATACTGATAGGAACAGCAACAGCAATTAACAGGAACAGTAACAGCCATCAACGCAAGCCATTACTGCTAATTAACTTCTTCACTATGAGGGTGGTTCTTCCCTGTGAGGATACTGAGGCACTGGGTGCCCAGAGAAGCTGTGGCTGCCCCATCCCTCAAGGCCAGGTTGGACAGAGGGGCTTGGAGCAAGCTGCTCTAGTGGAAGGTGTCCCTGCCTGTGGCAGGGGGTTGGAACTGGATGGGCTTAAACGTCCCTTCCAACACAAACTGATTCTGCAATTTACCAGAGCACAACAGAGACCAGATCCTGGTCCTGGGCTGCTCAGATGAGATGCTCAAGCCCCTCTCTGCAGACATCCACTCCCTAAAGCACCCTTTGCAGGCAGAGCACCCTCTGATTTAAAACACCCTCCAGCACACCATGCACTTTAGGGCCGCATTCACACCGCGACGGGCAGCTCAGCAATGGAGAACATCCCATGGTGGTCTGTGAGATGGGCTCTGAGCGCTCTCTATTCCCCACCACAGGGATGGGGAGAGGAGCTGCCTCATGTGCTGCAAGCTCCCTGCACAGAAAGCGAACAGGCGCTGGCTGTCAGCTCTTCTGCCTTCCCTTGGCAGCTCTGCGGCAGCAGGCATGACACTTGCCATGCACACGTCAACAGTGCCATGCGTAATGGCATGCAAGCAGAGGGCAAGCTGGAAAGGAAAAGCAGCCTGTGGTGCCAGCTGAGAGATCCCTGCGAAGTTGGGTGCTGGCTGCAGGATCTGCACAGCTCACGTGTGTGTCGTTGTGTCGTCCCCCCCAAATACCACCCCCGGCACCAATGTCGACACAGAAAGATGCTGCAAAGAAACAGACAAGCCAACAGCAACCTGCTGCAGCACATCACCCCCTTCCAGCCCTGCTCCTGCACCAGCACCAGCTGGGAAGCCCGCTGGCCCCCACAGTCTGCCTCCTGTCCTGATCTGTGAGTTAATGTCAGAACATCGAGGGCTTCATGCTCTGTGATGTGCCTGGGGCAAAGCCATCGTGTCCATCACGTAACCAGATGATGCTCCAAGGCCTGTAAGTGCCAAGGCAAGAGATCTGTGCACAGCTGCCCCTGTGAACAGGACCCCACCTGCCTTGCCCAAGGTCGGGAAGGAAACCTGGGGCAGGGCAGGAAAAGGAACCTGGAGTTTCTCCAGACCCAGACACGTTGTTTAACTGCTGTCCTCTGCAGCCACAACCATTGGAGGCACTCCCAGAGCCACCAGCGGGAGAAGCAGTAATTCCATTGCTCGGAGAGGAAAACCTCAAGAAAGGGGCTCATTTTGCTTCCTCTGCCTTACCTTCCCCAAAATGAAGATGTACCCCAATGCCCTGAGGACACCTCCAAATTTCAGCTCAGGATCTGAAAATAACCCTGTGAAAAGACAGCTCTCACTCCCTAGATCTTAAAACGAGCTCAAGTGTAATCTAGGACAGGGCTTGGGGATTCAGCAACGTCTGTATTTAATGCAGAACAGCAGTAATAACACTGAAACGAGGCGTGCTCCTACTCAGGCTTCAGGAATGTCATCTAGGGAGCTCCCAACCCCTTAAGATACACAGGAGTCACGGTGCAACGTGAACTGGTCCAAGAAGGACTGAACCTCTCCTTCCCACAAGGTCCAGCTTTGCAAAGGGCCCATGATGGCTCAGCACTGGGGTCTTACAGGAGAAAGCTCAAAGCTGTTGAGAAAAAACCCTAATCCTCTGACTGCAATGAATATTCCTGTTGGAAAGAGCCATAAGCCTTCCTTAAGCCGCGTTACACAAGCTGCTTGCTGAACAACCGGCTGCAGCAGGTGATGGGGTGACGCGGGCCAGCCGGGGATGCTCGGGAGAAAGGAGCCGCTAATTTTAGCCTGGCATAGAAGTGCAAAGATTCCTGCTCTGTGTGTTCCTATCAAAGGAGCAGCCTGAGCAGGTCGTGTGCTGTATTGACAGGCACTGAAGTGCACTTAGTGTGGTAAGGATGCGGATGGTGACTGGAGGAACCCCTTTGGGTTATCTCTAGTGTGGGACAGATGATACCACATACCAAGAGCCGAGGCGCTGTGCTCCCAGTGCTGCCGGTGTGCAGGACACAGCAGCCACCCCAGGTGAGGTCAGGTCAGGTCCCATGTGTGTGTGCAGCCTCCGCCTTCTCATCGCAGCTAGCTCATGGATTTTTGCTGAACCTGGTGCTCACACATGGGAGATAAATGAATCCCCCCAGTCATGAAGCCACCTGAATGCTACCGAGCCCCCCAAAACCTGGATGCGTGCTTAGACCCTCAGGTCCTGGCTTTGCAGAGACCCTGGTGATGCAGAGATCACAGGGAGCCTCACTGGGGATAACAGCACCACCAGCAAAAGAGCTCTGCATTCAGCTTTTCCTGACACTGCTCCATTAAACGGAGTTTGCTTTGGTTGAAGAGGAACTGGAATTTGCAGAGCGCCTCTTTGCTCCTCTGCTGCTCAAGATCAAGTCAATTAAGATACAAAGATTCAGGAAGAATCCCAAGATAAGAAACTCTTACACTACTTCCAGAACCAGGTCTGCACCTCCATAGGGACAGCACTGCCTTTTGTCAGGACACTTTGCCCTGCTGGGTGGCTTTGAGCTGTGACTCGAGTGGCGCTGGTATGTGCTGCCAAATAGCACCTTGGAAATAACTGCAGAATTGGGTTTTATACAGTAAACAGCATGTACAACCTATATATAGAGACCTGCTGGAAGCCTGGTCCAGATCAACCCCTGACTCATCTGCAGCACTCACTTAAAACACAAGATTTTTATGGCTCAGCAAACCACACCAAAGGCTATCCCTGTCCCTATGAGCATCCCTCCCACCCCAGCAGGTGCAGGAGGCAGCCTGGGGCTCACATGGGACACCCCAAGCCTCTGGGAAGACCAAGGATGCAATGCCTGGAGAGGCACAGCCTCTCACTTACTCCTGGATTTGGATTAGTGCGTAGAATCAGGCTCCTAAGGAGCAACCCATTCCTCCCTGATCCATGCGAACACACCACATATAAATGTTCAGATATAAAGATCAATGACTGCAGAGACAGTTGCCTTGGGCTAGGAGAAACACTGGCAGGAAGAGGTTCTATGATTTAATACAAGAGAGCAATCCTCTGGATAAAACCATGCCCTGATTTACAGCAACACAGAGAACAGCCCATGCTGTGCACCTCTCCTCATCGACAGCAACAGCAAAGAGAACTGGAGCCCAAAAAGCTGTGAACTTAGTGCTGCCCACACACTGCACTGGAGACACAGCTAAATAAAGGGAACAAACCATGGAGGCCACCTTAACCAGCATCTCCTGCTGGGCTCCGAGAGCTGGGGCTGGCAGAGAGGTCAGGGCTTCCCTTACACCCAGGAATGGGGCTCTGTCAGCTTTGGTATGTTCCATATACATGGTGATGGTGACACACGAGCATCCTTGCAGCCAGGGACCTTGTGCAGGGCACAACCAACCCAACCAAACCAGGTGTGCAGAAAAAGCAAGAACATGCTCCAAAGATGCCCAAACCACTTCTCTTCACCTAAAATAGAGCAAAAGAGTTCTAGGTAGCAAGCAATGTGTTACGAAGAACATAGACAAGCCAAGACTCTGAGCTTCTGAGACTCTGTGATGTGCAAGGGGTGTTAAGAGAAGTCAAAGTGCTGTACACGAACCTGGGTTGGGGATGGAAAGCATTGTGAAGCTGAGGTGATCCATATCCCAACGGGGAATGTTTCAAATACACCAAACTGGGCAGGTGGCAGAGGATGAACAATGCCAAAGCAGGAAATGAATGAACAGCATGGCCTGTCATGAATACACATAGCTGGAGTACAGAATTACACAAGGATTTCCTTCATCTCAAAATACACCTTAAAGAACTCACAAAGAAACCTCTTGGCTGGACCCTGGTGAGCTTGGTTGCCCTCCTTAAGCCAGAGCACTCCATCACAGTGGCTTCCCGTCAGCACCTCGCTGCCAACCCAGCAACCTGGGGTAAGGGTGATGTGTGCCCTCCCTGTGCAACACACTTCAGGGATGACCCATTCTCCAAGCAGGGCTCTGATGGTGGGACCACATGTGTGCCCATTGCAACTACTGGTGTTTGCTGGTGATGTGCCACCACTGAGATGCTGGGACTCTCCCTCCATCCTCACAGCAAAGCATCACCAAGGCAAAGCCTCCCCCAAGTGCCAAACCATCTGCAGAAGCTCGATTACACTGGAGGAGCATTTACTCCTTTATTTATCCAGCCAGAGACACAGCATTAAAACCCATCAAACCCTGTATCAATCAAGGGCTTATTTAAACGAAGGGTTGAAAATTGGGAGCAACCTCAAAAGCACAACAAACCTGGGGCCATTAGTCTGAAAGTGGGTCTCAAGGGCACTTGAGGAAAAGGAGTAAGTGGACCCCAACACTCTTGAGGATCACATGTATCCCTGGAGAACATTACACAGTAATAAAATATACTCAGCAAATTCCCATGGTTAATCATCTCTGTAAACTGAACGCTTCACTTGGCTGAAGGGAGAAGGCAATTTTTCCTATATGCTCCCTTCTAATACGCTAGATAGAAATAATTAATCCAGTTTCTCTGCTGAAAAGACTGCATTTTATTACGACGAAGGCTTTAGTCAATCATCTTTTCTTTACTTACATCCCACTCTAAATTAGTCTTGTCCAGCGTCCATAAATAAATCAGCTTAGGAAAGTCAGTGGAAAGAGAACTCTGCCAGCAGCCTTCAGTGGACGCTGATCCTGTTCTCAGCAGCAGCTCTGCTCATGGGGGGAGTTCTCCTGCAGCACATGACAACTTTCAAAAGGCAATTTAAAGGGGTGCTTTTCATCCTCTGGTGATTAATATCTAGCAGGGCATCTGGAGCAGAGACCCAACCTCCTTAGGAACTTAAGCTAATAGATTTCATAGGTGCTATAGCTTGCCCATAGGAGAGCAGTGACATAAAGGCAGAGGATGGGGTGAACGGTCACAGCAACAAACCTCTTTATTACAACAAACAAGAGCATCAACAGATTTAAAGCCCCGTTTTCAGCTGGCACTGCTGGGACCACTCTGGGCAGCAAAGTAAGAATGTGCAGTATTTCCTCACTGGCTGCTGGAGCCAAAACCCCTCGAGATTTGGCAACAGCCTCTGCAAACCCACAAAAATTCATACATACATAACAGAGCGGGCACAGGGCTCAGCCCAGGAGTCAAAGGTGGGAAGAGAAACCTGCAGTGGCTGTCTGGCCTGGTGGCCCAGTCTGCCACCCCACTTTGTGCCATTCATGAACTATCCTTGTGTTAAGGGGCTGTAAAAAGCACATTTCTAGCAAAAGAAGTTGATGGAGGTAACACAACATTGATCCTTCCTGTGCTCATCCATGCTCGAGCAAGCAGCCCGGTGCAACCATGCGGTTCAGCACCACCACTGCTGATGGGTGTGATGGATGGCTGGGCTGGCACTCTCTCTAATATACCCTAAACCTTCAGTAAAGCTTGTCCCAAACACATACACAGGTGATAAACACTTGGTTCAGCTTTGAAGCTCTCATTCGGCTTCTTGCTGCTGTTTTGGGAGAACAAAAAGCAGCTTCATTTGGCCCTGGAAGGATCCACCAAGCTCTGTAACAGGAGCACCCATGCCCAAAAAGCATCCCCTGACTGCACAGACATCGTTGGCCAATGCTCAGCCGGGCGAAGGTCCCTTTGTGTTACCCAAGTGGCACTGGGGATGCCCAGGAAGGGGTTAACACTGTTTGCAGCAGTGTCCTGCCCTCTGGGTACCAGCAGCCAGTGAGTGTGGCTCGGGGTGACGTAATGCCTGGGTGGCTGCTTGCAGGCTGCACACCCCATCCCTCCTGCACTGGAGATGTGTCAGGGACCCCGGGATGCATAGGGGACCTCAGGATGCATAGGGGACCTCGGGATACGCGGAGGACCCTGGGATGCATCCGGGATCCCAGTGTCCTCGGCCAGGCAGGGACCAGCACAGGACAGCACGTCTCACCGACACCAACCATCCCTTTAGCTGTTGTTTTTCCCAGCTAAACCCTGGACACTCAGCACTATCCAGTGAACATCAGGAATTATCATTACCAGCTTTTAAACTGCTCCCAACGACCGGGATGCTCAGCTCCACAGGGCACATCCTGCAGTTGCCAGCCCTGTGCCTGCTTCTTGGCTGGGAAACTCCTTTTGGCTCCAGGATCAGGATTCAGGGTCTCACTGTTTGGGATTGGAAATGTCCCTGTATCAACCCCATTCCTGTGCAGGATGGTCAGGTCGGGGGTGGGTGGCCCCTGATGTGCAGCTTAAGATGTATGCAGGCAGGCTCTGGAAGTTTTACTGGAAGGAAGCTCAAGCTCCAAACTGCAATTAACAGGTGCAATAAGAGAAATGCTGTTTTCTCCTCTCTGTCTAAAATCTCCTCCAGTAACAGCCTGTAACCAGAGTGGGTCCTTCCAGGCCTCTGGAATAATGTAATCCTCTAAGGAGAAGTGATTCACTCTCCTTTGATGTGATAAAAAGAGGAAAACAAGTGAACAGGAGGCACTAAACAGCCATCTTGTGAAACCCAGCCAGCTTGTCCAATTTCCCTTTGGAGCTGTTTATCACCATATAAAAAGCCTGATCCTGGGCAGACTAGATCAAGACCAGAGCATTGATGTCCCTGTCTTTCTCACGTTTACATTCCAGCCCAAATCTCACTGAGATTTAGCTCAACCATTTAAATCTCAGCTCTGATTCAGTGCCCAGAAAACCACTGTGATGTAGACCAGAGAAGGGACTTGGCAAGGAAGCATCCAGGTGCAGCGCTGGGAAGCTGCAGAGCTGCATCCACCTTCCCGAGGTGGAGGAGAGGACGGGCACTGTTTCACAGCAGGCTTCATGTGCACAGCTGCTGGGCAGCAGCAAACCAGGGCTGCATGGGCAGGCAGCAATGGCCAGGCAGTGGTTTGCTGGTGGGCTGCTTGGAACAACAGAACACAGATGTGTTTCTGGTTGATAGAAGAAAGCAGCGTCTGGGCTGAGAGCAAAATACACACAAACTCTGATGTGGTGCCAGGATCTTCTCCCTATTCCTTTACCCCTTTTCTCTCTGTGCCCTAACAGTGGCATTGTCCCTGCTGGTGGCAAGGGGTTGGAACCGGATGATCTTTAAGGTCCTTTCCAACTCAAACCATTCTAGGATTCTATGATCAAAAGCAGCAGGACTCCGACCTGCTGCTGTGAGGAGGCACAGCCTTGTGCTGCTGTTCTGGCTCCAAAGCCCAGCAAAACACAGTGGCCACTGACCCCAGAGGATGCTCAGGCAACATCTGCTCCCCACGGGCAAGGAAGACAGAGCCAGGGTCGGCACCCATGGGTGCTGCTCTCCTCCTTCTCCCATAGCCCCACTACCCAGTGGCCCCTCAGGCACCCATGCCACCCGCCAACCTTCCCCAAACCCAGCCAGCCGGCTGCTAGCATTCTGCTCATTTCCATGTAAGCAATATGTACCTTGGAATGGCTGCTAGGGAAGCCAGGGACACTTGAGTATATGTTTTCTGGATATAAAAAGACAAAAACTGTTGCTTCTTTATGTAACCTAAGCCAAGCTACTAACGTTAAAGCATCTGGAATTAATTATCTCAGCCAGATAATGTTTCCACAATTATTCCAGTAACACAAACAGCTCTGCTTGTGCTTGCATCCCACTCTGGGGACCAGAGGCAGAGGCTGCGGGTGATGGCAGCACCTGCCATGGGCTGAGCAGGGGCTGTGGCCATGAGCCACAGCACATCAGGAGCCAGGCAAATCCCCCCCCCCGACCCTGCTGTTAAATGGAGCTGAGCATGGGAAAGCTCAAGATACAGAGCAGGGCAGCAGGATGACTGCTGCTGTGGCCACTGCACATGTCTCCTTACAGAAATCCAGCCCAAGGAAAGCAAAGCTTTGAGGAATTTGGAAAGGCAGCATCCAGCCATTTCTTTAATGTGTTCTGAATCACTGCACTAAGGCTGAACCCTGAGACACACGAGAACAGCTCCGACGCTGAGTCACTGGGAACAGCACACAGCCCATCCCACACCAGGAGGGACCCGTCTGCCTCAAGCACCATCCCCGGACTGCTCTGCAGCTACGCTTCTTTTGGGGTGCTTTACACATCTGGAAGTGCACTGACAACAAAACCACCTTCTCCACCTCACCAAGGTCCTGGGACAGCTCCAGCAATGCTTCACCTAAATCCAACAGGATTATCCACAGCACCAAGAATGGAGCAGCTAGTCCTGTCCTGCTCCTCCCAGCACTCTGAAGAGCGCTTAAAAGTAATAGTTTCTTGTGTTGTTCAATGGGGACACAAGGTATGCTAAATCACTAGCAGGTGATTTAATTACTGCTGCTGTTGCAAGCAGCAGTGATCAAATCTGCCAGGGTCTGCCCAGCTAAACACTAAATCCATGGTTGTGAATGGAGAGTGGAGGTGATGGAGCGAGATACGGAGGCTCCCAAGGCTGTACCAAACCAGAGCTCCTTCTGAGAGCTGCAAACCTCGTTACAGAGCAGTGAGAAATCAAACCTGCTTGTTCTATACATTTACTGCTGAAGTACACTTGACTTTCTGTGTGCTTGGTCCAGTATAAACCACAGGCATCCACTGGGAGGATTAGCAAACATTCAAAGTAAAAGTCCAAGTGGCTCAGCACTAGGTAAGAACAGGCTGGATTAACATGTTTCCTGCAGCAAATAAAGGTGAGGACCTGCTGAAAGCCCACACGAGAACTTGTCAAGCAGACTGTAAACCAGAAATGATTACAAGTAACAGAGTAAATCACACTTACCTCTTTGCAAAGCACTCTCAGGCACCGAAAACAGCCCTCTACAGCACCAATACCACCTTTTGTACTGCCCAAACCCTCTGAGCCACCAAACTGCTGCTGACACAGAGGTGATTCATCCCATCCTCAATCAGGCATCTAAAAGACCAGCCTTTCAGCACCTAAAGGGAAATCTGGAGAGGGACATTTTACAGTGCCAGGTAGTGACAGGACAAGGGGGAAAGGCTTTAAACTGAAAATGGGGAGACTGAGATGAGCTCTTAGGCAGAAGCTCTTCCCTGTGAGGGTTCTGAGGCACTGGCACAGGGTGCCCAGAGAAGCTGTGGCTGCCCCATCCCTGGCAGTGTTCAAGGCCAGGCTGGACACAGGGGCTTGGAGCAAGCTGCTCTAGTGGAAGGTGTCCCTGCCCATGGCAGGGGTTGGGGCTGGAGGAGCTTTAAGGTCCCTTCAACCCAAACCATTCTGATGCTATGACAGGCCACCCTGCCAACAGCCCATCCCTCCCCGCTGCTTGTGGGGCCAAGGGCTGCCTGAGCAGATCCGAGTGAAAACCTCCCTTTCCCTGCAGCAGAGCTGCAGAGGGAACTCACTGATGTCACATCAATGGGGTTTTTTGCTGTCCTGGATCAGTGCCACTGGACATCCCGTCCTCACCATGGCCGAGCATCACCATGGGGGTACCCAGGAGCACAGGGAGTGTACCAGCATCAAGCTTTCCTCCCTCTGTGCTCCCACGTCCCAGGGCTTGCGATCCACACATTTACCAGTAGAGCAGTTGGGATTGTTACTTCTTTTGATCTGAGCAGAGCCTCAGATCTTGAAAGGGAAGAAAGGGAAGCGTACATGGATTTCTGAAGCATACCCAAACCCAGGCTTATTTAAGGGCAGAATGGGGATAACTGACCCAAGAAACAGCCCTTTGTATGAGCACCAGCGTGCCATCTGCAAGCTCCAAACTCACACATTTTTCATGATGAGCTGGAGGGAAGGAAGGAAAAAAAAAAAAGGCTTAAAAAAAAAAACCAAAAAGGAAAGATCATGTTAAAAAAAAAAAAACAACCCAGCAGCTCTGTTCCAAAAGATCCACAAACTGCAGCAGAATCCTGCCTGCCCCTTCTGCAGCGAAGCCCAAGGGAAGCTGCTGATGAGTCAACAGCCAGCCTGCGTCGCCGACCGAGCAGAGGAAGTCCAATCCCAACACTCGAGAACAAAGTGTGCTGGTTCATAGAGTACATGCTGAGAACGCAGCCTCGGGAAGCCCTCCCCGGGCTGGAAGCCGCGCTGCCGCAGGGATACAGCCTGGACAGCATCCAGGGCTCCCGCTGCACACCAGGGGAGAGGGAGAGGTGAAGGCCAGGCACTGCTGGGACATTCGCATCGTGCCACCCCGCTGCTGTCCAGCCTGGCCACAGCTCCTCGGTGCTACCAAGCTCCCCACTGCAACACATTCTGCTCCCAGCATTATTTTCTCCCTTTGATGGAATCATTCCCTCCCTGGTCTGGATGCAGTGTCCAGTCCCAATGGGATGCCCCACAGTGTTCACTCACTGGGGCAGAAGGGAAGAAGGGCAGGGATGTGCTCAGCCCTACACATGCTACTGGTGCACCAATTACTTCTCCCCACCCCAGTACACTGATCTCCAACACTGCACCCCACAAGTGGACCCACTCCTCTTGCTCCCTTTCAAGTGATGTTGGTATTGCACAACCACAACACAAACATCCCTGCCAACAACTCTGCATCCTCTCAAAGAGCTGCTGGACCTCCTGGAGATGTTGGGGCGACTCTGGAGCTCACTACAGAACAACGCAGCCTGAAGGAGATGAACACTGGGCAGGTCCACATAGCGACCCAGCCTCAGCACCACCACCCCAGCTTCACACACAGGGCAGCAAGGAGCTGCTTTACCTGTGTGTGTGGTCATTGAAGGAGGAGGACCAGAGGGGGACCAGGACAGGGCAGGGACACAAACACCGTGCCGACGTGGCAGACGGCGTTTGCGCTGGTGCCACCGCCATCGCCGAGCTGGTACTCGCAGAGGTTGTGCCTTCCTGTTGCCACAGCACTTTCTGTTTTCTGTTAAAACAGGGCCACAGCGACGATGCAAGTATAGATCTGCAACGCCAAGAATATCTGGGAAGGCTGCCAGCAAGAAGCAGCCTTCCTGCTCGTCCTCCCGCTGTGTGCAAATTCACAGGAAACAGAATCTACAGCACATACTAATGTGGCTTAATGTGAGATCCAAGAGCCACCTCTAGATCCTGCCTGCAGCCCCGTCAGCCTGGGGAAGGAGCCGCGTGCCAAAAACGTTAAATCATTAAATAAAGGAGGAATTAAAGCCTGTACAGGTGCATAAAATCCCACGTAGGTGCCACTGCTTTATGGAGTGATGCTCTGCTGGGCAAGCTGAATGCAGCATCATGCATGGCACTGGCATTGATGCCTGTAGGTATGGATGAGCCCAGGTCAGGTCCCAGCACACCCACTCTGCAAAGAAGGCTTTGCAGCCTCCTATAAGCACCCATGGAGAACCAGCAAGGTCCACTTTCCTCTTGGGTGTATCATGGTGTGGCTCAGGGAAGACAAAGCTCATCTAAAGCTTCTCCTTCCCTTTTGTAACAGGAGTGGTACCCACAGCCCTGATGCTCCACAACTGTTGTGACAACTCTTCCCATTACTTTGCTATGCTTAATCCTTACACTCAAGTCATGCTGAGATAGTCCAACATCACATCCAGCACCCAGCTGTGCCCTGCACCAGGCTGTGACCTCAAACCTGGCTCTACCATTGACCCATGGTGGAAACCTCTGTCCCTCAGTTTACCCAATCGTGAAACAATTCACAGGAGGGTTGTAAGGCTCACCTCTGGCTCTGGAAAGCCACTGGAGATCTTTCAGCTATGGGCTCCAGCAGAGGTGGGATGCAGTGTCATCACTGGGATGCAGCGTCACCATCACCACCTGCATCCCAGGGAGGGTGATGTACAGGGGATGCACAAGCAGAGGATGCCACCCTGCTGCTCCCTGCCTCGCCAGAGGGAAACTCATCTCTACTCCTCTCTCATCTGACTGCAAAAGGCTTTTTTCACTACACTGGAGCCCTGCAAGCTCTGGGCAATTCTCAGACCTGTTACTGCACAAAATAAAACCCTTTTCAGCAGCAATGAGCCAGAAATGATTGTGGAGAGGAAGCAGCTGATCTGTGCTGCCTGATCACCCATGGCCATCAGCAGCATCCGTGCCTCCCGGGACACGGAGCCAAGAGATGCTGCACCTCTTCCCCCACTGCTTTCCTCACAACTGCACTGCGATTTATGCTAACCTAGAAAGGACCCTCGGGTTTAAGGTGGCTCTTGGTGGAGACATTTTGAGATGATGCTTTCTGGGGAAAGCATTCCTTAAACTGCAGCTCTTCCCTCCTGCCTCACCCCCAGCTTGTGACATTTTACAGCTCCAGCAAAAGAAAATGCTTCAGAACAATCTCATTTTCAGCTTCGGAGGCACAAAACCCAGAGGCAGGGTGCGGGTACCAAGCGCTCAGGTGGGAGATGGGAAGAGCAGCAGCGGCTGCATACAAGGCACCTTTCGGAGGGTGAGATCCATCTCCGGAGTGGGAAAAGGCTCTCATACCCTCCATGGCAAAAGCTGCTCGCTGCCAATCACCCAGCCCAAGAACCAGTCCCCTGGGGTGAGGATGATGGGCTCAGTGTGATGCTGCAGGCAGTGCTTGCTGGCTCTCCAGCTCCCAGAGGCTCTTGTGGCTTCTCCCTGCCTGCTTCCCTCTAGGAATTTAACAGGGCAATGGCTGTCAGGAGTGACAACATGAGGAGTGGATTGCCACGGGCATCCATTCCCTGGTTCCCACAAAGGGCAGGATACTCTGTCACATCCTTGTGTTACACCTTTGGGATGGGGGGAAGCAAAATGCTGCCCTGACAGCGAGGAAGGGACTCTGCATTTCCCAGTCTGCGATGCTTTTCAGCAGAGAAAGGAAATAGGATTGTCCATATCCAACACAGGGAGGATCCATGGGGTTTATGTGACATATTTTGAGCAGGGAAGAAGGAAAGTTTGGAAGCAAAGGGGGGAAACTGGTGCAGAGGTGTGGGGCAGTGAAAGCAGCAGCTCAGGTGGGACCAGCGAGGCACCTGCTTACTGCTGCTGGGATGGAGACAGGGGCAAATTAAAGCAATTAAACCAGGGAGGTAAATGGAGCTGTAAGGCCTTTTCAGGCTGCTCTCTTCAGGCAGATGAAATATAGTCATCTCC
Source organism: Pezoporus occidentalis (assembly GCF_034315485.1). Lineage (NCBI taxonomy): Eukaryota > Metazoa > Chordata > Aves > Psittaciformes > Psittacidae > Pezoporus > Pezoporus occidentalis. The sequence continues at coordinate 2,483,650 of NW_026915888.1, forward strand.
TATGAAAGAACACTTGACATTTCTCCAAAGGAGGGCAAGCTGCAAGAGGGAGCTGTCTAACACTGGAGATACAAAAGAGATTGCAGTCTTCATCTGTCCTTGGCAGTCTGAATGCTGCTCTCTCCCATCCCCAACTCACAAGGGTCACCCAAGTGGGAGAACACTGAGGGCAGGGATGCTATGGGAGAGAGAACTGCTCACACATCTCTTTGGTGTGCCTGTGGAGAGATGCTGTCCTGCTCGAAACAAATCTGGCACCGCTTATCCCCCTGGGATGTGCATCATGGCACAAAGCAGGTGGAACCATTAACACTGCTGCAAAATGAGATCTTCATTCCACTCACATTGCACTACTGAAGGTGGAATATCCCAAACAGGCTTCAGACTAAGGACAAAGCCCTTCAGGCCATGCTCGCTGTCTTGCCAGCCAAGAGATGGTTCAGGCAGATGGAACACAGTGCAGGACAAGCAGATGGAGCAACAAGAGAGGAAAGACCTCCAAGGAAGCGAAGGCTGTGGGTAAGCAGCATTATCCCACAGCAGCCTGGGATGACTTGGGAACATCAGAACCCAGAGGGGCTGCAGAAACCCACCTGAGTGACGGAGCCACTAATGAGGATCTCTGGGAGGTCCCAAAGAAGAGGTCACATTTCAGAAGAGCAGGAGATGACACTCAATATCTGCCTCTATGAATAAAACTCAGGGAAACCCACTGAAACACTCAACCTACATGAATACAGACAGAAAGTAACAGGGGATAAGATCCATCTGACATGGGACAGGACCTCTGCGGTGGGTGGATAGGAGAGGAGCAGATGGGACCCATCTTCACTTAGCAAGGCTTCAACGCTACCTATCAGGAGCTGCTCCCGGTGGCCGTGGGCTGTGCTGACACCTCTTGCAGGGCCAGGCTTCCTCACACAGACATGGGTGCTCTTGCTCACAGTCTGCTGAGCATGACTTCAAGGGAAGTCACAAACTCTTTGGAGAGCAAGGCTTGAACTCCAAAAGGCATTCAGAAAGAGCTGGAAGCATCGCGAGAGGCAACTCATCAAGGATTATGGCACAGTGCTGAGCCTGAGGACATAGCAGCCTTGCAGTATCTGAAGGGGGCCTATAGGGATGCTGGGGAGGGACTCTTCATTAGGGACTGTAGTGACAGGACAAGGGGTAATGGGTTAAAACTGAAACAGGGGAAGTTTAGATTGGATATAAGGAGGAAATTCTTTCCTGTGAGGGTGGTGAGGCACTGGAATGGGTTGCCCAGGGAGGTTGTGAATGCTCCATCCCTGGCAGTGTTCAAGACCAGGTTGGATGAGGCTTTGGGTGAGATGGTTTAGTGTGAGGTGTCCCTGCCCATGGCAGGGGGGTTGGAACTGGATGAGCTTAAGGTCCTTTCCAACCCTAACTATTCTATGATTCTATTCTAATCCAACGAGCAAAATAACCCAAAGCATGAGGAAATTCTTCAGAGCATGACCTGGTGGTGGAAGTGAAACCCAAGCTCAAGGCGAGTGTGCAGCACCAGGCTGTGGTGGGGTGTCTGATGTCCCCTCCGAAGCCTGCGGGCATGTCCCTGTGGTGACATGGATGAGACCAGGGGAAGCCTGGAAGATGATGACACAACTCCGGAAAACACAGCCATAGGTGGAAGCTGAAAGTAAATGGATCTGCTTAGTTTAGAGGAGAGGGGACAGAGAGGAGACATGAGGGCAGCCCAAAACCATGTGAAAGATACTGGGAAAGGGCTGGTGCTAGAACAGGACAGAGTGGGATGGGGATGCTGGAGGGATGACCCGCACCAGCATCGCTTTAAGAGCATCCCTGTGTGGGAATGCGCATCACTGTGAAAGCTTCCCCAGGATCCCTAAAACCAAGGGCTTGGCGAAAAGCAGAGGAGCACATCCACAGCCTGCCTGCCCTGAATCTGGGCTCCGAGGTCTGGGATGCAAAGGCACCCGATGGAGCAGGGAGAAGCAGCGCCCGCAGCAGCCACAGGTCAGGCTGCCTTCCCATGGGCACCACCGGCCCCGGCAGCCCCAGGCTATCACTTTTCAGCTGCAAATAGCACGGGCACAAGGCCTCAGCCGGGGAGCAGAGCACTGAGGAGCCCAGACTGTGGTTAGCTATCAAAGACAACTAAAAAAAGATATTCCACACACAGGAGGATTTTTCCCTGTTATTTTTTTGCTGTTTTTTTTTTTGTCTGGGTTTTTTTTTTCCCTTCCCAAGGATTAAATCAACTCAACAGCCCCTTTACAACTTCCCTTTTGATGTGTTCAGCCTCATTAAAGTTTCATTTCTCTCTCTGTTTTCCCCGGGGGGAGGAAGGGGAGCGTACACAAAAGTTTACTTCAGCAGCAGGGCCGGCAGCTGCAGGAGCAGCTGCTGTTGCTGTGGGACAAGCAGAGCCTCCACCAGCTTTGCCCAAGCCCCTCAGCAAAGCCTGGCTCCCGCGGGCAGCCCCAGCATCACGATGCTGTCAGCGGTGTTTGTGCACCCAGGGTCACGCACCACGGAGGGAACGGGGGAGCTGCAAAGCTCCTGCGAAGCCTGCGAGCTGTGGAGTCCGACCCTGTGAGGTTTAGGGTCTGACCCTGCCAGTTCTGGGGTCCCTTCCCAACCTGCCTGCTTCCCTCCTCCAGCCTTTCCCCCGCGCTTCACCCATCACCCCGGGATATTCCCACACACAGAGCGGATGGGTAGCAGCTCCCCCACGTCGCTTCTTTTTTAGCCCGAGCAGCTGTTTAAGTGTCTATTTTAAACCTGAGTTCCCTATTTTAAAATAGCTAATGAGACACGGGGCTAGGCCGATAGACGTCGTCGCTACGAGGTCTGCGAGATGCTCCTCTGTTCCCCGAGCTGCTTTTCCAAGCCACGAACTTCGCATGCCCATCACACTTCCACAGACAGCTTACACGGTAAAGAGGGAAGGTTTTAGTCCAAGCTCTTGCACCCCTGCCATGAAACAGCAGCAGAGCCATGTGTTTCTAGACCGAGATGCATCAAGCAGCCAAGCAGAGGTGGTTCTGGGTGGTTTTCTCTTGGCAGGTTTTTATCCTCCCTTTGATTTTATCAGGTCTTTCTAAAACTTCCCCAGTAAAGAGCAAGCAAGGAGCCGGTCACCCGGCACAGCAACCTGCTGCACACCCAAGAGGGACTTCCAGCAAGCAAATGCCTAAGACAAGATGCAGCAGGAGGTCCCCCGCATCTCTGTGCAAGCCCAGGATCCCGATGCACTCCGAGATGGTGTCCATCCCACCAGGACAGAGAGGACCAGGCACATGGGACCCCACTCACTTACCTGACCACAGGCTCAGGAATGGCCTCGGCACTCGCTGGCACCTGGACACCCTTCTCCCACTCCTGCCTCCAAGGATCAGCCAGGATGTAGTACTCATCGGGGCTCAGCTGGAAGGAGTCAGGGATCTTCATGGCTGTTATCAGATCCGTACGGAAAACCTGCACCGGAATAAAGAAAAGGTCCAACAGGCAGAATGAAGGGGTCTGGCAGAGGGTGCAAGCTTGGCTGAGACACAGACCGAGCATCACTACTGAACTGAAGAAACAAGAGGCTGCTTCCTCTTAGGGGATCAATGTTTTCAACATAGGCACAGGAGTATCTGCTCCAAATGCCCAGGGATGCGCAGCAACTGGGCTTCTCCACACCAGCCTTACTGGGGAAAACGATGCTCCTGATGTGAATGAAGCTGTGGGAAACACAGAGCCCTGACCACCATCATGTCACCTCACTGCCCCCAACACCTTTGTGTCCCCATCACATCACCTCACTGCCCCAAGCAGGGACACGTAAAAGCTGAAGGTACCCTATCATCAGGGCTCAATTGCTCCAGTGGTCACCAAGGATCACAAGGCAAAATATAGCCATGAGGGGTTATGCTACAGCTGGAAAACATCCACTAAAAGGTGATCTAGGTTCCTGCTTACACATCCACAACCAAACACACAGATTTCTCCTGCCCCAGCAAACCTCCTGTGATAACCAGCACTGGCGCCCTCCTCTATGAAAACCCCCCGAGCCCCTCGGACAGTGAATGGGCTTCTTCTCCACCTCAGTTCTGGCCCTGCAGAGTCTTCTCCCAATATACTCCAATAAAAAACTGATTCCAAAAATACCCCTCACAGTAAATAAGATTTTCCTTGCAGAGGATTGCCTGACAGCAACGACTCGAGCAATCCTGCCTCTTCCAGCATAAAAATAAATTGTAAATGAAAATGGATGATTTCTTCCTCTCCACCATCTGCTATTAGCTGAGATAATAACTAACAGTGCCAGCAATCATGCCTGGACACCAGCTCGCTCTGTCTACCCCATCCCTGCTTCTTCTGCATTAACCTTCTGTGGGGCTGGGATGGATCAGGTGTTCTCTTCAGACACTGTTCAATTCCCAGGGTCTATTCCCCAAATGAGTATTGCTTTGTCAGAGCCACAATAAATGATAAAATATGGCTTGACACCTTCCATACAAAGATAACTGCCTTTGGAGAGAACTTGGGAAACCGAATCGGCTGAGATACAGGAAACCAGACTTTAACTAAGACCACTGAGACCAGTATTTAGGTCAGTTTATTTAATCCTCAGAGTCTCAGCTCCTAACCCAATTAGAGTTAAATATAATACATAAACAACCTTTTCCATCTTGGGTCCTCTTTGAATCTTACTGGTACCTCTTGATGCATCTGCCTGGAGGTATTTTTGCCTATGCCTATATAAACCTGATGTGAGCTGGCCAGACACAGCCTCAGCGCATCCTTCAACAAACATAATTAACAGCCTACATATTACAGTCAGAATTAGGTTCAGCTTGAGAAAGATCAGGGTCCTTCAAGTCTCTGTGCTACAAACGCATGGATCCAGATGCCACAGTAACCTTTTAATACACTGCCAGTGTGAGAACTTTAACAGAATGATAAAATACGAAGCCAGACGTTAATTAAACATGAGAAGGGATATGTGAGATATCACAGCCCTTCTGGGGCTGCAGAGTAACACAAGCAAAGTAACCCTACTGTGGCTTGGTGCTTAAAATACAATGTAGAAACGCCCTCTGCTCTTGGCATCCCTGCACTGCCAGGGTCACAACTCGGGCAAACAGCATCTCCCATTACCGAGGTTTGGTGCCCATCTCCAATGAGGACAACACAAACCCAAGTGACTCTTCTCACATCTGACTGCTCTGCTTTGATGGATGAGATGCTCCCCCCATGCCTGGACCACACGTGGCTGAGGGCGGTTTAAGGGATGGTGCCAGCTCCCTGCTCCAGCCACCAGCCCCATGTCAGGAGTGATGTACCACTTATATACTGCTCCATTTGCCAAACTGTTATAGCAAACACTTGTTTTGGAGACACTCACCCTTGGGATCTGTGGGCAAAGCCAGGTCAGAATGGCTTCCAAAGGTGCTGGGCACCCAATAGGTTTCAAACCTCCCTGGACTGGACCCTGCTGACATCCAAGTGCCCTCCAGCTCCTTTACTGCCAACCCCATCACCTCCTGAGGACACCCCCTTCGATGCCACGGGGTGCAGGAGCATTGCATCACTCCTCCGTGGCACACAAACACACAGTTCCTCCAGGGCCCCACAGGCAGCACAGGGCAGGCAGCAGGCATGTTCATGCTGCTGCTGCAGGCACACGAGCTGGCAGCCAGCACAGGACTGCCCTTTCCAGCCCTCCAGAGGGACCAGCCATGTCATAAATACCCCCGGCATCCTCTCTCCCTGGGATGCTGGCACCCAGTGCAGCACCTTTCTAGAGCCTTACCCCAAACAAGGATCCCCACTCTCTTTTGCAAAGTCAGCACCAGGCAAGAGCCTGAGAGGTGGTAAGTCCCATCACTCTGCTGTAACACCAGGCGTGGGCAGCCACAGTGGATTTATGTCAGCGCCTGGCCCGTCACCTTCCTCCTGCTGATGAAGAGCATCACGGAGGAGCCTGAACTGCATCATGCAACCTGCCTAAGGAGGAGCTGGCAGAGCTGCTGGGGAGCCTGGTCCCCCCCAGGGCTGCTGCCCACAGGTAGGAAATAAACCAGATCCTCATGTCAGAAACTGAACACATTTTGCCCTGCTTAGAGCTATTACTTAGGTAACCTCCTTAGCGCTCTCAGCTGTTAGCTGGGGTCATGGCTTTGGTGGTCCAGCACCCTGGAGCATCCCACAGGCAGCTGAGCTGCCCGTGCATCCCACAGTGCTCACCACCACTCTGAACCAGCAGGACCAGCCTCACCAATGCTCTGCAACACCCTCAGCAGATGCAAAACCCTCCAGCAAACCGCCAAACATCCCTCATAGCCTCTGCACTGGAAAGCGCAGCACGGAGATCAGCCCGCGGTCTCATTTCTCCCCCCTGCATGGAGCAGATCCCAGGCTCATGTTTTCCTGCATTAAGCCTTCCCCAAACTCATCCCTTCTGGCTTTTCAGCTCACATCGCCGCAGAAGCTTAGTCTTAATTTTAAGCCAAATCAGCGTGATTGTATCTCTTTCCCTGCCGACGATAAGCCACATCGAGGGCTGGATTTGCAATCTCACGCCTTCATTTATTTAGTTCCTCCTTGGAAAACAGATAAGCTTGCCCATCCAAAGGCAGCGTGCGCGGCCGCGCTTTATCACCACGCCGCCTCTGTCTTTTCATGAAGAGCTGGGAATGCTCAAATTATTAACTATCAAAGCAGAACACTTTAGAAGCGAGCGGAACGGCACAGAAATTGTAAAGGAAAGCAGATCAGTTGTCTGGAAATCTCCCAACAGCTAATACGCTCAAATTGTAATCTAAATGTCTTTTTGTTTTGAATTGTCTGGGATTAGGGTTGGGAAAAGACTCAATTATTCTACTCAAACTCCTCTGAATTATTTATGAAAAGCAAATAAAGGATAAATTGGGCACTGATGAACCGAGGACCTGGCGGTGAAGAGGAAGTTGGGTACCAGAAAACAAGCAATTTTCCCTCAATAGAGTGTTTACTGTTTCTCCCCGGCTGCAGGAGCTGACAAATCGTCTCGGCTGCCCTGCTCCCCCCCTCCCCAGCCCTGGCCAGGCTCTGGCCTCCCCTTCCAGGCCGGCAGCGGATCCGGTTTATTGCCTATCGATCCGTGGCAACAGTGAAGGCCAAACCGAGACGTTCCCTTTATTACCTCTGCTTGCTCGGGAACCGCAGGCAGGATTCAGTGATGCTCGGAGATGCATCACACCAATGCCCAGGGACCAACCTCGCCCTTTGCTAGCATCAGCTTTAAAGATGGGAAGAAGAAGTGCAATTGCAATAGCCCAAGATATGCCTTCGTACTGCTCCCCAGACCAAAGAACTACTGGGCAACACCAGACCCGAGCTCATCCCTCCTGTCCAAGCACCACCAGTGCCACCACAGCCTGGTCCTGCAGATCCAACTGCTCCAGCCTGGCTTCATTTCTAAGGTCTGTGAGCCTTCAGGCCTTGGTACTCACATCTCACCAGCCAGGCAAGCTTGTATTGCAGACCTCTATCTCCCCATCCTTTCATCCCACCAGCTTGCAGTGCTGGAGTGACTGTCTCCCCAGGACAGCTGGTCCTGGAGGTTCAGGAACATCAGAAGTCACTGGGACACCAAAGCCACCACATTTCACAAGGATACATCAGCCTTTTCTGTCACTTCTGTGATCTGCTGTTGAGAAGCAAAAGCTGTATTGATATTATCTCAAAATAAAAAAATCCCCCCAAGCTGATTAAATATTACACATCTTCACATCCTAATGCTTTACTTGGATCCAGTTTGGTGTGGGAAGGATGTTCCTGTGGTTATGGCAAAGACCTGCAAGGCAGGGGCTGGATTCAGCTCCTGCCTGAGCCACATGCCCCTTGTTCAGCTCCAATCTACTGCTTCACCCACCAGACACAGCCATTCCCTGCATCGCGAGATGGCTGGGAGGCACCTCCATGAGCTCTTCGTGGACCAACATCTATTTGTCCAACACCTGGACCACCTCCAAGAGAAACACCTACCCCTGGAAGGAGATGCCATGGTGCACAATGCCTCACTATGAAGGGAAGGGCAATGCGAATGCCACACGGCATCACAAACTGCACTCCCATCCCTCCCTTAGCAGAGGGTTCCCAGACTGCAATGTTTTGCAGCAGCATTCCTTCTCCTCCTCCTGTGTCCTCCACAGCTGACCAGCCCCTGTCTGTACTTCACCACCTTTCTGTGCAATCCTCATATTGATTTCCAGGTTCTCTGACTCACTCACAATCCCTTTGAACAGAGTGGCCCATCAATCTCACCACCATTCACCTCTCACTTTATGTGCTCTGTCAAGATCTCAGCTTTTCAAGTGGCTGCACCATTGGTCTGAGCCTGCCAACTACTCCTTTAACTCCAAACACCAACCCGAAAACATCACATTCAGATCCTGCAGCAAAGACTTTCCACTCATACAAAACCAGCTCCTGGGCTGGAGCCAAAGAGCCCTATCTGGTTTGGGCTTTAACTCGAAACGAGAAGAAACACTCATCTAGCACTGGTTTTAATTAGCTTTGGAAGCAGCAGCCAGCCCAGGGACCGCCACGCAGGATCCACATGGATGAGCGCACCCGGCGAGGCAGCACGACCTCGGCAGCACCCAACACGGGTGCTCTGAGGTCTGCAAAACAGCCCGGGTGGAAACCGGCTCCGAAGGCAGCAGGAGGCTCAGCCAGGCACAGATGGGCTCCAGCAGGACAGGTCCCCCCACACAGGGCTTGCTGAGGCGGCAGGAACTGGGTTACACATTTCCCCCTGCACCCTTGGGGCCTTTAGACCTTTCTCTAGGGGTGGAAGGATGAGCTCCGGCCCTTCTCCCATTCCCAGCATGGGATGCAATTCTTTCAACACACAGTAACATCTATATCCCTGACAGTTTATAGGATAAAACACTCCTTTCCAAAGCATGACACACTGCAAAGCACTGGTTTGAAGTGTAAGAGAAATGAAGCCCATCGTTCAGAATCAAGTGCACGGTGGAAAGCACAATGTGCTCAGGAGGAAGAGGGGGAACAGGAGAAATGTTGACCACAGCCTGGCACCTCAAATCTCACATTTGAATCTATTCCCTCCTATAACCCAATCTGAATCAATTACCTCCTGTAACCCTGTAACACATCTGCGATGCTCACACAGTGCCCTCACATCCACGGTGCCATACGGCATCTCACATGGACCACCTCTCCACAGCGAGACTGGCAGCAGCAGGTCAGCACATAAAGGATGTGGGAATGCTTTCTGACACCAACATAACAGGCTTTGATTAGCTTCTGGTACAACACTCTTCCCCCAAAGCAGCTGTGTCCTGTGCACCCCACAACCATAACCCCCTTCCTCCTTCCACATCAGGACCAGGGGTGTCTCCGGCTGCCTCATCTGCAGGGCTCCCTGCTCACTTCCAGCCAGTGCTATTAGCCCTTCATTCTCTCAAGCATAAAATTGTTTGCTGTAGCTCATGAGTCACAAGGATTTTCAGAGAAAGAGAAAACAACGGGAACAATGGGAGCCCTGGGAATAGTTTTTGGTTGTACAAACTGTCTTCGTATCAGCTTGAGCCGGCACCTCCACGGGTGCAGCCCTTGGCTGGCCAGCCCTGCTCCCCTCCAGCCCTATTTCCCTGCCATTATATCACAGTTTTCCAGCCCTTTCTAAGAGGAGAGGAGCACTGATGCTCAGTAGCAAGGCTCTGAAGCACAGCAATGCCTGGTTTGTGTGTGTAAGCAGTGATACTATCTGCCTGTGGGGGAAAAAATACTTACTCTCGTGCTCATTTGGGAGCCAGCCTGCTATCTCTTCATCTCGCCTTGTTTCCTCTCACAATGCTGAATGCTAAAGATCCAATGAACAACAGAATTTAAAATAGGAACAAGAAGCATTTTTGTTTGGCCCTTCTCAGCATTCAGAAGACAATGGTATTAGACTGCTATTCCCATGTCAGCTCAGGAAAAGTGACAAAGCCACTGCGGTCAAATCTTTCAACAGAGACGGATTTACTCCTCATCCAGCCCAGCAAAAGCATGTCCAGTCTTGCTTGGCCATCCTCATAAAAGCCCTTCGTCAAGCATGGAAAGCCCTGGGACTAAATTCACATTGCACTGGGCCATGATATACCTATCGCAGGGGGAAAACCAAGATTCAATGCACTAAGAGTTACCTTTTAGAAGGTTTTAGAAGGAAAGCAAGGAGGATGTTGGCTAAAAGGGTTAAATCCTTGTAAAGAGATATAAAAAGGCATCTTTCAAAACACGGAAGCAGTATCTAAACAAGGCAAGCAGAAAATAATGTAAATTGTATAAATCTTGTGGTTTCCCCTTCATCTTGAACCCTGCCTGCAGCTGCGGTCTCTTTGCTTCCAGAAGGTCTGGACCGAAGGAGAAGGGTGATGAGGATGTCCGGCGAGAGGAGCAGCACCCACTGAGGAGAGCTGAGACCACACAGAGCTCTGCAGCTCGGAACAGGATGGGAGAAGGGTGATGAGGATGTCCGGCAAGAGGAGCAGCACCCACTGAGGAGAGCTGAGACCACACAGAGCTCTGCAGCTCGGAACAGGATGGCTGCAGCGCTGCCAGGCAGGTGGTTAGCACAAAAAGCAGGATTCTTTTCCTCCCCACTGTATCTTCTGTCAGTGCAACTCACTGCAGGGTAGTGGTCTGCATCCCAAGTAGCTGAGGAGCTCAGGACCGACACCCCGGCTAAGGCAGTGATTCAGAGGCAGCATCTGAGGGAGTCCCCAGGCTGCTGATGGCTGGGAGCTGGCGGATAGAACTGGCAGCTATCACTACACACTGGCCTTGTTCCTGTATTCTCTCCTTAGACACTGACAACTGTTCTCTGTCAGGAACAGGAGAGAGGGCTTGATGACTGCAGTCTAACCAGCAAGGCTTGCGCTCATATCCCCAGCAGCCCTATAGCCGGGGGCAGGATTGCACTAATGCGCCGCTAAAAGCAGCAAAAATCCACACTTCAGGCACATCTTACTCCCTGCTGCAGATTCAGCATTCAAAACAAGGGAGGACCTGAGTGAGCATCCTCCTCCCTCCAGCTCCTGGAGCAGGGAGCACAAGCAGCATCTCCTCACTGAGCTCCTTGGCCAGCAGCACCCAGGCATGGGTACCGACCACCACACTCCATCTGCGTCCAGGTTCAGAGACAAACAAGCTCTAATGGGATTAATTAAAATGACCAGATCGGTAGACTCCTATCAAGGCAGATGCAAGAAGCTGCTGGCACCTGCCCACATCCATCCTCTGCCTACTGGCAGGGCAGCAGAGCCATGCCCATGCCTGGGGCACCATTGGCATCGCACTGGAGCTCAGCCCTGAGGTCTCTGCTGCCCATGCTTGGGGCAGGAGAGGACAAGAGTCACCTCTGCAAGGGAGGCAGCCGGGACAGAGGCCTGGTGCCTGGGACACATCAGGAAAGAGCCCGGGCAGAGCCCCGTGACAGGCACAGATAAATATAATCACCCTCGCTGGCAATGGCCCCCTTGGCGGATGTTTACAAACAGCTCAGTACTTTTCCATGTTAAGAAGCTTGTTTTTCCAGATGCCTTGTATCGGGTGGTTTTTAATGTGTGGAGTTAATCCCTTCTCACAGAGTCTTTCATAATAAACATCACCCCCTGACCTGGCTAATAACTATGGAACACTAATGCTTTGGAGTCGTTTCATCTCCTGCTCGGGTTGGCAGGGGGAATGCAGACTGCAGCTCGCAGACCAACGGGGCCATGACTTTGAGAGGGACAGCTCTCCATGCACACAAACCCCTGCTCCCCCAGCCTGGCCTCCAGCATCACCACCCCTCTGGACGTCCCCAGAACCTCCTTGCAATACATTCACCATGCTCTCCCTGTTACCCTCCTGTGGCTGCCATCCTCAACAGACAGCAAAGAGAAAGGTACTTCACTATTTCACGTGAAGCTGTTTGACAGCGGTGTGGTTTATGCTTTACGCTTCCCAGTACTTGCTCCAGCAGGACACAATGCCCATCCCTCTCTGTGCCTGAAATGCTTCAGGGCTCCTGCAAGAAATCCCCTGGGACATGCCAAACCCTGCAGGTTTCACAGGTGACAGACAGTGGATCCCACACTTGGATGCTCACAGCAAGAAACATTGGGTCATTCATGGAAAACCATGGAAGATGCTGTCGCAGAGGAAATCCATAAACCAGCGCTCACTGGGATGACCTCCAAACCATTACCATGTGCTGCTACAGGTCTTGGACCTGCTGTGTGTGGCAATCTATATCCAACCCCATGGACGTGTTCTCCTGACCCCTGGGTTTCACCTGGAGCTGAATCGGGGCAGAGCTGGATGCTAGCAGCTGCAGGGGAGATGCAGGGTAAGGGGAGGCCAGCTGAGACCTGGGCTGCTCCCATCTGCTCAGGTTCCCACCACGCTCTTGTAAAAGATGGTTTGGCAGCTTGAGCATCCTGGCCCAACTCCAGCTTGAGTCATTACTCACGGCCTCCCCAAATTCCCCTGGAGTTTCAGTTCAGATGTGCCACCGAGGTTCACTTTCTGTCCCAACTGCTGCTAAGCTGGGCACTGTTAAGCTTTTGCTTCACTTTATTTGTTCCAGAGCTACATTTCACTGAGAACTATCCTCTGGGTATAACAGAGCATGAAGCAGAGAGATAAGCCTGGCCCCTGCAGGCTCCCCATCTGATGTCTCGCCGGGTGCTGTGGACTGAGAGCTAGTTTTCACTCCAGCTGTTGTACAGCAGCAAAACTTGGATCCGGGTCTGAACATCCGTCAAGTGCAGAAGTGTTTTCACTTGGGAGACTTGGGACTTCCACCCAGTAACTTCACTAGCAGACAAGTAAACTGTGGGTGTCACAAGTCACATCCTTGCACATGTGACCAGGTCTACTGATGAGCATCCCTGCAGGACCCCTGAAGGCACCTCCATGTCAAATCTGATGATTTATTGCCATCAGGCACAGGGATGGGCAGTTATTTCACAGTGTCCCAGCAGGAGGAGATGCCCGAAATGCTTCACTTTTTCAGTGAGGGATCAGCTCACAGATTACACCCTCACCCATTTCAAGAGACACATCTATAACCAAAAAATGGCATTACCAGCCCTAATGCACAACTTCCCGACAGCCTTGTCAGCAGCCAGTGACATCTGCACCCTGGTTCTTTGTTCTCTAGAGTGTTTCCAACTACTTCCGCTGGTAATAACAGCTTTTCAGCCCCTCTCTTTATCCAAAGCACAAACAACTCAGACTTTTAAAGTCTGTCCATCGCCGATCCCTTAGATGTACCAATGCAAATGTGTCAGAGTGGCAAGAGCCAAGCACAGCTGTGATTCACGCAGTGACCACAGGAAAACCTCAAAATCTCTACTCAGCATGATGCAAAGGGAGGATGTTAGAGAGGTTTGTGCTTAGCCACAGCCTCAGGAGAGGTGTAACATAGGGGCTTGGGATGGAGTTTACAGCCTGTGAGCAGGCATCAGCCATGCCAGCCTCACCTGCTTCTAAACATAGCTCTGTTTGACTCCAGACCCCGGTCCAGAGGAAAGGGAATGCAAGAACAATGTCCCTCTGGCTTTGCTCACGCTGCTCTTGAAAGGAAGGTGACCACCACTAAACACTGCAGTTGCTACAACAGCAGCTCATGCCTGGTATAGTTTCCATGTCTAGTGAAAATGTATCCGAGGCACGCAAGGGAAAACAGGGCACAGCATCATCCCTTCCAGCACAGTCCTTGGGAAGCAGAGTTCCCCCGACCTGGTCACAGCCCCTGCAACACAGAGCTGGAAAGGGCAACCAGGGCAATGCCCCAGGGCAGGCAGCACTGCCCTGTGCCAGCCAGGAGCAAGGGAAAACCCAGCAGCAAGGTCAGGCACCAATGGCCTCAGCTCCATGCCCTTGAGCCCCGTGACAGGAGGAACCCAACACAACTTGATCTGCAGCTCAGCTGTGCCGTGTCTCATTTCACAGCCCTGAACCTCCCACTTGCTCACGGGGAGGAGCCCTGTGCCACTGAGCCACCCTTCCTGGCATCAGTGCTATGACCTGAGCTATTAATGAAAGGGCATCCAGGCAGGCACCAAACCAGGGAACCTCAGCCATGTAGCTACCCTGATAGTGCAGGACCTCCCAGTCCCACCAAACTCCACCTCTCCCCACTTGCATCAACAGGGATGCAGCGAGCACAAGAACCCCTCACCCTCCATCAGTGATGTCTGCAGGGTACCTCTGCCTGCTCCCTCCCAGCAGAACCAAGCACAAGGCTAAGGCCAAGGCACCACTGGCTCCAGCATCCTGGAGGATATCCTGTCCTGGTACCCACCACCCGCAGCCAGCTGTGTTGCCATCACATCTGGTTTTTCCCTAAAGAAAAGCTCTCCTCTGGCAAAAGCCCACGTACCTCAGAGGGCTTCTTCTCCTTCTGCCGTGACCAGGGGGATTTGGTACTTGGAATCTTGGAGCATCTGGAGGCAGAGGTCGTGTGACCTGCAATAAGGCAACAGAGACAGGTTACCTGGAGAACAGATCCATTTTACTCCCCATCTTTGTCCCCACCCCACTGCCACTACTACAGCCTCAACCAAGGCTCTGGGTCAACACTAAGAGGCAGTAGTACATTGACGTGGCATTACTGGTGTGCACATCCCAGGGTACTTCACCAAAAGAGATTAATGTTACTTTCCTGCTGCTATAGATGATTGAAGCAGAGGCTTCTGGAATGCAAACATTAGAAATGAGAAACCTAAAGACATGAAGTAAGAACAGCTTCTAAGGGGGAATGAGCAAGGGCTCATTCCTGGGATCTGCTGGGATCAGGAATTCAGGAGGTAAGACTAGAAGTTTTCGAACAAGGATGCGTACAGAAAAGGACCTGAACTGCTCAAGGACTTCAGACCCCATGGTCAGAAACACTGCCCAAATTGGGTCCATGCCAGGACTGAGCATTCCCATGCCTGTTCAGCACCTGGTGGGAACCATGCAACAGGACACATCAAGCAAATGAATTTACACTTTTCAGCAGGAAGACAGCATTTGATTTGGGATTTGGGATTTCTTTCCTCTGGGAGCATTATGAATGGACTCTCACCATCCTGACTGGAGCAGTATCATCACCACTGCTACCACCTTCCACAAGGCAAGGGCAGCTGAAGCCTGGAATGTGCTGGGACCATGAAGTTATTAATCTTTGTTTTCAACCCATGTGTGTTACTATCACTAAAAAAAAACCCAAAGACATGTATTTTGTAATAAGAAATAATAAACTAATTATTGGAATCTTTTTATAATGAGGAGGACAGCTGGGTCTTCTGTAGAGCAGGACCCCTCCAGATTCCGCTAGATAGAGATGTTTTTGGGGGGTGCAGCAAATTAACTATCAATAAGTCTCTTTAACACTGATTTTCCCCTTGGATGGCTGAGCAGGAGGAAACCACACCATGCACACAGGGAACTGCCAGACCTGATGGAGCCATGCACACAAGGGCTTCAGGAGCTCTGCCCAGAGGCTGAGCTGTCCCGAGGGACCAGGGCTGTCCCTGATGCAGTATCACTGCGGTGGGAAACGCGCCTTCCTCTGCCAGCTCAGGCCATTGAGTCCCTCCTGAGCCCAGACAAACCTCACGTGCCTATTTCTGCTGGCAGGGCAGGAGGCACTGGTTAACCCTGCGCTCTTTGCACCCTCTTTCTTGTACTCCATGAAATGAAGCCCAGATCTGACAGCATCAGTCGTCCCCAAAGCACCCCTGGTTTTCTGACTGCAGTGTCAAGCCAGGTATCATTGGTGGGCTCCACACAAACGCCTTCCTTTAATCATTTCAGTACACAACAGGACTCCCTAGGGAAAGCCCACGGCTGAAGTCCCCTGCTGCAGCCACCGGGAAATGCCTCTGGACTCAGTGAGCTCCTCAGAGCATCGCAGCACCAGAACCACAGCTTCTACTGGGAGACTGAGGCGCTACATCCACCTTGCCCCCTCTTCCCTAGCTACAGCGCGGTGCTACAGCTACACAGAGGTAGATAACGTGCCACTGCCACCCTTTCCTGGCAGAGGAATCAAAAGGAAGGTCATCACTTTGTTTACAGTTATCCTGCCGGAGAGCATTTGTCAACAGCTTAGATGTCACCTGCAGCAGGAATATCCAAGCCCAACAGAGATAAGGCCATGTTGTTCAATACTGTGATTAAAGATGCCTTACCCCCGAAAGGCAGAGCAGCCAGGTAGCACGGCTCGGCTCCGTAAGCCTTTGAGCATGTGGGGATTAGGAGAGGGGAAGTTGGGAGCACGGCTTCCAAAACAAACCCTCCTCTGAGACAGAGATGTTTCCTTGTACGAGAAGCCAGCGGCGCTGGCAGAGCCTGAAGCACTTCCCATAGGCACAGCTCAGCCCCCGGCCCCCTCCCTACGGCTCCAGCGGGATGGGGGTCCCCTCCAGCAGCCAAACAGCAGGTTCCCATCGGCAGCAATGGTGCGAGCTGCACTCAGGCTGACAGGTTTTTTTGGCTATAGCTGTGGGAACTTCAGCCAAACCCAGCGAGATCAGCCCTTCCCTAACCCCCTGTAATCTCCCCATCATCCTGTTAGGAAAAGGCCCAGAAGTTTCAGTGTCTTTAGCAAAGTCCCGTTCGGTCTCGGGTATCCAGCGGCCAGATCCTGTAAAGTGTGGAGAGCAAAATCCCAGCACGGCCCAGATGAAATTACTGTGACATTCGTAAGAAACCAAGGGGAACCAGGGAGAAACTCGGGAGCCCAGACAAGGGATTAGACTGGTGCCTGGAGGGTACTGAACACGAAGGCACTGCGGTATGTCTGCACTGGGTGAAACCCTGGAAGAAGTGGGAGAGGGAAGCGCTCTATTTATAGCCAAAATCCATGTTTATTGTTGAGCACATGCTTCTGTGCCTTCCTGAATGAGGATGAAGTGAGGTAGATGGTGAATAGCAAGCGTGGGCTTGCAAGCTCTGCTGGCTTGAACCTCATCCCTTTTCCCACATCACTCTTCAGCTCGCAAGGAGGGAACAAGGCGGCTCCGGTTTTAATCTGACTCCACTAAAAACTTCCCTTTCCCCCAGTACAACTCAATCAAGAGCTAACCAGTCTCAGGCCGCAGCAGGAAAGGACAACTTGCCTATAAAGGGCATTTGCTTCGTTAGCAGGTTTGCCATCAGCAGCTCTCCCTTGCCCGGGCTCCTCACAGAAGGGAGACACTCTCATCAGTACAGAGGAGCCACAGCCAGGCATTTAAATTGCTATCAGGTTGTTGCTGCATCTCTGACAAACCCAGCCCCGCACACAATTCATCGTGCAGAGACTTCCCAGTAAATGCAGCTTCCTCCACTCTTTGCAAAGTTAATTATTCAAGCCTTTTCCCTGCTGGAGGTGAATCTCGTTCAAAGCCTTGAATTAAAGGTCTTACTGTCAGTGGTGTCTGAGTTATCACTGCTGATCGAGTACTTGCGTCGTTTCTCTTCCATCTGTAACAAAAGAAATTGAACATTACATGTGATGTCCAGGAAACCCATCTCAGCACCAAGTCACTGTTATCTCTGCATTATCAACACACGGAGTTACCTCAGCACCAGCCAGCACTTGCCCTCACACGCACACCTACCCAGGGGCTTAAAAACAGGAAGAAAACAATCCTCATAGGGCTTTTCTGTATGGGTGTCAGTATCTCAACCAGCTTTCCCTTCTCCTAGGGGGACCAGCGAGTACACTCTTATCACCCAGCTTTGCATGGTGATTTGCCTATGAAGGATTCACAACCAATGCCTCTGCTGCTGCAAGAGCATCATCGCCTAAGGATGCCCCACCAGGGACCATGATGCTGTCGGATGGGACAAAAGACATCCCCGCTGGGAGCCACCCATCCAGGCTGCAACTCTGAGAAGTGCACACGTAGAACAGAAACCCTGCACACTTTCAGTATGGCTGCAGGGGGAAGTCCAAGCATCCTGGAGCTGAAGAGGACCCCTGTGTACAGTAAGCCTGGGGTTTTACCCTCTGACTCATCTTCCCACTCAGGCAGCATCTACTTCTAAGACTTCTGGTGTCTCTGTCACACAGCCAGCACGCTCTAGCCAAGCCTGAAGCACGCTTCCCATCACCCAGAGCTGCTCTGCCTGCTCCAGTGCAGCCCCAGGGGGTGAGCAAGTGGCTTCTGCACAGCTGCTGCGAGCTCTCCATCCGCTCAGAGACAAACCATGGCACTGGGTACCACTGCACCAACTGGGAGGACAGAAGAACCATTTTCGAGCTTGGGTGCTGGTTTGCTTTGTGACTATGAACAAACCATAGAAACACTTGAAATCAGAGGGCTCTCCTGGAGTTGCCCCTCAGGAGCCAAGCACTTGGAGTTGAAAGTTAAGTACCTTTATCAGTAGGTGATGGAACAAGAAAGAAGGAAGAAGGAAGGGAAAAAAGACAGAAGGAAGGGATCAAAGAAAGGAGGAAGGGAAAAAGAAAGGAAGAAGAGATTTTAAACTTCTGAAGACCCCAGCTTATCAGTGTGGCTGGTGGCTGACCAGTGTGACCCCAATACAGGGCTTAGGGAGTGCTGGGTGGGAAGGGCTACCCATGGACCAGAAACCTCTCCAAGAGGCTGTGAGCTAAAATACACCTGCAGAAAACAATGTTAACCTCATGGACACCTTCCTAGTGGTTTCTGAGATACTCTGTAAGAACCTCAGGGTGCTGACATGGCACACACACTGCTGCTTCCCTCAACTGGGAAGTAGGAATGATAATATAACACTGCTCTTGTGTGCTTTGGTCACAGCAGGTACTAGAAGCACTCAAACTGGACAGGAGGCGAGAGCATGTCATCCCCCCCAAACAACAGGAGAAGTCCCACATAAGCATATAGAACCCCTGCAACACCTGTATTTTACACTATATGTGCTATGTTTTATCACACCATTATAAGGCATAATACTACCAAGTATCATAAACCTTTAACTACCAGTGTTGTGGTAAGGCACAAAATGTTCCTTAAGAGTATGGCAATATCAATACTTTCCCCCATGGATTCCAGGGGAAACAGATGTTATTAAACCAGCCTTGTTGCAAGCAGCCACCAGATTTTGCTTGGGGAAAGCGATATTGAAGATGGCTCTAACTGCAGTTTACTTACTGTTAGTGGGAATTCGACCTGAACCTTCTAAACTGGTTCCTCCTGGTTTGAAGTGGCTAACAGAGCACAAAGCTGGAGCTATGCTTTTATTGCTCCTGGAGTTCCTCGTCACAGAGATTAAATAAACCAAAGTCAATGGGGAAAAGAAACACCTGAGCTGAAGCAAAGAAACGCTACTGATAACCAGTGAGATTTCCAGTGCTTCCCATCTTTGCCTTTACAGCAAGACAGTGCCGTGGGCATCCCTTTCCTTCCAAGGGAGGGAAAAAGGTGCATGATTAATGTACAGCACAGCTGTCAGGATGCTGGGACTGGTTTTGGCTCTGATACAGATGTGAGAAGATGCACTGCTCGTCCCTTTAGTTGAGCTTGGTGCCCTGCATCCTGCTTCCGTCCTACACAACATACTGTTACATGCTCACTGTGTAACAGTATGGATTTATATTCACATACAGCAGTGGTTCACACTGCAGGTAAAATAGCAGCTCTACTTCAGGAAATCATTTTGCCACTGTTTGGCAGGATCCAAGACAGCATCCTCTGAACCAAATTGCATTAAATTGCTCTGAATGAAATGCTGGCTTGAGCAAAGCGCTGACATCTCTGAACACAGCAGCAAGAAAAGCAACTGCTGCCTGGGATGGGAATGGCACAGAACAGCCCCACAGGCGCTGTGTGCCTAAAGGGAGCAAAATCTGGGGCAAAATCCACAGGGTTCAGCCAAGCCCTTTCAAAAAATGGTAACTTCCAGGCAGTGCTAAGAAGATGCTGTTTTCTGATGGACTCATCTTCTTGAGCAGTGAAATAGTATGGTCCTTAACAGAGGGATTTTCTGTAGAAGTAGTAACTGAGCCATTTTTCCACCTGGAGCACAGGGTTATAAAGTCTGATGGTGGCTGGCTAAGCCATTGGAACCCAGCACAGGGACCCACTGCCACATCCCACCCATTCCAAAGCGAAGGAGCTCCAGCCCCCAAAAACCCCCCCCACCGAGCTCATAGAAACAATTCACTTGGTGCACATCTGAGCCATTTGGAGTCTCCACAAGACACAGTCTCTGCTCCAAAACGACTCTTCTGTTTACATTAGAAGCTAATTTCACCTTGAAGTGACCCATTCCCTGCATGGCATCATCAAATACCAACAAAATTTGTAATACTTTGAGCAGGTCACTGTTAGGTCAAACTTGGCCCAAAACCCAGCTCTTACAGAGCCAGAAACCAAGAGGAAGGTTTCTATGTATGCTTGCTTAGAAAATTCAAACAGAAACAGATGTGGGTTTCTTTTCTAAACAAATGAACATCCCCCTGAAGTGTCCGCAACTCAAACCCACAGGCAAAGACCAGCTCTAATGCCTGCGAACCCAAAAACTGCCTGCAAACTTAACACATGCGCAGCATCGCCTTTGTTCAAGCTGAGAAAGGCAGATAGATGCTAAACCCAGGAAGATGATGGCCCCCCATCAGCCTAAACAAATGTAAATCACTAGTGCCAAGGACAAATTAGAGAGATTTGAGGATGGCCTCAGGCTGCCTGGTCCAGCAGGGGAGGGGCTGGAAAGGAGCTTTTGGAGATGCAGCCCATGCAACCAGGGAGAGGTGAAGGCAGCAGAACTCTTCACACACAGAGATGCTCAGACCCTGAGCTCCTGTCCCGCTTCCCCACTGCTCCCATCCACACTAAACCACCATCCAGCCTCATCCAGCAAACAGCTCCTCACCCTCTCCGGACCCCTCCACAATCCCTGGGGAACTGCGATGTCTCCCAGCTCCCTGTGAACTCTTTGGCACATGGAGTCCACACGGGAGCTCCCAGCAGCATCCCAACAGCCTATGCAGGGGCTGTTTGTGAGAATGAGCTACTCTGGACTGTGGTGAGCAGAGAAATGCATCCATGCCTGCACTCACTGCTCCCACAGGGAACAGGCACAGAAACCTGCATCAGTTGCAGTACGAAACCCAAAAAACCCCAAGTATTTGTCATCGTGTCATCGCCTCTCCCCAGCGCCCACCCGCAGGCTCGGGGATGCGCCGCGCTCGGTCCCCCCTTTGCCGTCACCTCTGACGCTGTGACAGTTGAGCAACACCGGCTGAATGATGTGCTCTGTTTGCGAGCTGCAATGAGACTGCAGAAAAACCACTTCCCTGTTTGTTCTTCCAGCACAGAAATAGGAACACAAACAGAAAGAGAGTGCCCCCAGCGGCACCCACACCGCTCCGGCCGGCCCGCACCCCGCTCACAGGGACCCCCAACACCCGGGGACACCCGGTCCTGCACCCCCCCGTCCCATTGTCTGCACCCCGGTGGGTACCGTGGAGCCGAGGGGCTGCTCTCAGTGCATCCCCTCTGCCTGAACTATTCCTTTGCTCTGTCTAGGAATACCAGCCAGTTGTTAGAAAGTATAAGAGGGCCGGTATAAGCAAGCGTAACTATAGGAAGGGTGGAGGGCTGGAAGGTCCCAGCCTTGATGGTACAACGGTTGTCCCCATAGGATTTCCCTTTCGTTAACCATTTTGGAGCCAAGCACTGCTATAGGAGGCTCTGACGGAGCAGCAGCATCCTCCAATGCAGGCACAGCCCCTATTTCACAACAACAGCAGAACAAACTTGTTGACCGAAGGATGCGCAGCGGCTGTGCCAACAGATCCTGGTGCACAGCCCTTACATCTTAGAGCGGGGAAGCCACGCTGCTCCTCTCCTACCCTCCCTTGTAACCTTGTGAAGTGTCAGTGTGGAAAGGCACGAGCCTGGTACCCAGAACAGTCATTTTCTGGGCGGTGGGAGCCTGTCCCTGCAGCTCCTCTGCCTCCTCCACAGCCTGCTGTCAGCTCCCACCTCTTAAGCAAGAACTCAACTGCCCAGGTGAAGGGAGAGCCATTCCTCCTCTCCTCCACTGCACCCCTGCCTGGGCTCCCTGGGGCAAAACTTCATCTCATTTAAATTTAAAACAAACCAAGCCCCGTTTACTTCCTGTGCTTTGCCCTTTTCCACGTCTACAGGGGGATGCTTTGGGGTTTATTCCTTTACTACTGACATTTATAACTTTGCTTGCCTCTTCTGACTCCTTACCCTCTAATTAGCCATGCTTTTTTCTTCAGCAAGCTCAGACAGAGCACAGGTAATCAGAAAGGTTACTGCGGGCACTTGGGGCCACCCCTGCCTTTGGGCAGGAGGAAGCAAGCGGGGACACAGGGACACAGGGACCCGTCTCCTTGCCCGCAGTCGGCTGCCCCATCCTACATCCTCTGAGCATCCCCACCTCAGAGAATCAACAGTTGCTATGAGCACACCACTCTTTGTACCAAACACCCACAAACAGGCAAAGACCAGCTCTTATTTGAAATCCCTTCCTTTGGGGACCACCCATCCACCAACTTCCCAAACTTGGGTGTCAAACACTACCAGCAGCCACCAGTACTTCAAATGAACAGCATCTCCCTGCCTACAGACCTAATGTGTACCCTCCCATGCTTTACTCCAAGCCTTCATTTTTAGCCATCAGCCCTCAATTTTCCTAGGAAAAACAAATTTAACCTTTGATTTAACCTTTCGGCAAGCTATTTTTACTTCTATCTCAAGCTTATTTTAACCTCAGTAGCCAATAAACCCTTAAAGGTCAAACACCATTCCTAAGAGCGGGGCTCCTTACCCCAGGGAGAAAGGTTGAGATCACCGATTTTTTGCCTTTCCCAAGCAAAACCCCCTCGGAGCAATGTCCCAGCGGTAGGAGGGTCTCGGCTCCAACCCATCAGTAAACAATATTCACCGTGGGTGCTGAGAGCAGGAGCTGGGAATTTTCCCTCTGAATGCCATCCTTCCCTTCCCACTCAGCGCTCAAGATGTACAGGTATGGAAAAAAATATATATATATATGATATCTCTCCTCCTAATTGCACCCGAGGTTGACAACTCAGGAGCTCCCCTGCCTCTGCAGCGCTTCCCAACTCCAGCTCGGTGCTTCCACCAGCCAGGGAGCCCAAGGTAAGGATCCCATCCCACCCTGGGGCAGCAGGTAAACGCTCTATCTCACCCCATCCCACCCTGGGGCGGCAGCTAAGAGCTATCCCATCCTGCATCCTGGGGCGGCTGAGACCTCAATCCCACCCCGGGGCTGCAGGTAAGGGCTCCATCCCACCCCGCATCCCGTTGCAAAGCGCTGGATGCCCCGTTCGGCAGGAGGGAAGCGGCGCGGGGTCCCCGGAGGATGAGGAGGGAGCCCGAGGGCAGGTGCCCGGTTCCGGTTTGGGGGGGGGGGGAGGACCGCACTACGCAGGACCCCCACGGCGCAGGGGGACCAGGGAGGGGATGCATTTGCCCCTGGGGGATGCGCGGGGCGGGGGGGATGCGGGCGCCTCCAGGGCCCGGCATCCCGGGGACCCATCGGGGACAGGCGGTGGGGAAGGAAGGGGGAATGGAGCGAGGGAAGGGCAGGCGGGAGCCGGCACCGCCACGCCCCCGGGCAGCGCCATCCCGGCCCCGCGCAGCGCTGCGCGCCCGCGGGAACCGCGGATCCTCAACACAGCCCCCCCCCCCGGGGCCGCGCATCGCCCCGCGGAGCCGCGGAGCGCGCTCCCGCCCCGCGGCGGGCAAGGAGAGCGCAGGGCTGCCTCTGCCGCAGTCATTAATTCGGGGTGGTGGTGGTGGTGGTTGGGGGGGGGGGGATAAATAACAAGTAAATAGAGAATGGAATCAAAACAACCGCGGCGGAGCCGGGAGCCGACCCTGGAAAAGTTGGTGTTTACGTTCCCGCTGCCTCCCTCGTACACTTTAAACCAGGAGTGACCAACATGCGCAATCCGCCCCTGGAAATGCTGCACATCCCCCGCCTCGCAGCGCTTGGGGAGGGTGGGGGGGTGGGGGGGGTAGGGAAGGGGGTGGAAAGGACACACACACAAAAAAAAAAAAAAAGAGAAATAAATCAAAAATGAAGATTTTCAAGAAATAAACCAACGGCAGCAAAAGCCGCGGAATCCCCTCCCGCGGGAAAAGCAGCCCCGCGCCCGCCGCGCCTTTACCTTTGCCAGCAGAGTGTCCTCCAAGAGTTGAGCCGGTCTCTCGGGTTACGGGCGGGGAGGAGGCGGGGGGCGGGGGATGCTCCCGCAGTCCCCGGCCGGGAGAGCCCCCCGTCGACCGCCTCAATCCGGTGTCATTGCCGGGGCCGCGCCGCCGGGGCCCTCCTTTAGGAGCGCCCGCCCGGTAACTCCATGGATGCAACCCCGCTCCCAGCCGAGATGGCCGCTCCGCGGCGGCCGGGCGAGCCCTGCCCGCCTCCTGTTTCTCTTTCTTTTTCACCCCGCACTTCCTCACGCTCTCCTCGCCCCGCCGCTCGGGCTCCGGCAGGGAGGCGGGGAAGCGACTTTCGGAGCGGGGACGGATAATGGTGGCGGCGCTTCCACCACCACCACCACCACCCCCCCCCCCCCCCAACCCCAACCCCAACCCTCCCCCCCTCCCGCCGCTGCTGCCGCCCCAAACGTTCAGTTTCTTCCCGTCCGTCCTCCCCGCGCCGCAGCGGCAGGGCCGGGTGCGGGCAGCGCCGGTCCCATCCCGGCCCGCTGCCGCCCGCCCCTCACCCCGCCGCCGGCCGCCGGGGCCCCATGGCGCTGCCCGGAGCCCCGGAGCCGCCCCGCAGCCGGCCCCGCACACACCCGCACTCACGGCTCTTCCCCCCCCCCCCCCCCCCCCGCCCAGCCCCGCTCCGCTCCGCGCTGCGCACACGCGGAAACGGGGCCGCTCCTTAAATTAAAAAAAAAATAATAAAAAATAAGCTTATACTTTAAAAAAAAAAAACCAGCCCTTTTGGCGCCATATTAATGACGTACTTCAAATTTGCCATTTCTCCTGCGTCAAAAAGACGGTTCTTGCCCATCGCGGAGCGGGCGGGGAACGCGGTGCGGAGCCGTTTACACACACACACCCCCCAGCCGTGCCCCCCCCTCCACCCGCGCACACACACACACACACACACACACACACACACACACACAAACACACACACATACACACACACACCCCCCTTCCCCGCGTAGCAAACTTCCGCGGCCGCGGGGCGGGCGGGCCGGCGGCGTGGGAATTGCCGGGGTGGGCCACGGAGGGGCTGCAGCAGCGAAGCCCCGTGTGTGTGTCTGTACGTGGGTGTCTATAGACCGTGTATGTGTGTCTATAGAACATGTATGTGCGTCTATAGGACATGTATGTGCGTCTATAGACCATGTATGTGCGTCTATAGACCATGTATGTGTGTCTATAGGACATGTATGTGCATCTATAGACCGTGTATGTGCATCTATAGACCATGTATGTGTGTCTATAAAAGTATATGTGTATCTGTAGAACATATATGTGCGTCTATAGACTGTATATGTGTCTATAGAACATATATGTGTGTCTATAGAACATACATGTTTGTCCATAGACTTTGTATGTGTGTCTATAGACCGTGTATGTGCATCTATAGAACATATATGTTTGTCTATAAACCGTGTATGTGTGTCTATAGAACATATATGTTTGTCTATAGACGATGTATGTGTGTCTATAGAACATATATGTGTGTCTATAGACCGTGTACGTGTGTCTATAGAACATATATGTGCATCTAGAGACCGTGTATATGTGTCTATAGGACATGTATGTATGTCTATAGACTGTATATGTGTGTCTATAGACCGTGTATGTGTGTCTGTAGACCGTGTATGTGTGTCTATAGACCATGTATGTATGCTTATAGACCATGTATGTATGTTTACAGACCGTATGTGTGTGTCTATAGACTGTGTATGTGTGTCTGTAGAACGTATATGTGTGAACCCCCCCCCCCAAACTTCACTGATGTCCCAGGGTACCCCCACCCCAGGCACCCCAAAGGGGAGTTTCAGGCTCTGCCCTGTGGGAGCTCGTTCCCCAGGATTCCCAACAGCGCAGCGCTGCTGTGAGATAGAACCGCTTTCTTCAGTTAAAACAGTGCTAATTGCATGGCACGCTCTGTACCGTGCACATCCTTTCAGTCCCGGAGGCCCTCCAGTCAAACACATTGCAGGAGCTGTCTTGCGCTGCTTCAGTTGCTGCAGAAGGTTTAAATCCAGGTTAAAGATGCTCTTTCAGTCACAGGCTGCCATCGTCTCTTAAATCCATTCAGCTAGCCAGCTTTCCCGGTCGTTCAAAACCATTGGGACCACAGAACCACCACAGATGAGGCGTGCGGATGCTCCCCACTGCACAGCCCTTATAATTTACCTAACTTGAAGGAATTTAGGCTGCAACTTTCTGCTTTGGCAGGCTGTGGTCTGAATGCTCCAAGTCCTTTGGCTCTTCCAAGGCTGAAAGCAAAGGAGTATTGTGTCGGTCATCCTCAGGCTTGCTGTGGTTTTTTTGACTGTAACTCTAGAAATAGGGTCTTACAACTTGGTGTGAGACGGCCTTTATGGTGTTTTAGATAAACCCATCCAAGTTAGCCTTATTACTGGGTTTAAAGAACAGCAGCTTACAGCACACAGCAAAAATCATGCCTGGTTCTGGATGCTGAGGTCTCTCAAGGCGCTGCTCAGCAGCTCACTTGAAACTTCAGCCCCCAGGTAAGAAAAGCCTTCCCTTGTAGTGCAGTAGCAATGGGACACATGAACACAACCCCTTTCTGTCAGTCCCCATCGGCCCTAAGTGCCTTGGCAGCTGTTAGCCCCACTGCTCTGGCACCCAGTGCACTCCCTGCCAGGAGTTCACCTATGGATCCCACTTCAGCTACGTGCACAGGCTGCCTTAAGGGATATTTTGAAGGTCACTGTGTTACTTGGTCACAATGTCACAAACATCCAAAGTGAGGCATTCCATACCAATTTATGGAGGCTTTCTTGCACGTGCATATTCTAATGCAGTTCTTACTTATGTACTCACAATCTGTTTTCCATATGACACCTGCAGCCCATGGACCTGCTCTGTCAGTCAAATAGGAAACAAAGTTTGGCCAGATCTTCATCTTCAGAACCAAAAGCTGCCCACAGCACGATAAAAGGGCTTTAACATACAGGCTGAGGACAGGATAAAACTCTTCCAAAGAGCAGGATTCTCTCCTTGCCCTTGCCACAGGCTTTGTAACACAAACAAACTCATTAAACCAAACTTCTGAGGGTTGTGTTGCCCACAATGTAGCCTGAAACCTTTCGCCTGAATTGCTGACATCCATCTTAGTACAGCTGGAAGCAGTGGGTGCTGCGCTTGCATGCACGAAGTGCTGTATCATGTTAAATGCTCTGAAAACGCAGACATTCTGCTCCTCAGATGGACTACCCTGAATTAGTCAAAACTGACCTTAATCCATCCATGTGTCACCCTGACCCATCTTCATAACGGGTGTTTGGGGAAGGATTAATGAAGGTGCTGAAGCGCTGACGCAGGGTAGTGGAAAGGACTGGAGGAAAAGCCATGAGGAAATTAATAATCCTGTCTCTGGAGGAACCTGGCAATGGTCCTGTGCAGCGCACCATAACCCTACAGCCCTTCTGGCCATTCCTCCAAGACTTCTGGACAACCCCTCTAAAGGAGGTCATGGAATATCAAAACCCAGTTCCTTGGTGCAGATGGGTTGCGTACTGCAGGTCACGGCATCCCTCGGTGCAACCTTGATGCATTTTTGCTATGCAGAAGAGGAGCACCTTGTTCTGGCTTTGGAAAGTGCACACAGAAAGAGTGGAGCTGTGTTTCCTACTGCTGCGGAATCCAGAAGTGGTCAGACATGTGGATAATGTGCTGAGCTCAGGCCTAGCATCGTGTGCTGAACAATAGGAACAAGCCAGCATTGCAGAGCCCCTCGCTGCATCTCGCTCCCTGCACACCATATAGAGATGCAGAAGAAAAACAGCGTGTCAACATGCAATTACAATCATCTCCTGCTTCAACAATAGGGTGCAGATGAAAGTTGTGCCAACAAGAGTTCGGACATTTCTGCATTTTGAGTACTTTCCTGGTCAGTAGCTTAGCAGATTTTTGCCTACCATATATACACACTTAAACAAAACTCATATATAGGTGCATGCATGTTAACACAGGCAAACAAAACACACAGGTAACACCTGAAGGATAGCTCTGCAGAAAGGTCATGTGTATGATCTGTATGATACTCAGCTTACATAGCATGCCATTTATGTAACACTTACAGGCGTTGTCAGCTGGCATTTGCCAAGAGAAGAAATAAATCTAATAATAAAAACAACCAAAACCCAGGCATTTTAAAGGAAATAATACTGCACAAATCCTCTGAAAGGACAGAGTTGTCTACACAACAAAGACTCAGCTGATTGATGCTAAAATAAGCAGTTATGCAACAAGTGAGAAATACAATCTCCAGGGAAGAAAACAGCAACGTTTTCCTTTCATCTTCATTCACCAGTGCTTATTTTTGCAAACCTAAAAGGAAAAATATAGGTAACCTCTCAATAATGAGCACCTAAGTAGAATTAACAGGTATTTGAAAGCGAAGGATGGAATCTCTATGAGCTTTGGATGAGTTCTGCAGAGCTAAAGCCTGTTGCTGGCATGACAAGGTGTGAACACATTGACTTTAGGGGTGAATTGGCTCACCTACAGCTACGAGTACAAAACTGTTAAAGCAGCTTTAGGACAGCAAAGCTTATAAAATAGTTCATCTCCCAATGCTTTGGTGTAATAAAGCTTCTGACCAAGGCTTGGGACCCGTGAAAAATCACTGCAGACGGATCTCATGGAAAGGAAGAAGAAAACCCAGTTGCCTTGTTGGCATCGAATTTGATTACTGCAGTACATTAGCGCCAGACACACGGATAGGGCATGTCCAAGGGAGTGCAGGTAGTCCCCAGCTGTCATGAAAGTCCAATGTTGTTTTGAAGACCTTCAGAAACAACCTGTTTCACAACTTGAAAACAGCACAGGAGACACATGGCTGGTAATTTACTGCCTTGGATACCCTCTTGTGAGGCCTCTGGTCGCCAGAAGTCATCAATATAGCCTCAAGTCATCAATATAGCCTCAAGTCATCAATATAGCCTCAAGTCATCAATATAGCCTCAAGTCATCAATATAGCCTCAAGTCATCAATATAGCCTCAAGTCATCAATATAGCCTCATGCACAGCCATTCCAGGAGGGGAGCACGAAGATGATGAAACTTGCCTCCATGTCCCAGGTAGGGTCATCCAATAGCCCACCTACAGCCAGGATATTTAGTTTTTATTGTGATAGGTGTTAATTTGGAGAGTAGGAAGCAGATGCTGTGGAAGGAAAAAGAACAAGCTCTGTTCTGAATTACAATAATAATCATTCCCATCTTCGAGAGTGAGCTACTAAGGAAAGATCAAGGGAGAGATGGCTGCTATGGTCATTATATGAACTAATCCCTTTTCTCATTCATTCGGCATAATTGCGTTCCTCTCTGAAGCTAAGGGAAAATGTGCTTACAGGAGAAGAAAATGTGATTTGGCAGCTCAGAGGATAGTGAGATTTTGTTTGCAGTCTCAATTACCTGCAGTAGGTAGGAATTTGGTACCAAAATAAACTGTAAACAGAAAAAAAAACAGTGGATATAACATTACAAATGTCCTTCCCTTGATGGATAGCTCAAACATTCCCTATGTTCTAGCAACAGCTGCTTT
The DNA here is from genome assembly GCF_034315485.1 of Pezoporus occidentalis. Classification (NCBI taxonomy): domain Eukaryota; kingdom Metazoa; phylum Chordata; class Aves; order Psittaciformes; family Psittacidae; genus Pezoporus; species Pezoporus occidentalis. The sequence goes on from NW_026915888.1 coordinate 2,513,395, forward strand.
AATATCTTGTAAAGAAATGGCAGCCTCTCTGTCTGAAGGGATTACCTTTAAGGGACGCATCGGTAAGTGGTTTTGTGCAAAGATGCTCACGTTCTTGTGGGGTTTATGCACTGATTTTTTTCCTGCCAAATGTTAAGCTTGGTTTTCTGCTGGTTTTGGTTTCCCTGTTTCCTGTAAGTTCACTTCTATTGCAAAGTACATCTAGTATATCACATGTTTCCTGCAGTCCCCAGACTGGAAGAACTGGGGTTTTCGTAGGGTGGATGTGGGGAAATAAGGAGCATCAGTGATCAGCTGAACAGCTTCGGTGATGCTCCTGCGACAGGAGACCTGTTGTGGCTCCTCCTGCTTTGGATACATCCCTGGGCATCCCAGAAGACTTCCCCTACACACTTCCCCACTTTGCTCCCTTTCGGGAGGCATTTCAAACTCTCCACATTAGATATGGAGATGGGATAACACAGCTGTTCAGACCTTCACATGAAGATGTTTGACTGCTATGGGCAAACTCAGCAGTTCTGGGTGATGGATGATGAACATAGAAGTGGATTTAGAATAGTTCAGTTGGAAAGGACCTACAAGGATCATGTAGCTCAGCTACCTAAGAACCTCTTCCCTCCCTCATGAAAGGCTATCCCAGAGGCAGGACATGCCATTGCAAACCTTTTCCCTGCTCATTCCCACCCTGCGATGCAGGAGAGGATCCACATAGGTGTAAAAGCAGTTCTGGTTTACTCCCCTGAGCAAGCCAACAGGGTTCTCCTCCTCCCACAGCTAAGGGCAACAGCCAAGGTACCAGTGGGTGTCTTCCTACCTGCAGATCCCACCACACAACATGCCATTACTTTCTCAAAACCAAAGAGAGACATTAAGGATGTAAGTCGCAATTCAATGCACTGAGCAGCACGTATGCTAAGCAATACATGCATCAGGACTGCATTAATCCACATTTTAGACGGATTCCCTCTAGGCATTCAGTTCATAACCGAGTTGGCTATTCCCCTGTATTCCTCCGGAGTTGGAAGGTGTGAAAAAGACATTTCCATTTCATTGACTAAGTTCCCAAGGGGAGAGTTTATGAAAGTGCAAGTGCATAATTTACTGCCTGACAGGATAAAGATGGTATCTGGGTTTAAAAAAAGAGTGTACCCTGAAAACCAAAATTGCTAGAGCAGGCATTAGTTTTCCATAAGCACCGTATTTTAGAAGCATTTAATTTAGCTTAGAAGCTCTGTTAAAAATACATGCATTGTAAATTGCAGCTGTATAACACGATATTTATCAGATAATGTCACCAAATAGGCTCCTGTTGCAATATAAATGCCAGAGGAGTTATAGAAAATAAGTGTTGAAGTGGAGAGCTTCCTTTTTGAAAGTGGAAAACCATTATCTCATCCAAAAGTCATAAATAAAGTGATGAGGGTTTGCTTACAGGGTTGATTTTAACCATAGGGGGGTTGCCACAGACACTCCATCTCCTGAGCGATGTTCCCAAGCAGCAAACTTATCCTGGATGCTTCAAGCAGAGAGGGATGTGGGATGGGCGATGATGACGCGGAAGGACCTAAGAGTAGCCAAAAGGACAAATCAGGTGTTAATGCATTTGGGGAAAAGAGATGAAGGTGGAAAGTGAAGGATTTCTTGAGATTTACAACTTCACACAGTATTCATCAGGATTGAACACAGGCAGGACCTGATACAAAATGCCACAATCCCAGCTTCTCAAAAGGATGCCCAAAAGCTGGCTCCGAAAGCCCCATGTTTAGACACATAAATGCATGGTCTGGTTTTCAGAGGATGGAGCACCTGGCAATTCCTGTTGATTTCTTCAGGGTTTGGATCAAGTTGTGCATGTGCAGCACTATTTATTAGCAGAAGGTACAAAGGGCTGTGAGAGAGGGAGGGTAAATAAGATTTCAGATCCAACATCTCCGCCTTCTGCTCCTCTGATGGAAGACATTGATCCGGTCTTTTTTGTCTCCTGTTAGAACAGGACTGAAATAAGGCTCGTGCTGCCATTCATGCACATTGACAAATTGCTTTGCTGAGCAAGATGCTGAGTCCTGTCTATCTCAGGTGCTTTTTGTACCATAGGTCCATGTGCTGCTGGCGGTCCCAAGACTGGATAACCCCAGAACCACCACATGAACTCTCTCCTCCACTTCCACAGAAGCACAGTACCTTGGAGGAGGAGGAGCAGACAGAGAGCATCCACTGCCCCAGGCTCCTCTGGAGTAATCCTGCTAATTTTATTTCAGTCATTCTGGGTTTGACCCAGCCACGTTTTATGGGATTTGTAGTTTTCTAATTCACTTTTAGGCTGCTTAGTTGGGAGCAAAGTAAATCCAAGGAAGCTGCAGCCATCCCATTTCATCGTGTCTCTAAAGCCGGAACGGCCACCGACCTGGAATCTCTGCAGCCCTCTCTTGGCTTTGTGAATTGAACCTGTTGTGGTTCTGCTCCTCTTTCAGCCGCTTCTTGAACGACTCATGTAGTTATTGCCTGTTTCTTCCTCCCTCTGCTGCTCATTGCATTTTCCTTTGGACAATCCAGTCCACTGATCCTCTTCAGTGATTATATTAGAATCATAGAATCACAGAATAGTTAGGGTTGGAAAGGACCTTAAGATCATCCAGTTCCAACCCCCTGCCTTGGGCAGGGACACCTCACACTAAAGCATCTCACCCAAGGCCTCGTCCAGCCTGGTCTTGAACACTGCCAGGGATGGAGCATTCACAACCTCCCTGGGCAACCCATTCCAGTGCTTCACCACCCTCACAGGAAAGAATTTCCTCCTTATATCCAATCTAAACTTCCCCTGTTTAAGTTTTAACCTGTTACCCCTTGTCCTGTCACTACAGTCCCTAATGAAGAGTCCCTCCCCAGCATCCCTATAGGCCCCCTTCAGATACTGGAAGGCTGCTCTGAGGTCTCCACGCAGCCTTCTCTTCTCCAGGCTGAACAGCCCCAACTTTCCCAGCCTATCTTCATACCAAGTTGCTGGTTATCCACCTCTCCACGCTTGCTCATCTCTCTCCATTGCAGAGAAAGCTTCAGTTGGCCCCATAATATCACACCCCAGGCAGCACAATCAAAACCGAGACTGACGTGCTGAGCTGAACCCCTCATTCTTCTCACCCAACTTCCCCATCCACTCTCCAGTCAGAAGAGCAATGTACGCCTGGCACAGCTCAACCAATGCCCTGTCAAAAGCACTTTACGATGAGTGAGATGATGAATGCTGCAAATACGTGTTTAACTTCTACATACAAGAAGTGGCTGGCTGGCTGGGCAGCTGATTCCCTGGCTCGTCAGCCGTGGAGGGGAAACAGAACACACCAGGACATGTTTCTAGGCCACATGCAGAAGAACTTATTCAGTACTGGTAGCTCCTTGCAGAGGGGATCCCAAACTGAACAGCAAGCACAGAGGACCTCAAGGTTGTGCACCCTGTTTGTAAGATGTCGCAGCAACAAGAGCATGAGGACTTCCAAAGCCATGGAGTCCATCTCCTAGGATGGGCTTAGAGCCCTTCCACAGAGGATGTACAAGCTGTTGATGTGAATTTACCTTTGCCCTGTGCAAACAGGCTCCGAGCAGTGATTCAGAGAAAACTCCAGGAACAAGCTCACCAACAAGGGTTTCAAGTCGATAAGCGGGTATTCTTTATTGCGGTGCCGGGAGACACAAGGGATAGCTCCTCCTAACGTATCGCCCTGCTGCTCTACAGGCCATCCTTATGTAGTCCCTGGGCATACGTGCATTACATATTCATGAGGCTACACATGGGTTACATCGTTTTCCTGAAGGTTCCCCGCATGCATACACAAAGGTGGTGGTGGTCTCTGAGGGTCCTTTACTTCTCCCAGCAATCTTCATCACTTCTGGCAGTCTTTGAAGCACCAACTTAATTACCACAGACACAGCAATAAACCTGTCCTACTTATCAGTTAGTTTAACTGCTTCCATCCTGGACATCTGCTAGTCCCTGATACTCCCCAGTAGATGTTTACACCAGCTTAATGGGTTCATTGACACCACAAACACAGCAATCATCCTGTCCTACCGATCAGTTAGTGTAACTGTGCCCATCCTGGACATCTGCTACTCCCCGATGCTCCCCATCCCCAGGTCCTGTTTTTCTTACACTTTTTGTACTAAGGTCCTAAGGACCTAAAACCCTGTCATCTACCTTCAAGCACCGCAGTTATTGTCCATTACAAAGCCATCAAACTTCAAGTTACTTAGAACTGATTACATTGTGCTTTTGTGCCTCCTTGTCTCAGCAGCCACCCATCTGCCTGAGCCATTCTCTGGTGAGCTCCACAAATGACATACAACCAAAGCAGCATGCCGGGACTTTAATGCATTGTATGTGCAACGCATCCCCTCCTTTACAGTGGTTATAATCTCCTAATCAATCGTACCTGGTAGTGGAAGTTTCACACTAATGACTTCCTTATTATGGATGGAGACACCTTTCAGAGCTAATGAGCAGAAACAAGACCGCTCAGCTCCTACCTGAAGAGGTGACTCCACGGTCACCACCAGCACTCGGAGCAGAGCTGTAGTGATGCTGCAGCACAGCAAATGCACAGGAGTCAGTCTGTGCTGCCCCTGCCTTTGAGACCTGAGTTCAGAAAGGCCTTTAAGGATCCCAGCTCATGCCCACCTAACAGCAGGGAGGAGAGTTACCCATCACACTGTTGCATCACCCTGCCCTGCAATACAAGCTGGGACTGCAGCCCAGGGGAAGCCTTGCTTTCCCCATCTGGAAGTGTGAAAGCAAAGGTTCAAGTTCAATTCTACCTTGACAACCAGGAGAAAACAGCGAGTTCCACGGGTCATTCCCAAGCTGGTCCCGCAGGGCAGGAGCAGTGGGTGAGCCAGGGAGGATGCTCAGCATCCATCCCGCAGTGCCCGGGGTGGTGGCATCTGCCCTGGTACCTCTGGGAGCAGCCCAGCACAAGCCTGGCTGCTGAAGGAGAAACAAACAAGCACATGAGTCACAAAGGCAGGCAGCATATGATGGGGACAGGTACTTATGCAAATCGACTGTTAACACCCAGCCAGACAGAGCTGATAAGCCTCCTAGGCCAGCTGGAGGCTTCTTCATCCAGCTGGGCGGGGGAGGAGGAGGAGGACGGCGTTAGGATAACAATAGGAAACCGCAAAGCAAGAGCAGGGCAGCTCTGGGAGGGTTGCACAGGGTTTCGGTACCCATCTGCTGCACCCTGCCATGCCACCGTGTCCCTGCGCTGCTCAGCAGCAGCAACCGCGCTCCTCTCTGCTCCCAGAAGCATCCTGCGGTGCGGATGCAGGTTTGCATGTGGTGCCTGTCACCCACGCCTCCTGGGGACAGAGTTTGCATCTCCCCGGGTGCCCTTGGGAGCAAGGAAAAGTATCACGCAGCAAAGTGTCCCAGACTTACGAGCCTGCACCACAGGGGAGTCTTGAACTGCCCCCATAACTTCTCTGCTGCCCCTTTGTCGATCAGTCACCTCCAGGAGCATAAATGAGGCAAAACATCCACCTGCAGCTCTGCCAGGGATCCCGCAGGAAGCTTCCTATCTGCCTGGCTGGGCTGCTGATAATCAGATAGAGGGGGCTTAAAAGAATCAAGCCTAAGCAGCTGAAATGCAAACGGGAATAGGTAATGGGGTCAGGAAACAAACGCTGTGCAGCCAGGGCATAGCTGGAGGGTCTGCAGGGCCAGTGGATAGAGACCATGCATGTACTCAGGGCTTGCTGAGCCAGGAGCTGTGGTGCTTCTTCAGGATGCTCAAGAACCAGAGACTCTGGTCTCATCTTTCTCTGGTATTAGGAAACCTTATGAAAGACCCTGTGTGTTTCAGCGAGCACTGAGACATATGGCTCCTTCCCTGCCATTGCATCCATCACCACAAACCTGAGTTGTAGAAGGAAGGATTTCGCTGTCCCAGAGCTCCATTAGTCTCCAGTCCTCGCACTGCCAGCAGCTCAGAGGATGCAGGACACATCCCTGCTCCTGTAGCATCGCCATGCACGTGGTCCCCTGCCCCACACTGGCTCTGCCAACGCCATCACCTGCCCTACCCATGGGCAGGGAAGAGGGGACAGAAGCACCAAGGGAAGGGGGATTGCTGGATTTCGGGACATTTGTTTCTCCCGCTGCTCAGATTCCCAGCTCGTGTTAATGATGTAATGCTCCAGTGGTGAGAAGCCAAAGTCTGCCCTTCCTGCGGTATTCCCTTAGGGAAAAGCTATTACTGCAACGTAAAACTGAGCACTGGACCAGGCTGGTGATTCACCAGAGAAGATGCCTCTGCCTTTCCCTATTCAGCGAGGGAGAGATGAATGTTGTGAGGTTTGAAAGAAAAACTGAGAAAGCCTTTAATTAATCCCAGGAGGTTAAACCATGCCAGATAGGGACGGGATTCCTTCTCTGCCTCCTTTCTGGAGCAGGAACACGCTGCTGCCTTCCTGCCGCAGCGCTTTCCGGGGCATCCTCCGGTCCCTAGAGGGGAATCCAAAGCATTTTCCAAAGCTCCTTTGCCATGGAAGCCTCGCTGCTGTCCCAGGGCATTGAGGAGACCAGGAGCCCCCTCTGGCAATCCCCACATCAGCGCAGGCTGTTGGAAGCTCCTACCTGCTGGGAGGAAACGCCGGAGTTCAAGGTCAGGCTGGTTTGTCTCCCATCCTGACAGGCACAAGCTGTTACACAATATCCAGGAAGTCACTTCTATCATCAGGCTCGATTCAATTTATAAGATTAAGAGCATGGAAAAAGCCCAAATAGCAGTGCTGGAAGGTGCTGGCACTAACCGGGACGATGCTTGCTTTGGACAAGGATTGCTCTTAGGGTCTCTTATTGCCATGAATCAGTAGGGGCAGGATACAAAGTGTGCTGCTGCTGCTGATGATGAGAAAACCTAACTCCTGCTTATACAGAAGGAAATGGAGAACAGGGTTTAGAGCAACTTATGTGGTTCCTACAGCAGCTCCTGCATAAACATCTCCAGCCTGGGAGCATCCCATGATGTAAAGCCAGGGCTTGATCCCTGGCAGAAGGCAGGGAGTGCAGCTCCATTGCCAGCAGTACCTGTGCTTGGAGCATCCTGCTCTAGTGGAAGGTGTCCCTGCCTGTGGCAGGGGTTGCAACTGAATGAGCTTTAAGGTCCCTTCCAACCCAAACCAGTCTGGGATTCTATGCCTGATTCATCCCACAGAGCAGGGGCCCCTGCCAGAGATCACACCAAAACTTTACCTGCCTTCTTGACACCTTTTCCAACCAAGATCCTCATAAAGCTTCAGTAATACAACAGTTCTGTGGCTGAATAATTGCCAGAATTGAGACTAGTTCAGACCAGGAAAAACAGGAAATTTAGTTTCCAGGGCTGTGAACTCCCTTAATTCAGTGCCCCATTTATAGACACTATATACAGAAGAGTGTAGTAACAAGGAGCTATGGAGTTTGATAACGGCTAAGGGAGAACCTGAGGTTTCAAAGAGAGCATTTGCTAGGTCAGCTATGGGAAGGACCGCAACAACCTGAGCGCCTGCTATGGCTCTTCCTTTTACTGACTGCATTTCTCCTTGAAGCTGGGCGCTGCGGACTGTGCTCCGTGTTGATTCCGATTAGCGAGTGGCGGTAATTAAACCTCTGGAGCATTCAGTTCAACCAAGTGCCTGCGGTTTATCTTGCTGCCAAACGGAGAGCGGGATTGGGAGTTTTCACAGTAAATAGAAACTCTTGGCTGCTCCACAGGAAATCCATTCCCTCTGCCTATAGAGGAGAGAGCATCCTCCTGCGTCGTTTCTCCTGCCCTTTCACCAATGCACACACTCATTGAGGAAGCTTCTGCACACTGGCCACCCTGTAATGTTTCTAATGTGGCTCCTTAATAGCACTTTTAATCCAGGGACCTGCAGCCTTACCTCCATGTAAGAAAACACAGAGTTTTGCTCCAGTGATGTAAGTGGCAATAACCCAGCACCCAGCTTCAAAGTCTGTCCGCCAGCTACATCCATGCCCTGGCTCTCAAGTAACACTTTCACTTACAAACAGAGAGGAATGGTGCAAATCTACTCCATTCTTAGACTCAGTTTGTGACAACAGCCCCAGGTCTGCATCACCACACACCTATAGCTCAGGAATTGGGCAAATACAGCCATTTCAGGGCATTGCTATAGGCAAGCCATCTAAGAGTGGTTGGTTTTCGCTGTGTATCACCTTGAGCATGCTTGAACAAGCAACCTGAAGAGGTGCATCCCTTAAATCCACTGTTTCATTGCACTGAACAACAATATATTGCTGGAGTAGGATCGCGACACTCAGCAGCACCAGCAGAAGGCTGCAAGGCTGCAGCGTGCGCTGGCTCCGTGGCCCCAGGTGCTTTGGGAGATGAGCTATTGCGATAATACAACAGCTGTTTGTGCAGGGGATCGGGCTCAGTCGCTCTCAAAGCCCAGCCCTTGCCACAAAGGCTTTCATCCTTTGCTTTCAGAGTAAAGTGCATCCTCCCTGCCCAGAGCAGCATCAGGTTTACCACAAAATACCTGCAGCATTTGATGTCTGCAGAGGCAGGCATTACTCACCCTGTTGCTTCTTATGCAAACGTGGTACCGCAGCTGGGATAGCAGAGAGAGGAGCCTGAACAGAGAGATGCCCATCACCTGGGGCTCTGTTTCCCAGCAGAAAAGTCCTCCTGCAGATCCTCCTTGCTGTGTTATAGCATTGGGAGCTGCATGTTCAACCTGCTCTAGTGGAAGGTGTCCCTGGGGTTGAAACTGGATGAGCTTTAAGGTCCCTTCCAACCCAAACCAGTCTGCGATGCTTTGCAGACGGCTTCTGATTTGAAAAGGATCACAAAGTCATCACCTATTTTGGAGCAATCAGTGCTTGCTCTTTAAAGTGTGAATTACCCTGTTACGCATAATAAAGGAAAACTAAAGGAAATATTGCTACTCAATTGCTACCTGGATCCAGGTTTTCACACCTTGTTTGCATCATTCCACCCTGGTATATGATGCTCTCCAACTTCAACTGATAAATGCAACACACACACCCCCCCCTCCCCCGTACCCAACTGTTCTACACCCTGGTTTTATACTCCAAGAGGAACAAACTGAAAAATCAATATAAAAGAAATTTTTTTTTCCCCAGCCAAACAGATTTAGGAAGAATAAAAATCAACTTCATCACATTCCCAGGTGTAAATGTTTGGGGGAGGAGAAAAACCGCCAATGTCCTGCATTGACAGGACAAATACAAAGTCATCTTTGAAAGACTCCTCTAGGGATTACTCTGCATTGTGACATTAAGGGGAACGTTCCTTGAGTGCGTCTCTTCTTGGGAATGGGGAAATGGAAAAGAGAACTCAAAAGGGTAAACTGGAAAAAGGGAAGCAAGCATCTAGGGTTTAATCATTGCTCTTTTCTCCACTGACCATTGCCACATTTATCGGGGTGATGGCCAGAGCCAGAAGGGACAAACCACCACAAGGCAAGATATTCCCAGAGTAATTGGTTTTCACTGTGTATTCACTTCCTAGCAGAAGCTAGGAAGTGGAAACAGCAAAAGGAACCTTGCTGGTGTGAAGCTGGTGGGAGATGATGGAGAATCAGGCTGATGGAATACCCCCCGCAGCCACCTGTATTTTGTGGCACTGGGCGAGTTACCAGGATCAGTACTGATATAAAGATCCGTTCATCAAAAAATAGTTGGCAAAAACACTCCGATAACGCAAAGAGATAGCAACAGCTCCACAGAACAGCTCGGATCACCGCTTTCTACCCCTCCTGGTAAGCCAGGTATAGGCTGTTTGCTGCCATCCTCCCTCTTTTCCCCCTCAGTCAGGGACAACCTCCATCTCTCTCTTAGAGACTCCCTAACCTCTCACTTAGGCCCACAGTCTCACCCACCACAGGCAGGCTGGTCTGCTTTGGAACCATGTCTCAAGCTTGCCTTTATAAACATCTAAACCCCTTTCTCTCTCTCTGTTCTCCACCAAGCCTCCCTCTTCATCCATCAGTTATCGTCATCTCCCGTTCCAGCAGCTGCCCTCAAGACCACATCAATTCACTCCACAGTCACTCTGGTCCTCCGCTTACATAATTCAGAAGCTTCTTGCCTTCCCCTCTGTATTCCTGTTACCTTTCCACATCTCCTCTTACCTCGCTGAACCAATAACCCACCTACCATACGGCCAGCCCATCACCTTTGCCCCACCAGCCTCTAGAATCCGTCTGTCAGCTCCTTCCCTAAGCGCAGCCTCACTTTCTGCCCAGCTTTCTTTTAAGCCTGGGAAAACCTTCCCGATAAAATCTGAGCAGCCACTCCTTCCTCCTCCTCCTCCAAAACCATCCCTGCAGCTCCCTCCTGCCAAAAATCCCTTCCAAACACAACCTTGCCTATGGCTGGGCAACGGAGGAGCTAAGGTTTTCTCTCCTCCCTCCATTCTCAGCCGAGCATCAGCCCAACCAAGTCACACCACCCAAGAAGGGTCCTTGCCTTTTGTACATCTGTATTTTGTATGCTGTATGACCGCTGTTATTACTGCCTGCAGAACACAAGTCCCTCAGGGCAGGGATTGCCTTTCTTTAAACCCTGCTTCTGCAAAGCACCTAACGCAGCAGCCATGGCTCAGGTCCCTGTGCATGCTCCCAAATACGAACATGCACTGGTAACAGAGGTACAGCAGAGCTGGGAACTACCAGTGAACTGCAGTTGTCACTGGTGCAGAACGGGAGGGCAAACAAAGATCAGTTGGACAAGAGTGAGGGTGAGATTGTCAGGGCAATCCCAGGCACAGCTACAGGCTGGGCAAAGAAGAGATTCAGAGCAGCCCTGTGGAGAAGGACTTGGGGGTGTTGGTTGATGAGAAAATGAACATGGGCCGGCTTCAGTGTGCACTTGCATCACAGAAAGCAACTGTATCCTGGGCTGCATCAAGAGCAGCGTGACCAGCGGGTCGAAGGAGGTGATCCTGGCCCTCTACTCTGCTCTTGTGAGACCTCACCTGGAGCATTGTGTGCAGTTCTGGTGTCCTCAACATAAAAAGGACATGGAACTGTTGGAACAAGTCCAGAGGAGGCCATGAGGATGATCAGGGACTGGAGCACCTCCTGTATGAAGACAGGCTGAGGAAGTTGGGGCTGTTCAGCCTGGAGAAGAGAAGGCTGCGTGGAGACCTCAGAGCAGCCTTCCAGTATCTGAAAGGGGCCTACAGGGATGCTGGAGAGGGACTCTTCATTAGGGACTGCAGTGATAGGACAAGGGGGTAACGGGTTAAAACTTAAACAGGGGAAGTTTAGATTGGATATAAGGAGGAAATTCTTTCCTGTGAAGGTGGTGAAGCACTGGAATGGGTTGCCCAGGGAGGCTGTGAATTCTCCATCCCTGGCAGTGCTCAAGACCAGGTTGGAGGAGGCCTTGGGTGGTATGGTTTAGCGTAAGGTGTCCCTGCCCATGGCAGGGGGGTTGGAACTGAATGATCTTAAGGTCCTTTCCAGCCCTAACTATTCTATGATTCTATAAAAGCACAGAGCACAAACTGCTGCTATCAGGTGTGGGAGAAGCGACCGTCAGTGCTTCCAGAAGCTCATGTTTTTCCATGCTCCAGCCCATCACTGTTAGAAGTGCCCTGGTTTCCATGCACTTACAGCAAACTTTGCTTTCAGCACAAACCCAGGGCTTTGAGCCTTCACTTCTAAACCAACCCCGTATTATGATCACTAAAATGTCAGAGCTAATTAAGAAGAGGAAGCTGTGCATAAAGCAGCCAAGATGCGCATCTGCCACCCAAGAGAAAGTCTTCCTCTTGAAGCAGGTAGCTAGGCTGGCAATTTGGTCAGCCCTGAATTACGTGCTGGAGTGCTAACTTCCCTTGTGGTTGCAAAGAAAAGAAAGGCTTGAAAAACATGATTTTAAATGATGCCCAGGGGTATATTTAAAGAACAACTAAGCCCAATTCCACCCTGGCTGCTGGAGCACCAGTGGGGCTGCACAGCAGATAAGAAAGCACAGCTTTTGGCCAACTAGTTTTAACCATCACTATGGAATATTGATGCCATATCGCGTACACATCTATATTCTGGTGTAGCAACTGAATTACACTGATTTATGAAGCTGATAGCGTGCACCCGTGCCAAGCTACCAGGTAATTGATCAGCTGCCTGGGCTGAACTTCAACATGCAATTTCCAGCACCATTTGACTGATCAGCAATACCATAATTGGTTGCAAATGTCCTTCCTTCTCGTTGTTGTGTTAAGTGGCTTTTGCATTAACACAGCAGAGCCAAGTAAATAAATAGGACTTTACTATTGGGCTGAAGGCAGAGAATGGCTCAAAACTGGACCCAGGCTGAGATGGGACTGTGTAATATTGCCAGGCCAGCACTTCTTTTATCCCCTCCCCATTTTGCTGCAGTTGGAGCCCTGGTTGCTTCAGAAGAGATGTGCTTTTAGCAGAAGGGACTTGGCCAACCCTGTGCTCACCAAAATGCAAGTTTATTGAATCTCTGCCCCCAAATGCCTGAAGTCAATAGGTTTATTATTAGGCCAAGCCTTGATGTCTCTAGTCCTCAGATGCCCTGGCTATGAGAGGAAATCAGCCTCCAAGATGAGGCTCTCTGCTCTATAGAGCAGCATTTGGGCATCTGAACGAGCTGGCAAACTCCAGAGTGGGCTGTGAGAGGTCGCACCTCATCCTCCAGCTGCTCTAACACCAGAGCCTAAACTGAACCAGATGGTGGCTCCCACCTCAGCTCAGATCCACTACTGCAGGATGCTCAGCTCACAGCACTTGTAGAGGACCACATAAAGACCAGAAAGTGTCAGATATGAGACAAAGTAAGCTGCAAAGTTCCTGAAAATACCAACTCCAGCATCATATCTGTGAGCAAGGGCATCCACTGGAACAGGAGATGGGTAGAAGTGTGCTGCTGTGGCTCCACTTATCCCATGCAATAGCTCTGTACAGCACCAGGTCACCATGTGCCATTTCTGATTTCCAACAGAGATATAAAACATTGGTTTCTGGTGTACGATTCCTCAGTACCTGGTTTTTTAATGCTCTTCCCATCTCTTATTTCACCCTCTTCTATCGAGGTCAGCCCATTTCTGGCTATATTCTAAACACTTGGAACCGGCTTAGACCAGCGGATGAATAGTGGTTATCTGGTGACTTTACAGCAATGAAACATTATTACAGACCTTTCACACCGAGTCACCACAACACAGGATGGAAGAAAAGGCAAGGAAATAAGTCAAAACGAATAAAAGCCTTGAGTCAGGAGAACTAATCTGTTATTTTCAAGTGTTCCCAGCAGTTCAGGACTTTATACCTTTGATACCTTTCAGCCCCTGGCCTCTGCCAAATAGAGCCATTGTTTTTCTCCCGTTAGCTCCCTGAGAATATCTGCCCATGGCTTACTCCAGTGTGAATGAAATTAAAGACTAAGCTACTTAACTGATGGGTGCTCTTTGAACTATCCCATTCAAACCCCCAGGGTACCAGCCCGTTGCAAACAGGCACACGTCATCCGATGGTTCTTAAACCTGTCCACGGAAGACATCAGGATGGAAGTGCTCAATACCTTTTGTTTTAAAGCCTTTTCTGGTGCAGGCTTTGAAGGGCTCTGGGCTGCTGCTACACAGAGCATCAAGCTCTGCAGCAGGAATAAAGCAGTTTGACTGAAGAGGTGGTGGACAAGGCATCGCTCCCTACCCGGTCAGGGCATACGTGGCACAGAGGCAAGGTCTGTGATTTTCTATGTGCTTTATAAAGAGTTTAGCATAGTCATTACTCAGCAAATAACCGAAAGAAACAGGTTTGTAATTGGTTTGTTGAGACAGTTGTAAGTTATTAGCATTTACTATGCCCTGGTGCATGCACAACCTGGGAAAAGCACCCTTCTTGTAAGGGCCTGTCCTGCAACTCCTGCTCAGAGCATTTGCTGCGAGTGGGGTCAGAGACACCATAATTAATGTGATCAAGCAGCAGGCACCATCCCCTTGGATTTCATGTTGGAAGTGCTTTTCAGTGCCCAGTGCATGGACCGTGCCAAGCCCCCACCTCCCTCCCATCCCAACCTGGCCACACAGCAGCTCCTTCCCGCATTGCTGACTACTTCTGCCCATTCAAACTGCTCCTTCTGCAGCCTGAATCCCTCCTTGGTACTTCACAGGGGCACAACCTCCCCAGAACCTAGGGCATCGCTCCCAAAGCACACAGCACAACAGATGGCTTTTCATGCAAAGGACATTAAATCTGCCCTGGCTGATTGGAAGGGATGCATTAACCAAGCCGTGATGTGTTTCACCCCTGGCTCTTGATGGGGAAGGAGGTCGGTTTGGTTTGCAACAGCTCCAGAAGTCAGACATGAGAGGGAAACATGCAACAGCTTTCAATGATGTCTCAAGGGCAGCGGCTGCTTCTTGGCAGGAGCCTCTGCTGAGGCACCACTGAGCATCACTCCCACTCCCAGCACTGCTCTGCTGCCAGTGACTAAGCAGTTTCTATAAATCAAGCTGCAGCAGAGTTCAGAAGCCCAATAATAATACGCTGAAGATGTAAAATAACAACAACACGGTGGGGTTCATGGTAGGAAGGTCACAGAGAAGCGTAACGGGCGTTCTGATGTTGAGACTCGCAGCTTGGCTTTGAATAATTTCAACACAAATTTGATGTCTTCGAGCATAAGGAACTGGAATTAATGCAATTAAAACAGAGCAACGCTGCAATCCGAGCGGATTTTCTGCTTCTAGCATTGCTGCTTCAACCTTTTCCTCCAAGCCCTTCATCTCTCACGTTAAAAGTGGGTGCCGTCACCTATGTGGGGTTTGGTACCAGTTTGCCGCCGGAGATGTCAGTGATGCTTCTGCTCCCCACCCTGCTCTGTTTAGCAGCCACCACCGCAGCAAGACATTCATGGGATGGCTGCAAACATCCTCCCCAAGGACCCAAACCGCCACAGTGCCTCTGCAGCTGGCACAGGATGAGCTCTGCCCATTCCATTCACTGCATCTCATTATTACTTTGTTTATATCAGTACAACTTAATCCAACTAATTACCATCATGAACTGCAGCGCATTAAGGCCCTGGCTATAAAGGGCTATTGTACCACACTAAATGTAATCCTTCTAAAACATCCCGTGTCCATACCTACCAATTTTCCCAGATTACAGCTGGGTAACACATCGGCACCGAAGGCTCTGCAGACCTTTGATGTCCATGTGCTGAAGGAAATGGATCCAAAGCAGGCACAGCTTTGCACTGCCAGCACTGTTGGGGCAGGAGCCGTTTGTTCCATGCATGTTCAGTACTGAGCAGTACCAGACACCGTGGCTGGAAGTAATAGGCATTCCCAGAGCACGATTAATGAAAACCTGATGAAGTGCTGTTGCCATATTGATCCTAATTTTATCAGGAGAAGCCATTTTCCTGGTGTTTCCAACCCAATCTCAAGTGCAGCGGGGCTCAGCACAAAGCTGTCCTTGATGCAGCTCTGGATGTTATTCAGGGATGATGGGACCAGACACGCTGCTCAGCCCAGCGTCATTCGCATCAGCCAAAGCTGTTGCTGATGGCACAAAAAAGCAGGCACTTCAGTGATGCCCAAGCTTTGCAATGGGCTGAGGCATGGAAGAGAAGGGAGGGCAGATTTCTGGATGCATAAAAACATCCCCCAGCAGCAGCATTGGCAGCTGAGAGAAGGATTCCTCTATCAACACCAGTCCTTTGCCCAACTGTCATCCTTTACTGCTTGCAAACACCACGCATCCCAAAGCTGTGCCATCATTAGGGAATAATAAGGAAGAAGTTAATCCACAGATCATAGCATTAACTTGTCACCTTGCAAAGCACTACGCAGCTCAAGCATCCAAACAATCCAGCCCCTGCAGCAAACACCACATCACACACATAGCCAAAGGCCTGAAGCTCGAACTGGTGTGGCCGGGGAGGTCACTAATAGCAAGCCAGGATAAAAAGGGTTACGTTTGAAAGCAGGACTTGGTGATTCCAATAGCACTGAGCTCTGTGGAGCCCTGCACCTATTTGTGCCCCAGGTTCACAGGAGCTTGGCTTATCCACAGCTCAGCTGCTGAATGAGACCAAGCGTCACGTAAGAATTAACCAAGCCCTCCGCCTCCTGTTAATCTCTGCTCTGCCACTCAGTACAACACCATTATTTAAACACCTAAACCCTCATTTTCAGAGGCCCTGGATGTCTGCATTGAGCCCAGAGACAACTGAGGAGCCTCAGGACTGCTGGAAATCCAGGCCCTATTCTTGAATCAATACTTATGTGCCCTAATAACGTACAAGCTTAAGCAAAGAGAATAGTACAAGTCCACAACACACCACCTGAGCTACAAGCTGGTACAAAGGTGGTGTTATAGTCAAGGCGTTGTATTGGGTTATAGGAAATCCTGCCAAAATCACTTAATTTCTGTGTGCCCTACTTTCATACATGTGAAAGGGATAACAAGGCATCATATTGCGAGGTGCTGAGCCACTAAGAGTTATTATAGGAGCTGCAGAAGTTGCTATAAATACCTGAAGAACAAGGGCATTCGGTGTTGCTCTAATAGAATACAAAGTCTATAAAAGCCTTTGCATTTTACAGATAAAGGCTTGAGATAATGATAGGAAGCTAAAAAAGTCCTCCCAGCCCTTCACTCCCAGCCACTGAGGCTCCCCTGCGGACCAGGATGTGTTGATACAGGGGGAAGGCAGTATTTATTCTTCAGAGATGGGCATCTAAAAGCCTTCAAGCTGGGGACCGGTTGAACTTCACCTGCACAGGGAGGAGGCAATAGCTTCAGAAGGAAGCAGCAGGGCTTTTGAGCTCACTTTCAAGTCTAAATGAGGCCGGTTTTGGAGAGAGTGCAGACCATGTCACTGCTCCTGGCCTGGCCTTTTGGCTGTCTCCTGAAACCAGGCTGCTCCAAGCCCCCTTCACATCACCCATTTGTTGTTATTGCATCAATGGTATTAAAAGGCTTTAGAAGAAATCCATCCCCAACTTCTCACGCCAGCTTCAGCCCTTTCTCTACAGCAAAAAGGTGCTCGGCTCCTGCAGGGCTGTGACCTCCCATTCCCTGGGCTCGGAGAGCGCAAGCTCCTGAGATGCAGACAAAACAAATGCATGCATTAAGGAGAGGGGAGGGTAAAGACCTGCCCTGCACGGGTGGTGTGGCACAGCTTGTCTGGAATCACGAACCTCCCTTAGGTTAGAGCCTGGTCCCTTGGGCAGCCAGCGCTGGCGAGGCTCCGCAGCACAGCCCCAAGCCAGCAAAGCAGGAAACAGCAGACTCCGACAGAGCAGAGCTGCTCCTGGTTGTGCCTCCCCAGCTCTGTGAGCCCCCAGTGCTTCCCCTAAGGGGCTGCAGGAGGTTTGCTGTCCTTAGCTGCTCCTCCCAGGCCTTTGGCAGGAGCCCATGGACACCTCTCCACTTACTGCAAGTGAAAGCTTCTCTGGAGGAGGCTCAAGAGTGCAGATCTCTGGGGATCAAAAGGCTTGTGAAGGGCTGATCCCCTTCTGTCCCCCAGGGAATCAGCACCCCTGCGCAGGTTCATTCAGCAAGAAGGAACAAGGGAACTGCACATCAAGGGGTTCTCCCCATGCTGTGCCAGTGGCTGTGATGAGAAGCAAGGAGGAAAGTGGGGATGCTGTCAGTAATCCCTTCTCACCGCTATTAGCATCATTTGTCCTGCGTATTCTGCTGGCAGCAAAAGGGAGGTGCCTCAGGCAGGAAAACTACCATGAAAACTGTTCTGCTACCCCCGACCTTGTCAGGCAATATTGGTTCCTGCCGAGATGTTCCATTTCTCCCATTCAGCCATTCCCTCAAGGAATGGATCTATGCCTTCTGCTGGCTGCTTCTGCAGGTTAAGAAGTGACTGAACACTGATTTCATGAGCCCTCTGGAGCTCCAGCAGCTTTATCAAAGCTGCAACCAAATGTATTTATTGAGCCATATGTGAGAGATGAAGATGAATGGTAAGGCTCTACCCATTAATTGCAGAGTCTGCCCAAGCATCCAGCGTGGGCTTCTGTGCGTGCTGGTCAGTGGGGATGGAGACATTAATATACTCACATAGTATAAGTGGTTAACATAGTGGTTAAGATGTGCTGGGCAAGGTCAATGTGAAGCTGTCGTCCATCTCCCATCCATTTGGGAAGCATTCAGTAGAAGGGAATGAGACCTCAGAGCAGTGGGAAGAGCTGCTTTAGGCTGGTAAAAATCAAATGCCTCAAAGAATGAAAACACCATATACCATAATGGACCTAAAACCCTGGGAAACCTCGAAATTACAGCTGTCACCACCCAACTTCCAGTGGAAAAGTGATTAATTTGGTTATCATCCTCAGTAATACATTCACTTATACACAACCAGGAAAACTTCTGGGCTTTAATGCATTAGAATCCGATTAAACCACATTCTCCAGCAACAAGCTCTGCACATGAGGCTCATAGGCTTGCTGGGACCATGTCCCCTTATTCAGTTATTGTTTAGATGTATTTGATTGATCTTCTGTATTTCTGCTCCTTACAGGCAAGAGAAAGAACCCTGGTGTCAACTGCATAGCCTGGACTTACTGAAGAACATGTATTTTGTATTAGCTATTTATAATCGGGGGGGCGTTAAAGGTGCATGGACACTTAAGACATCCTAACAGGGGTTTTGTGCTTGTTCCATCCTCTCCAGCACAGTGATACACTCAGGTTCCCCACCTGTAATATTTTACCTGGACCCACTCTGGCACAATACTCCGAGCATCTTATTTGGCCATGGCCTCGGTCCTTCTGGAAGGATATCCTGCCTTTTTCCACCTATTTCATCCAGATCATGACAACAGGGAAAGGGACATTCAGGCAGCACAGACCCATCTTGTGCACAGTAACTTGAGTTATGCCATCACACCCACACTGCATTTTCCCAAGGCATTGTGTGCTGGAGCCACTGGATACATTAAGGATTCCTGTGTCATTCCTCTGGGCTTAGTTCTTATTAATTTGAATATATTACTATATAAAGGATGATTTAACAGTACTATTGATTAGTGAATGGTCAAATGGTGTTCATTGAGGTGAAGTGGCAAACTCCAAACTGATTAAATGTGCTGTTAAATTGGATAGAAGAGGTCACAGATGCTCATAAATCGGCAACCCTCAAGGAGAGACCCAAGTCCTGTGTGGGTAAGTACATCCAGAGTCATTGCATGGGCAAAGATCAAGATTTAAGCCAGGTCCTAAGCATAACAACATCTTTGGGAGGGGAAATCAAGAGGAACAGCCTTTTGTGTGTGTGCCTGCCACCACACCTCATGCATCATCTGCTGCAGCATCTGGAGCTGGAGACAGGGTAGGGAAGCAGCTGGACCACAGTGCGGTGCAGTCTGAGACCTTATGCACATGACCAAAGCCTGTTTCAATCACAGGCCTAGAGCTGGGGAAGAACAAGGTTTTAGAGACCCTGACTGCACACCTCTTTAGTTACATCAGAACTCAGGACTGAGCTCAGCACAGAGCCCCGCTCCACTCCATCCTGCCCTTGGGAAGGGAGGATGCAAGGGGCAGCCTCACGCTCTGCAACAGAGCCGATGAAGAGTCTGGATGTAAAAGCCTCCAGACAAGCTCAGGTCCAGGTGTGCGCTTTCTTAACCTCACCCTTGTTTTGGAATCTCATCTCACTTGTCGCTGCTGTCAGGTTTTACAGGAAGCAGACATGGAAACCTATTGGGTTTGGTGCTGACATTCTGGGAAGCAGTTCAGAAACCTGGAATTTGACCAAGATTCGTGTCCAAGCTCCACCAAACCCTTCAGGCACCACTGTTAGCATTCTAATAGTGAAGTTCCATGAATTCTTAAAGCCATGGATCCAAACCTCACCCTTAACCAGGCCCTTATCACAACACATAGTGTCAGTCACTCTCTTTGAGGTGCCTCTTCCTTTACCAAAACATCAATTTCTGCCCATTAACAGAAACTCCAGTTTGCTGTTATAAACCCAAAGCAGCATCAGCTTCATTCAGCCACAGCTCCATTGCTGTGGTTAAAACACCTCCCAAAGCCTGCATGGGGCTTCAGGGTGCCTTTGAGACCGCCAAACTTCCCACTGCCAACCCAGCCCTTTCTCACACACCTTCAACGGGGCTCCAGCCATACTCAATCCAACCACATTCATTTAAGCCCGGTTTTTAGCTCCCAGCACCTGCACGTTTCCTCTCATTTCATCAAAGCCTTGAATTTTTGGTGACATAATTTGTCAACACAGGCAGTTCATAAGAGAAGAAAGGGGATCAAAGAACAGCAGGTAAGTCTTATTTACTGCGCGATAGCAAGCCAAATTGCTGCTATAGCTTCGGATTTCGTGCTTTTATCAGCATGTCAGCTGCAACTCATTCAACTTCAGATAGACAATTTAATAGCCAGAAAAGAGGAGTTTTCCCCCCTCTGACAGGCAAAGCTCAGTGCCAACGGTAGGATGTGGGAAGCTGTTACTTACAGCTAGTGATGAACACAAGCAAAATAGAGGGCTTGTACCCGCTGCAGGAAGATGGGGAGCAATGCAACCACAAGACAACGGTACGGGTCTGCAGGTGCTCAGGGTGAGCTCCTGTGCTTGGGAGAGGAGCAAAGGCATCAGAAAGGGTTGAGAATATCCAAGCAAGTGGTGGATGGGAGCAGGTGTTGAAATTCAGATTCAGATGTCAGTTTGGGACAAGCCCTCTGCTGTTTGGATTCGCTTCCATTATACACCAGAATAAAGCCCTATCATTTCCATACCATGCAGCCTTCTTCACAGAAATATCAGGCATTAAAAGGCTGCTTCACAGCCATTGCTAACTCCATTGAACTTCTTTGCATTGTCAGCATCCCTGGGTCTCAGTGCTAGCTGGGCACCAGTGGGTCAGGCAGCATCTTCCACATTGATACCCTGGACATACAGCACCCATGCTTTTAACCATTCACATCACCTATGATTGTAATCCTTTGTTATCTGTAGGCATTCATAATGCCTCAGGAATACAGAGCTCCATGACCATGTGGTGGCTTGGTGCCAGTTGGAGTCTGTGGGCTCATCTGAACACCCCACAGCCCACTTTGAACACCCATTACCCTCCCACAGCCCAAAAAGGACACGACACCCACACTGCAGCAGTAAACCTAATCTATCAACCCCCAAAAGCATTTCATTCACCAGCTAGAAGGCAGCTCTGGACAACCCCATCTCCCCAGCACAGCCCACATAGTCCCAGGGAAGAGTCCCATTTAACCAAGTTTTTCATTCCCTGCTATGAACCTTCTTACCAAGCTTAATTTAAAACAGATTTAAGGTCTAGAAGCCTTCACAGGGACAGGGGTGGAAGGAGCCCAGCCTGGTTACACAGCCAGGAGAGCCCTCTGTACCTGAGCAAGGTGAGCAGACCCACACGTCACAGCCAGGTTCAACCAAGAGGCCACCATCATCAGCAAGCTCATGGTGATGGGGCCCAGAAGTCAGCCCATGGGTCAGGGTGAGATCCAATGAGGGCAACCAGGGTCCCACACAGATCAAGGAAGGACAGAGGGACCCAGGCTGAGCTTAAATGGGCTCCTGAGCAGAGGGCAGGGTGAGTCCCAGCTGGGGCTGCTCAAGGTGTTAATGCCTGTTAGTGCCCTCTGGAGCCTATTGCAGTGGAAAGACTCCTTTACCTTAGCAGTAAAGTATATCTGACAGTACCTACACCTACACCTGCACCTATAGCACGCCTCAAATGACACTAAATGCAGCCTGGTCAGGTTTAGCAATGCATTGTAAGACTCTGCTTCTAGTTTTTGCTATGAACTGTAAATAATGCCCAACTGCGAGACGAGGCCACCTCCTTGCTTATGGCTACATCAAAGGCAAAGCTGCTTCCTTCAAAGGCAGGCAGAAGACTCTTGTTCTGGAGAGCTCCACGCCCCAACTCTGAAGCAGATGTGAAAGGGAGGGGATTGGGACTCAAGTGACTTGAAACGAATCAGATGTTGAACCAGATGGGGCCGGGGCTGTTTGAGCCTGGGAGCTCTTTTCATTACAGATAAAGCTCATGGTGATGTGGCTGTGTGCTGTGGAGCTGCAGGCCAGGAGCTCTGGAGATGGATGGGTGAAGGGCCATGGAGGGTGATGCTGTAAGAATATATAGGGTGATAAAGCAGCAAAAGGTGATTACGTGGTGGTGGGTCTGGTATGACAGCAGCTTCATGGGCATCAATCACAAAGGGGCTGCAGGGCAAAGCTGGCTCCATTCAGAGGCTGAACTGCAGGTTGAGGGCCATACCTGGGCTCTACAGAGGGCAACAAACTGGTGTTGCTCTTGGCTTTAGCTCAGCCACTAGGCAGGTTAGAGGTCCTGGACCACACATTGTACCTGGTATGAGTGCCCATCAGTCACTGTGTGCATGCTTTGACCTGTGTGCATTGGTCATTCATCTCTCTCCTTACCTCTGGTTTCTTTCTCCGGTGCCCATCTGTGCTTCTCCCATACTGTCACATCGAGCCTGTTTCAAACCCAAGGTGATTCTCCACAGTCCCACCCATTTCCCATTCTGTATTCCCAGTGATCTCCATTCAGTAGGTTTGTAACAGAGCAGCTGAGAGCTGCAGACTTCCAAAGAAGAAGGGAAAAGAAGAAGAGGAGATGGATTAGCTTAGCTCAGCTGGCAGCGTTCAATGGAGTGCTAACACAACCCAGGGGAAAGAGGGAAGGTTTACAAGGGGATGTTGCTTATCCCAAACCATTGATGCACCAGCAGAATAAAGCCATTGGCCCCAAGAAACTTCTGGAAGAGGCAGAGGGAGATGGAATTTTGCAGCTTTCGTTGCATGTAGAATAAAGGCAAGGAATCTTTCTGCACTGTGAAATAAGGTTCTCGGTTTGACCAGGAAGCAGATCCCTACAAACTGTGAGGACATTTTATGATATCACATCACCACGAGGCAGAATAAAAAGGATTTTGCTGTAACTAAACATGAGCAACAGTCTGCTGCTCAGCACCAACCTGCTGCCAACCAGACCATGGAGAGGCGAAGGCGAGGAGCAGCAGAGACCTTTGGAGAGGCTGCTCTGTAGCTCTGCGAGGCTGAGCTGGATGGGATAAATGAGACCTTCTCATTGCTCTGCCCTTGTGAGTCTGCAACGGGGAGACATCTTAGTCCTCACATCTTTGCTCATATTCACTGGTGGTAAAAACACAGGCACCTTGTCACCTAAGAGGGTGTGGAAGTCCCCATCACCTAAGAGAGGATGTAAGTCCCATACCTAAGAGGGATGTAAGTCCCCATCACCTAAGAGAGGATGTAAGTCCCATACCTAAGAGGGATGTAAGTCCCCGTCACCTAAGAGGGGATGTAAGTCCCATCACCTAAGAGGGATGTAAGTGCCCATCGCCTAAGAGAGGATCTAAGTCCCCATCACCTAAGAGAGGATGTAAGTCCCCATCACCTAAGAGGGATGTAAGCCCCCGTCACCTAAGAGGGGATGTAAGTCCCATCACCTAAGACGGATGTAAGTGCCCATCGCCTAAGAGAGGATCTAAGTCCCCATCACCTAAGAGAGGAGGTAAGTCCCCATCACCTACGAGGGGACGTAAGTCCCATCACCTAAGAGAGGATGTAAGTCCCATACCTAAGAGGGGATGTAAGCCCCCGTTACCTAAGAGGGATGTAAGTCCCCATCACCTAAGAAGGGATGTAAGCCTCCACATTAGTTCTCGAGAGGTACAAAGAAGCTTGCCCTGGCACCATTCACAATTCTAATGTTTATTCTCTGTTTTATATGTTTATGTGTTTTATATGTTTTATAAGCTCATTTAAGCTTAAAAGGATCTTTTTGACTGATTAACATTAGATTTTATATTCCTCTGGATTATTTTTAAAGGAAATCATAAAAGAAAGGGAAATGCCACAAGGGACAAGAAGCAGAATATCATCAGTGGCAAAACCCTCACTGAAATCAATAGGCCTTGCTGAAGTATATTGACATCTATTGTTTTCCTTCTATCCACATGGCCTGTTCCTCTTTACAATGACACTGGAGTACTTTGACATGATCTGTTCCTGACTCATCTCTATTGGCTGTTGCTCATCTTAATGCTTTTCAGGTATGTGATTATTTGCATTTTCTGGACCTTGAGGGTAAACTGACTGTTGTTCAGTTCTGCTCTTTTTCCTCTCACCTCTCCTACCTCTTAAAGACAAGCAATACATCAGTCTTGTGGTATCACCCCAACCCATCCATGGATTCAGAGGTACCATTAATGGCTCTGAGATTACTAAAGCCAGTTCTTCAAGTAGTGCAGGATTCAGTCAGCCCCAATTTAAAACCCTCTAAGTTATCTAAGTATTCTTTAACCTGGTTTTCCACTAATCTATGCTGAAGTATTTATTTCTGTTAATGTTAATTGTGGTAAAGGCTTATTCACCGTTTAATTTTATTGAAGACTGGTGGAAAAGGGCATTAATTCTTCTTATTTTCATTGATCAAGAGCTTTACCTCTCTACAAAGCAATGGACAAAGACTTCATTTGCTCTTCCTCCCATTATTAATGGGCTTAAGAGTTATTTTGTGCTATCCCTGATGTCTTTTGCTTGTGGGTTTGGTTTTCTACCTTTTCCACTTCGACTTTTCCCTTCTGTAGTTGAGCTTTTCCTTTATGATCACCTTTAGTAATCTTAGAAATTACAGCTCTTCCCTCTGATGTCGATAAAGAATTACTGACTTAGTGAATCGATTGCAATTCCTATAGTCTCTCTGCACTGGAATAGTGTATTTCTGCCTTGTCACTTCAAAAAACCTCTGTCAGTTCTCTGAGTTTACTGAAATAAGGCATTTTGAAGGCAAATCTCCCTTTCCAAGCACCATGAGTGCTATTGTCCCACTGGCAGCACCACCAGGCTGTCTTCTACACTCTTATTTCCAGCTCCTGAAAGGATACGATGTCCAAGAGAGCCCATTTGAATTGTTTTGCTCGTCTTCCCCATCCAAAAATTGACTAAATTGACTAAAAGTCTCTTAGAAGAGCTGGTGGCATCCTCCAACAGCCTCAACCTCCTCCGACAGTGCTTTGGTCTTTGGATGATTCCTCTGTCACTGACAAAAGGTATCAACCCCCTGAGCTTCCTGACTCAGATTCTGCTGTGTGTGATGGGTGAGGAGCCCGTTCTCCTTGGTACTTCATTATTAATAAACCTTTTCTCCCTGGTTTTTCAGCCCTGTTGCTGTGGGTCATCTACACTGCAGTGCCCTTCATTCGTTCTTTCTTCTCGTGATGTTGGCAAGACCGAATGTGATTTTGTTGTTTATTGGTTGGTTTTGTAGGCTCATTTCATGTTTCAGTGTTCATGAAGCAGTCACCATCATCATCATCACTGAATGGTTTGTGTTGGAAGAGACCTTAAAGCTCCTCCACTCCCAACCCAGCCCCTGCCACGGGCAGGGACACCTTCCACTAGAGCAGCTTGCTCCAAGCCCCTGTGTCCAACCTGGCCTTGAACACTGCCAGGGATGGGGCAGCCACAGCTTCTCTGGGCACCCTGTGCCAGCGCCTCAGCACCCTCACAGGGAAGAGCTTCTGCCTGAGAGCTCATCTCAGTCTCCCCTCGGGCAGGTTAAAGTCTTGGTCGTGGGACACAGAACTCTCTTGGCAGCATCACCCAGACAGCTCTGCGGGTTTACGGCCACACCGTGGGGGTTATGAAGCTGCTGAGAGAGGCAAAAGTGGCCACAGAGCACTTTGCAGCTGCTAGAATCACCCGTGGTACAAGATAAGACTTTCCAGACTGAGCTATCTGCCTGACTGGCTAAGACTTGTCTGAAGAGCTCATCTTGCCAGGATCAGCCTGAATTTGCAGCTCCCTGGCTATGCATCATTTTTTCCAAGGGTCATGAAGAAGATATCATTGAGCTGCCAGCGCTGATCCTAGGATGCATCAGGGATTTTGCTGTACCAGGAACTCAGCTATAAGTCTGCTTTACACATCTGGAGCAGTGGAAATAGCCTTAATTGAGGCTATAAACTAGCTCATGATGACATTTGCTGCCAGTTCTGTCTCGCAGAGGGTACTCATGCACTGAAAAGCCTTAAATCGTTTCTGAGCTGGAACATAAAATCCACCTGTTTAAATACATTGCTTAAGAGTAAAAGGTTCATTGAAAACTGCCTTTACTTTGAGAAGCAGAGACTCAATGGTATGTATAGAGAGATCCTCCACAAAGTCTCTTCCCATAGGTTCAGTTTGAGACGTGCCTGTACCAAAGTTGAGAGTAGCCGGTTCCCCTCGCTGCATCCTTTCCTAGAGGCTTATGTCAGCAGCAGGGTTCAGTCAGGCTAAAGATCAAAGGCTTTGATCTCCATTCATCTCCACTTAACGAAAAGGAAGCCACATCTGGGGAATTTATCTCATTCTGCAAGCTATAAATATGTATGGGTTTGGTACTGTGTAATTAATCAAAAGCCTGAAACAGAATACATGTGCTAACCTGCAGTGACGCTGGATTGCAAACTATAGGAACTGCTGAAATACCTTTGGATGCATATTTCTGTGTTTAAGTAAACCGCTGGCTGTTTTAGCACCTTATCTTTGTTCAATGTGAACTCAGTCCCGAGGACACAACCCGCCCAGCGCCCTTAAGAATCAAGTCACTTATTGCCTTCCAGTATCTGAAGGGGGCCTATAGGGATGCTGGGGAGGGACTCTTCATTAGGGACTGCAGTGACAGGACAAGGGGTAATGGGTTCAAACTTAAACAGGGGAAGTTTAGATTGGATATAAGGAGGAAATTCTTTCCTGTGAGGGTGCTGAGGCACTGGAATGGGTTGCCCAGGGAGGTTGTGAATGCTCCATCCCTGGCAGTGTTCAGGACCAGGTTGGACAGAGCCTTGGGTGAGATGGTTTAGTGTGAGGTGTCCCTGCCCATGCCAGGGGGGTTGGAACTGGATGATCTTAAGGTCCTTTCCAACCCTAACTATTCTGTGATTCTATGATTCTAAGCAAACACAAGTTCCCCATAGGGGAATAACCCAGCGCCTTTCCTTGCAGGCTCTTGGAGCAGCCCACTCTGGAGACAGAGGCCTCGGTCCAATGCTCAAATCTCAGCCGGGATTGACTCCTGAATGCTCAAAATCGGGATCCCACCGCGGATTTTTCCCCCTTTTCTCAGAATCAGCCATAAAAAGCACCGAGGTTAATCTAATCAGGCAGCCCCTCTGCAATCTGTAATCAGGCTCCAGTGGTGATGAAGCTGCCTCAGCTCCTAAATGCAACTGATTCGTGAGCGGGAATGCCGAGACAATCGGAACTCCTGATTAGCTGAAAGCGCCACTCGTGTGATTAGATGGGAGCTTGTGCACTTCTGCTGCAGGCTTTTTGAGAGCATAGAGTCATAGAATCACAGAATGGCTTGGGTTGGAAGGGACCTTAAAGCGCATCCAGCCCCAACCCCTGCCACGGGCAGGGACACCTTCCACTAGAGCAGCTTGCTCCAAGCCCCTGTGTCCAACCTGGACTTGAGCACTGCCAGGGATGGGGCATTCAGAACTAACCTTGTCACAGTCATCACCTGCAGACCCGAAACCCAACTGCAAGAAGAGAAAGCTCAATAAATTACTTTTCTTTGTATTCATCGCTGTCAATGGACTCATTTCCCTCCTTTAAAACTCCTGTTCCACGAGTAGGGGGACAATAACTGTAATGAAAGGCAAATATTGAGGAGCAGCCCAGGACAGCTCTCAGTTTCCAAGCAACACAGACAGTCTGATCATGACTATTCTGATTTCACCCTTTCCAGAATCTCCTGTCTATGGCTAATTCCACATAATGGGCTTTGTTAAAATGAATTGAATCTCGAAGCTCATGTGAGATGTGGCTGAGACCTCAGGTTTGAGGCAAACCCCAGAAAGGTTACAGGGTTGTGAAAGGCTTGAAGATTGTAATGAAGTCACAAGGCGGGCTCCTCCCTCATGATTCCCTCTTCTTCGGCTCCAAAGCTAAAACTGCCTTCTCCCCAACAGCCAGGATGGCACCTGCTGCTTGGGTATTCCCAAGGAACTGATACAGCTCCATAGCATCCATCCCCCAGCACCAGCAACCACCTGAATCATGGAATCATCAGAGTCATAGAATGGTTTGTGTTGGAAGGGACCTTAAAGCTCATCCAGTTCCAACCCCAATCTCCCCTCTGGCAGGTTAAAGCCATTCCCCTTGTCCAGTCCCTATAGGCCCTTGTCCAGGTTTCTTGTAGCCCCTTTAGGCACTGGAAGGCTGACTGGAGGCTGAGCAGTGCCTCCAAACCAGAAGACACACCGGAACCAGCACCATGCCATAGATCCAGCACCACATCTGCCAGACGCTCCCCAGCACACGGGTTTGTTTCACTGCTTTTCTCCCTGTCAGATACTTGCTCCAGGCAGATCCCCTTCCTTCAGTGTATCCCCTGGCACAACCAGAGCAGAGGTTGCTTCTTAGGAGGATAAAGCAAAGACTCAGAGTCACCCTTACTCATTGGAACAGCGGCCTCTTGGGAAAGCATCTCCTCACTTTGCCATGCTGAAAGCAGGATACCTGCAGGTCCCCAAGCTGTTGACTCAGCACTTCCCTCGTCCATTCACCTCCATCTCTGGGTTATGGAAATGTGATTACTGATGGTTTGCACCACGAGAAAATAAATATAACACTTTTAAATGCTGTGCTTACCTGAGGCCTGTCCATACCACGTTCTTCCTGACCTGGCTTAGTGTCATTCGCTATTATTAAGCCTTGTGTATTGAGTCTGGGCAGCCTCTTTGAGCAGAAGAAAACTGTGGAGAGTGAAAGACACGCTGCAAATGTGGTCTCTGGGTTTATCTCACCAGGGTTTTGCATGCTTGGCTGGCCAAGTCCGCAGTACGAACACCCAGGGGCCATACAGAGTTTGGCTTTATGCTGGGTTTGAAAACTAACATCAATCTAATGCTCTAAAACGTGTCCCCAGGGTTGAAAAGAAGAAAGTAGTTTATTGTATTGGATGTTTAATAATTAGTAATGAACAGCAACAGTAGAATCATTCCAGCAGCGGTGGCTGAATATCCTGTACATGGCAAAGCAAACACGATGAAAAGGCTGCAGTGATATAGGTACCTCCCTATGTATACTTCCTTTGCAGGATGGAGTCACCAGACCGAAGACAAAAACACACGAGGCGGCCAGAAATAAAGCAAACTGGTCAATGTGTGAGGATGCACCAACGAACAGGGTCCCACAGCCATCCTTCCACTGGACATAACACAAACCCCAGCTTTTACAGGTACCTCTGCATTGGTACCCTGCTGATGTGTGATGCACCTGGCATAAAGCGCAATCACAGCTGTGCTTTGCTTCCCTGGCCCCTGAGCAAGGAAGAAAAGGTGAGCTCAGTGTTTAATTCATGCCTGCAGGAGATGCAGACGTGCTCTATGGAAGAGCTTTGTCTCCCATCCATGGTTTTACTCAAGGTCATTTTGTTGTTTCAAGGGAAACCCAGTGCTGCTGATAAAGTGTCTCCATAATGCTCACAAAAAGCCCTGTCTGGGACTAATCCCCAGGGAGAAGGCAGCAGCTCGTCCTTCACCACATGGAGGTAAGGAGTTAGTCACAAAGCTGCCCGAGAATCATGGAGCCACGGCCGTCTGCCTTCCTTGTGTAAGGAGTTTGTGTTAGACAGGGCAAGCTCCGAGGCTGGGGGATGGCCCTGGCTCCCAATGCATGCAAAGAGAGGTCAGTGTTCTGGCTCCTGCATCCCAGGAAGATCTCCCACCTGAGATTCCTGCAGTGCCTGATGGTTCTGGTCCCTGTACCTCACACCACCAATGCCTGGCCAGTGCAAAACCCAAGGCAGAGGGATTCTGGTTGAATTTAGCAGCTCTGAGCTGGGGTCAGTGTTTTACTTGTGTCTGCTCATGCACAGGAAGAAGCACAAGAACTGCACATCACATCCTGGTTCATTCCTCGCACAGCTCTACAGTACATGGGGACTGAGATGCTCACAATCTGAATGGCTTTTTTATGTAGTTATTTAAAGCCCAGTTTTCCTTTCATGCAGGTTAATACCCAATCGATACTGGAGGGCTTACAACCTACATAAAACCAAGGAGCTGCTGTGAACGAGTCTCTGCAGACACCAACCATGGTTTCTGTGCGCAGGGTCTGATATTACTGCTCAGGAATGAGC
Organism: Pezoporus occidentalis; assembly: GCF_034315485.1. Lineage (NCBI taxonomy): Eukaryota > Metazoa > Chordata > Aves > Psittaciformes > Psittacidae > Pezoporus > Pezoporus occidentalis. Next base: position 2,543,598 of record NW_026915888.1, read on the forward strand.
CTCTGCATTCCAGCTGCTATAAGGCTGATGGGTACTTAAAGCCACCCTCACTTGAGCTCCCCACTTGAGGGTACTTCAGTTTATAGTTTAACCCTTGAGGAATAAAGGCTGAAGCAGCGCTGCGCACACAGGGCTCTCGGAGGAAGGGCTAAAGGATCACAAGGCATTTACTCACCCACAGCCCGAGCGTACGCACAGATTTAAGTGGTGCATTAAGCATCTCCAGGCAATTCTAAGCCCTTCAGAACCCACATCATTGCTCGGCTTCTGCTTTAACTTTGTCATAAGCCTCCTGGCTCCCTGGTCGCAAGCTGCTTTGTGATTCCTGCCCTCAATGTGTCTGTGCCCATCGCCAGGTACATCCCCTCCTCACTGCACTGAAATACACATTTGCCTTTATCCTTTCTGCTGGGGTGTCTCCACTGCTCAGCCCCTTCCAGAGACCAGAGCAAGGTCCTACACCTGGGTCGGAGCAATCCCAGGCACAGCTCCAGGTTGGGCAGAGAAGAGATTCAGAGCAGCCCTGTGGAGAAGGAGTTGGGGGGTGTTGGTTGATGAGAAAATGAACATGGGCCGGCTTCAGTGTGTGCTTGCAGCCCAGAAAGCAACCGTATCCTGGGCTGCATCAAAAGGAGTGTGACCAGCAGGTCGAAGGAGGTGATCCTGCCCCTCTGCTCTGCTCTTGTGAGACCTCACCTGGAGCATTGTGTGCAGTTCTGGTGTCCTCAACATAAAAAGGACATGGAACTGTTGGAACAAGTCCAGAGGAGGCCATGAGGATGATCAGGGGCTGGAGCACCTCCCATATCAAGATAGGCTGAGAAAGTTGGGGCTGTTCAGCCTGGAGAAGAGAAGCTGCGTGGAGACCTCAGAGCAGCTTCCAGTATCTGAAGGGGGCCTATAGGGATGCTGGGGAGGGACTCTTCATTAGGGACTGGAGTGACAGGACAAGGGGTAACGGGTTAAAACTGAAACAGGGGAAGTTTAGATTGGATATAAGGAGGAAATTCTTTCCTGTGAGGGTGGTGAGGCACTGGAATGGGTTGCCCAGGGAAGTTGTGAATGCTCCATCCCTGGCAGTGTTCAAGGTCAGGTTGGACAGAGCCTTGGGTGAGATGGTTTAGTGTGAGGTGTCCCTGCCCACGGCAGGGGGGTTGGAACTGGATGTTCTTAAGGTCCTTTCCAACCATAATGATTCTATGATTCTATGATTCCCACTGCCTTTCACCCAGGTCAGCATCCTCCTCGCCTCCCTCCGGCAGGTTATTAAAATACATGACACTGGGTTGCTCCTTTCACAACTCTTTAAGCTCAGGCCTGAAGCAGGCAACACGAACTTTGAAACAAACCTTTAGGCATTGAAGCATTAAATAACACAACAGCTTCATGAATGCAGGCAGAATTCATAACTTTGATACAGCTGAGATGTCCTAAACCTTCACTTTAGATTTCCACGCCTTGATGCCATAGGAGGCTGATGACTCTCCAAGGGCTTTGCTGCAGAAAACACTTGTATTGCTGCAGAACTGAACATGAATCCATAAACCAATACAGTTCAGCAGGAGCAAGGGACTGCACGGACACTGATTTCCATATAAAGTAGCTTATTATGGGCTAGTCAAATGTGTTCCCAACCAAAGCAGGCAAAAATGATATCACTTGTATTGATTTAAATGTAGAGATCAGTTGTAGCGAGGCAGCTTCCTCCTGTAGATGTGCTGGTGAGGACATGGGGAGCTCTGTGTAATGCTCTGCTCTCCCCACAGCACCTCTTGTGCTCCTCTCCCTGGCACACGATGCATGGTACAGTTGGCAGAGGGCTGGAACTGGATGAGCTTCATGGTCCCTTCAATCCAAACCAGGCTGTGATCCTATGAAGAAGAGGAGGTCTACATTTAACAACTCGAGGTATCATAAAAAGCAGGAGGCTTTTATAACATCACACAGCATATAAATGACTTTGCTTCGGTATAAAACACCAAGTTGGGATTCTGTATTATATCTTTTGCTACAGAAAAACCACCCAGGATGTAGGCAGTGGCTATCCCAATGGTGGGTGAGGAGATCCCAACCGGAATGGGTTATCCTGGTTATTATAACAACTTCGGGATGAACAGCATGAGATGAAGATGCTCCATTCCCTGTGCTTGTTTTGAGCCTCTGTGCTGTGGTTAACAATACTTCTGTGGGGTTTCAGACAGAATTATGTGCATTAACATAACTATGCATATGCAGGTGCATTTGTATTAATTCAGTAGCCAGCCAGGAAAATTCCAGTCCTAAGAGGAATTCCCATTTAGGCAATGTTTTAGCTACGAATGACTTGAGGATACACCTCAGAACGGTGCCATCACCCGGCTTTGACACCCGCAGAGAAGGTATTTGCATGAAGCAGAGGATGGATCCATCAAAGGGGGGGACACGAGGAAGCCCTTTCCAGGACCAGAGTGGGAACAAATGGGTGCAGTTATTCTGGGGAGCAAGTAACTGGGGTTCCTGTTGCAGGGACTGTTTTAGCCGTGAGCGAGTGAAGAGATGAAAAGCTGCCATGAGAATGAAAAGTGCTGGAAGCAGCAGAAACGCATGCGACTGGAAGGCTTGCAACTGGGGAGGAAAAAGGAGGAGGGGAATAAAACCCCTCTGCAGAATCTTCCCTCTCAGCGAAAAATGGAAGGAAAAAACCCAACAGGCTCTGCTTAAAGAAACCGTTCCCAGCGATTTCCTTTCCTCCCAAGTTCCAGCGGGCACGTTTTCCATCCAGCTGAATGAGGGAGCCTTTTTGCTGATGCAGAACACATCTCACTGGTTCGTTTTCAGTACAATGCACAGAGAATTAGGTGCACAATTCCTGGTAACAAGAATGGAGCCGGAGCCCGTCTCCTTCCTCCCTGCGCATCATGGGATAAATCACCCGGAGCGGAGGGCAGCGAATGCCAGTTATCAGTTATCAGGAGTCAGAGGGCTACAGTTAAAATCTATCCTAAACCAGAGGAAATCTTTCTCTGTTACAGCAATCCCTCCTATCTCCCATTTACAAGAGCGATGACCAGCCTCAATATGCAGCAGTTGAATACAAATCAGGCTGACAGCTCTGTGTGGTGTGAAACCATCGCAAATACATGCCTGAATGTTACTTTCCCAGGCAATAATGTCAACATCAGCACAATCACATGCCTTGCTTCCAGTATCATCTCAATCAAGGCACAATTCAACCCTTCACAGGCTTTTGTCAATATGGCACTGACCTTTTTAAGCACAACATGGGCTTCAGCGAGGCTTCACTGCCTTCGGTATCTGCCTGATCCACAGAGGTGATGAGCTCCTTCCGCGCTCATTGAGCTCACTGGGATTTGAGAGCGGGCACACTCACAGAGCCGGGCCCTAAGCACTCAATTCAGCATCTCTGAAACAAGCATGACATTGATCCTTGACTTTGATGGACACATGGGGTAAGCCAGAGCAGCAGCAGAGCGAGAGCCAGTCACTTAGGGAGAGAAATGTGGGGTTTCTTGCAGTAGAAAGGCAGAAAATACCTCATTGAGACAACAAGAAACCTGGAGAGGGGCTTTGGACAAGGGCTGTAGAGCCAGAACAAGGGGAATGGCTTTAACCTACCCCAGGGGAGACTGAGATGAGCTCTTAGGCAGAAGCTCTTCCCTGTGAGGGTGCTGAGGCGCTGGCACAGGGTGCCCAGAGAAGCTGTGGCTGCCCCATCCCTGGCAGTGCTCAAGGCCAGGCTGGACACAGGGGCTTGGAGCAAGCTGCTCTAGTGGAAGGGGTCCCTGCCCGTGGCAGGGGTTGGGACTGGATGAGCTTTAAGCTCCCTTCCAACCCAAATCCATCTGGGATTCTATGACCGCTTTTAATTCAAGCTGATGGTGCTGAGTTAGATGCAACTGGACTTTGTGATCATCGTCTCTTATGAAGGCAAGGTTATGGTATTTAAGTTCTATAACTCCAGTTTCCAGATTTGAATAACAAGAGAGAGAATCATCCAGGAAATAACCATACCAAAGTAGCTCCTGAATTATACCCTACAATAACAAGAGGCGACTGCTCTTGCTGTGGAGGACACACAGCATCGGTCCATTCTTTCCCTATAAAACCAAAACACACTCACCAAGGAAGAGACAGATAAAATGCAGCAGTGTCTGTATTGCTAAACCAGCTGTATTTCGGGCTCTCACACCAAAAGCTGCTCCTGTGGCACGTCCACGTGTTCACACAACCAGGGCACCCTCAGACCGTGCCAGCTCCACACTGTGTTTCGCTTGCAGCTCTGACAGGGAATCATTTCCAGAGCAAGCCCTGCCTGGCGATCCTGTCTCTGAGCTTCTTGGTGCATCTATAAATAGCAGATCATCAATTCACCTCCTCTGAGCTCCTCGCATGCTCCACTTCACCGCCTGCCTCTTGGCTGAGGCCGTCACCGTGACTCAGATCTCCCCTATCAGCTTCCCTGCGCAGGGAGATTCCCCCTGCATCCCATGGCAGCGTGAAGCCGTTTTGTTACTGAGGATCCCACCACCACAAGTGATCCACTGCTGAAGAACCTGACAGTTGAAGCAATGTCACTAGAGTTTAAGGTCTCAGAGCTCACTTCCCAGTGTCATTTTACACCACCACCGAGTGAAAGCCAAGTGCCAAAATCCCAGATGGACATCACACACAAACCCAATGCCAAACACAAAGCTATCACCGTGTAAGACTGCAACGTTCCACTGATCCCCATGCACAATTCCCTACAATCTAAGCTGCCGCACATCAGTCTCTTTCCATGGCATCCAACCCCCCTGCTCAACAATAAGACACTCTAAAGCAGAATGCTCTGCTATCCTTTGCTTAAGAAACACACTTAAGAAAGATGCTTCTCCTTGTAACAGACTATTAGTTTTCAGGCTGTATTATACTTGCTGCAGTGAGTGTATCTTCAGCACCAACCTCATTGAGCTTTCCAACGCCTGTAGTGGTATTACTCATGTATCCATCAAAGCCCTGGCTTGTTTGCACTAGGAATCTCCAGATAACCTGCTTACTCAGTGACACCAGAGGTAGCTGTCAGGCCCTAATATTTCATTTCCTGGATAAATGTTTCATAGGCTCCACACTCTGAATGTGAGAAGAGGAAAAGGTTCTTTTGATCATGGGTTTGAAATACCTCCTCCGTCCTTTAAAAGTGACTGTAGCCCAGCAGGAGGAAGACAGTTAAGTTGGATAAAGTGATGGAAAGAGATTTAATGACATTTTGTATTCTTTAAAGTGATTAAACCCAAAGAGCCTCGCTCTTGTCCTGCATACACCTGACCTCTGCAGGCTTGGAGGTGATCCCAGACTGGTTTGGTTTGAAGGGACCTTAAAGCTCCTCCAGCTCCAACCCCTGCCACGGGCAGGAACACCTTCCACTAGAGCAGCTTGCTCCAAGCCCCTGTGTCCAACCTGGCCTTGAACACTGCCAGGGATGGGGCAGCCACAGCTTCTCTGGGCACCCTGTGCCAGCGCCTCAGCACCCTCACAGGGAGGAACATGCATCAGCAGAACTACAGAGCTGCTGTGAGATAAAGGCAGGTTCCGTGCTGACCCTTGGTAAGCAAACATGGTTTGCAGACAAGACCACCACCAAGCAGTGATTTAACTTGCAGTGCTTTAGAATGCCTTGAAGAATCCTATGAGAAACACAGAACTGCAGAAAAAGAGGTGGAGGTCTATGACCACTGCACTGTGTGACCTGGCTTTGGAGCTGAAATGCACACACCGAGGACAATCTGGCTTCTCACTTCAGGTGTGCATAACTGCAGTGCTATTTGAAATGAAATGCACAAATTACCAAACTCATCGATTCATTTATTACGATGTTTGATAGTTAACCAGCAATAATGAGACCACTGGCTTCCCTGGCAGTAACTATCATCTTGTTATTCCCTTTCCCTCTGTGCCTCTGCTCCCTGTCACCAGGCTGAAAGCTCCTTGGAATAAAGACAACACATTGGTTTTGCTCATATACAGCCCATAGCATTTAGGCTCCAGGCCATGACCAGTGATTCCAACAGTAATATACCAACAGAATCAGGCATTGAGAACTCGCTCCCACTCTGCTTTAAAACACCAATAAATATGAATGTTACTCGTGGTGCTGCTCATTTTGTTATGTATCAGGGGAGCCAGCTGCAACAAGCAGAACCCTGAGCTGGTTACAGCTTATTTCAAGTTAATTTGATACAATGCTCCCTCTCTCTCGACTCATGCATCCTCACAAAGAAAACGGCAAGCAATCCAGAACATTCAAAGCATAACGACATTCAGATGTGTCTAGACATAAATAGCAACTTCTAAACCAAGAATTTGCCTCTGGAGTCCTTTCAGTAGGCCTTCAAATAGAAAATACTTAAAGGGAGACCATGATAAGTATAATTTCTCTTTGTTTGAGGCAAGGATGGAGTGAATGTGTCATAAGGCACTGAGAAAGAACAAGAGAAATCTCAGTGAGCCAAAATGAAAGGACTTCATTATAGGCCAAATCCTCGCTCCATTTAAGTCAATCAGAAATCTGTTTGTTGACTTCAGTAGCCAAGGGTTTCATGGCACAGCTTCCACCAAAACCAACTTCCAGCACTGGATTGTACAGTCGGAGGCCTTGATTTTCTCTTGTTCTGGACATTACCAAGGATCTGCATACACAAAGCAGGGGGTTGGAACTGATAAGCTTTAACGTCCCTTCCAACCCAAACCAGTCTGGGATTCCATGGTCTCTTTGTGTAGTAGTAAACCATTGGAATTTCATTGGAAGTTGGTGTTTTCACAAGTTCACATTAAAGAGTGCCCTGAGAGGGAGGGAGGCACTAACACTGCCTCCCACCAGTACCCACTTGTACCATCACTGACCTGTCCAAGACCGAAACCCTCTCCCTGCATCCCGGTTTCCAAGGCAAGACACAGCAAGGAGTGAAAGAAGGAGAGCCGTGCCTTATCACACTGTAACCGCACACCCCTTCCCTACAGACACACGAGACAAAGCAAACGAACTGCAATGCAAACACCTATAATTTCTCCTGGTTTATGTCCTTATACAGAAGAGCAAGCACACAAACAGGCCCGGGAACAACAAATTGAGTTCTCCAGGCTACTCCTTTCCCCACTTACTAAAGCGTATGCTTTGCTACCACTGAATTCAATGGAAACATTCCTTTAGGTCTCCATGGGAACAGCATCGGGTCTATAATACTTAACTATAAGTACCAAGTTCTATAAGCTTTGGCTGGAAGTTTTGAGTGTCCTTTTAAAGATCTCTGCGGATAAAGAACTGGAGGCTCCGGAGTCAATAAAGTCAATGAAGCAGCTTTCACAGGCAGCAGAAGTTCACTTTCAAACTTCCCTACAAAACAGTTACTGGAATTTGGGGGGAGCGAGCACAAAGACAACACTGTAATAACTAACACAATGACCCTTTCAACCAGGAAAGCGAGCAGCCCTTTTAATGAAATTGGGACTTAACGTACGGTTGGACCAGACAGTGAAAGGAAATCTCTCACCAGCACATCACAAGGCCAATAATGTGTAAACAGATAATAGCAAGAGCTGTGTGGTTCATAATTAATTCAGAAGGGATGGCATTGCTGCCTTCTCGCCGGGCTTGGGCAGTCATTGAAGACAATTCCCCTCTCAGTCTGTGTGAAGTGCCATATTTCAGCATGAAATCCTTCTATTCCCATCACGATAGCGGTAATGTAAAGTAATAAAAACACCAACGCTTACATGTAGTGGATATTGCAGCTGAATTCTGGACTAAACCCGAACCCATAATTGTCTCTCCACACCCAAATAAACTTCAAGATGAACAGAAATAGAGATAATAAATGATGATGATGGGGATAAAATGATACAATAAATTATGGGGATGATGATGAACTAATAATCATTTTAATAATCATATTAAGAGTTACTAATAATCTGATGCTGAGATGGAGCAATTCCAAGTTCAACCCAGCTCTGAAAAGAACACGGATGTGTTCACTGATTTGTAAGCAAAGGTTTATGTAGGGTCAGTATGTAGACAGGTTTACATTAGATAATAAGAAAGCTCTTCCCTGTGAGGGTGCTGAGGCACTGGCATAGGGTGCCCAGAGAAACTGTGGCTGTGTTCAAGGCCAGGTTGGACACCGGGGCTTGGAGCAACCTGCTCTAGTGGAAGGGGTCCCTGCCCGTGGCAGGGGGTTGGAATTGGATGTGCTTTATGGTCCCTTCAACCCAAACCAGTCTGGGATTCTATCATAAAAAGGATAAGGTGCTTGGGAGCACCTTACTTTGACCAACCAGCCCCCAGTGAATGCCTGTTTTGGCTCCCTGTTGTGCCCAAGCTATAGGGCTACAGAGGTGTTCCTGTGCCAGGTAGAGCCGTGCCCGGGCTGCAGCATCCTGCCCCGCTGGGCAGCTCCCCAGCTCAGCCTATGGTATGTGTACCGAATTGGCAGCTGTCAAAATGATTCAGCTTGGAAATGAATCAGACACGGCGGTTCATGGCCCCAACTGGGAAACAGGGAGAGAAACACAAGATCTTTTCAGTCATACGAGCCGGGGACCGAACATCCTGTGCCACAGGTGGAGGCTTGGGGAGGTGAAGTCTGTCCACCTTCAGTGCTAACAGCCTCTGCAATGAGATCTCTATGCAATCACTCAGTGCTATACCATAATACTGCCTTTATAGCGGAGCTGGACCCGGCCCTGGCACATCTTGAAAGGCAGAACATAATTTCTCTTATGACAAGTCCCAATGCAAACTTCCCCATTCCGGCTTTCCAAACCCCAGCACTTGCTTTTCCTAACATTTTCCCTCGCTCAGAAAATCCCACGCTCTGTGCTCCGACCACATCAGACGGAGAACAGCTCCCTTGTGGACACTGAACAGCATCCAGTGTTTCAGAGGAGCGCCGTTGCTCCCTGGGCAGGACACAGCTTTCACACGGAGCGGCTCCGAAACACGACTCTGAGCCGAGCATTGAGAATGGATTCGTGCAGTCACGGCGGCTGGAACGTTACCATCCGTGGGACAGCAGCAGAGACAGAAGATGCCCTGTGTTAAAACCCCTCTATATGCCCTGCAGAAACATGGGAGAATGACAAGAAACCTTTAGGGAATATTGCAATTTCCATAGCTTGTGATGCTAATTACAGTCATTATTGGAGAGGCTACAAAGTTCTGCCTGTGTTTTGTTCTCTGCTCCTGGTAGCTGGGATGCGAGATGAACTCGAGGTGCAGTAACAATGCTAAGGGGAAAAAAATCAACCCCTAAACCCTGTTTACTTTCAATAGCACCACCTAATTATGTGGTTTCCATAATAAGCAAGTCCAAAAGCCCTCTCCTCTCCTGTGTGCATGCACACACAGCACCCCAGGTATATTCTTTTCTAAAATAGCAACTTCTATCCTTTGAATGCACTGCAAGAGCAGAGCAGCACAGGGGGGGTCCATGGCTCTATTCTTTGGTTCTACATATTTTTATGGGGTTTTCTTTAGATTTAGCTCCTTTTTCCTTTGCCTCTTACCTCATTCTTCTTCTAATATGAAGAGATTTCTAAAGAATCACAGAATCCCAGAGTGGTTTGGGTTGGAAGGGACCTTAAAGCTCCTCCAGCCCCAACCCCTGCCACGGGCAGGGACACCTTCCACTAGAGCAGCTTGCTCCAAGCCCCTGTGTCCAACCTGGCCTTGAGCACTGCCAGGGATGGGGCAGCCACAGCTTCTCTGGGCACCCTGTGCCAGCGCCTCAGCACCCTCCCAGGGAAGAGCTTCTGCCTGAGAGCTCATCTCAGTCTCCCCTCTGGCAGGTTAAAGCCATTCCAAGAAGGATCCCTGAGCCATCGCAGGCACAGCAGCAGGACATATTCCATAGAGGAGTATGCCATAAATCCTTCTTTTGGTCTTCATGGACCAAAGCCAGTGTGTTCAAAACACAGGAGGCGGTGGCACCCTCCTACTTTTCTACACTTACACAGCAGTCACAGGCTGAGTTTATTCCTTCCCTGAGGAATTCTGAACCCACAGCTCTTCCTTTCCAGGAGAATAATCCCATCCTGCAAGAGAGGCACAGCATTCCCTGCTCTGTCGAGGCTCTTCCATTAGAGAGATTAATGAAATCAGGCAATGTTTCATCCAGTGACATACATGACACACAGCTCATGCACTCTGCCACTCACCAGAGGCTCTGGTCACCCACTTCCCACCCACACTGCAGCCAAACTCCTTCTTCCTGGCACTGTGGAGCCCCATCAAGAGGAGAGGTGGAGGAGATGGTGCTGCCAACTCACACCTCACAGCAGATTGCCTGCTGGTTGCACCTTTCCTCTTCCAGCAGCACAGCTCTAAACATACAAGGGTTAGCGTTTGCCTGGGACAGCTTCCACAGGCAGTAAAACGCTCAAACAGAAGCATCAGGTGGGGAGGCTGGTCAGCTCTGCCTGTCCTCATGCATTTCTGTACACATCAACAGCTCTTCTCATGGAACCCTGACAAGCCAAACACAAAGGATCGATCGATCTATCTATCTATCTATCTATCTATCCATCCATCTTCTATCTTCTATCTATCCATCTTCTATCTATATAGATATCCATCTTCTATCTATCCATCTTCTATCTACTATCTATATATCCATCTATCTACTATTATCTATTATCTCTCTTTCTATCCATCTTCTATCTACTATCTATATATCTATCTTCTAGCTATCCATCCATCTTCTATCTATCCATCTTCTATCTTCTATCCACTATCTATCCATCTTCTATCTATATAGCTATCCATCTTCTATCTGCTATCTATATATCCATCTATCTAGTATTATCTATTATCTTTCTATCCATCTTCTATCTACTATCTATACATCTATCTTCTATCTATCTATCCTTCCATCTTCTATCTACCTATCTACCAAGTCATCCTCCCTATTTGACATGGAACTGAATGCTGCTGTAGGGATGAGGGAATCTGCCTTCATGCCTATGAATTTTCTATGCGGGACCTCCTAATCTCTGGCTGTTTAAAGCTGTATGTTTGACACACTGAATTTGTCGACTGTTAACACAAAACCTCCCACAAAGAGCTACAGCCAGACCACCTCAAGCTGTGATTTCCTCACTTCTCACAGCCTAAGGCCTCAGGTCTGCAGTCACACACATTTGTCTGCAGTGCCGTGAGGAACCCCGACGGGGAGGCTCGCACTAGTGAGGATAATCACATTTGTGAGGATCTGAGCCCTGTGCTTGTGGCTTGGGACTGGGCTGGGATGAGGTATCTTCAGGGAACAAAGATCTGAGGAGAGCAGCAGCAGCAGCGCAGTGTTTGATGCTTCTTAAGGAAGAATGGTAGCGTGATAAACTAAGGGGAAGGCATCCTTGTGCTTGGAATGTGGGCTTGGGAATCCCCAGGAAGGGCTCATGTCCATAGCCCTGACACTGGCTTCCTCTGGACCACCACAAAACTGGATGCCTCTGTCGGCACACAAGCACAAAAGCACAGGGATGAGCAATCTAAAGATGTCTCCAAAGCGATTTCAGATCTTCAGAAGGGATCCCATTGAAAAGAAGCGATTAGGAACTGTTTAACATCAATGAATCAAACCCCCGTGAGAGGCTGCAAGCCCAAAATCTGCATGCCCATCAGTCCTCCCTTAATTACCCCCCATCCCCAGCGCACTGCAGCTCCTGATTAATGAACTAAACCATCAAGCATCCCAGCGCACTACTCCAGACATTAACTGCACCACCGCGCTTATCGGCGCTGCACCGTGAGCCTGGGAACTGCCGTAACTTGAACTTGCCCTTACATTTAACAGACTCAAGGACTGGGTTGAAGGGACCTTAAAGCCCATCCAGTTCCATCCCCCTGCCACGGGCAGGGACCCCTTCCACTGGAGCAGGTTGCTCCAAGCCCCTTGTGTCCAACCCGGCCTTGAGCACTGCCAGGGATGGGGCAGCCACAGCTTCTCTGGGCACCCTTCTCTATGAGGGTTCCGGCTGTGGCCAGCACGACGAGGGAAGCAGCAGCACCTCCCTCAGAGCTGCCCTTCATCCGCGCTCCTTCCCCCTGGTTCCACCTACGGGCGGCTCCGGGACCCTCGCACCCGCGGGGGCCGAACCAGCGCTGCCGGAGCCGGAGCACAGGGTCCCAGCGCGCCTGCGCGGCCCCGCCCCGCTCCTCGGGACCGGGCCTTCCGCTGCCGCCGGCGGGGCCGCGCGGGGAAACGGCCTCGGCCCGCAGCGGGCGCGGGGGGGGGGGAAGGCCCGGCCCCGGTGGGCTCCGCCTGAGCGGACCCGAAGGGGAAGGAAGGAGCGCGGGGAAATGGCGCCAGCCCCCAGCATCAGCAGCCGGGGTGCTCCACAGCGGCATGGGCGGGCAGCGGAGCCATGGGTGGAGCCGGCACAGCCGGGCTGAGCCGTGAAGCGCCGTCCCGGGTAACACTGCCTGTGCCTCGCAAGCGCACCGCTTCTACCAGCACGCTGTGACCGTTATCTGTATTGTCATTGCTTCTGATGTGTGCGCTGGGAGGGCTTGCAGAAGGCACCGCGCTTTTTCACCCCTTGCAGCTGCAGGACTCCCACCTCAGGAGCCACCAGTTCCTCCATGGGCATCGTCAAACCGTGCCGATGTTCACATCCATCACACAGCATTAACGTGGCCAAACAAGGGCACGTCCCTCCTCAGTGTACACTGGGAATACAAGTCCTTGCCTTCCTCCATGGTCAGCAGGACCCTTTCCACCTTAACTCCTAACTGCAGGCTCCAACCCGTGCGTGCAACAGAGAAACCTCTAACTCCTCCAAACACACTCACGTGCCTGGATATGGTGGGTCCTGGTGCCCTGAGCTTGCAGCACTGACCGCTGATTGCACCTCCTGCCCCAGTTCCAGTCCTCAGACATTCACTGCCTCCACCTCAGGTACACAGAAACATGTTCTGAGCCTCAGGCATCTACAACCAGGCTACATCAGCTGGTAATCACATCAATGTAGACTAATGACTGGCAAATCTGGTCTCATGCACGTATCAAAGGAACAAACACACTGCAACAGGAGGCAAAATGTAAAAACACCCCAAACTTCAAAGTTGAGCCCAATTCTGAAGGAGCTTTCCCCTGTTCTATTTCTAAACAAGAATCTGCACTGACACTGCTTTAAGACATGCAACAGCTTCACTGGTGGTGCTGTAATTTCACCACAGTCAACAGGCAAATTGGATCCTCTGGGGTCGCTGTTAATAATTAGATGTAGATGAGAGAGTTTTCAAACACCAATTCACCAGCTCAAGGAACACAAACTGCCTTACCAAGGTGCACAGCCCTTTGCATTGATGCTTCTGAGCCTTTGCACACCAACAGTTCTCTGGTTTCCTCCACAGGCTACTACTAAACAGAATGGTTTGACGAGTATTCTGGTTGCTGTATCTAAAGTTAACAGTGCTGTTCCTATGAATTATAAACCAACTTCACAAGCAGGTGCAATGTATAAATTGATATTCCTGTTCACTGCATTAACAGACACTGACCTTTAGTAATGACTATTGCAAAAAAGCATCATTTCCTCTTCCAGCTGAAATAAACTCCCACTGCTTTTCAGGCAGTGCTGAGCTGTATTTTGGTGTGGGATTTGGGGGTTTTGATGCATGTGTAATGCTGGTTGGAATGACAGAGGGATTACAGTTTTGCTGCTGGGAGGAAAAAGAATAAGGCCTAATTCTTTACTATAGAATCCAGCCTGGATTACAGAACACAGTAAGGAATTACCACAGCGACACTTCCAAAACCCCAAACCTTTTTAAACTGGCTATTTAGAATATGTGGAAGTTCTGATACAGACGCAAGACCTGGCTATGTGGGTACACAGCCAAGTTCTGAAGAATCATTGCATTAAACCTGCAGGCCTGTTCTCTTCTGGTGGTGATTCATTTATCCCTGCCCCTAAGGGAAACTAATGGGGCACCTCTTTAATTATTAGAGGGCATTTAAAGCTATATTACAGTATCAGGACCTGAATACGGGACAGATTTAGATGACAACATTTTACAACTTAGTAAAATACAATCTCCCTGGAAAATAAAAGCTATTAGAACACATTAGCATCAAACCTGGCCATCAAGGTCCCTCTGGCACTGGTTTAATGTGTGACTTTGAGCAGAATAGTTACATCTATTTCCTTATCTGTAAGCTGGCAGCTACCAATTCCTCTTCCTCATACAACTGAGGATGCACAGAATCAAGTTAAGCTCTGGTGCAGAAGCAGAGACATCCAGTGGAGACAGCTACATCATGGATTAACCTTCTGTTAAGTGGTATCAGGCATGGAGTGGACTGAAAAGGAGCCCTTTGGAAGAGATAGAGAGCGAGAGCAGAAGGTCTTGCACTAAGGTTATGTATTTAACAGTTGTACATGAAATAGTTATATATAAAAACTTTGTTAAGTGCTTTTCTCCAATTTAAAAATCTAAAGAATGCAAAAATAAGGCATTCAATATTTGAAAAAGTACAGATTTACAAAATGTGTATATTCTGTCATGAAAACTCCACACCAACAGTATACACTTGGAAAAAAAATACAAACAGGATATATTACAAATTTATGCAGCAATAACTTAGTTCAGACCATGCAATAAAAAGGACGTTAATCAAGATACACAAGCTCGAAAGTTTCCTAAACTGGAGGGCTTAGATTTTGGTTGCAAAATGAGTTTTGATGCGAATTCTTAGAACTGTGGCACTTGAAATCTGTGGCAGCCTTTCTATTGAGAGTTAAATGGTACATGATTACGAGGAGGGAGAGGAACAAAGCGGCCGTTACGAATCATTCCAACTTTGTTCCACGATAGCTGAAACTCTTTTCTCATATTCACGTTTGTTCTCCTGGTAGAGTTGTGCTGCCTGGCTGTTTGCTGGGCTGTTGGGATTAGGTTCATCAAGCAGAGACTGTGAAAAGGGGAAAACAAAACATGAGACAAACAGAGACATTTCAAATAAAGATTCACAGCTCTCAAATGCAACGTGTTTCAGGGGGCAGACACGGCTCAGAAGAGCCCAAGTGAAAAAACACCCAAGGTGAACTCATGGTTAGGCACCTGTAATTACGTTACTGAACCTCAAATGAAACACTGCATAAGCATTAACACTGCCAGGTTCATAAACCTAACAGATACGTGGTCATTTGTGCCAGAGAGCAGTAGGATGCTAACTGGTTATTTGGTAATTATACTGCTATTGTCATTCAGGACTAAATAGGGGCTTAAGATGCCTCCTACAAAACCTCACTGTAGAAAAATAAAACCAAGCACCCAGGAGATAAGGAGATGCACGTTTCTGCTGTGCCAGGCCAGTCCAAGTAAATCAGGTTTCAGCACTGCCTCCTTGAGGACTTTATGGGACAGGGCTCTACGATAAAGCTCAGGGTTTCAAATACTGAGCAAGCCTGTACATGTGATGTCCTGTCTTGACTAAAAACAGTTAAAAGAAATCCAAATCACTTTTTCCTGCAAAAACCTTATTCTGGCAAATCTGTAGCTCAAAATTAATAATTACATAGGCTGGCGCCTTAACCTGCCTAAAAAGTTAGGTCTAAAACCTAGCCTGATCTAAAAAGCCACTGCTTAGCTCACAAGTATCTGAAGTCCCCCTTGAGGCAGATTCCTGGCTAGCCCCACCACTGAGCTGTGCATTCTGGAAGAGATGCTAACAACAACAGAATTATTTGCTCAAACAGATGCAAAGTTACCTGAATTGAAGTTAAAATAGATGAAACATCGTATGTTGGACTCCAGCGATTCTGAAGAATATCTAAACATATGCTACCATCTGCATACACTGTAAGTACAACAGAGGTGTCATTTAGAAGCAGAGTTATGTTACAGGTTGTTCATTACACACTGTTCAAGCCAGAGTTACTGTTCCAATTCAGACTGTGCTTAAATTGATGCTTTAGGGAAGAGGACAGCAATTGTTTCACAACCTTCTGTAGTTTGACACCCTGTGTGTTGAAGGAGATGTCTTACTGGAAGTAACAGAAGACTTCAGAGGAAAGGAAGGAAGGTCTAAATATTGTGGCATTAGCATGGGAACTGGTAGACTTGGTTTCATGCTCCTCTTGTGTGACTGGTCTGTGCTGCAGAGAAGAGGCCTCCCAGAGAGCAGCAATGTGCTTACTGCAGCCATCACGCACTGAACAGTGGCGGTTCTCACCCTCTTATCACGTACTCTAAGAGACACTCCAAGGCAGACAATATAGAAATGTGCCTGAAAACCTACTTCTGTGTTGGTCATTAAGCTCAATATGACCTGGCAGAGTGCACTTCCAGCCTGGAAAACCAACTGTATCCTGGGCTGCACACCCAGAGTGTGAGCAGCAGCTGAGGGAGGGGATCCTGCCCCTCTGCTGTGCTCTGGGGAGACCCCTCCTGCAGTCTTGATCCAGCTCTGGGGCAACAGCACAAGAGGGACATGGAGCTGCTGGAGCGAGTCCAGAGGAGGCCATGGAGCTGCTGCGAGGGCTGGAGCAGCTCTGCTCTGGGGCCAGGCTGAGAGAGCTGGGCTGGGTCAGCCTGGAGAAGAGAAGGCTCCTGAAGGGGAGACCTTAGAGCAGCTCCAGTGCCTAAAGGGGCTACAGGAAAGCTGGAGAGGGGCTTTGGACAAGGGCCTGTAGGGACAGGTCAAGGGAGAATGGCTTTAACCTGCCCAAGGGGAGACCGAGGTGAGCTCTTAGGCAGAAGCTCTTCCCTGTGAGGGTGCTGAGGCGCTGGCACAGGGTGCCCAGAGAAGCTGTGGCTGCCCCATCCCTGGCAGTGCTCAAGGCCAGGTTGGATGGGGCTCCCTATGGCTGCACATTCTCCCCTGTGCTAACACTGGCTGGCACAGTAAAGCAAGTGAAGGCATGGACTTGGTTGAAATCTCACCTGACAGAAATAAATGACATCTGGCTGCATCAGTTCCCTGCCCTGATTCATGATGTGGCTGCACATAGATGATGGCTGTTTAATGGAAGGGGGCAGGAATCTGCAGCCAGAATTGCCTCTTTAAGCCAACCAAATGCACACAAACTTTGCTACCGTGGCTAAATATTGATTAGAAAGAGACAGATAGCTGCTGCTTAACAGCATTATAACTCTTAATTCTTCATCCTGTCCTAGCCACCCACTTGGGAGGTGGCAGTGAAGAGAAACGGAGAGCTGTTAAAGCATTCAGGAGCTCCATGGACTACATGACCACACCACAGTATTTAATGAGTCTTATGGCTAAATAAAAGGTATTTACTCACCGTTTGGATGGAACATTTTTGATAAAAACCTAACAGTTGGAGGCTTGTTGGGATATTCTTCTGAGAATTCTATTACTAGTTTAAAAGTACCTGAAATACAAACAGAAATACAATCAGGTAACTAGCAACAAAAGAACACTGCCAGGAACACACACAACGTAAGTTCTGTGCTCCATGATCAATATTTCTCCTCACCATTATAGAAACAAACAACAGAATCTGGTTTCTTTCCATGTGTTTCAAGGGATGATGGAAGTATGGAACTACTCCTTAGTGATAGTCATAAACCCAGCAGCAGCTGGGGGACTCACTGCACACATGGCAAAGGCAGCTACATCCAATGGCAATTATCCCTCCCCTTCTTCCGTGACCCAGTATGCTGCTTCCATGGATTTTGGTGACTTTAAGGTGTTTCATTAAGAAGGCACCGTGGTGCCAGCAAAGAAACACTGGAATTTCATCAGCAGCAATCTCAGCCTTCGGAGCTCACGACTGATTCACTGAAAACCTTTACTATGGATCAGTGAATAATTTACTGTAACTCCTCCAACCCAACACAGAGACAACCCCATCTGCTGCCAATTACTGCAATAATACTATAATTATTAAACTCATTATTCCTCATCTGCCTAAGGGAGGTTCATTACACACCAACTTTCATGTTTATGTACCAGTTGAGTACTGCCTCCCCCTCACCGAGCTCTCTACTCAGAACAACTCAAGATTCTTCACCTGTTCTTCATTAGGAGAACAGAGATGAATCAAATGTGCCACCAAGACGAAGCCAGAGAAGCACATTGTCTTGTTGAGCTCAGCTATGGAAAACACATCTGGCAGCAGCAGACCAGCTTCCCCCACTAAAAGCTCTGCTGTATATGTACAAACAGGTCTCAATACAAGCATCGCTTTGCAGCTAACTAAACAGCAGCCACTACGGCAAGACACTGCTTACATCAAAATACATATTTGTATAACCTGTGAGGACTTACTCCTTCACTTGCTTAGTTTGTTCCATATACAGATAGCATCTCTTACTTGTTAGTACTGGCCATATTTATAAGAATGACAGGGCTATAGAAGTCAGCAGCTTACCATCTTCAAAAGGTGTCCCTTCTGGCCTGAAAGGTTTAAAACATAAACTCCAGTTACAAAATGCTCATTACCGGCTTCTAAAGAACAACAGTCAATGTTCATCTTCCTCATCCTCCCCCAGATATAGGTAGAGGCAGTGATTTAAACATTTAGAGAAGTATCCAGAGGCAACCTCTGAGCACTGTGTGGTGTCTATAAGACACTTTCCCATGGTCAGTCTGCAAGTTGGGATATCTGCCTCTGTCATCCCAAGCAATACATATGTCATTACATCATTAGATGGAATTAATGAGGAAATTACTAGAAAACATTCAGTTTCATGAAAGGGTACTAAGGCCATTCCCATTTTGCAGGATGCAATGTAACTTCCCAGACAGAACCTGTGCCTCCTTCTCCTGGGAATCAATCCAATCCCTGCTAACACATCTGGATTTAATGGTGAGAACAGGCGGCTCTTATGTAGCTTAGAAAGGAATCCTGCTTTGTCATAACCTACCTCCTACTCAGCTTAACCTATTTATTAACCCGTGTGCAAGTTGTAGTCAACAGAACAAGATGAAAACATTCTACATTTGTCTTTCTTACACACCCTGTGTTACCCCCAAAGTCAGATTCTTACCACAACAGCACACTTGGTCAGTTTGCTGGTGTTACGTACATAAAAGAGATGAAGAACCATAAAAACAACCTCCAGGGTTTGGTACTTTCAGCCCTTTGAGATAGAATTTTAAGAGTCATCAAAAGCTCTTACCCAAATATAACTGCATTCCATTGCATTATGTTATTCTCAGACGGTGCACCACTGACACCCACAGGAGGGTCTTCTTGCAATCTAAGAATGACAAATACAGAATAACAAGCTCTATATAAACGAAATACTTCCACCTGCAAGTACAACTGAACAGTAATATGCAGATTTAATATGTACTTTCTCATTCCAAATCAGAAAATGCACAAAGCATTACATGCAGATGATGAATACTCCAAAAGACAAGCCTACAATGCACATACACCATTATGTTACAACAGCCCAACAGGTTAAGTGTGCAGGGAGCAAAGTAATATCAAAGCAACACATCGAGCTGGAATTTACAGTACTACATCATGAACCATGGAAGAGCAACCACTGCTGGCTGCCACAGTGAGGAAGAGAACCAACTGCAGCCACAAATAGGAGCCGAGAACCAGCCAGTGACACTTCTACACACCCTCACTGGGACTAAGTGCAAGGGACTGTCAATGGAGCTTTGCCTGCTCTCAGATCCATGTGTGCAATGTGGCTAAATTCAGTATAAGGCTGTTTGGACCAGCAAGCTGATTGCTTTTAAAGGGAGCGAAGGGAAAACTTGTGTCCAGATCCCTTTAACCAGCTCGATGATGTGTTTATCTCTAGAGTAACCATGGAAGCTTTTAAAGTTCTTCTTAGCTCCTTAATCCCTGGACTAGGGAGAAGCACATTATTTACTGCAAGCCACATCAACCCAGCCCACACTGAAATATGTATCGCAACAGGCATGGGATCCAGATCCGTCTGCACACCAAGGACCCTGAATGGTGTAAACCAGCAAGCCCCAGCCATGGTGCAATTTGACTTCAGTGACAGCTCCTCTTGAGTCAGATGAGAACACAGAAAACACAGTGGCTGCCCCTGCTCCAACAGCCACTGTGGAGCATTAACTTGAGGTTTGGCTGTAGGAAACCAGCACCACCAACAGCCCTGCAGGCCAAGGGACAAACTCTTAACTAAACATCAGTGTGTAAGTGCAAGTTTATCCAGGCTGATGCTGGTGTCCTGCACTTACACTGTGATAAAACTGGATGTGATGTGGACACTAAGCAATGGCATTGCCCTGTGGTGACACCCAGAAGCAAGGCTCGCTCTGTTTGTGCTCAGATGCCATCTAAGCACCGTGTTTACATCCTGGCTCCCCGAGCACACACAGTTCGGACAGCTCAGTCCCAACAGTATAAATCCCCTTCTATTTTGGTCCGGGAGAGCAGGAACGCGACTTCTTCCTCCCTGACAGCCAGGCTGCCTGCCAACAGCAATGCCTAAGCCTTCAGCCTGACAAACACATCTGAGGGATGGCTTTGGGTTTCAGCCCGACTGAAAAGCTCATGTGCACCCTGCTGTCAGAAGGGCTAACTGCAGAAAGGCTGTGGCCAGGGCTGGAAATTGGAAGTTAGATCCAAAAAGTGCTCGGAAACCTTTAACAGCTCGGGAAAATGCAGTTTTGTGGCCCCTTTTTAGCAGCAATAACGACGGTAAAAAAGGTAATGAATTTTGCTGTTGGTTTAAGTCAAATAAATTAGAGGAGATATAAAAATCTGTTGAACTCCTCCCTCCTCACTGCTCCTGACAAGCACAGCATGCAAAAGGAGTTGACATCTAACAAAGTGAAGCAGACTTCACACGGTTTGCTTTTCAGCATGAGGTACAAGTAACATTAGGCTGACCCAATACACAGCTTATGGTACGGAAGAGAGGAGTCACAAAACCCTGACATGAAGAAGTTGCATAAGCTTTGAGGGATCAAAGTTGTCAGATATTTGCTAAATCAATTTGCTTTACTCTGGTTACTGGGCTGGGCTCTCCACAGCTGCAAAGTCTCCTCCACACCCTCAACTGCAAGATTAAACCAATCCTGCCAAAATCATAAACTCATCTCCCCACATCTGACTGCAATCTCGTGAAGCGACTTAGTCCCTCGCCCTGGCACAAAATCCCTGTTCACATCACTGGGGCAACAGAACACATTAAACCAGATGAACATCCTGGTTTGGGCTGAACAGGAGTCAAGCAACACCTGCTCAGCAAACACCAACACCCAGAGCCAAGGTGAAGGCCCCACATCCCCAAAGCATCCAACTCCTTGTAGGTCCACAACTCAAAGCTCCATCACTGGGGCTCTGCGAGCAATCCCATGAAGCAACTACAACACATGTCAACTGCTTACCCACGTATTTTCAGGTGCTGGGATAACAGAGCTATGCTAAAAAAAGATGTGATATCAAAGCTGACTCACCTCCAACAACAACCGGGCGGCCCCAGGGCAGTACACCATGCTGTACAGCTACAGGAGAACCCCCCCAACCTTTTCCCACACGCTCTACATGTGTTTACATGTCAGGCTGGAAATTAATTAGCCCACAGTCTGTGGTTCGGTCATTAACACTTAAAAGAGCAAAGTAATAACTGCTTCTTCAGCAGTCTGTATATGTTATACTAGATTCCTCCCGACTTTAAAGCTTCAGACGATGCAGCATGCACATAAACACATTACAGGGCGTTTTGTTTTGCACCAAATGATGTGTTTACCACTTCTTCGTGCTTCGTTTCCAGCTGCCCGTCCCAAATACCTACTTTCGGGGAGGCCTGAACCCAACAAGCCCCCAGTACACCTCAGCTCGGGCTCCGCACAAACCCGAGCCCAGCACCGGGACTCCTGTGCGAGGAGGCGGATGCAAGGCGCACGGCGCCCGGCTCCGCACCGCCGGGCCCTATGGGGGTACCCCGAGAGCCCCGCTCAGGGCCGCGGCCCGGGGCCTGCCCTTGTTTTTGAAGGCGCCGTTCAACTTTTATCCTCAGACGCCCCCAGCCGTCGGCGCCGCGGAGCCCACCGCGAACAAAGCCGGCCCTGCCCGGCCGGACCCCCCTGCCCGTCCCCGGGGGTCGCTTCCCTGCAGGGAACGGGCGCAGCGGCTGGCCCGCACCGCGCCCCTGCCCCGCCGCGGAGGGTGGGCCCGGGGGGGGGACGGGAGCTCGGTGCCAGCCCCCGGCCTCAGCACGAAGGAGCGAGGCCGGACGGGCGGTCCGCGACCTGCGGATGCGGCTCCTCGCAGCGCCGCTGCCTGCGGGGACCACCGGGGAAGCCCCGGCGGTGCGGGGAAGGGCCTCGGGCCCGCAGCCGGGCGGTGCTGCCCTCAGTGCCAACACGGCCCTGGCCCTGGCCCTGGCCCTGGCCCTGGCCCCGGCCCTGGCCCTGGCCCTGGCCCTGGCCCCGGCCCCAGCCGGCGGTGCCGGGGTCCCGCTCACCTCTTGAAGTCGCGCATCAGCCTGCGCCGCGCCGGGGTAGACATGATGGCCGCGGGGAACGAGTCCGCGGCCGCGGCGCCGCCTCCCTCCGCCAGCCGCACAAACAACCCGCAATGGCGGCTCCCTCCGCGGAGGGCGGGCCGGGCCGTGCCGCTGGGCCGGCCCATGGCGCGGCGCGGCGGGGGGGGGAAGTGGAACCGGAGCCGGGCCGGCCCACCGCGGCGCGCGGGGAGGCGCTACCTCCGCGCATAGAGGCGGAGAGGCGGCGCTCGGCTCCAGGACCGGGTTCCTATGGGAGGCTGCCGGGCGCAGCGGGAAGCAATGCATCATTTTCACTGTTTTTAGCCCCATTATCGCCGCAGACGGGGCAGGTCTCTCTGAAGCCATGGCCTGATTCCTCGGTGGAGCTTTGGACGCGATTCCACGTGTCTCCTTGCTTCTCTCCGAGACGATTTTAAGGAGGTCAAAACCCCACGAGACTTGTAATGGAGGGACAGAAATAAACGTCGTCTTCATCCTCTTGCCGCCGGCAATCCGTGTGCTGGGGTTTAATATAGCACAAAGCTTGTCTCACTGCTCCCGGATGAAGTCTGTGCCAAGCACAGGCTGCAGCCGGGTTGCTGGGATAGCCCCTGACCAGACAGCACTGCTTGGAATCGGTGCCTCAGGCAGTCGGGATCTGCTGTGAGGACTTGGGCTCTCAACGCTCTTAACGCTACGTCCCACCTCAGTGACAATATTCAGACGCTAAAAGTGAGATACGAGGGCAGGAACACATAATCCTGATCCTGCAGGGACCAAGCTATTCCACGAGGCTGGGCAATTAGAAACTCATTCCCCCACAATGAAACACCATTCCCCACACTAGTGAGAAACGGCTGCCACCAAATGATCCTCTCTTCTGGATCTTCCCCCTCCCATCACACACGTTTTCCTTTACATCCCACCGATGCTCCCATCACAGGTGCAGTCCCCAGGGATCAACGCTGGGGCCAACATTGTTCAAGGGATCTGGATGATGGGATCAAGTGCACCCTGGTAAGTTTGTAGATAACACCAAACTGAGTGGGGAAGTGAACACCTTGGAAGGCAGAGCCAAGATTCCAAAATCAGGGAAATGAATAGGCCAAGTCACCTGTTAGAAATGGGTTTTGTTGTCATTCATTGCAGCAGCCACTGAAGAGCACATGAGGGGAGTGGGAGGGGTAAACTCTGCTATGCTGCTCCTCAGGAGAGGATCCTTCTTCCCAAACCACGCGGGATCAAAGATAATCCACCAGGTCGTGTGGAAATAAATGACTGCATCCTTAGGTTCTATATAGGCGCATGTAAGCAGAGCTACAGTAAGAGAATCCAGGAGCTGATTTAACCCACAGAGCTTGAGGCAGCCTCTGAACCCCCACAGCATACTCAGGGTGTAATTTCCATGTACCCCGACTCCAACCCCACCTTCCCGAGCCCCTGACCCCCCTGCTTCAGGAATCCACATTAATTCCCTCGCTTTATGTACGTGTTCATTCATTCCTGCAGACACCGGCGCAGGGACACCGCGGCTCCGCCTCCGGAGGCACCAGCTCCCCTTTCACCGGCCCGGCGCTGCTGAACGCCCTCCGTTACCTGAGGCCTCGCTCCCTGGGACCAAAGGCTCCGCTACCGAGGGCAGAACCGACACAAACACGGCCCGCGCCCGCCACCGGGGAGCGCCCTTTCGAGGCGAGCCGGAGCCCCGCCCACCCGTGCGTCTGACGTCACCGCGGCACCGCCCCGCCCGTTGCCATGGCAGTAGGGCCTAGCGGCACAGGCGGAAGTGGGGCTCCCGGCGCGGGGCTGAGGGCGGCCCCGGTGCCCGGCCCGCTTTGTCCTCCGGAGCCGCGCCGGGTCCGCTGCGCAGCGCTGGCCGCACCGAGCACCGGATCTTGGGGGCTGCCCCTCCGCAGCCCCCGGTGAGGCCGCCCCCGAGCCCGGCGGGGCTGTTTTCCAAAGCACCATTAACCGCTCGTGGCCCGGTGCGATAACGCAGACGCCCGGAGCCCGCCCGGCCGCGCCGGTCACGCGTTTATTTCAGGAAGGTGGGGCCGTGTTTGCTGTTTTCATTCTAAATGACACGGGTTTGAAGGTGGGCTTGGAGAAGGGAAGGCTCCTTAAGGGGAGACCTTAGTGCAGCTTTCAACGCCTAACAGGGCTACAAGTAAGCTGGAGAGAAGCTTTGGACAAGGGCCTGCAGGGACAGGCCAAGGGGAATGGCTTTAACCTGCCAGAGGGGAGACTGAGATGAGCTCTTAGGCAGAAGCTCTTCCCTGTGAGGGTGCTGAGGCGCTGGCACAGGGTGCCCAGAGAAGCTGTGGCTGCCCCATCCCTGGCAGTGTTCAAGGCCAGGTTGGACACAGGGGCTTGGAGCAAGCTGCTCCAGTGGAAGGTGTCCCTGCTTGTGGCAGGGGTTGGAGCTGGAGGAGCTTTAGGGTCCCTTCCAACACAAACTTTTCTTGCGCTGCTCCTTAGGGGCTCTTCAGCCAACCTTTCTCGCCAATCACCACAGGGGCCAAGTGCCAGCACCGCTGGCCAGTTTTGATGGGAGCAGGATGGAAAATGCCTGCAGGGACGATGGGCACAGGTTACCTGGCAATAACACAGGCTGCCATAGAGATGAATATGAGTTGTCTGTTTGGTTTATACAATAACAGTGCTGTATTTAGAGATAAACCTTGCTCTGCTTTCCCTGAATCTGGAACCAGAGCCTAACGGTATCTTTGACCTTGTATTAGGCACATTATACGTCACCGTTTTAATTTAGCTTTTCTAGGAGTATTTTCCTTTGCTAAGGTTGCACTGTGTGCAGAGATTCACATGCAGGAGACTGCTTCTCCTATATCAGCTGAATTACAGGTGCCACCCCCCACACAGCAAAACAACCACATATATTTCCCCTGTGTGGGGTCTTCTAACTCCAGGAGCCCAGTACCATCATGTAACCACGTAATCTGTATAAACCTCACCAGGGGTAGCGAATGTTTAAGCAAGACCAAAATCACAAAGTTCAGTAATTCCACTTTGTATTAACAAATTATTCTCAGGGAAAAGCATGGTGTGTAACAAAGGAAGGAATAAAAATAAACCTCACCAAAACCGCGCTCTGAAACAGTTTAATAAGAAGCAGGTTCTGTTTGCTTCCAAAGTTCTCAAGGAATGGAAGCATGGACTGAGAAAAACCTTCCAGCAACTCCAGACTTGCCTCTGTGAGGCACACAGTGCCCTCATTTCCCAAAGTCATCAATGTCCCGATACAATTAGCAACTGCTTAATGTGGGTGAGGAGTGGAAGAGGAACAGATTCCTGCACCATACCCTGCCTGTCAGCAGCAGGACAGGCCAAAAGTGATTCAAAGAGATGAGATGGCAGGAGAAGGACCAGACAACACAGCAACTTGGAAGCTTTTCCAAGCATGTAATTAATTCCCACTAAAGATTTTATTCTGTATTTTATAAAATTCTCTTATTTCCACCTACCATTAGAGAATACTGCAGAGGAGGTTTGGGATTGCAGAGAGGAGTGATAATTCTGCCTCTATGCTCTCATTCATGCTGTGAAGTATGTTTACCATTATTCTTACTAATCACAACAGCAGCACACTGCAGTAGTTATTCTGGCAGTGCTGAACTACAAGCTCACAGGTAAATAGCTTTTTAACAAGCCAGGCTAATGCCTTTATTCTCAAACCTCAACTCCAGTTTATAGAGCAGAATGAGTCAGCGGGAAGGACCTGCTTTTATCCATCCTCCTCTGAGAGGAAGCACAGGGAGGAATGCAGAAGTGGATTGGATTCATTTCAGTTTTGAAAACAGCACTCTTTTGGATGGAGGAGTTTGAATTCCTGAAGTCCAGCATCCTAAAAATGCAAGGAACAGGTTTCCCCAGCTCATTACCTTTAGAAACCCCATTCAGTTGCAATCTGTTGCCCTAACTCATGTGAGGAGTTCGGTGGGTTTAATTCCATGTATGAAGAATGAGGCACACCAGAAATGGCTAATTAAAGAAGTGGGGATTTCAGAAGGGAGGTTCAGGAGTGTCAGTGCCAGGCTGCAGTTTTGTAAGTATTTCAGTTAATTTAAATTCACTGATGCTACAATTACTGCATTCACTGAGAGGCAGTAGCAGACACTAATGGCTTTGAAAAAAAGAGTTCTGTTCAGACATCAAACCTCCTTTCTCCTGATGTCAGGAGGAATGGGAATGGATTTAGGTTTTGCCATTTCCATTAAGCAAAATAAAAAATCCAATAGGCAATTTCCTGTCATCAAAAGATCCGAGAGAGCAGATGGAGGAAGAATAATCTAATTGAGATGCATTTTCATTTTTACTAGCTTGCTCTATTTCATTTTTAAGAGCATACCTAAAATGTCTCCCACAAAGAGAGCTTGTTCAGTAAGTCTTAAAATAAATGGCAAGCAAAAAGCTCTTTTACAAAGCCAGGATGGTAGTGGCGATACCAGGCACTTATAACAACTGTTAACACGCCAAACACTCCAACACAAGTGGTGAAGCCTCTGTTGAGCAAAGGCCAGTGAAGCTGTCACCAGCAGCAGCTTTTCTGACTCATTCTTTCCCTGGAAATGGAGAATTCCCAGTTGCTGCAGGGAAATAAAGGATCTCGTTCAGCTGTGGGGGACAGGGAAGAGGAAAGACTAAGGGCCAAGCTTCCCTCCTGCAGCTGAATTACAGCATTAGAGAGAGTTTGCTCCTTCCCTCTCTGGTTCTCTTATATCCTTCCATATCTCTGACACTTGCAGTGGGAGATGCATTTAAATCTCCAGATTCAATGATTTTGCTGACAATGGGTTGACTCATTTACAGATGCATTTTCAGGTGCTAAGTTATGACAATTAAGTTTAACACTTGAAACCAGATGGAGCTTTGACATGTATGAGAGAAGAAAGGGAAAGCAGTTATCCATTTGGCTACTCTCATTCCTCAGAAGTCTTTGTAACCCTTCAAAATCCCGTCACAAACATGTTAAGAAACTCCAGGAGGATTTATTTTGTCTGAGTGTGTTTATTTGGGTTTCTTTTAGGTTTCCCTAAAGATGAATCACAGACAGACAGCATAAAGGGACATTATAAAGGTCCCACTGCAGAAGTGGCCACCATCACCCAGCTGTGGTAGCTGGAAGCAGAGTGGAAATGGAGGGACAGAGGATGTTCTTTCAGAACAAGGACATGACACAAGGAAGCCAGTGTCTTCCTATGCATTTAAAGGGGCACTACTCCATCTATTTCAGACATCTGATTGACTTGTTTAGGTTAGAAGCTCCTGGTTTTCATTGAAGAGCCATTGAAGAGAAGCAGAAATTCTCAGGAAATACTTCACATCACCGCAACCATGCAATAATTAAACACTAAAATCACATTTCTAACCTGCTTGTGGAAGAATGTCTCTGTTTTACTGGGATAGGGATCCTGCCTTTCACACCCGAGCCCTTTATTTTAACAAACTGCACAGACAGGCACTGTTTCCTATTCTGTGTTCAAAAACTGCATGACTGTAAGCACTTGAGGCTCTGTCTGTGTGTGAATGACATCCACAGAAGGGTACAGCAGCTCACACAAATGCAAACTGGAAATAAAGATACAGGGATGGATTGTTGGCTGTAGAGAGAAGGGGACAGCAAGGGAGGTGAAAAAGGTCTGAGTTGCTATATAGCTACCACAGCTACCTTGATAGTCCATTCATAACCCCTAACAAATGAGAGGAGTATTTTGGGACAGTCCTCAGCCAGTGGAGTGCTCCTAAAGGGAGTATGTTCTCCTGTATAATTTAGGTAAGACTCTGGGGCCCTTACCTACCCTAGAACTGGGAGCTAAAATAACAACTCACCTTCCAGCCACCCGCTGCACCAATTCAGCAAGATGAGCCAAAACTCATGAACTAGGTTACAGAGCAACAGAACAAGATCCAGACATCCCAGATGTTACTGAAGGAGGTGCAATGACAGAAAACTATGAGAGCATGCGAGAACAGACACCAAATACCACTAGATAAGATGCTTCTTAATAACCCAAATGATGGGAATTACAAATAACCCAATGATATGAACAGCTATAAATTCATAACTATGCACACACTGGTAAACTGTCCTCAATTTGTGTGTGAAGTCGAGATATTCAGAGGAGCCTGAATATGTCCCCAAAAGCCTGTACATCCCTACAGCTCTGTATGAGCTCTCACAAAACATTAGTTGTATGTTCTCCTACACAAGAGTGGATTCAGAGCCACTGGCCAAGTGTTCACTGTGCTGAGCCTGCTCAAGAGGCATAAGTTATAATGGAAAAGCACTGGATTGTGGCCCTTTCCAGAGCAAGGAGAAATCACCCAGTGAACAGTGAAGAGAAAACTTCAGACAGAGGCTGAATAAAGCAAATTCCCCCATGCAAACAGCAAGTAAAGGTTATCACCTTCTAATGTACGAAAAGAGGTCAATGGGTTATGGCAGCTTAGGAAATGCAATGCCTAGTTTTAACTTGCTGCGCACTCAGCTTGGCCACATTTCTACAAGAACCTCCATCGAGCACTTCATATAATACTTCTGAAAAACGTTTATCAGTTTTCTTTATGACACAAAGAGGGGCATCACGGTGCGATGCTGCATTAAGCACTGTTTTGAAAGGCTCTCTCTCCATGCCCTCGGAGCTGTGGGGAGCACAGCAGCCAGCAGGTGAGGCTGTGGAGCCTTCTGAAACCAGGGGATTTCTCCCATCGCTCCGGACAGATCTCAGCACTGCACCCACTCCCAACAAGGATTATTCTACAAGCTCTGGGTTTGCCTTCACCCTCGGAAATCCCAGAGCAGGAACACGAGTGCTGTATCTACGGTGTGTTGTATACAGATACAGTGTTGGTATTTTCTGATGCAAAGAACTTGAAACTATCTTTGTGATCTTTGCTGACAAGCTCCGTTTGTAATCTATACAACTGGCATTATCCTTGGAACTAATAAGGAGGTACTTGGCTCTCTGAGTTGTTAAAGAACAGATTTACTTTGGATGCTGGCATATAATTTTAAGAGAACATATTCTTTAATATAACCTTTTGCTATCAGATTCTCACCAGAGATGAAAGCCAAATTCTTACAAGAAACAAGATTAAACTCTCCTTCCAAGTACAGTGGGAATAACAAAGATGTAGAATTACTGAAAGATGAAAAGGGCTTGGTTTAATGCCTGTGAGAATGGCCCAGGATTTGGGAAGGTGAGAACTTAAAGTATTAAGTATTTATTGCAGGATAAAATTGTTCTTACAACACACTCATTCTTGATGAGCTCATGGGCTTGTATCTAATCAGCATCACTGCAGTGGAAAAATGAATGTTGATTTTGAGGGAGAAGCATTTCCAACATAAGGGGAAAGGGGTGCAGGATGCATCCTCAGAGGTTTCTCATGTTGATAGTTTCCTACTTTTCCCATCTAATGGTGTTTGGATTTTACAGCTGGTTTTAGACACCAGCATCAAAAACTTACGAGCTTGCTAAAGGATCTTCCAGCTAGGGAATATGGGACGTCTTTTGGGGTCTGTGCATTGCTATGGAATTATCTTCTCTCACAGATGATCATCTGCTGGTTTATTCCAGGCATGATAAGAAAACCCTGGGCTGAGTGTTCCAACTGATGTTTTGTCATTATTTCCAAAGCCAAAAGACAGTAAATGAAGGTTGTATGAAACCAGCTCTGATTGTAGAGTCAGCACTTGCTGAGTTGAATACTGGGAATAACAGTCAGTAAAAAAACAACAGCAAAACTTGGCTGATAGAAATTTCCTGAACTGGAACAGCAAACAGGATTATTTTTAGTTCAGGTTTTAATGTTTTATCATTTACAGGGAAAACAGCTGCCAGATGAAAAACATTACGTATAGTTTGAACAAAAGGCATTATTCCTGTGTGCTGAACATTAAACAACAGATTTCTACAGGGTATGGTTCTCAACAACCTCTGCTTCCCAAGGTTCCCATCCCCAGCATCATCAATGGAAATAATGTGAAAAAGTGAGAAGGGACATTTTAGGCAAAAGCCATTTTTGGTGTGTGTTCACACTGGGTGAGGAGATGCTGGAGTTCATGGTCACCATCGCCCAGGAAACCCCTTTACAGCGATTGTAGGCTGTAGCTTGGTGAGCAGCATGCCAGGCATGAGGATTTAAAACCATTTAATGCTTTTTATTGTTAAATATCCAGTAGTTAAATATTAACTGTGAAATTACCTATTTAGACTTCACAGAGCCTAATTTTGTATCTGTTTACTCTGTATAATTAGAAGCCAGACTTAACTTTGGCTGCAGCCTTTTATCCCACCAATTAAACACGTTTCATCTGCAAGTGTTCTGAAACTTCACTTTAAAACTGTTTCCAAACAAATATTCTGTACAGCTCCACTAATGTTTCCTTTGGCAGCAGCTCTGCCCTGTGCAGCCCAAAGTCATGCTGTTTGTTTCTAGTCCCACATCTTTCCCTGAGCTGTGCTGGCGTAATTGCATGCAGGGTTGTGCAGTGAACCCAGGCAAGGATTTGATTCAGACTAAAATAACCCACAAGATGGTTATTTTGAACTTGGATCATTTTCCTGCGCAACAGCCTCACTAAGATGCAGTGGCATCACTGAGACAGTAGCCTGGGAAGGGAAGAGTGAGGGGGGCACAGGGAAAAGGGTGGCTGCTTCATCCAGGATGTGAAACCACAAGCTTGGCCTTACAAACTGAACCCCGTATAGTGATTTTGGCCTGGTCAGTATCTGAAGGGAAAAAAAGGGTAGTAATTGCATAGCTGTCATATTGTAGTCATGTTTTAGTTACATTTCTGCTATATCCCTGTCTAAATTCACTGACTGTGTTGTGAATTAATACCATGCTACTGGGATTAGTATACATAGGTAACATACAAAGAATCTGCATAATCATGTATGATTAGGGAAAAGATGCAAACATGCCTTTCTGGAAGAAGATCTGTTAGAGAAGAGAAATTCCAATTAAAAACCTAACAGGAAATTAACAGGTATTTGATGATTACCTTTGCTGTTTTCTGTTACCAGCCCGACTGAGGATGCTCTGCAGCACGATGACCAGTCACTCATTAGTAGTGAGTTACTACAGGGTGATTGAAGAGATCAGGCAGTACCTTGACTGCTGGTGTTCACAGGGGTGAACTGAGGATAAATCACCTGCAGAGGCAGTAAAAGAGACAGAATTAGACAAATACCTAGTGGAAGCGACCTGAACTGCTGCTTCACATGTCTAACTGGAACTGGTAGGAGTTTGGGTTACATGGAAGCTGTGTTATTGGGGCTAGTGGGAAAGCCTTTCTGGGGCTCTCTTGTCCAGCCTGTATTTTGGGGGAGAAGCAATTTCTGCTTGATCACTGCACCATCTGGTACTGCAAGGTGTCTGTAAAGTAGCTGAAGAATCCTGCTGAGCAGCAAAGCTAATAAAGAAACTGGAGGAGTTCATGAGTGGTGAGGTCTAGAAACCTTTTTATCATAGGAATTAGGAAGCAAATTCCACTTATTATTGCAATAACTCGTCCTATTTATTGTCCCATATTTACGATTTTCCATGAGCTTTCCTCTGTTGCATTTTCCAGGTGGTCACTGACATTGCTAGGAAAAACATACAGACACCCTAAGTGAGATAGTAGGACTATCAAAGGACTGGAAAGCTATGAAAAGCCTGGAATGTTAACAAAATAAATGGTAGAAAATAAAGAGCACTATTCTTGTGTGGAAGTTTAAAATATTTATTATGTGGCTTTATACCATGGTAACTACTTATTCAGCAATTAAAATACATAAAATATGAACAGAAGTTTGGATAACACCAAACAGAAAGTCATACCATCAAATTGGACATCTTGGGCACGACTTAATTTCTTCCTATTTAGTCTTGCATTGGTTATTAAACTGAAGCCTCAGGATAGTGCAGCCTTCCTGCTCTTGCTCTGCCTAGTGACTTGCTGCCAGGCTGGTAACGTGGGGGCTGTGCCCCTGCTGTGGCAGGATTAATGCAGCCTGACAGCTACTGTCACAGCTGCCTAATGGGTTATCAGGTGTGGGTGTGAAAAAGCCCCACTGACCCTCCAAAGAAAGCAGATTTACTATAGATAAACCTTTAGTGACATCATCCGGGTGTAACAAACACTTTTCAATTCATTATTATTTGTGAAGTGTGCATCCTACACAGGGCTCCTCTTTATTGATACCAGCCCCCTGTCCGATGCTCAAATGCTGGGACAGTTGGAAGAGATTTAGATGCTAGGCTATTTTTAAAATCCCTTCCTCTCCTAATGCTTTTTCCCCTATAATCCTATCTAAAAATGTATTTTGAGGGCTCTGGGTAAGTAGGGAAATGGGGACTTAAAGCCACCAAATCCAGGAAAAGCTCAGATTGGCTCAGGGCTAGAGCTCAGAAACGCAGATTGCATTCTCTGCATCCCAGCTCAGGAGATGAAGGAACATACCTTGAACATCCCAGAAAGAGAAACAGTACCTATAGGGCTCAAAAAACACCCCAAAAGGTGTGAAAGGCAGAGCAAATCCTCCAGGAATAAATAATAAAACATTTTCCATTTGAAATAGCCAACTGGATTTGACACAAGCCTCGAGCTCTCTAGATCATGTTCCTGCCTTGCTGTGCTGCTAGCTAAAATGGTCCAGGGTAAATAATCTCACTGCTGAAAATCAGACTCCTCATCTGTGAGGTGACAGTGACTTTGCAAAGCCCACTGAGAGGTACTGATGGAAAATCCTATTCTGGAGTTATTACAATATGCTGCCTTCGCCATAAGAGAGTGTTCAGATACAAACAATTACCAGGATTTAGAAGGGTGGTCAGAAAATCAACTGATCTCTGCTGCTCTATGCTTTCCCCCTGCAAAATTAGGAATTATGTGTCTATATGCACCATACTGTAGAGTTAGCAAATATAACACCACAGAAAGAGGAAATCCCGACACAAGCAGGAACATCCCTGCTGGAAGAACCCTGGAAAAAGAAGGTGCTTCCATGAGTAAAAAAGAAATAACTTCCCAATGCAGAAATGTCCAGATGCCACAGCTCTAAGGTCTGCTCTGTGACATCAGTTTCTATCTGGTTTTAATTATTTTCTGCAGAGGGATTACTATTAAAATGATTAAGTATTTTACTGCACATGTGGATAAATGCTTAAGAAACCTGAAACAGTTGCTTAACTGCAGAAGTGCATTTTCCAAGTGAAAAGACTGACTTTCAGAGACTGTGTTAGACAAAAGCACCTTACTTACATCAAGCATTACTCTGAAGTGCTTCAGATGGACTTCCTTTCTTGGTGGCTGTAGGGTGTTACTGACAGTGAAAGCTGGACTTCTAAAACCTCTGCTCTTTAGGCTCAATGGAGAAAAAGTCTCAGCAGCTGTTAAAACAAAATAGTTATTTTCCCAGTGTAAGTATTTTGGACTCATTGGTTAATTCTCCCCTTTGTTTCGTTGCACAGAAAGCTCAGGCAGACTGTGATGAGACAAAATTACATCAGATACACAAACAGCCTCTCAAAATGCAGAGCTCGAATCCTCCCCTGAGTCACTTGAATATAGCTGCTAATTATCTCCTAGGATGGGCTCCGCTGCAGTCTGAAGAGCATATGATGCCAAAGGAGAAACTGCTCAGTAGCACCATGGGCTTTACTTCAGCTGTGTGGCTGTTTCTCCAAACCAGAAGTCCCCACCTTCCGAAGGGGAGGAAGGACAAGCTAACAGTTAAAATAGAGAAGTGGGAAACAGCCAGTGCAGGAGCCATTCTTTCTGCAAGAGATTATACAAGTAGAGGGAAGAAAATGGGAAACAGGGACAAGGGAGTGAGAGGTTTTATCTCATGCAGTGGTAGGTGAAGACTTAAGTGCTATGTGTCAGGTTCCCTGGCTGCCGCTGGAGCAACGTTCGGCTTTGTTCTACTCTGACACTATTAACATCCTATTCTTCAATTCCACAGAAGCTTCAGCACTTCTGACACGATGTTTCAGTAGCTGAATGCTGAAATTTGAAAACCCGAGATCTCAGCGGGAGATAAATGTGCAGTTAATAAACTTGTTATTTCTGCATTCAGCCCTAGGAGCAAGTGCAGCATTACTGAAGATGGAAACAATTTGGTTGCTATCACTGGAGTTGAACACACTTAAGCCAGAATGAAACATAAATGCCCACATAATCCTCTGTGACCTCCCAATTATTCCCACACAGTGTAAGAGTGATTTCACAGATTACACTGCAGGGAAGAGCAGTTTAAACTTTTCTATGGTGTGTGTGCTCATCCCTTTAGTTTTCTCATTCTGTAGCCATTGAGGCAGGTTAATCTGTGGTGTAATTTAGATGGCAGAAGGCTTGCAGCAGAGACATTTGGGCCCACTGTGAGCCTTTGTGTTCTTTCTAGTACTATTTTCCATAATGATTTCATCCCTATCCCAGTGTCTGATTATTAGAGGAATAGCCTTTGTATGCAGGAGACAATGTGTGATTGCAGCCATGGTGGAGCTGCGTGGGAGACCAGTATTATGTATCTACAGCTGGAGCTAGCTGGGTACAGAATCACCAGCACAAAGCATTTGCTGTAACTTTCCACCATTCAAAACCATTCCAGGAATAAAACACAGGATTCCCAAAATGTGGCTTCGGCAAGTTTCACTCAGATATTTATAGTTGAGTATATTTTCTGAGATGTAGGAAAACCTACCAGTGTCCACTGCTGCTGATAAAAGTCATGTCACTGCTGTTGGGTTTTCTTCTTCTGTTTTAACCAGTGTCACTAAAACTCTTGTCTCATGAAAAATAAGAAAGTTTGTTCTCTCCGCTTATGGAATTGTCATCCAACGAGTAGCACCTTAACTCCTGGAACTGACAAAACACCGAGTTTTTAACAGTCTCAATGTTTGATCTGGATTGTCTCCCTTAAATACACCTCTGAAATCATGTCAAACCCAACCCGTGTTACACCGTTCTCAATACCAGCCCAGCCAGCTCCTGCTTGTTACTATCTACTCTTTTATAACACAGGCAGTCAGATTCCATTGTCCCCTTTGGTGTTACATAAATCTGGAGGTGTGTAGTTGAAAAAAGGTTCACTCTAGGGTGGCATGTGAAATATACTGGCATGAAGAAACACCCTTTTGGCAGCAAGTCACAGCGTGAGTCAGTGAAATCTTTTACCAGTGAAGCTTCTCTATAGTAAACATTCCCAAGTACTACACTGTAGTTTTACTTCACTGAAGGAAAATCCCATTATATTAAATTATAATGTAGAGACATTCTCAACATTAATTTAATGGATGCAGCTCTTCAAGTTCTCACCATCTGCTCACCCTTTAATTACAAAAACAAAAAAGCACAACTCACTATCCCATCATAAAAAAGAGGACCAGGAGTGATCTGGATGCACCTATTGTACTCAGCTGCCAGCATACATGGTTTCACTTGACAGGCAGCTCTAGTCTGCTGGAAGCACCCCTGCTTGACAAATATGTATCGCCAGTTTCAAGAGGATACATGATTTGTCACTACCTCACCTAGAAATCTTACTGTCCAGTGCTGTGTTCCTGACTTCATCATAGACACAGCTTCAGGATAAATGAAACTGCCTTTCTGTCTGAAATCACTGAACAGGTTATTTTTTGAGCAGAAGAGAGTACAGAAATGAAGTAACTGAAAAGCCACAGTATAGATACCCTCTGTCAGTAGTCAGCCTCTCTAAAATGAATATATATATATCTTTTTCCTGGATGATCTGGAGAAAGCATTTATATTTAAATCAGATGAACAAAATGCAAGTATTTGCATTCAGTGACACTGCCCAGAAGCTCTTTCATTCACAGGCATAATAATGAGTTTCTTTACCTAATTGTTCTGACTTTTCTGTTAAAGATCCCTTAGACTTTGAAGAATTCATATTTCAGCTTAATACCTGCTCATAGAACTAGTAAAATGAATAGCAGCTGTAACACTGCACAGAAGGGGAAGTGGGAGTTGAAATGGCCCTGAAGATCTTTAAACATATACAAGAGACACCTCCTGTCTCCCGATCTGCTCCCCAGCCCATGGTGCCTCCTGATATACTGGTTTCCTAGTACAGAGTAAGAGCAAGAATTCTTTTCTTGAACACAAAAGTATATTAAATAGTCACATAAAACCAGAAGAACTTGTTTTGGAAGAAGTCAGCCCTATCTCAAGGCTATTGTAATGTACACACCTTTATGGTGGAAATTCTTTCACTTGCTATATTATCTCTACATGAGTAAGTCTTGACATATTTTGGTACATTTGCCTCCAATTGGACACTGTCAAAAAATAGAGCAGCAGTAGCTATACCAGTAAAGCTTTTTGGACTACTACAAGAATGAATAGCATTGATTTTCTGATGTAATAGATACCTTTTAAGGGAAGTATAACTACAGTCAGGACAGAGAGGGCAATTTATGAAAACGTACATTGAGGGACTTCACCAGGGAACAGCTACAACACAAGAATGGGATGTTTAACACTTACTCTGTTGAGGCCAATTTGTATCAGAGCTTCAGTGCCTGGAAGGTGCCACTTCCCAAATAAACACTCTTTGAGGGAGGTGAGCCAGGGTTTTACAAGTGATTTTTGATAGTAAAACATGAATCAGAATTAAACTTGCTGTGCAGTGTCCCAGAGTGTTCCATGCTGGAGAGGCTCCCTTGTGAAGCCAGCAAACTTCTGCCTCTCATTCTGTGCAGATAAGGTGCACCACTGTTGTAATAGACCCTGCATCGCCTCTCCGCTCATGCAGTGCTGTAATAAATACACATCCATTATGGAACTGAACAATTCCAATTGCTCAAGTTAATGACAGTCTTCTGAAACTAGTTCTTCTCTCTGCTAATATACCTGGTATCATTAATTATGGAGTTCCCATTCATCTCACAAAAACAAGTCATCATTTCATTGATCTTTTCAGTTTGTAATCTGAGGAGGAAAACCAGTACTGGTGAAGTGTACAAATTAACGTCATGTTTGTGCTAGATACGTACTCCTAGAGTAAATCTCTGTACCACGGCAGCAAGGTTAGAACTAGCTCATGCTTTGGAATACACAGAGACCGACACTTTTAGATGCAGTTACTGCCTGTGAGTGAAATTCAGTTAGTGATTCAGCTAACACAGCTGGAACTCAGCATTCACAACATGAGCCCAGCTTTAAGCCTACAAACTTGGAGAATCTGTTGGCTTGAGTCTCCAACAGCTGAGGGTCAGCATCTGTAGGATGCAGTGGCTGTGCACATTCTAGGTCTAACATGAGGAGAGCATTACTGTGCCAGGGAACACACTCAGCAGCCATCACTAATGTTGTAGACATCAAAAAGGAAGTTAGACCCTGACAGTAAGATCCCAGCTCCAGGCAGAATGCCAAGAGTTCTGGCATCACCATCTAGCAGCGAAATTAACAGGTCCATTCATGGCCATTTCTCACACTTTTGCCAAATGTAAGATTTTTATTAGTAAAATTTATAACAGTGTGGTTTTTATTTTCATGCTATGCACAACCTCAGGAAGAAAAGCCTCTATATGCAATTGCCAGAGCTTATCAGCAGTTGTGGATCATTTGGCTAAATCTGATTCAATGAGGCTGAAAGGGGGGAGGAAAGGAAGTTATGCACAGGAAAAGGGATGGAAGAGAAAAATGGCAATCAGGAAGAATGATGCAGCTTTGATGCATCGATGAAGGAAGAAGGTCACAGCATGCAATGAAACAGGAGATGAAACAATAAAATATATTATGCAAATAGAAGAGATCAGGGTTTGTTGTTACTGTGATCACCACGAGAGCTGAGAGTTTGTTAGAGTTAAAAGAAGGTACCTGATGTTCTCAGGACTGACCACTGCCTCTTCCCAACTGTTTTTCGTCCTTCCAAAGTGACATGAGTATGATGGACATAAGGAACCCAGCTCACGGTTGGAAGGGTAAACAGTCTTAGCTAGTAAAAACAGACAGCACTTTGCCTATGAACACAGTGTTACTAATGAGGAAGTTCATGTTTATCAAGGGTAGCTCTGTCCAGCTGGGGATAGTCTCTTTCCAAGTAATTTGCCACTGTTATTTCACTTTGCATGTTTATATATTTACTGTTACTAAACTCACAAGTATTTGGACTGTCACTGAGTTGGCATGACAGGTAGTTTCTGCTTGGGCAACAGAGGATTGCCAAGAAGGCCTCTACTCAGGACTGAGGAGTGCTGACAACATAATGCCAAAGCTGAGGCATTCCACACATTATTATTTTCATTAATATTAGACTGGCTCTCAGAGCTTCCTCAGAAGAAACAGTTCTATCTGGGCTCTGTATAACCCTGCTACAGTAGAGCAAATAATTTCAGGTTGCTGCAGCATGTTCTTCCACTCCACCCTTAAAATCAGGCTTTTGGTGAGAACACTGTTATGTAAGGCTGCACATGAGATTTGGAGCGATAATAATTACTCAACTTGCCACCTATTTTTAATGCTGAAGATGGAAGGCACTGAAATTCTGAAAGATAATACTCAAAGAGCAAAGCACAGCAGTGAACCCACCTATTGCAATGAAATCCAATGCAGTATTAGGTTAAAAATAAGGCCAGGTTATTATTTGTAACCAGCTATTACTAATAATACACTTGTTAAGCACAGTGAAACAAAATCATGATCTAAGAATAAGTGTGCCTGTGCAGTGACTAGATCATGGATCTCCTTTGTCCTTTAGCACATACACAAATAGATTTCAAAAGGAAACTTCCCTCCCTGGTCTCTCTATTTGGAGGAAGCATTTAAGGAGCAGCCAGGACACAGCACTGCTTGGAATCCAGCT
This sequence comes from Pezoporus occidentalis, assembly GCF_034315485.1. Classification (NCBI taxonomy): domain Eukaryota; kingdom Metazoa; phylum Chordata; class Aves; order Psittaciformes; family Psittacidae; genus Pezoporus; species Pezoporus occidentalis. The sequence goes on from NW_026915888.1 coordinate 2,582,868, forward strand.
CAAGAGCTGGTGCTGGGCTTGGTGGTGGTTTGGCCAAGCCATCTTTAGCAGGCTTTGTGGACCTGTTTGTCACACAAGACAACTGACATCTCCAAACCAACACGGGTACGGTATTAACATGCTTCTAAAAGTCATGGGTACAGCCCCAGTGGGTTCATGCTTCCTTCTCTACAAGATACTGGCAGTGCTATGAAGGAAACAGACATTTACCTGGCAGCAAAGGGAGGAAGGACTACCTCATGTTTTCTTGCTGCAATCCTTTTTGCAGTCTTTCTGTAACTTTATTCTCTGGTTGCCTGGCCCAGATGAAGGTCATTATGACAGTAACTGTGATGTAGCATTAACTGAAGAGTATCTGTGGGGAAAAAAAAAGAGAAAGCAGTAACTATAACAAAAAGAGAATCTCATCCATTCACTCAAATAAATAGGCTACAGAATGTCCGCATCATCAGTTAGGTGCTGCCTGGCATAAGTGTAACAGGATCTCCAGGACAAGACAAAAGAAGGAAGCACAGAATAAAGGTAGAAAGAGTCCTACTTATGAGATGAACTGTGCTGTGTGCTACTTTGCAAGGGCACAGTTAAAAAGCAGAAGTATTATGACAAGTATGGGCAAAACATCTCAGAGAGTTCAGGTTTAATACCCTTAAGTCTGCAGGTACAGCACCAGGTCCTCTTGGATTTATAGGCATTTAATAGGATTGCAGTTTTGTTCCAGTGAAAACAACCATCATTACAGCCCTGCAGCCTCCCCAGCTACATCAGCCAACTGCCTCCTTTTGGATTAGTTACTGCATTTTGCTGTAAGTGTACACACCAAGACGAGAAGAGAAAATATATCCCACAGTGGTTTCAGCCCTAATTCAGCTGTCACGTTGTGTTTGAGGGCTCACAGAAATGAGCTGTATGGCCCCTTGCTAAGATCTTATGACCTGAACTAAACCCAACACCTCTTACAGCTCCTACATTTTTCACATTCCTAAAGCCAGCCATCTGAAAGCCAGAAAGAGTGGTTTCTCCAGAGCATGCTGGCATGAAAAGCAAAGAAATGGATCTATCCCATGTGTAACGCAGGAAACATTCCGCAGGAATTGTCTGTACAAGGCATGTGGGATGTGCCAACTTTGTGCCGCTTATTAAGAAAACCCCACTTTGCATAATACTGTCTCCATGACAACTGCTTGTATGTATTAATAATTTGGGTGTTTAAATGTAGCTTATGGAAAGGACTGAACAACAGGAGAGCTTTTCTATAGAAAGTACTTGTAACAGGAGGTGATCAAAGCACCACCCCAGCAATCAGAAAGCCTAAAGCCTCCAAGAGCAAGCTTAGCAGGGGTATTTCACAGGTATTTACATTATTTGTTTAAAAGAAAGGAATTTAAACATCTATTTAAGTATCTGTTGAACTGGGGTCTCTAAATGCTCCTGTCATGTTTGTAAAGTTGATTAACTTCAGTATCTGTTTCCTCACATTTAGGTTATTTGGCCATGACAGTGATAGCATTTGTCCTGGCAGTGGGAGGACCTGTCAAGTGCTCTAAAGATTAGAACTGTGAGGTGATAACATAGCACTTTCAGACTGAGGAGGAACACAGCTCAGGTGCTCAGTGATGCACCCACTTCAGTGACTGGAGCCAGTGACAATGCACAAGCTGAAAGGAGTGTTTAGTACTCCTGGCGAGAAAGTAGAACACAAATAGCTGCAAAATCTTAAAATCCTACTGTTTGTGAATGAGCCCCCTTTCCTTAGCTTTTTAAAGGGTCTTGACTAGGAAATATCTGTATCCATAGCGACTTGAAAATGTGATTGTCACAGTCTGTAACCATTTCTTTCAGCAAGACTGCACACTTCTGCTTTCTCTACAGCACCAGAGCAAACTATGAACCAGCAAATTTCAAGTACCATGTTTTGTGGTATAGAAGATGATTAATAATGAGATTCCACCCATTGCAGAAGCCAGTTAATTGAACTGTTGAAGTGAGGAGGCTTCCCCTGATAGTGGTGTTAATGATGTCAGTGGCTTTGTCACACGCTATCTGGACTCTGGTATGAGTCAAAGATACAGAAATACTTGCTCATGCTGATACAACACACTAGTATCTGACGTAAATAGCTTCTAGCTCCCATCTTTTGCAGTTGTTCTGCTACAGATCACAGGATTTATCGGACTTAATGGGACTATTAAGACACAAAATGTATAATATTTTGTCTCAGTATCTGAATATGGGAGAGGGTACATGTTGTACGCTTCTGACCACGTCTGATCAGGAAGAGTCCCTTTTCCCCTGAAATATCAGCGCCTATACTCTTTGCTCACCAAAAAAATCTACTCATCAAAGAAGCCAGCCCTGCATCAAAAGGTGGCAACTCATTATTACAATATCATATAGCCTTTTAAATCTGCCTTTACCCTTAAACAACTACAGCAATAGACATTGCAAACATGCATTGACAGGTAACTGAGAACCCATAAAACATTCAAGGAGATAGATAAGTTTGAGAAAACTAGTTTATGTGTTCCTCACTCTCCAACGTGTAATCAACACTACATTCATGTAGCAATATGAATCTGGAGTTTAAACACTGACTGCTGTCTCTTACACTGCAATGGAAACGCTGTTACTACAGTAACTGATAAGATTATTGCAATTGCTGACACACTCATCAATGAGCTCCAGACTCACTTCAGCCCGTTACACAACTAGTTGGCACTACAGGTGGCTTTGCAAAGAAGCTGAACAACCTTCCAACTCTGTGTTCCAGCACTTCAGGGCGGTGAGCTGGAATTGTTCACCTTTTTAAGGAATGCCATGCATACACTTATCACTGACTCAAGTGCTGGGACTGCGTGGAGCAGCATGGGCTGCCCTTGACTCATCACCGCACCCAGCCAATCTCCTTAGTTACAAGCCACACACAAAAACCTGGGGTATTTCACATACTAAATGTGAAGGGGTATCACTGCCATCTCACAACTCACCATGCAATCTTACTGTGTATCTGAGGCACTGACAATCCCCCAGCTTATGCAACACGATGGGTATTCTGTCATTATTTTGTTCTCCTTTGAAGGCCCAGATAACTATCTGAGAAAGAAGAGAAAAGCAGTCATGGTTCTCTAAGCTATTGATTATGGCTCTCAAGTAGGAGGGAGGAATGAGACCTGCTTTCTGATCCACATACAGACTATTCAAAACAACCTGATAAAATACAGAGCTAATGCTTGCCATGGAGATGGAACCCAAAGCTTCCCCCTTCTCTGTGAGCATCCAAATAACTGAATCCTGAATTCTCCCCTAGTCAATGGCATGGCTTCAGCTGCAAGCAGCGAGCACTGAATCACCTACCCCTTCCAAAGCGCTGTTTGTCCTGCCAGTGAAGAGCTATAACTGAGTCTTTTCAAGCAAAAAAGGCTCCTTTCTTAGGAGCTTTTCTCATTGCTCCTGTGAGCCATTTGTGAGTTTGGGAACCACCACAAGTGCTCTGAAGACAGCAGTCATTACTACTGCCATCTACAAGGAGCCCTGTCTAATCCACTGTAGCTGTGCTCTCCCCACACCTAGCAGATAAGACATCACAGGACTCTGGTTGTAGTTTCACAAGTGAATAAACCACATTAATAGTTCCCTGATGCTGAGGAGGTTTTTCCTCTCTTATTCCATATTTCCTATTCCAGAAACACAGATGGGTGCAGGCAATAGAGTAGCAAAGAGTAGTGAAGTTGTAGGTCCAGATTTTTCTGAAAGTTGTGGTAAATAAGTAAAAACTAAGAGTAATGAGGATTTTTTCATAGAGAGAAGCATAATTAACTGTAATACCAACACCACGAGGACTTCAAAGGTGTAACCTACACAAGTTTCATCAAGAATTTCACTATCTGTGTGGGAAATACAGAGCTAAATGTGGTCTGAAAACATCTGACTATGCCAGGAGGTCAACAGCTATTGAAGATAATAAACTTTAGCTTGGCAAGTTACACAAGAGAGTATGTTATTGCTTCATATTCTTTGCATTTATCTGTTCAAGATTACTTTAGGTGTGCAATGCTTGAAGCCTGCCATTTTTCAGTGCGTAACAACTTCACCTTCTACTACTTTAAGTACAAAACTAAGCGTATCTGAAGAGGGAAACTTATGTAGAAAGAGCAAAAGCATCCTGGAAGAAAACCAAACCACGTGAATTAAGTCATTTGAACAAACTGGTGTCGACTGGGAGAGTATGACACCAAGAAACCGAGACTGACCTAGGAAAGCAAACATTCTTTTCCTCTTGCTCACTGTATAATTGGTGATTTAACAGTACACAAAGAATTTAACAATCTAGAGCCTGTATTGGGCAAACCCTGAGACAACTGCCACCTATTATCCAGGAAAAGCCTTTGTGGATTGGGCAATACCAACAGGGTACCTTTTGTCCAAATTCTGAGCTGTTTAAGTGAAAGAATGTAGGGTTTTTAAATTACAAAATCATCTTTTGGAGGTTATTTAAAGGGAAATTTTGCTTTGACCAATACCTCTGTAACTTAAGATACCAAATGCTATAAAATACTTAATCTGTTACAAATCACAGATGCTTGTTTCTTTCATTCCTTCTGACTGCATCTTCTTTCTTTCTTTCTGACATCTTTTCTTTTAGGTAGAAAGCAATGTCTGAGTACACCAAAGGAGCTGAGCTCCACTCTTAGTTTCCTGTATTTTGCTAAAAGCTTACACTGCACCTTTCTCTCCTAAAGGGTCATAATAAACCCAAATCTTCCAAGAACTCTTTCAGTATAAACGGCTCATAGACAAAAAACGCAACAGCCTTTTTAACCTCAGCACTACGCGGTGGCACAAACCAGGTATTATTTAACGCTTATGCTCGAGCTGAAAAGATTTATTTCTAAGCACCCACCACCACCAAGCGCCCTCCGCTCCCCTGTTCCCAGAGGAACACGGTGATGTTCCTCAGGATACCCAGAGAAGCACCAGCACCGCGAACCGACTGCAAACACAAGAGACACCCAACAAGCGCTCAGCAGCCGGGCGCTCTGCCCCGTCCCTGCTCCCTGTGCAACGGGGACCGACCGCCTCGCTGCCCTAACGGCTCTGCCGGGCAGGAGCGGGAACCACCGCAGCCAACCACCAACCCCTCACAGCAGCGCCCTTCCCTCCCGCCTCAGCGCTGCGGGCTGGGCCGCTCCGCCTCCCTCGGATGGACCCCCGCTGAGAAGACCACTGGGTCTCGGCCCAGCGCGGTGCTGGGGCGGGTGAAGCCGGCAGCCCCTCAGCGGACCCCGCACCTCAGAGGAGGACACAACCACCTCCCGCCATCCCCTCACGGACACTGAGCCCCTCCGCTTTGTGCCTCCGCGCATGCGCAGCCGCGCGTCAGCCCCGTCCCGCCGCTGCTCCGGTCCTCCCCAACGCGCAAGCGCGGTCCAGCCCAGAGGCGACGCATGCGCCCTTAACTCCCCCCCTCCGGCGTCTCCGTCCTCCTCCCCGTAGTGGAAGCCGAGGCGGTGACGTCAGGAGCGGCGGCCATTACACGGTGTGGTGCGAGGCAGCGGGCGGCAGAGCTGCAGCAGCGGGGAGCGCCGCGCCGCCCGCCCCACACCGCACCCGGCCCCGTCCGCCCCGTCCTGCCGCTGGGAGCGCGGATCGCAGGGAGCTCCAGGGTGGTGCGGTGGTAGCAGCGGCCCGTGAGGAGGGGGAGAGCGGGATGGAGGAGAAGGTCTTCACCAAGGAGCTCGACCAGTGGGTGGAGCAGCTCAACGAGTGCAAGCAGCTCTCCGAGGGACAGGTGAAGAGCCTCTGTGAGAAGGTGAGGAGCGGCCGGCGCTGGGGCCGCGGCACAGGGACTCAGGGGCTGGTCGCTGACGGGAGGCGGCGCTCCGTGCCGGGGCCGCCGCGGCCTCTCGGCGGGAAGGCGAGCGGCCGCGGAGCCGGGGAAGGCGCTGGGGGTGAGCGGGCCTGGCGGGCCGCGGCCTCTCGGGCGGCGGGGTGGGGGGGGAGCGCGCCGGGGAGCACGGCGAGCCGCGGTCCCTCCGCGGGCGGATCCGCGCCCCCTCCCGCTGCGCTGGGACCTGGCTCCGCCTCCCGCCTTTTCATCGCCTCCTAAAATGGCGCCGCTGCCGGGATTCTCGGGAGAGACCCCCGAGTGGGGCCGCCATCCCTCGGCGGGGGAGCCCGGCCCGGCTCGGCTCGGCTGCTCCGCACCGGGACCGGTTCTTCCCTTCGCCGCTGGTCCTGGCCTTCCGCAGGCCCCGCTTGGCGTGTGAGGGGTATCGCGGGTGAATCGGCGCGCTGTGCTGTCATGATACGGTTAAGGCAGCTCCGAAAGCGTCACTTATTGCAATGAAAGTAAAAGCTTATGGTAACAAGCTGAATATTACACGGGGTAAAGAGCTGCTGCTGGAACGGAACAGCTTTGATTTTCTTCTTTTTCCTGCTATAAACAAGCCCAGCCGCGTTTATAACTAATTGAAGGGTGGATTAGCTTTGGGACTTCGGTTCCTCTGAATGAGGTTCTGGGTTCCTTGAAATTCTCCGAGCAGACAGTTGATGTCCCATATAGCCGTTTATTTTTATGGCGATGGATTGAGGATGTTGAGACTCAGATGTTCGAGGACTGTGTTGATTGAGTCATAAAATCATCCCAGGATAGCGCGCCTTTAGTAACATTTAGCTGTATTTTCCAATTGGATTCTAATTTTGGATGTAACTTAATAGCTGAGCAGTTCTTGAAGCTTTTACATATTCCTGCATTTCTAGGCTGAAGGTAGAAATATTTATTGACTGTTCGGGAACTGGGAGTTAAGGAATATGGGAAGTTACTGCTGTATTGCGTTCTAAAGAAGCCGGTGTACCTGCCACGAGGAGCAATTAGAATAGTTTAAATTTGGCATCGTGCCTTCAAATACTACAGCATGTTGGTTTAGATTAAATTGCTTCCAGAGGACTGTCTATGAACTTACTAAAGAGCTTGTGGCTTTGGCCAGACAGGTTCTTGCTTGAGTACAGATTTTAGTTCACTAGTATTCCAGCAACTCCAGATTGGTACCATCTGATACAGTTTGTGTGTTGCAAGCAAGTGGCAATGTCACTGTCTATTTTTCATGTGCCTCTCCAATGACAGCAGTCCAGCTTCCTTGTATTGCTTTGCTGGAGGGGCGAGTATTCCACTTGCCATTATTTATGAGCTAATGCTGGTGCCGGGTCCTGGGTACTGGATACTGTGTGAGAGGGTGTGTTTTGTAAGGTTCTGTGGTCACTTGAGGATGTACACAAAAAGCTTTCCATTGACTGGAGTTTTAGATGGGTGAGGAGTGTGCAGACCATCAGAAATGCCTTCCTGAGGATACCGTAGTCCCGGTCATCGTTATTGTGCATCGTTTTCCCCAGTGAAGTATGGAAGTGAACTGTATTTCTGGATAAATGCCTGATGCTCGTCACTAAAATAATGGGAGAGAAAAGGAAAGGTCACAGAAAGTCGTGTGCCTCAACTGCTGTGTTTTGAGAGACCACACGAATGTGAGAGAAGTCTACCTGAAAAATAGCATTCAGCAGCCTCATATTGCCTTGAATTGGGTGGATGTGAGCTAGCTCCAGAGCCAAGGTAGCATTTCTCTGGGTAGCATGATACTGTTCTTGAGCTGAAATTCTGTTTCTGTGACTAGTTTGCGGTCAGCACTTTGCAGAGCAGAGCCACGTGGCTGTTTATGTTAAGGAAAGATGAGTTGTTGCTGATAACTGTAGGTGGATTTACTGGGGCTTTCTGCTGAGAGTAAGTTCCTACATGGTTGCTGATGCAAGGAATTTGAAATAGACTCTTGAAGACTGTTCTCTCAGGTCACCTCTGCTGCCTTGAGTGGAAGCTGTTTGTGAAAGCAGGTCACTGGTTGAGTTCTGTGCCCTCCTGCTGAGGGACAGCATTTGCTTTAACATGTTTCATGCTTCCAGCGCTGACGCTCAGAAACTGCTGAGCTGTGCTTCGTGCTTTGATTGTCTGAAGTAGTTTCGTGGATGTAATCACACCCAAAGGTTATGTTTTTCCATAAGTAGCTTAATGTGTTAAGGACAGTGTCAAATATAGCTACTGTCCCAAAGGACATATAAAGACCCTACTAGGTATAAACTGTCATTCTTCACCACTTTGATCTGTAGCTTGGGTTAGTTCAAATAAACAACTCAAAATACCTTTGCAAGGGCTTTTCCCCTGTAACACTGTTTGATCGGATGATCTTTCTGACTGGTATTTCTTGATCTGCTGGGACTTCGTGTGTGCAGACTGGTGCCTGATAGGAGTAAGCCTGAGGGCTCTCTCTTGTATTTCACTATTGATATCTAAAGCACTTAAAGTGTTTAAGATGTCCACTGTATAGTCACTGTTATGTACCAGCAGTGTTTGTCCTGTGACCACTGAATTGTTTATTGACTGTTGTCCATGAACAGAGGAGAAGGAAGTCCTTTACTGCCAGGTGAGAGTTTTTCCACTGGCCATGTTGAATGAAAGGATGCTGGTTTGGAACACTGTTTTCCCATACTTTGTGGGGGTCTTGCCTCCTTACTGGTGTATTAAATGCTCTTTCTCACAGGTGGTGGGGGTGTACGTTGCTCAGGAAGGTGGGATGATAGTCTAAAAACACCTAAAGGAATGAGTTGAATCCATGCATAGAGTCTCCACTGGTTATTTTGGGTGTCTAGTGCAGGTGGGGGCAGAGATGTCAGTCCCCTGGAAATACCAGTCTGTAATTCAGTGGGTTTGAATATGGCATCTGGTCTGTAGAACAAGATGACAGGATAGTCATATGCTTTGTGGAGTGTCGGGGTTCTCTTCTCATGCCCTTGAAATACTAGTCTCTGAATAGACAGTGCTGCTATCCCAAAATCTTTTAAACTAAGTGAAGGGATGATACTGATAAAGCATTCCAGAAACCTTGATCCAAGCCTTGTCTCCTGCAGCTTTTGATCTGTGACAGTGATCTTGGTTACATTTGCTTTTTGATTTGTCACCAGTGCTAATTTTCATAGTATAAATACGTTTCTGGGCCATCCTGTTCTCTGGTATATTCCTTGTCAATGGTGTATTTTTTAATGTTTTTCCTTGTTGCAGAACTTCCACCTTTGTTTAACTCCAGATCTTCCAACCTAGAGACTGATCAGAGCTGAGAACTAACCAAACATGCATGGACCCACTGCAGTGTGTGAGCTGCTTAGGTTAAGTGCCTTAGGTCTGGGAGGGCAGTATGTAATGCTGCACCTTTCTTTTGGGTCAAAAAACCTTGCCTGGGCAACCCAAGTTCAGTTCCTCTAATGCATGGCACTGGCAAGTTTTGTGGATCTCACTCCTGTGTTTTAAACTATTACTGTCCTGAGATGTCTGCCCCATTTCTTTTTCAGACAGGCAGGCACATGATCCCTTCTGCCTCCTCTGCTGTTGAGAGTTGCCTTTCTTAGCTGATTATTTTTGGCCAAAAGTGAATGGTTTAAACTGTCCCCAGCTGCATTTGCTGGGGCTTTTCCATTAGCTAGCTTCTGCATTTCCACATCCTTACATGTAACCATCACATAGAACTATTCTTCAAACTGAGCTGATCGTAAAAATGAATGTTGCTGTCTGAACTGGCTGTAAATCAACTGAAAAACCCTCCCCAGCAGATCTTCCAACTAGTGTGAGTTTCCATGGGCTGTGTATTGGACATTTGTGTCCCTCCACCCCTACCCCAGCAGAAGAGCATGGATCTGGAAGGTGCAGTGTTTCAGTTCCTCCTTGCTACTGCACTGCCTTCTGGATTCAGTGACCAGGAAACCCTTGCGCTGCTTCCAGTGCTGTGTGTGGAGGGGCTTCTTCAGTTGTTCCGGGGCTGTGGGAGACCAGAAGATGGGTTAGAACACATTTGCTGCTGCTTTGTTGAAGATACCTGGGGATCAAGCTGCTGATGGGTGCATATAATTAAACCTTCATTTCTCAAGAGTTGCAGGTGTATTGCAAAAAGCCTTTGGTGACATTTTAATAACTGTGTTTCAGATTATTCTGGAACACTCTACAAAAAAAGATCCTTTCATTCCCAGTGTTCTGTGGTTTTTCTTTTTTGTGATGGTTGGTAATATAAAATGGAAATTGTCTTTTTACACAAAAGGCATTTGAAGCATCGACCTTGCCAGGCTTCTCACCTAGTCCTGATTAAACTTACAGCACTTGTGTGTATGGGAATTTAGTCGTGTATGTGGCAGGTCTTGTAGCATCAGCAGCTTTCTAATTCTTCCAATTCTGGTAAATTCTGTAAAATGGAGTTCTGCTGACAGGTGGGGGGGTTTAATTACAACATTAGTTGTGATCAAATAGGAGTGAAGGGTATTTTTGTGTTGGTTTAGAAGTTATTTTAAGGTAACAGAAGTAAGCACTTGTAAGTCAGAACAAGTTTCTACTTGAGCTCTACTAGTTTAAGGCTCAGGACACAGATGAGGCTGCAGATGGATGTCCTTTCCAAAGGGTAGCTGTGGTGAGGCTGGTGCCTGGGCAGATCTGATGACAGTCCTGCTCTGTGATTGCTCCCTTACCATTTTCAGGTTGTCATCTGAGTTGCCTTAAACAGTGTAATAACCACCATGGCTGCTGTGTCTGCAGGAGGTGCGGAGGCCTCGGACACAGGGCTGTGTGAGGGGAGTCAGTGGAGCAGTGACTGGATTTCCATACTTGCTTAGGAACCCTTAAACACTAAATCTGTGCTCAGGAACACAGCTGTTGCCCTTGGTTCCTTTTAAATAGTGTGTTTAGCTGGAAAACCAGTTTATTCCTGGCTAAATAATAAAATATTGGAGCTCAATTGTTCAGTAGTCAGGTCTCCAACATTTCTGCTAGATATATTGACAGTACCTTCCAACAGAGGTGTTACAGGTGTGCTAGTTGGGTTTGAATCCATTTCTTGAGTTTTGACACACGTGCCCACCCTCTTCTCAATGGTATCCTTTAACATGACCCTTTCTAGCTGTGCTTGGAGTTATTTGAGCAAAAGAGCTGAAAGCCATTTGAGTTTACTACATGAAGCCTGACTTGGGGATGTGAGGTACAACTAGTTTGGGAATAGTTTTAGCCTATTTCTCTTTTTATTTTAATAACTGGAATGATACAAGATGAACACAGCTTGTTCTACAGATGGGATGAAGATCCTGTCTAAGTTCTCACCTTCATGTGTTGCTACTGCTGCTGTGTTCCTTGGAACTCCTATGTACAGAGGAAGGTGTCTGCTTTTCCTCAGCTATTTGGCCTCCTATATGTCTCGTAAAAGATTTTTCTAGTCTTTTAATTCAAGGTTAAAGGCACTAAGGTCTGTGTGAGGTAAAATTATCCCATCCTCATTTTCCATCTGATCTCGTCAACTACTGCTACTTAAATAGCTGTTCCCCTTCTCCTAAATCTGCCTCCAAGGGACAGAACACTCCTTCCAGTCATGCTGAGTGTGTAGGACTGCTGATGATGTCTCCAAATGGAAGTGTTGAGGGGACTGTCAGGGCTATGAATGGTGTCAATCGTTGCTTTGCAGTACAAAGGACTAGAGGGCTGTTTGGCAGAAGTTTACCACCTAGGTGCCTTTGTGTAGACCTTGAATTAACAGGAGAAGGAAAGTTGTCCCATTTTACATGTAGCACTGGCATTAGGATTGATCTTCTTTGGCTGACATCTTGTGTTTAACTTTCTCTCTTCTAACCAAACAGAAGTTGCTGAAGGAGTAAGGGAGTTGTTGCTGGGTAGTGGAGCAGTGAAGAAGGGTACTTGCTCTGTGTTGTGAGATATAAAGCTGATTGTATTTTGTGCTTTTTGGTTAGCTAATTGCCTGTTCTTGTTCACTGACAGGCATTGATGCATGAGCTAAAAACCTTTCATTTTGTGCACTTGGAATTAAAACGAAACTTGAGGCAATTTGTTAGTTCTATGTGCCCTATCCCAGGAAAATGAAGGCTAGGAATGTAGTGACCACATCATGACACGTGTTCTTGGGAGCTGTGCTGTGACTGTTTGACCAAGCGTACCTTGTTTGGCTTCACTGAGTTCTAAACCTGCAGCATCGCTGGTAGCGAAAGAGTTTAGAAATGGAGATGTCACAGACCAGAGAGGAAGCAGATCCCTTTTCCTTCAGTCCTGGGAAAAGAGTATTTTGCTGCTGTGGCTTCTTCTATGTGGATGGAAATCCTGGTCGGTCCTGCTTTGGAATACTAAATAATTAAATGTCAGTGGGGAGCTTTGTATTTGAATTTTGTTCCTACTTCTCCATTCACAATGAACTCCTCAGTGGATTCCCAGCAGTATGAATTGGTCTCCCATTTGTGTGATACACAATCTGCCTCATGCCTTCATCATAGAAGGCTGGAGGCCTCGTTTTTCAAGTTGTTTAAAATGTCAGACAATGAATGAAAATCCCTTTTGCTCTAAAAATGGCTAGTCTTCTGTCTGAATGTGTCCCTTTCCTCTGCAAGTAAAGACTGGGGGGAAGCCCTTAAGTTGCAAGAAGTGAATGCTTTCACTCTGCAGAAGACTTGCTGACTGTAATGGATGACTTTGCTTGGAACTGGAATCTTTTCCAGGCCACAGTGTCAGGCCAGCTAAAGCCAGTGCTCATCCCAATTAGCTGATCATTGTGCCTTTAGTCACATCCTGTGCATCCTGACAACAGGAAATTATGGGTGTGATTTAAGTCTTAGATCTCACTGAAGCATCCTTATGGTAACTACAAATACCCATTATTTTCCTTGGTTACAGTGGATGCTTCTCCACACTCCCTTTACTAGACAGCGTGGTGGGTTGCAGGTGTGAATTCTGGTCTGCCAAGAATGACATGGTACCATCTGCAAGCATGACTTTGGAGCTGTGTTGTCAGATTAAACTAATGGTTGTATTTCCTTCACTGAGTTAGTAGTAATCTTTTTCAGGGTGGATACTTCGTTTGAGTTGGCAGAGCTCCTGCTAGAATGTATGGCTCTAAGAAGGGGTTAGAGTAATTGAGAACCTCCTGGTATGTTCTGGAAGTACAAAGGAATTTGGGTACAGATGGATTAATAGGGCTTTTTAGAAATGGACCACTTAAAATGAGTTCTGTTTGGCAGGGTTGGTGATGTACTCTGCTTATGAGGGAAACTCGCTTGTCCTCGGTGTAAGAGTAAGTTGGAAGAGAGACTGGATGGATTATAGCTTATATGGCCCTTGTTTTGGAACCTTAATCTGTGGCGTATAGGGTAAAGATACATACAGGGAACCAGGGAAATAGGAGATACCTCTGCAGACATACAGCCCCCTGCATATCATTGTGAAGACCTGAAAATCATATGGTAGCTTTAATTGTACTACAGGGTTTTTAATTAATGTCCCTGACTGTTCATTATAAAATGCAGAGTTTACACTTGGATCTTGCATTGTCCTAAAACAATGAAGCTAGTCTTTGTATTTTAAGAACAGTGTTCTGCATGAATGTGCTTTGTAAACAGAGGCAATAGAACAGTGCTTTAGTGTTCATCTGCCAGTGGAGATGTGCAGCAGTCCAGAATGTTTTAATTCTTAAATACCAGCTACTTGCTTTACAATAAAGTGAAAATTTGTTGTTTTCTGTGAGTTTAACCCAGTAGTGGTTTTATTCTAGTTGTCTTTTGGGTGTTTTGGGATGGTACAGGTTGCTTCCTTCCAGCAAAACGGCTGAGTAAGCCAATGTTCAGATACCAAGTAGGAATGAATTCCAGTCACTATGACTGAGCTTAAGTGTACTTGATACGTGCTTATTGTGTGAAATGTTGAGGTTGCACTAAGTAAAATATGTGACTTTCAACCTCAGCAGTTGTCTATGACAGCATTTTCTTAGTTCTTATGATCTTGTGCAACCATGTCTGATAGCTACATGTTTTTTTCTGCATTGGAGTTTATTGGTGCTTGGCTGTAAAGTCTGCATTTATCAACTTAATGTAATGGGTTCTTTTCAGTCTTGTTCTCTATTCATTTGCACTTGATTTTGAAAGCTGGGAGTGTGTAGTGCTGAGTAAACAGTTCAGCTGATTTGGAGGTAGCATCTTAACCATAATGTAGTAGGCTGTGATACTGAGTTTTTGCCTAAGTTAACCTATTTTAAATCATAGAATGCCCACCCTGTGTTAAACTTCCTGTGGTGTGCGGTTATCATCAGTCGCTAAAAGGATCGAAGACATGCTGTCTTAATGTTAAGAATTGTTAAGAACTGAGAGAAGACACAGAAATAAAAGCACTAGTAAGAGTTCAAGAGTTTCAGAATTGCATAATTGTTTATCTTGGTGACAGGGAATGAAACCTGGATGTTTCAAAACGTTGATGGCAAAATACTGCCAAGTGTTGCACTGTTAGCATCATGGCAATAGGTCAATGAGATTTTGAAGTACAAGGAATTCAGTGTGTGTTTCTCCTCTAGTTCGGCTTCATCAGGTGGTTTGATCAAGAAGTACACTCTACTGAAGGCTGCTGAAAAATTCTCTACTCATTCCTCACTGTGAGGAAGTGTAAGAGAGTGCTGGTGGGAAGCCCAGTTTGCTGGGGAAGAAGATGGAGTTGCGTGATGTGGCTGAGCAAGTAGCATCATTGTGAATCTCGGGGCAAAGATCAGTAATGAGGGAGTGGAACCAGATGAGACTGCACAGGATGGTGGGGTCCAGTACAGGTTCAGGGTCACAGACACTTCAGTAGTGGCAGCTTACCTCCATGGAACTTGAGTTGTGAAATTGTAGTACTACATGTACTGTTACTGTACCAACTTGTGTTATGGTACAGTGCGTTAAAACATTTTTTGCTTTACCCTTTCATAGGAATTGATGTAACGTGGACGTGTGGGTATAGTTCATGAACCACTTGTTGGTGGCTTGTTTTCACGGTGTTACTTTTTTCTGCTTCCAGCTCTTCTGAAGCTCTTTAGTAGAGGTGAATATACTGCATAAGCATGTTAACATATGCCACTGTTAATGCTGTGGGACATAAGGCAGTAACTGGGCTGAGCAGTTTGTAACACAGTAGTCCATGAAACTTATTTCAGAACATGGAAATGCTGAAATCCCTGAACCAGCATTCCCCCACTGCAGGATTTAAATGGAGATCGCCGTTCTGCAGGTTGACCTGGAACAGTCTTTTTCCATGAGAGTAGCTGTGTGACTTCCGTAGGTGTTTGGTCATATGCATATCTGAGTGATTTAATATTTCAGAAACTGAGGAAGCAACAGCTCCGTTGCTGAGAACGGTGCCAGTTTAATCTCAGTCAGCAGAAACGTTGCATGCCTTTGATGAAAAATGAATGCTGCATTCCTTGTGCAGTGCTTCCACTGCGCTAAGAAAGCACAGCAGTAGAAAGCATCCTAATTACAGAGGAGCGTTTTCATGTTGAAGCACTATCAGCATCTGCAACATTCTCTGTCAAAAGGAGAATTAAGGTGGCTAAAGCTTCTGAATGTAATAGCGTATTAGAAGAGGCGAAAGCTGTTAAAACACCTTCAAAACATCCGGTGAGTGTCACTGCATAAAAATGAACTTAAGTCAGGCTATCTTAAAATAAATGTACACTTTTAGCACCCACCACAAGCCAGCAATGACCTATCTTTAGTACTAGGCAGAGCATGAGTGGAAACTGTCACATGAGATTGACTTTTGATGTAAATATGTCTACAGAGTGATTTAACTCCGTTGCTCATGCTGTAGTATCTAATGCTCAGTGTTGTGCAGGGTGCTAAACCACAATTGCATTTCTTCCTAGTATTGAATGAAACACTGAGTTTCACGACCTTCCATCACTAAACTGCGTGTGGCTGGTGCTCCTCTTGTTTGAAGTGGTGACTGTGGTGGTTAGCCTGGACCATGTGCAGCAACAGTGAGACCACTTCTGTGCAGCTGATGGCTTCGTGAAGAGGGTGGACAACATGTCTCTTAATGGTTTCGCTCATGTCAATACCCAGTATTCAATATACTGCTTAGATTTTAACTTCAAATGCTTTTCCTAACCTTTTTAAACTCTAATGCTCTTTGGATTATGGTGAATTTTCTAATATTGTCTCAAAATACTTTGCTTAGCAGAACCCCCAAAAATGAGTACCCTGCTTTAGTTGTTAGGGTGGGTTTGAGGAAGTTAAGAATAAGTGACCCTAAAACGAATGTGGTGTTGCTCATCCATCTGATGTGTGCTTCAGAACATTTTGGATCCAGTGTGGGATACACATAGATGGATATTTGGTGCTGTC
This sequence comes from Pezoporus occidentalis, assembly GCF_034315485.1. Classification (NCBI taxonomy): domain Eukaryota; kingdom Metazoa; phylum Chordata; class Aves; order Psittaciformes; family Psittacidae; genus Pezoporus; species Pezoporus occidentalis. The sequence continues at coordinate 2,599,083 of NW_026915888.1, forward strand.
TCTGCAAATCTTGTAGATACCTTGGGTTATAAAACGGAAAATAGTTTTTGTACATTCTCTTGTCATTCTGGCAGTGAGGCAGAAAAGGAATCCTGTCTGAACAGGGGCACTGGCAGTCGAAAGGGATGGAAATCTCTGTAGATGTAAACTTGTTACTATTTATATTCCTAATACCCCCTTGATTTAGAAAATTATTGTGGCATGTGTTTGGTGGCTGTGCTGAGAACAAGCTGCAGCAACTGGCAGTGTGATGGTACGAGTAAGGAATTCAGGAGATTTCAAAGTTACCTTTCTGATGCTATATTTAGTTTGTTCTTCACACAAATTGCCTTTGTCTGCAACTGCTACATACAAAGTTTTGTGGGGAAAAAATGGTACAGGGAAGGCATTTCCTTCCTTTGGTTCCTGAAGACACAACTTAAGCACAAAACTTGTTCAGAGAGCTTTTCCTGCACTTACCTCCCCAAGGGAGAGCCTTGGTTTTGGTCATGTGCAGTTCAGGCTTTGAATTGGAGACAAGACTGGCGTAAGTTTTAGATTTCGTGTTTCCTATGGACTTCTGCAGTCGGAGCAGTGGTGATCGTTGATGTAGGCTTCATGGAATCATTTGTGTAGAAAGTCTGAAGTTTGTCTTATGCTGGAAATTAATCCTGAGATACCTTCCTCAAGGAGGGGAAGAAACCATCGAACCAAATTGCTGCTGCTAATACGGGGCTGCATAAAGCAAAATGGCATTTTCAGTAAGCTCTTATCTCAAGCACTTCAGCGAAGGAAGGGACAAGAGTCCATGGCGGGGGGGGTGGAACTAGATGATCTTAAGGTCCTTCCAGCCCTAACTATTCTATGAAGAGATCAACTGGTGGAGTGCATAGAGCATACTCAGAATGCAATGACTGTTCATGGACAGGTTCACAATATATGTGTTTTGTTCTCCAGGCTAAGGAAATCCTGACAAAGGAGTCTAACGTACAGGAGGTGCGATGTCCAGTCACAGTCTGTGGAGATGTCCATGGACAATTTCACGACCTCATGGAACTTTTCAGAATTGGAGGCAAATCACCAGACACAAACTATTTGTTTATGGGGGACTATGTTGACAGAGGCTATTATTCAGTCGAAACAGTCACATTGCTTGTAGCTCTTAAGGTACCTTTTCTTCTCTGCTGTATGATTCTGTATAATAATGTATGTATTTACTATCCTGACTGTGCTTAATATCTCTTACGATTTGTATTACATTGGCATTATGTATAGAAACTGAAATGTTGGCTGTCTTGGTTTTTTAAGATGCTTCTGAAAGGTTCAGTTAATGCTGTATTTCTTTTGACTTGCTTAAGTAGCAATCCTTAATAATTCTCTTGGGGAGAGCATCTTAATGCCCAGATGTAGTGAAGTCCACTAGTAACAATGAATAACGTCTAGAATTCATCTCCAAAGTACTGGGCAGCTGAAGATTTGAATGAATTATCCCTGCTTTCTCAAAGGTTATAACTGACTCTTCATCTTAAGAAGGGTTTGGTTTTCACTGCTTTATTGACACGTGATGGGAGGTGAGGGGGGCAGATGGTTTTGTGAGGGTTTTGGGGAAGACATGTGTTTTATTGCTTCTAAACTAAGGTGTTATGTTTAGGTCCGATACCGTGAACGCATCACAATTCTCCGAGGGAACCACGAAAGCAGGCAAATCACACAAGTATATGGTTTCTATGATGAATGTTTAAGAAAATACGGAAATGCAAACGTTTGGAAATACTTCACAGACCTTTTTGATTACCTGCCTCTAACTGCCTTGGTGGATGGCCAGGTACGTTGGTATTTGGTGGTGTTAAACGTTCCTAGTTGTAAGAGGAGCTGATAATACTGTATTGTATCAGCTCTCAGTTTTAAAGGAAGCTCTTGATGATTTTTATCCTAATTATTTGTACTGATCAATTACAATTGTACTGATAGATGAAGTTTCATTTACATTGATTATATCTCATTGTTGCAGATTTTCTGCCTACACGGTGGCCTGTCTCCATCGATAGATACACTGGATCACATCAGAGCACTTGATCGCTTGCAGGAAGTTCCCCATGAGGTACTGACAACTAACCTTCTGAACTGGTGGGATCCATGATTCAGCACATACTGCGTGCTTGAGTACACAGGCTGAAAATGAAATTCACAACTTAGCAGGTTGAAAGTGCCTGGCTTCCTGTTGCAGTTTTGTGAAGGGGCAGGCTCTTGCCTAAAGAAAGAAACATTGTAGTGTGCCTGGAATCACAACAGGTACAACTGAATGATGTTGGAGGTGAGAACTGCTGCTGTGAATATTCTTCATTCAGGTCACCTTCTTGGCAGTATTAATGCACTCGTTGTGCAGGGGTGGTGCACGTGGAGGTTTACTGGGGTTTTGTTTGGGTTTGGTTTTTTGCACTCTGTTCCTGAAACATCTTCTGTGTCTGTTGCAGGGTCCAATGTGTGACTTGTTATGGTCAGACCCGGATGATCGTGGTGGCTGGGGCATTTCTCCTCGAGGTGCAGGTTATACGTTTGGACAGGATATTTCAGAAACCTTTAACCATGCTAACGGCCTTACGTTGGTTTCGAGAGCTCATCAGTTGGTAATGGAGGTAAGCAGGACAGCCTGGGTGTTTGAACTTCTGACTGCAGAGCTGCTCCGTTAATACCATACTCCGTGCATTGGAGATGTGCATGTGCTGTTGTCAGCAATTGCTGATCCAGCTCAAAGGCTTCAGAAACTCCACTCTGACAGTGTTCATGTGCTACTAAAGGCGTTTCTCGATTTAACGGTGGAGTAACCTTTAATTTGGCCTCTGTTCTGACAATTCACAGTAATGTCCCAAAAGAGATGCTAGCAGTAGATGTGGTATTGTATTTCTGTGTAAGTGAAAAGGCTCCTAAACATAAATGTCGAGTTCCTCAATAAAAAAATGCACATAAATGTGCATTATTTTTAATGTTTACTTCTTGCTTACTAGTAAGAAACAACATATGAAGGCCAAAACTCCTTTTTCTTTCAAGAAGACAAAGATACAGCCTTCATCTTACTTCAGATGACCCTACAACTGCCACCTGGGGTTTTGCACATTGAAAATCCAGTTGCTAGTCAGGTGGTTATATGGGGTGGATACAAGTAGTGAACATGGCTGGCTGTCATCATTCCCTTTCTTTCCCTCTCCAGGGGTACAACTGGTGCCATGACCGAAATGTAGTAACAATTTTCAGCGCTCCAAATTACTGTTACCGCTGTGGCAACCAGGCGGCAATCATGGAACTCGATGATACTCTAAAATACTCCTTGTAAGTATGCTTGAAAATGAGAATTACACTGTCCCTGATACTAAGATAACTGCCGCAATAAGATCCTACGTAATTATTGTGTTAAGGTTGGGCTTTTCCCCCCCCATGCTTTTGGGAGGTGAAGAGAATGTGCAATTGTTGGGTTAGTCACATCTAAAGACATCTTGTCTGTCAGATTAAAGGAAGACTCCCTGGTTTTGTTTTGTGTAAGTGGAGTTTAATGAAGGTGTGTGATTTGAGAGTAGGAGTGCTCTGTCACGCCTGAGGTGATGTCCTGACTTCTGGGATGTTTGAATTCCTCAGATGTCAGGATGTCATCTTTTTCAATGAGGTTTCTAAATAACTCTCTCAGCAGCAGCTTCACTAGTAAATGAGGCAAAAGCATTGAGTAAACTGCCCCCTTTGACAGTCACTGGAGGCTTCAACTTTCTAAATATATAGTACTGTGTGACCAGTTTGAGTAAGTCCTTTGTAGCAATCCTGAGAGGAGTTTAAGATACGGGGGTTATAAATACGTACTAATAGAAGGAGCAGAAGAAATTGAACACTTACTCTAGAGTAAGACTTTAACTGGTTCAAAAGACTTACCTGCATTAATTACTGCTGCCGTAATGAGACCTCATCTGGAGCATTGTGTGCAGTTCTGGTGTCCTCAACATAAAAAGGACATGGAACTGTTGGAACAAGTCCAGAGGAGGCCACAAGGATGATCAGGGGACTGGAGTACCTCCCGTATGAAGACAGGTTCAGGAAGTTGGGGCTGTTCAGCCTGGAGAAGAGAAGGCTGCGTGGAGACCTCAGAGCAGCCTTCCAGTATCTGAAGGGGGCCTATAGGGATGCTGGGGAGGGACTCTTCATTAGGGACTGCAGTGACAGGACAAGGGGTAACGGGTTCAAACTGAAACAGGGGAAGTTTAGATTGGATATAAGGAAGAAATTCTTCACTGTTAGGGTGCTGAGGCACTGGAATGGGTTGCCCAGGGAGGCTGTGAATGCTCCATCCCTGGCAGTGTTCAAGACCAGGCTGGATGAAGCCTTGGGTGAGATGGTTTAGTGTGAGGTGTCCCTGCCCATGGCAGGGGGGTTGGAACTGAATGATCTTAAGGTCCTTTCCAACCCTAACTATTCTATGATTCTAATTCATGTGTGATACATACCTGAATGCAAAGGCAGCTCTGGCAGTGTCATTAATAGCTGTGCTTTTCAGCTTGCAGTTCGATCCGGCGCCGCGCAGAGGTGAGCCGCATGTGACTCGTCGCACCCCAGACTACTTCCTGTAAAGAGATTTTAGCCCTGTACAGTATGGCCATGAACCGTATGTTGACCTAAAGAAAACAGGAAGAGCAACAGTAACTCCAAAGTGTCAGAAAATATTTAACATTCAAACTTGTTTTCACATGGACCAAAAGACGTGCCATATTCAAATACAAAGCCTCTTGTCGTCAACAACTGTGACCACTTTAGAATGAACCAGTTCATTGCATGCTGAAGCAACATTGTTGGTCAAGAAACCAGTTTCTGGCATAGCGCTATTTGTAGTTACTTTTGCTTTCTCTGAGAGACTGCAAATAATAAGATGTAGACATTAACACCTCGTGAATACATTTAACTTTCCATTTAGCTCTAGCTTTATTCAGCATGACTGTAGATAAGGGTAGCAGCAAACAATCATTGAAGCTTAAAGAACATTTTTAAAGTAAGTACCAAGGCCTCATATTTGTTCTGAAACTGTTGGTTTTATTTTCAGGGAATACTGTTTAATTTAATTGTATTTGATTTTCTTTTTTTTTTTGTTTGTTTTTTTGTCTGCACTCAGTTCCCTTTTCCACTCTTGGCCCTTCCATATTGTCCCTTGTAATTGTCCAAGGATAGTGAATTACTTTGAACAGAACTGTTTTTTTCTGTAAAACAATGTGACTGCAGGACAGAGCTGCAGTGTTTTTCATAATAAACTTGTGAACTAAGTATGGAAACATGTCAAATCCTAATTGCATCTCAGGTTTAATAAGCTGACACGTAGCTGGATGGGGTTTAGAAACTTGCATAGGAATTTCCACCCGGAATAACTTAAGACTTGAGGTGGTTGGAGTGTGCTGGAGAGCTCCATCTCAGTTCTGTGCCAGGGAGGTGCCTGGTTGTGCGGCATCGTGCAGCTGAGAGCGGAGCTGCTTGTTCCTGCCATGCTGCTCTGCTGAAGTGCTCAAATGGAAGATAGAGGATCTCTGAATTCATTGAGCCTGGCTTTATTCAAGTGTAAATCTGAGCTTGAGTCATTTACAGTGGAGGTACTAAAATACTTCATTGCCTGAAACACTGAGAATAAAACCAGTTTTCTAAAGGAAGTAACTTGAAATGTAGTACTACGTGTATTGCCCAGGCTCCATCCTGAAAGCCAACGCTGTGTGGGCAGTGGGCACTTCTGCTAAAATAGGTCCTTTCTACTGATTTGTTTCAGGATTTGAACCCTGATCTGATTGTTTTCTTCAAACAAGAAATTCACCTTTTATGCCTTATTAAGGCTTGTGCTTGAAATTTACTGGCTGTATCTTAAGACGTATCTAGGTGTTGTTTTAATAGAGGACTTCATAATTAACAAAGAGGGTGCTGCATTTCACCAAGCATTACTTCACCCCTTTTCTGAAAGGCTTCAGTGGTGGCTGCTTTCCTTCAGCAAGAATGCAGCCTTGGCCTGGAGGTTGGGTTCCAAATGGTTTCTGGAGAGCACTTGCTCCTCTGCAGTTTGATCTCTTTCAGGAAGAAGGGGGTCCTAAAATAAGTGCATCTGAAGTGTCTGTTTTTAGTGTATCAGGAACTTCTGCTTTGATCACTGCTTGCTGTAGAGGGGAGTTCCCTTCAACTTCACTTGCCATTCTCTGGAAGTGGCTTTGTAGGCAGAACTCTGCCTTAACTGACACCTTTACTGCCAGAGTAGTGACTGTGCCCTATTTTCTGTGTTCCCTGTCACTCCAGTGGGCATTATTCCTCCTCCTCTGCTTGGGAGCAGTCTGTTTGCTCAGGTTCTATATACAAGTGTGAGCAGTTGTTAGTAAAGTCAATGGAAAAGGCAGAAAGTCACCCTGGTTTTTGTGCTCCCCCCCCCCCACTGGTGGCTGGGACTGGCCATCAGCAGATGTGAATGAGGATATCAGGTTGTCAACAATAAATGGTTGTTCTGATGGGAACTGGTCACCAGCAGCACTGAGCAGCTAAAAGCACATTTGGAAGATTCAAGAGGAGAAAGAAAACGTCAAACATAAATCATTACTGTCTGATTTAGTGGTTCACATGAGCCAAACCTCCTTCACTACAGCCTGTGATGATGCTGGCTGCAGGGGATGAGCGTAATGAGGGTTTGTACTTGTTCTGGAACTAGTGGTGATGTTCCTCCCTCACTCCAAGGACTGGTGAATCCCTGACGTGAAATAAGAGTAGCTGAATTCCCATTCTGTGGTAGTTCAGTGTTTTTTGAAGCAGGGTAGTTAAACCTGGTGAGCCCCTATTGGGGTTTAAGTTGTTGAAGGCATCCCATGAATGAATCTAAACCATACTCTTTTTCTTCTGTTCCTCGGAATTTGGATAGTCAGTCGAATTCTGTTGGACAGATGAAGGAGGGGTTTGAGCTTTCCATACTGTGTTTTACTGAAGCCACACTTGATGTCCTGTCATTTAGGTGTTCACCTGAATTTGTCTCAGATTGAAGTGCCCTTCACTTGTAGAAGCCCATCCTTCTGAACTAAGGGGTTGTTGGGTCACAATCAAGACAAAATTGCACACCTCCACAGGGAAACATTCAGGAACTCTGGGTTTGGAGGGAAAATGAGACTGAAGTGCACAGACTTGCCTTCATGTTCTCTCTACCCCTCTCTCCTGCCTGTTGTATGCACTGATGGACAGACAGTGCTGTGTGTGTAATGTCCCCTTCCTCCAAGGTAAAGCACCACACGTGTTTGCCACCTCGTCCTCGTGTCGCATTGTTTCCAGCTGCTGACGTTTGCATCCCTGTCCCTGCCTCAGCTGCTTGGGCAGTGTTACCCGGTTTAGATCTCCTGATAACACCCCAGGAGGATACTTGATGCAGACAGACCTGGTTACCTCGCTCCTTCCTGTGTGTCTGGATGATAACAGACTAAATCCTGCCTTGGGGAGAAGGTGAGTGGATGGATTGCTGATGAGAGCTTGGACATTTCATCTGCCTGTCCTTCAGTCTGCTTAGTACCAAAGTCCATCTGGAAACGTGAGGAGAGAGATCTCTGAGGTTTACTGGTACCTGCCAGCCCCTGCTTCCGTGTTCTTACAGTTGTGAACTCAAACACTGACATCATGAAGTAATTGTGTCTTTGCTTTGGCAACTTAGAAATTCCACCTGAATCTTAAAGGATTTCCTTATGTACAATAGAAACCAAAAGCTGTTATGCAAGTGCTAGGCTTATTTGGTGCCTTTTTCCATAGTTCAGTAAACACATTGCTCTCTCTGTCCCCTTTCACCCCTTCATCTTTGTTCCCTTAGTAATACTGGAGCACAGTTCCTGCTATGGAGGGAGCTGTGACCTAAGGAGCAGGAGGGAGCAGAAGGAGAAATGCTCTTCTTCATCAGGAAGAGTGGTCTGTGAGAAGAGGCAAGTGTGAACAACACAGGTTTTTAATCTCAAGTTAAATACTGCTCCACGTTCAGTCCATGGCAGGTGAAGGTGAAAGTTCCATTGTCACCACTTCCTCTCAAGATATGTTTTAGGGGGGTTTGGGTTGGTGAAAGTGAAGTTTTACCCAAGAGAAATGGCTTTTTAGCATTCCATGGTTTATATGAGCTTAGGTTTTGGAGCAGTGGGTTCTGAAGTCCTGCAGAATATGTAGAGTGCCTTCTGCATGCTACACTGAGTATTAGTTCTCTGCAAGCTCCAGGAGGAGGTTGGAAATGGGTAAAGTGTTAAGTAAAAATGCCACTGGACTGTGTGGAAATCTTGCAGTCCCCAGGAATACACTGGAACAGCCCTGCAGAGCAAGCACCTCATGAGTCAGCTTCTGTGGTTTGCTAAGAAGTTATTTCAGTGCTCTAATTCATTTGGCTCTGCTGCTTTTGGATGAGAATAAAGGCAAGCTGCTCTCTTGAGCAAGGGATCAGAGTTCTTTGGCATTCATACAGGGAAAAAAGGGCTGAAACAACACTTCTGGCTTTAAATTAAGCAGTGCTGCATGTTTTAGCCTTTTAAAACCTGTGCTGTGGCTTAAAAGCTTTGTTCTTTAAGATGGGTTGAACTACAGCTCCCAATCTCTTAATTACTCTATGGTGAACAGAACTGCTTTGGATGAAGATTAAACTGATGGCTGCTGGTGTGTAAATAACTAATAGAACCTAGATATTATATGTACATAATGAACTTGTGTATAGAGCCAGGTTGGACATACCAGCTTTCAGAACAGCAGGGTGGTGGGAAGGCTGCAGAATCTCCAGTCTTGGAAGTTTCCTGGACCAGGCAAGGAAAAGCCACATCTGGGCTGATGCTGGTGCTGCTTTGAGTGGGACCATGATCAAAAGTGCACTCCTCAAACTGGTAACTGCATATTCAATTGGGCTGGAAGGCTTCAGCCTGCCTCCCAAATGCCTTTGTTTATCAGGAGGTGGAAAACCCAACCCCAGCCACCCTACCTCAGCATAAAACCTGCTGTGAAAACCCCTCTTTAGCACAGCAGATGATGCAGGAGTGGTCAGTGGCCACTTCTCTTCTGCCTCCTTATTTGATGAAGAAAAGTGGGGCCCTGGCAGTGTTTGTCTAAGAGGATCCTGCAGTGCTCGTTCCATGCTTGACCCACTTTGCAGGCAGCTTCCCTCCTTTTTCCTTACCACGTTTATCCTCAGGGAAGAGGAACATGGCTCGCTGCTGCTGCTGCAGGGACCTCTGCTGCAGCTCCCTGGAGCCTGTTCTTCCTTCCCCCTCTCAAAGAAAGGCTGCTGATGGGTGCTCTGTTGTGTCTGGCCATCAGTGTATCTTGCTTTAGTTCAGCCATCTCAAAACTGTTCCTTTTCCCCTGCAATCTCTTTTAGGAATGCTTTGAACTCGCCCGACTTCTGAAACACGTTGTATTTATTCCCACAGACTTTGAAACCTTAAAGCAACTCCTCTTTATCATCTGCAGCGTCAGAAACAGCACAGAATCTGGGTTTTGGACTTCGAACAGCTCCAAGGTCAACGACCCGGGGTCGTGCAACCCTTTCAGGCTGACCTAGTTCACTCAGCCAAGTGTGAGGCTATGCACCGTGTTATTCTCTGCTGCTTAAAGTCGTTCTTAAGCCCGTTTAAAACAAATCCAACCCTCCTCAGTCAGTTCGGGGAGCTCATTCGAGCGCTCCCCTCTCCCTGCCCCGGTGTCTCCCGTCCCGCGGAGGGAGCCCCGGCGCCACCGCGTGGCTGCATCCCGGCTTGTGGCCGGCGGAGCTGCTCCGCTGCCCGCAAGGTTCGGGTACCCACCGTCCAACCGGGCGGCCTCAGCAGGCGGCATCTTCCCATCGACCGCTGGATTGTGTAGGATTCCTCCCCACCAGCCGGGTTCGAAGGATCCCAGTGCACACCTGGAACGGAAACGAGCCTGTTTAAGAGCGTGGAGGTGGAGTGAGGTCAGGAAATAGATGCTGCAAATACACTTGAAGTAGGTGTGTTTCTATTTTTAATCTTTTTCTTTCTCCCCCTGTATTTTATCTTCTAAACTATCTTGAATCCCTGTAGTTATGTAAGGGGAATGAGTGGTGGTAGAGGAAGAAAGAAGTTGACGAAGGAAAGAAACCCAGCTGGTGCCTACTGGACAGGATTTGGTGGCTGAATGCTGTCAGTCTGTTGGTGTCAGCTGGACTCTCACCCAAGTGATGGGCTCTGTCTCATGTGGCCAGGATACAACATGGATGAGAAGCAATGCCTGCTTGAGGATGCTGCTCAAGGCAAGGTTTGAGGAAGTGGAAATGCGGAATTGGCTTTTCCCAGAGCAACAGAACAAGCATTTTCCTCTGCTGCTACTGCACCATTGCAAGGTTGCTTTGAGCAGCAGCAGCAGCCCAGGCTGGTGAGCTCAGCAGTGTCTTTGTACCCTCTCTCACATGAATAACTGTGATGTTTTCCGGGTTTACACTCACCCAGGCAGCTCAGTTTGGGTTTTAACTTGCCGTGGCTGCTTGATTTAAAGAATATCCCTCATCTTTTATATTCCTGAAATAAACAGGAGGAATTTTGCAGCCCTCATCCTCTCCTGTGTATAGCTGAGGTTTTTGCTCAGATCCAACGGTCGCACCTCACTGCAGGACCCTCTGGTCCAGCCATCACCAGTCCCTACCCCTGTGGCTCAGGGAATCCAGGCTCTGCTCTCAGAAGCTTCCCAATATGTCAGTGGAGCAGAGCTGAGCCCTTTCAAACCTGATGGTTCTCATTAGGAGGCTTTGACAGTCCCGTGTTGTGCTTGTGGTGGTGAAAAATACTCAGTGTTCTCTCCATGGTCTCTAAATCACCAGTTCCTGTGTGAAAGGGGAGACTGAGAGGTGTTCTGAGGGGTGGGGGCACAGTGATTTTTGCTCAAGAGCCAGCAAGAGAACTCAAGGCTGGGGAGCAGATGCAGTGCTGTGCCCTGGAGGCCACTCCTGCGTGTTCCATGTGCTAACATCCCCTTCCCCCTGCAGCTGTGGCACTGTAGTGCCTGGGGATGCTGCAGTATGTAGGTCAGAGCTCTTCTGGAGCTCATAAGCATTAAATCAAGCTTGCTCTGATCTTGGCTGCTCCAATCTTTCCAGTTATTTGCTTTAGTGTTAAGCTTCCCCCTTCCTCCTCTGGGTTTTTGGTGGTGAAAGGTCTTTCATTACAAGTTATCAGTGGCTGATACACGGTGTGATTCTGTTTATGGCTCAGGGGGGCAATGCTTAGGTTTAGGATTATTTGTACTGTGTGTAACAATGGAAATTGGGCCACCCATGTTTTGCAAAACCCTGTTGCCTTTCAGCTCTAGTGAAGGACGGCTCTGTTGTGTTGCTAATACTGACTTATTCACAGGACCTTGGCTATCAGCGCCGCAGCAGCTGCTTTCCCCAGCAGATAACAGAAAGCATCTGGGCCAGCTGGGGAGATTCAGTGTATGATATGTAGGGCACAGTGGGAGGTGGCTATCCTGTGATTACAGCGTATCTCTGACACCCGGCTGCCACGGGTTTGGGGTGCGGGGTGGTTTGGCTTTAACTTTTCCAGGCTTTTCGTTCAACACCTAAATTCCAGGTCCATTGTGGACTGATGTTTCTCCTTGTATAAAACCCATCAGTAGCATCGCTCGGAATCCCATAACTAAGCCTGGAACTTTGCTTTCTGCCTGCTCCTAGATTTGATTACATTTGTGGTCCAATAAAATCCGCCACCCCCTTTGCTGAGCCTGATTTGCAGACAGAGAGCTTGCGCTCACAGGTCATAAGCCACATCAGAAACCACAGGGAAAGGGGATTTAGGATTTGCAGATGGTTTCCACAGACCACCTTCTGTCACTGTCTGATCCTCCGGACCAAGATGTTCCAATATAAATCACAATAAAAAAGAACATTTAAGGGAAATCAAGATAGTGTCGTTCCTCTTTTTAGTGCAGTGAGTGTGGGTCTCAGCACTGGAGTATGAGACGGAGCGACTGAGAAAGAATGAAGTCAATGTGATGATGGTACAATCAAAGGGTTGCACTAGGCATAGTTTGGAGCCTTCATGCACTTATATGTGTAATACAAATTAAAACCATGATAATCAGGTCCTAAGCAGCTTATCTGGTTAGCGTATCAGGATCTTTGAGGAACCTCTGTTAGCATCAGTCTGCTGTATGAGCATCACCAGACATCCTCAGATGCTCACTCAGCTGAAGTGAGTGCTCCCAAAGCGCACAGTAAATCAGGCTGAAGGGACCACACTGAACTGAAATCCACCTTCCAAGTCAGACCAGGTTGCTCAGTCACCCTCAAGCCTGTGCTACCTAATGAGCTGCTTGGCATCCCAAAGCCTGTCCAACAAGATTCCCAGGTCAGGGAGTCAGTGGAATTTATCCAGAGACCTGTTGAAGTGCTATGGCCTGACCTGAAAGAGCCTTATTGTGCCCTGAGCTCTTAAGAGGTTCTTCCTGGCTGAGACTCTGTATTTGAGTCTTGCACCTCTCCAGAAAGTCACCCCTATTTAATTGGAATACTTGGGATATTTGTGGTCTCATTGGTTATGTCACTCAGGAGAAGACTAAGGAAAGAAGGAATACTTCTGTGAGGGGGCTGCTGTCCTGGGCTGTGGACTCTGGAATGAGCAAAACGAGCTCCTGACCTGAGAACTTCCAAATTTCAGGGAAATTCTTGATGCTGGCAGGTTAATTTCTGCTTCCAGGTATGACTGTCATCTGCTCACTGAGGTGTGTGGTGCACTGCCTGGGACCCCAAGGGAAGGGAAAGCTGTGACTTACACTGCGCTGGGGCTCTGCAGTGCAACGCTGCTGCCGGTACCAGTCTGCTTACAGGCAGTGCAGCTACACCTGCACTAAAGCGCTGTGAAAACACGCTTCAGTTCTGAACCCATTTTTAATCAGGATTTGAAGTCAATTGTCACAATCACGAGCTGCCCCTGTTTAAGTACCTTAATTACTGACAAACCACGGTGCTATGGACAGCTGATGGAAAAGAGGGCTCAACTGTAACATGGAGCAAGTGGGGTTTTGGGCAGCACAAGCAGCGCCCCAGGCATCTCGCGGTCACTTTGGTGGCCTCACTGAGCAAATGCCTTCAGATCATAGACCCATGGAATGGCTTGGGTTGGAAGGGACCTTAAAGCTCATCCAGTTCCACCCCCTGCCATGGGCAGGGACCCCTTCCACCAGAGCAGCTTGCTCCAAGCCCCTGTGTCCAACCTGGCCTTGAGCACTGCCAGGGATGGGGCAGCCACAGCTTCTCTGGGCACCCTGTGCCAGCGCCTCAGCACCCTCACAGGGAAGAGCTTCCTTATAGCTAACCCAGTGCCTGTCCCTATCCCTCACACACTCTTGACCTGTCAGATGTTACCTGCGCTGGGCTACACGGCTCGGGTGCGCTGGCTGTGCCCCGCAGCCCTGCCTTGGCTGCTAGCTGGCGGCTCCTCACACAGCTGGTGCCTGCAGAGTCATCAACGGGCTCCAGCCTAAAGCTCCCGCTGGGATCCGGGCCGGGTGTTCGGTGGTGGCTCCTCAGACCTAACTCCGCTCCTGTCACTACGCACTGTCCCGAGCTGTGGCTGCTGCGTTCCCACTCGCCGGGAGCGGGCCGTTGTTGTTGCAGCCATGTGGAAGGAGCCACTGTTCCAGTGCAGCTCCTGCCTCAGCCCCTGCTGCTTCCTAAGGGGGCTCGGGCCGGCCCACGGACACACCGTCGCCATCACGGGTGGTTTCCAGGGGGACGCCGCGATCCCCATAGCGGGCAGCGGCACCGGGCGGCCCCCAGCGCCCTTCCCGGGGCCTGGGCTCCCCCCTGCGGCCCGCTCCCGGCCCGCTCCGCCGCACCCCCGGCCCGCGCCCTCTCCGTCCCTCAGGGGTCCGCGGGGGGGGGGGCCGCAGCCGTTGGTCCGCGCGCGTGGCCCCCGCCCGTTGTTTGGCTCCCGGGGCGGCCTCGCCGCTGCCTGCAAGCCTCGGCGGCTGTTACCGCGTCCCAGCCCTTCGCTCCGGCTCCGCTCCGCCGCTGCTCCCCGGCTGAGGGCGGCGCGGCTCCGGTTTGTCCCGGCCAGCTGCACTTTGAGGGGCGCTGGGAGCCAGGGCCGCGGGGTTTCAGTCAGGCGTTCGCCGCGGGCAGCCCGGCCGTTGCGAGGCAGCGAGAGGCGGGTCCTTCTCCCTCCCCCCGCTCCGCTCCCGCCATATAAAGCCGCCGCCGCAGTTGGGCCCCGAGCGCCGCCAGGTCCCGTCCGCGCGGAGCTGAACGCCGCCGCCTCACGGTGAGGCCCTGGGCTTGGGGCGGCGGGGGCCGGGCCGCGGGGAAGCGGGCGCGGGAGGAGCTGCCGGTGGTGGTTGTTGGGGGGGGGTCGGGCTGAGGCCCTGGCTGGGTAACGCGGGGCCGGAGCGGCTGCGGGCCCCATAGGGGAGGTGCGGGGGTGGGGATGGGGGGCGCGGCTGCGGGGTCTGGTAAATAACGGCGAGGCCCTGCCCCCGGTCAGGCCGCGGAGGTCGCGGTGTGAGGGGTTAGGGGCAGCGGCACGGAGGGGAAGGGAAGGGAAGGGAGCGGGTGTCGGTGAGGAGCTGTGGGAGGCACGGCCTTGCCTGTTTGAGAGGGCTGAGCGCTTGCGATTCAGGTTTCTGTATGCAGATGACCGCTGTAATTCAGGTTTGCCTTTTGCCGGCCTCCCGACCTGTATGGCTCTGTGGGATGGAGCTTCAGGCCTGCGCTGCTTAGTCACCCGGTTGTGGTGCTGAGGCCTGCCTGTTTCCACAGCTGTAGTGCGGTCTGCTTGAAAATTACTTGTTGTATTCCTTCCTTCTAGGAGGCAGAGCTCTGTGGTATAAAAACAATGACATTTGGATGAAATCCTCGTCTGTTATGTGATAAGGCGTTAGATTAACTTCGTGCTACCTGATCCAGACCCTTAACAGTAACCTAAAGGTCTGGATAGAAGTGGTTTGGGGTGATAGAAGGGTCTCGACGCAAATGTTCTTGCAGGGGTTGGATTCACTGAGGCAGCAGCATCACTGTCGTGCTGGCTCCATTGTGCAGCATTATGTAACCCTAGACACGAGCACCCGAAGGCTGGCATATGAGGCTGGGCTCGTTCTTGAGTGCTTGCAGGCGGTCGCCGCAAGAACGAGTGCGTTGCGTCTGGAATGTGTGCCTGGATCACCATCATTCCAGCTCCCGGCTCAGCACTGTGTGTTTTAATCCAAATCGTACGTTTGGGGCTATATTTGTATCTTTGGAACGTCCGTGTGTTCCTCCAGAGCACCCATCTCAATTAGAGGTAGTGCTATCATATAGGGTTACATTGCTGTGTAAACATTAACTAGCTGCTTGCTCTGCCAAATGGGAATGAAAGCAGTGAGGGCTTCGAGCTGGTGTGAGCTGCTTAATAACGCGCTTTGGCCAGGCTCCACGGCCTGGGTTTGTTGCAGTGCTGTCAGGCTTGGCTGTATTGATGACCTGCAGGAGGCATTCAAAAAGGGATAATGTCGATTTGCTGAAAGGGGTCCAGCTAATTCAATTTGGGTGGCTCAGGTGCTGCTGTGGGGAACTTGTGTGCATAGCTCTTAGGTTTGAAATGAACGTGTAATGCCTTGTCCCTGACGCCTTGCAGGACAAGTTACTTGCCTTAGAGCTCTTCAAGCAGGTAACTCAAGGAACGTGAACCTGTTGCAATGGTTTGCTGCTAACAGATGCTTTGGTGAGGAACTTGCAACACATCCTGCTCATTTGTTGAGAACCAGTTTATAAAGTGTGCCTGGCCAGGCAAGTTCCTTGGTTCAAGTGCAGTGATACAGACAAACTTCATGTGTAGCTTCAGGCAGAAGTTGTAGCCTCCTACCTGCTGTATCAAGTGTGTTGGTTTTGGATTGGAGTTAAATATCTGGGAAGATGCATTCTTGTAGAGCTTGCTTGTTTTTTGTTAGTGCTTCTGAAAGCTGCTTCTATTTATTGCAGGTCTTAATACAGTTTGTTTGAGAAACTTTAAAATGCACAGTCATCTTAGGCTTTGCTAGTGCTACCAAAGTGCTGAGCTAACTTCCTACTCTGTATGAGCAGTACCGAGTGCTGAAAGCCTTCCTTGTGGTGATGTATTGCTTTTTAATCTCTTCAGAAAGCCACATGCTTTTCTGCAGGGAAGCCTTTGATCCTGAGTAACCTGTTCTTTGTGTTGGGAGGAGGGAGGCTGGCCTGGGCTCTGAGGGGGCTCTTTCCAACCTCAGCTTTGTCATTCTGCTCCAGAGGCTATTGTTTGAAACCTGCTTTTGAGGTCTGGCTTCATTTGAGTACTCAAAGTGAGGAGCAGTTGTCTGGCTTTGAGGGCAGGTCGTGTTTTGGAAGCGTTGTTGAAAGTCAAGTCAGGAGAAAGATTGCTCTGGTGTTCCACTATAGAAATAAGCAGGAATAACTTAATCTGTGTATTCTGAAGTTCATGTTCAGCTTCCAACAGTCCTTGTTTCTTAAGCATGAGGATTAGCGAATTTAGGCCTGTTGATTCAAGCAGTGAGTAACTTGAGGGATTTAAGTGGCATTGGCCTATCTGCTGTGGGTAAGAAGCAATATAAATAGTAAAGGTAATGCCCATCTTTGGGTTGGCTAAACTTGTAACATCTGCTGGATATAGTGTGGAAGTAACTGTCCTTCTCTTGTAGATGCCTTCGATTAAACTGCAGAGTTCAGATGGAGAAATCTTTGAAGTTGATGTTGAAATTGCAAAGCAGTCTGTAACTATAAAGACTATGCTGGAAGGTAAGAGCATGAGCCCTTGAGGAGCACTGCCTTGTGCAGAGGTAGCAGTGCATGCAGGGAGGCCTCTTGGACAGGAGCTGTGACCAAAGGAGACCAACTGGTGCTGCCCTGAAAAAGGATTCCCAGGTCTGTGAGGCAGCTTCTGCCTGACGTCAGAACAGCCCAGACAATTGCTGTCATAGCTGAAACTGTTTTTGGGTGGGTGTGCTCTCACATAAAGCTTAAACTTTCAGTCCTCTTGTTAAGAAGCGCTTAGAAGGAGGCTTGTAAAAGTGAGCACCCCACTGCCTTGCTTACAGCCTGCTTCGCTATTGTAAGAGTTCAGCAAACAGAGCATCTAATAATATTAAACCCCAAGATTATTTAATCCCACAAACCAGTCTTGCAATGTAAATATCTCTTAAAATGGGGTGGGGGATCATAAAGCAATGCACTGCAGAGCTGAAATGAAACCTATATTGTGAGCTTACGGCTGCAATTAAATTATTTGGGCTAAATGCTCAGTTCTGATCTCCTGCTGACATACATTTGAAACAAAGGAGCTTGTGGGGGGGAGGGGAGGTCTGCCAGATGGCTGGGATACAGAGCAAGCTGTGTCTGATCCCTCCATGCAAATCCTCATTGTCTCCTGGTGGCTTTCCCAGTTTTTGGGTGTATACATGAATTAACTTGGGAGGAAAGAAACCCTTTCTGTTGATGTAGTTAAAATTGTGTTCTTGGGTATAAATATTTGGCTGGCTGTGACACTTGCACATAAGAACAATAAGAGTGAGGCTGAAATACTCGCAAGTCTTGAACCCTTTGATTCTGTTAATAAGATGCTGTAGAACTTGACCAGCAACATGAGCAGGAAGCGTTTCTCTCTGTGGAATACATTAGGGAGCACAATTCTCTGCTTTCTCATGCAGAAGCTGTGTCAATGCTGGTGTTTAGTGACACTTGGTGCTGACTAAAGGGAGGTTACGCATGGTAGGTGGTGTTAGGCACCGTAAACTAGCTTCTTGCTGCTCTGAATGAGAACCAGTGTCCTTGTACAGGTGAAATGCATCTGCAGTACAGTTGGTTAAGCATCAGTTAATAGATGTTTTGTTGGGTGCTGCAGCTTGAAGGGGAAGAGCTAAAGGGTGAGGTTGTGTTGAGCATCCTGGGATGGCCAGTCAGGTAGGAATTTTTGGATAACAGATAAAACTGCTGGTTTGGGGGTGATGGGGACAAGTTGAGCAGAGTTCACTAAATGTGAGCTGCTGCTTGAATTATTTCCCCATAGCAGCAATTTTGGACTGGTCACTTCTTACACTAGTACCTGCCACCCCATTCTGAGTGTGCCTGAAGTCTGTGTTAACTGGTGACATATGCAGTATTTTAGCTTCTGAATCTATGAAGTTATTCCAGACAAGAAGTAGGACTAATTAATATCTCATTAATAACAGGAGTTGACTTGCCTGAATACAGAAGTAGATGCTATTGTAACTGCACAGATTTGATCAGTGAGGATGGTGTGACAGTTGTCTGTGCTTAAAAATTAAGCTCCTTGGTGATGTAGAATTGTCTCTTCTGCATATAATGAATGAAGATCTGCTGTTACTCAATTACACAAAGTAATAGCAATTAATATCCTACTAATTGCAAGATGCTAATCTTTGACAGCTAGGGTGTCATCCAGCTGTTAGCATCTGTGTAATCAGAAAGGCATATTCTCTAATCAAGGCTGGTTAATGCGGTGTTTGTGCTGTGTATCAAGGCCAAAGTTTAATTATGTTTTAATCTCATTTTTAACTTTGATTCCTTAATTATATCAAGGGGACAAAGTGACAAACTTCATCCAGCTGTGTCTACAGCAGGCTGACAAGCTTTTAAACCAAGGAGTATCAGGAGCATGCTTTGGGAAGGCTTTTTTGGTTGAGTGGTTGTGCTGCTGTCCCAGCACGTGAACTTCTTCAGCTGGTAAGAAGCAGTGCAGGTGCTTCAGAGGCTGGGTAACTGGCTACTCTTGTAGAGGACAAAACACTGTCTCTTACCACAGTAGATCTGAATCCTTATTTAATAATGAAGGGAATGGGAGATCTCAGCTGGAACGCTCTGGTTTAACTTGTGGCTCGAGCTGTTGAAAGTGGTAGATGTACACAAGTATTTGATTATTCCATGTATCCTGTTCCCACAACACTGACCTAGTAAGCTGGGTTTTAACAAGTAACGATTGCTTAACTGATGGCTCGTTGATGCTCTCATTTGATGAGGCAGCCTAGTTGGCTACTTAGCCTCAACTGGGTGTAACCTAGTACATACAATGGCTCCACAGAGCCTCATCTAAAAACCTTCTGAGCTCACCAGTTAGAGCTCCATTGCTGCCAATCCATTCAGCCTCACTGGAGAACTGGTGAAGTGGCCCAGTTCAGAGAAGGGTGAATGGTTTTGCCTGCCAGTTGCTTAGTCATCTCTGTTTTCAGATTTGGGGATGGATGATGAAGGTGATGATGACCCAGTCCCTCTTCCAAACGTTAATGCAGCTATCTTGAAAAAGGTAAGATGTTGAAAGTGGTTGTGCTTATGGCAGAGATGAAATGTGGAATTCATGTTAGAGCTGGGTATTTTGAGCTGTTGTATTAAAGCTACTTTCCATGTGCTACAAGCTGAATTGATAAGAGGTGCATGAACACGGGCATCTGGGGGAGCTGAGGACTGGGCTGAGGTAAGAGACCTATGGGGTGACCACCTGGAACAGCAGCTGGAGGCCAGATAGGGTTCCAGCGGTGTGGAAGTGGTGCTGGCCATCTATGCACACCAGTATTGCATGGGATTAAAGCACGGATATTAATTGGATTCTGTGAACTGAGGTTGTTCTGCAGGATCCAGATGTTAGGAGAAACTGTGCGGCAGTCACAGTGCTTGAGACATCATGCACTTGATGGCATGAAATTCAGTAACAGACCATGATTATTGTTGGGTCAGGTAAGAAAAGAGAAGTACGTTGTTGTCTCTGAAGATGCTTTTTGCTCTGAAGTAGAAAGTGTTGTGTTAAAATAAGCACTGGACAGTTTTGGGGTAAATACTGGGTTAGGAGTTATTTCCTAGTGAACACACACATAAGTAACTTCAAACTTGTCAAGTCTCTGGGGTGGGCAGAACGGAACAGGATTTTACTTGCACTAGATCCGTGCTCCTTTTCACTGTCTGGGTGATGAGACTGAGGCTGCATGTTCCCAAGTTACTAAAACAAAAAAGCAAACTTTTGCCATGTGAACCTGCCCTGCTGGTGGCTGCTACCAGCTCCACTCTTCCCCTCTGTAGTATTGTGCTTAATAAAAACTGTGCTTCTACAAACAGATTAAAGACTGAGGTTTAGGTTTCC
Source organism: Pezoporus occidentalis (assembly GCF_034315485.1). Lineage (NCBI taxonomy): Eukaryota > Metazoa > Chordata > Aves > Psittaciformes > Psittacidae > Pezoporus > Pezoporus occidentalis. The sequence continues at coordinate 2,619,155 of NW_026915888.1, forward strand.
TTTGCACAGTCCTCTGTGTGTTAGCGCAGGGTCGAGTAGCTTTGTAACACCAGCAGCTGGCTTTTAAGATGGTAAGTGATTTACTACTAGTATTTCAAAAGGCTGTTGCACTCCAGGGCTGGGGATCAGTTGTTCTGAAATGCAAATGCTGGGTATTGGGGTGTGTTTACACAGGATTCTACTATTAATCTAGAGGAAAAGGTGTATTTCTTCTAAAACAAAGTTAAGTTCTAACTGGGGCCTAATGGGAGAATGATTGTGCTGAAGCTTTCCTATCAAACCCATGATTAGGTGATTCAGTGGTGCACCCACCACAAGGATGATCCACCTCCTCCTGAGGATGATGAGAACAAAGAGAAGCGAACAGATGACATCCCTGTGTGGGATCAAGAGTTTCTGAAAGTAGACCAAGGAACGCTGTTTGAACTTATCCTGGTAAGTGCTCAGGGTGTGTGAGGCTGTGTCTGTGAGTGCTCCACTCACAACTAAAGTCCTTGTGCTCTGGAATGACTTCTTTGACCTTTCTGAATCTGGGGCCCTGGAGCTGTCTTTATTCTTGGGGCTCCTGAGTCTTAGTTGAGGGCTTACTACTAGAAATGGAGTTCTGGAGGTGTGCACGCAGATTAAAATCTGGCTTTCACCTTGTGTGGTACCATGAGGCAGCGCTACTTATCTTGGCTAGTTCATAGCACTTCAGCACTAAAGACCTGGGGTGTTTGCAGGCTTTGGTGAGCTCTGTATAAGGAGGAGTATGGGGGTGTCTTTCATAGTGCAAATGACTTCCCTTTCTGTTTGGCAAGCAAGTTTTAGGTCCTGTTACTTCAAGGTAAAGCTTCTCAGAGTAGAGGTGATGTGTTTGCAGTTGAGTATTGCACAATTCCAGTGTCAGCGTAACTTGGGGAGCACATCTGCAGAGGGCACAGTATTGATAAGGAGGCTTTAAATGTGAAAACTCTTCTACAGGCTGCAAATTACCTGGACATCAAAGGCTTGCTTGATGTCACGTGCAAGACAGTTGCAAACATGATCAAGGGGAAAACTCCAGAAGAAATTCGCAAGACATTCAACATCAAGAATGACTTCACTGAGGAGGAGGAAGCACAGGTATTTGGCTTGGGTTTAGCTATAATTTAGCTGGTTTTCTATGCTGAGTTATTGTGTGGGGCTTTAAAATGCAATGTGTGATGCACCTGACCTGGTAACAACAAATGTAAATGCATCAGCCCCTCATAACTGGGTTGCTACTAGTGGTCAACCTTTTGGTGTCTACAGGGCTTGCAGGCCATCAGCTGAAACAGTCAAAGTGAGTTGATGTCCTAGCTCAGATGTGTGTGGTGAGGACGCATCAAGGTTGTTCATGGCAGGCTTGGTTTGCTGTTAGTAAGAATGTTGAAGCTGTATTATGTGGCTAGGAAGGCAAGATGTTTAGATGCTTAAGTAATGAAGCCATTGGTCTTGAACACCAAACTGACTGCAAAATGGCAGAGCTGGGAGAGAGCGGAATGAGATGACTCTTAAATACAAAGTGAATTCTGATCTCAGGCTTGTCTTCAGAGCTGTTGTGAAACAAGCAGTTCAGTCTTAAGCTTTGCTTGGTGGAAAAACCAATTCAGCTTAGATCAAGGCATGAGGAATACATTTCTTGGTTTCTGTGGACACAGAGGTCACTTTGGAAGACTGAATCTCGAAGTACAAACCTGCATGAAAAGTTACAGCTGCTTCTGAGTTTATGCCTTCCTGCAGTGAGGAACCCTGAATCCTCACAGGGATGTACAACCCCCTTGAAGTTCACTGCAGATACTAACAGTTAAACTGCTCTTTCAGGTACGCAAAGAGAACCAGTGGTGTGAAGAGAAGTGAAGCGTTGTGCCTGACACTCGAACACTGTAAGGATTGTTCCAAATACTAGTTGCACTGCTCTGTTCATAATTGTTAATAGTAGACAAATGCAGCAGCAAATGAAGTTGTGTTAGCAGGATATTGTTCCCTCTGCATGTGTAGTGGTTTTTTTTTGAGTACAAATTTAAATCTTCTCAGTTTTTACTAGTGTAATTGGATGTCTTTTTACTTTACTCTGCAATGAATAAAACTGAACTAAGTGTGGATTCTATATGGGAAGTAGCACTTCAGGTTATCGTTTTCATTACACTTTGAAACTGTTCAAGTCCAGTTCCAATGCTAAGGATTGACTCCATTGTAAATAAACCCACCTGTGGCTTCTTCCTCAAGAGCAAGACACTTGCATTTACAGGGTATTGACAGCTTCAGCAAGAAAGGCTAATTAGCATGTGTTTTGGGGAAGCAGGTGAAGTACAAGCTACTGGATTCCTTGCAGAACCATTGTGGGCAGAATTAGTGTTTAAGCTTAAAGTGATGGGACTTCTGAGATGTTCTTGTCCTGCATATGAAAAAGAGAAACTATTTGACCACCTTCTTGTCCTGTTAGTCTGGCCTTAGAGACTAGTGAAAGATGTGATCTCGAACGAAGCAAGCTCCCGACAGTGAAATCTGAATCCTTCAACCATGTCTTGAAGACCTGCCTCTAGCTGGTAGCAGATGAGAAGTGTGTTGCTTTATGCACAGGATTGGTGTGTTTTTATATGTTCCTGTTAAAAGTGGAATCCTGATTTGACCAAAAATGACTGACATTACCAAAGTTACTATTATTGACCTGTGCATGTCAGTAGTGACTGGGTTTTAGGCAATTTTAAACAGCCCTTGTGATGTAGCTCTTTAAAACATGGTTTCATGTGTCCATATGAAATCTTATGCCTCTGACTGCGATACCTTTGGCTTGTAGAGACTTTAATTATTGCATACAGAGCTAATGCAATATCAGCTTAACTTGGACAAAGCCACTTGCAACTAGTTAAACAGTAACTGGTTTCCTGATTTGTATTTCTTTTGTTTTTTTTACAGTTCCCTTATAGGGAGTAGGGATGGTTGTGTGGTAGATCTTTGAGGTGTGCTCTTAGCTTGTATTGCATTCCATTCTCTGTATAAACCTTAGAGTAGAATGATCCGTAATAAACGTACTTATCTCACTTTAAATATCAGTGTTCCACTTCTGGATTAATAAAGGGCTTTTAAACTTTTGTTTGCAAATGGTGCTAGTTATTTGGAACTAGACAGCCTGCTGCTTGCTACTGGGTGTATGTACAAACAGGAGCACTGAGGCGGTGGTTAACTGAAGTGAAACAGATGTAAAGGTTTGGTTTAGTGACCGATGTAGGCCACCAGTCAGACACAGTGGGTGACTTCTCACATGAAGGTGGAAATTAAACAGTAAGCAATGCAGATGGAGGTATTGTGATGCTTTACCAGCTTGTAGGTGATCTTTGTAGCCATTAATGAAAGGATTTGTTAACTTGCTCCAAAGCAGCATTCACATCTGTGCTTTGGATGCATCTGCTTATTCAGCCTTTGTGCTTCTGTACCTTCAGCCTTTGTGCTTCTGTACCTATCAGGCAGATTAGATACTGTGTTGTCAGGGGGCATAAAGCACTCCAGTGCTGGGACATAGAGTCCCAGACTAGTCTGGGTTGAAGGGACCTTAAAGCTCACTCAGTCCCAACCCACTGCCAGGCACAGGGATGCCTTCCACTAGAGCAGCTTGCTCCAAGCCCTGTCCAGCCTGGCCTTGAACACTGCCAGGGATTGGGAAATGCTTGGCTCTTCCCATCTAGAGTTGACTGGAGAATCCACCTGATTTCAGTGGGTATTTGATAGCAGTGAGAAGGGGAGATCAGACCATGGAGAGCAGGGACTGCTCAGGAAGCTGTATCTGTGACCCAAGGTCCCATTACATGAACCCATATATTTCTTCTTACTTTTGGTTTACTACTTTAGTCCTACCCATTGAAGCCTGTTAGCAATTATCCTAGAATCTATTCATACAAATGATCAAGGGGGGGGGGAGAAGCAGCAGAATCCTCTTAACTTCCAAGAAATCATTATTTGAGAGGTTCAGATCAGAACTCCCAGTGGCCCATCTCAAAGAGCCACTCTGGCAGTTACTTTATTTATAAAGCTATAAACATATTTTGAACATAAAAGCCAAAAACATACAAATTCAATGAAGTAAAAAACTTACAAGTGGTGGATGTCACTGGACAAATGAAAGTACAGCTGCAACGCATTGATCCCTGCTACAGTGCTTGCACTCTGCTTTAATGAAGTGGTACTTCCAGGACTTGTACATTTAAACTGATTGCAGGAAGTCGAATGATGGATTTAAGCAAGAGTTGAAATTGCTGTGAAAAGAACTAAAAAAGGGCAAAGTTTTCCTTCTGTTTTAAAAAAAAGAGCATTAACACAAACCAGGAACACTTCATGGGGTGTTTCTAAAGACACTTTCTGATATTAGTCAAGGTAACTTTGTTTTGGTGTTGGAGACAGCTCTTAGTCACTGTTTTGTCTTGGCAATGGGCAGCTTCATGGTCTCTTTATCTTGTGTGTTTTGGAAGCTCTGAACTCTTGTTCTCAGTTACACCAGCCTAAACTGAATGTGCTGCAGGGCACCGAGGGGCAGTCTGAGCTTAGCCTGCAGCACTTGGGAGCAGAGGGCAGCTCTCACTGTGCCCGCGTGGAGCAAGCATGGCTTGGAAAAGCAGGTGTAGCTGCTTCAGGTTGTGTGTGGAGATGCTGCCAGGGGCAGTGGGATTCACTGTGAGGACTGGGTGGGAATTGGATGGCATAAAGGGGCTCAGAGGAGGCTGCTGTAGGGATGGGCCCTGAGCCCCTGTGGAGACTGACCAAAGCAGCCTTGGAATGGGCATGTGAAAGCCCTGGTGAGCTGACAGGGGTGAGGGCTGCTCCTTGGCTAGGGATGCAGGTTAATAGGTCTGGGGCTTGCCCCTCAGTTCCCACTGGTTTTATTTATGCCCATTTGCTTTCTCTCTTATTCCTGCCTTTGGTGCTAACTTGTTTTATAGAATTCCAGCCTGGTTTGTGTTGGAAGGGACCTTAAAGCTCCTCCAGTTCCAACCCCTGCCACTGGCAAGGACACCTTCCACTAGAGCAGCTTGCTCCAAGCCCCTGTGTCCAACCTGGCCTTGAACACTGCCAGGGAGGGGGCAGCCACAGCTTCTCTGGACAACCCCATAATACCAACTGGGTAGTAACTTACAACAGCTTTACACCAGTGCTGGGTTAAGCTACGCCACTGAGGCTGCTTTGTCCTCTGTGGCGTTGGCAGGGGCTGATGCTCTGACAGCCCCATACACTGCAGGTCTCAGTGACAGGCATGAGCTGAGCCATCACTGTTGTTCTGTAAAGCAAGTTTTGGGTGTGTTTTAAATACAAGTGATAAAAAGAGACTTGGGGGGGGGGTCTGGGAAGAGCCTGAGCAGTAGCTCCTTGTTCAACACTAGTGCCTGCTCGTCTAAGCTGGCAAAGTAATGTAAACCAGAGCATGAAGCTCCAGACCTAACCACCCCTCGGAGCACCATCACTGCATCGCCCAATGTACAGCAGGCATGGGGTCAGGTAATGCTGCTTCCTTAAGGGTTAAAATGTCTCTTTCAAGCTTTAAAACGATTCTTTCAACCGCTAAAACGACTTCATCCTGTTCAGGTTTGTGCAGGAGCTTTCATTCAGTGCTTCTGAAGTTACATTTACACAGGAGAGGATAAAGCGACAGGTTCACATCTAAACTAAGACTGGACTTAAACCCAACTCTATGCTACTCTAAAGCCAAACTACCTAAATAAAGGGAACAAACCCAAAGCTGTTCTACAGACTAATCCTTTTCAATCTTTGAGGCATAAACTGGTTCAAAAAGTTCTGTTTACTCCAATGTAAAAAATTTGGGTTTGTGGCTTTTTTTTTTGCATTAAGAAAAACAATATAAAAATATTTTTGTACATTATAAAGGTCATAAATTTCTGCAGTTCTACAATAATATTACTACATAATTTGTGTTCAGGACTTTAAACCCCAGTAAGGACAAAAACCAGCCCCCCTTCTCCCTCTGTGTGGTGTTATTTATCCCTTCACTGGTCTGGAATCTCTTTCAAGGAGGGGATGATTTGGGCTGGATTGGGTGGGGGGAGCCTGTACACCCAAAGGAAATCAAGAAGTAATTGGATTCATCTGGGCTTGAGATGGGGTCAGGTTGATCTCAGCCCGGCCACAGCGGGGTTGTGTTGGTCAAGCTCAAACATGAATAGAACACCAGGAAGTGGTGAAGGTTTTCAAGCTGGAGAGGACACACTGAACCTTTGGCATCGTCCTGAGGGTGGAGGGAGGATCTTGTGCAGATCCAAAAGCAGAGGAAGGGGATTTTAGGAAGTTATCCACCAAAGCATCAACAGGAAGGGCTCTGAGGGTGCCTGGAGCAGGAGCTGCTGGACTGTGCTGGGGAGGGAGCTCCAGGAGGACTTTTAGGCTTTGCCCAGCATCCAGGGAGCCGTGACCATTATCTACAGAGGACAACCTCTGTTAACAGGGGCGCCCCTGCACAGCCCCTGCAGTGAGCGATGGGTCCTCAGCCCTGCCAGGGGCTGGTCCAGCTCCTGTGCTCGGTGCTCCCTTTCCCTCTGCCATGCTCATGGCACACGTCTGCATGAGATCTGTTACCTGTAACAGCACCTTGGAAACGTTCACTTCCTCGACTGAAACCCTCCTTTTCTCTGTTATCCGGTCGGATCAAAGCCGGCATCACTACACTGAGTTTCAGCTTCTAAAACTGCTCCTATTCCAGCTTTTCCAGTTCCGTGGTGGAACGGCTACAAGGGATGTGTGAGTGAAGGACTACACTTGGAAGCAGGGAGCAAAGGCAGTGTTAGAGTGATAGCACCTACCATCTACTGCAGCAAGCTGGGGAGGTGGGCTCTGCTTCCCACCATACCTGGAGATAATGCAGTAAAAGAACCAAAAACCCCCAAACAAAGAAAAGCAGCACAGGGCAGGGACAAAGGCTTGTTTACTCATCAGCACTTTAAATCTTGGCAAGTTCTCATTACCTTGTGTTTTGGAGATCACTTTTCTATCTTTAACACCTCTCCCACCCCCCAAAAGAAATAAAAACTAAAGGAGTTTTCCAGCATCCTCAAGGCATCCCATGTCCTAACCCTGCATGTTCTACAGTGCGATGGGGAATGTGGCCTCTGGTCCTTGGCAGTGGGCACTGAAAGGAGGTACCCGGTACCCCGAGGGGGGCGCAGGACTATGTCCCCATGGAGGCCACGCAGCGTGGAGGGGACTCTGTGGGCGTCCGTCTGGAGGAGCCGGAGGGGGGCTGGAGGTGAGCGGAGCCGGGGAAGGGGTCGGGGTGATCTCTGTGTGCGGAGTCAGCGGGGGCTGCGAGCTTGTCTGAAGGGAAAGCAGAGGAGATGCATTGGAGTGCGTCCAGAGGAGAGGGAGGGGAGTCTATAGCACTTCCATCGGAAGAAACTGGGCTGGCACAGCGTCCTTCTCCTTGTAGGTACCGAATGCACTTCTTTTTCCTCCTAGGGACAGTGGAGAGAGTTATCTGTGAATAAAGGCCGAGTTCGGGGTCATACACCAGACACAGGACAGCGATGGGGACCCCCCAGTCCAGCAGCCCCCCCACCCCGCCCGGGGATCGCCCTTCAGTGCGGCGCCGGGGCTGTGCTGCGCTGCGACCACCAGGCGGCGCCATAATGGCGGCCCAGCGGCGCCACTGCGCGGGGATGGAGGGGGGAAACGGAGTAAAAGGAACAGTAATAAAAGTCATATAATAAAGGATAAAGGAATAAAAATAAAACGGTGAATAAAATGAATAAAAATGAAAATAATAACAAATGAATAAAAAAGAAAGTTAATATAATAAAATTCAAAATAACAAGTCTAATGAAAAGCAAATTAATAAACCCCCAAATAAGAAAAATAAAAGCAATAATAAACCCTAAACCAATAATACCAGTAATAAAAATCAAAATAAGGAGGGTGCTGAGGCGCTGGCACAGGGTGCCCAGAGAAGCTGTGGCTGCCCCATCCCTGGCAGGGTTCAAGGCCAGGTTGGACACAGGGGCTTGGAGCAAGCTGCTCCAGTGGAAGGTGTCCCTGCCCGTGGCAAGGGTTGGAGCTGGAAGAGCTCTGAGGTCCCTTCCACCCCAAACCAATCCATTAAACCTTAACCCCTCCTGCCCATGCAGTCAGGCCCTCACATGGCCTCACTCTGCCTTCCCATACTCTGTGCTGAGCTGGTGTTTCCCTCTCTTGGTGTGACAGGTCCTTCACCTGCTACAGGTCCTCCAGCATCTCAGGGTAGTTTTAAACAAAAGAGCTCTCAAGATGTCACTGTAACAGCAGCGAGGGAACAATTCCTCTGCTGGGGATGGTACTAATGACTTTGCAGCTAAAGGCACATCCTCCTCCCGCCCTGCTCCCTGCCTCAGTGTCTCATTTGAGGGAAACAGCTCAAGTGGAGAAGTTGCTAATGCGGGCACACACCTTTCTTTGATCTTCCTAATGAAAACCCAGACCGTGTTAGAATATGTATTAACTGGCCCAGTATTAAACATGACTTTGCACTGGCTGTGAACAAGGGAAGTGCTGTTTCTGCTGGCAGTATCATCGTTAGCCGTGGTGACCCAATTAATGTGATATGAAACATGACAGTGCTGCTGAACCGAGTATTGAACTCGGAGGTTACTCTGCATGGGCTGTAATTCCCCAGAGCAGATGAGCCCGAGGAGAAGCTGTTTCCCACAGACATCCCAGGAGAAGCTGCAGGATGGAGAGTTTCAGCGATGATACCAAACGATCTGATTTAAAGTAATAAGGGGAAAAGGCAGATCTGGTTGCTGATAATGAACCAGTCAGTGGGCTAAGGCTGATGTGGCTGTTACACAGCTAAAGGGGTTTAGCTGGGATGCTCTAAGGGCTGGAGCAGCTCTGCTCTGGAGCCAGGCTGAGAGAGCTGGGCTGGGTCAGCCTGGAGAAGAGAAGGCTCCTGAAGGGGAGACCTTAGAGCAGCTCTAGTGCCTAAAGGGGCTGCAGGAAACCTGGAGAGGGGCTTTGGACAAGGGCCTGTAGGGACAGGCCAAGGGGAATGGCTTTAACCTGCCAGAGGGGAGACTGAGATGAGCTCTTAGGCAGAAGCTCTTCCCTGTGAGGGCACTGAGGCACTGGCACAGGGTGCCCCAAGAAGCTGTGGCTGCCCCATCCCTGGCAGTGTTCAAGGCCAGGTTGGACACAGGGGCTTGGGGCAAGCTGCTCTAGTGGAAGGTGTCCCTGCCCGGTGGAGTGGAAACCTCCTCAGTAAATCCTGCACCTCTGCAGGTGACCAGAGCACACAGGACCGGAGCCCTTCAGCCGGCAGCAGCAGTTAGTACAGGTACAGGGGAATTGCAGAGCAGCTGTGACTGACCAGAGTTTGAGAGGCAAAGGTTAAAACACAGAAGCAAGCCGAGGTCTCGGAGCACTTCAGCAGCTGTGTTAATGGGGAAGCAGCGCAGAGGAGATGCTGGATTCAGAGCTGAAGTGAAGGCAGAGGCTGGAGAACTGCCGCAGAGCTGCAGCCGTGCTCTGCGCTGCAGGATGGGGCATTGCTGCGTGTGGGATGGGGTCCCAAAAACCCCTCTGTGGACACTCAGTGACTTGTTAAAGGACTTCATTAGTTAAAGAAATGCTGTTTGATGACATTACCCTGCGTATAAAGGGCAAGCAGGGAGGTTTGCTGCTGCATGGGATGCGGTGGCAGCTCAGACCTAAGCTCATCGTGCCAGCAAGGCCAGTAGCCAAGCACTGCTGGGACTCTGCAGATGGTCAGATTTGGGTGCACTCAATGATTTCAGTCACTTCAAGCTGCAGAAGCACATGAAGCAATTCTTTACTTCCAGCTTTTGCTATAGTTTTACTGTCCCCTGGCCATGTCCATTCCCTACAAGCCAGAGGCACAGGGCACTTGCAAACTGCCTTGCTTGAGGCTTTCCCATCCCACACATGGTGGGTACTGCAAAAGTCCAGCATCAAAAAGAACTGGATCTTGAAATACATGGTTAGCCCCAGTATAAACAGGAAAAAGAAACCCATTAACTACTCACTGCTGGTCCTAGGATCCTATATATGTGATAAACTCTAATAGGGGATGAAAAACCCTGCATCAGAGGTCTCCACCCTGGAACTAAGCTTTTAAGAGCAGGGAAGCCCATCAACCAAGAAGCACATACAGCATCACACCAACATCACCCTGGGGAGCCTGAGTACAAACCCCATGGAGCAGCCTGACCCTGGCAGCTTGGACAACAACTGATGGTGACCAGAGCAAACCCCATCCCGCCTGGCCGGAGCAGCAGGGGGACACACGGAGCCGAACCCACTCGCCCAGGAGCACCCCAGCAGGAGGAGATGCTGATACACACCTGCACGGGCCGCACCAGTCCGTTTGTTGGTTGAGGCCAAAGCGAGCTCTGCATTTCTTAGGAGAGGCAGGATCTGAACACAGAAGCATGCGTGGCGGAGAATGGGCAAGGCAGAGGCACAAAGAGGAGGAGGAGCAGGAGGAAGAAAAGAGGCAACATCATTTTAGCCACTTGAACACACGAGTCACAGACTACAACCCATGTTCCTGTAACAGAATGGAGCCAGCACCAACCTCTCCTGGAAAAAAGGGATTGTTAGGCAGGATCAGTGATCAGTGCTGGCAGCTGGGGAAGGTTTGGGAAATGGCTTCAGCTGTGGGAATATGGGCAATTGCAGGCTCTTCACATTTCTTAAGGCTGGAAAAGCTTCCAGATCCCAGAGGTGCTCCCTGCCCCCTGTGTTTGCATCCTTACCTGCTCCCTGCCTTTCCAGCAGTGACTAAATGGGGCTGCCAGTGAGCTCAGACTGTGCATGGAAAAGAAGAGGAGGAAACATTGCAGAAGCAGGCTGAAAGCAGAGTTAGCGCCAAGGAGACCCAGACATGGGTTATTCTACTGCTCTGCCCCCCACCATTCCTCTTCCAGTTTTAATGGAAAAGCTATTTTCCATGGCCTTTCCTAACGTGTGGCAGTTTTACTGTATAATTATAGGGCTCATCATGGTTTTCTCTAGTGCTGTAAATGGGATTTGATCAGCACGTCAGTGATCATTTGATCAGTGCTGGACTCACGCTTCCTCTTACAGCTACCACCAGTGTCCTGCTGTGTACAGCCAGCAGCTGGGTTTCAATCCACAACAGGTGAAATGATCATTTCACAGGCAAGACATAGAGATGGATACTACCCATGTTCTCCTTTGAAGTTCTCTATGGAAAAGTCACAGAAATGTTCATTTGCTGCATCTTAAAAACTAAATACATGTGTATTTCTTTAGTTAACTTGGGAGAATAAAAGGAAACATGGTAAAACATGACAACTGCTTTGGATTATCCCCTGTGAAGGGGTACCGAAGCCACACACATTTACCTGAGTTGGAATCTTGCTGCTTTTCCCGTGTTCGTCTCTTCTTTTTACCCTAGGGAATCAAAGGAAAGTCTGTCAGGTCATGCTCTGAACTGAGGGTGCTGCACACCAGTTTTGGGGCTGGACTGGGTTGCTGGGGAAAGCTGCTGCTGCTTTAATGTGGTACCTTACACCCAAACAGGAATTGCTCCATAGCATAACCAGGAGGAGTGTTCCACATTTCCAATGGGAAAGAAAGCTTTGGGAAATCCCCAGAAATTAACATTCAAATACTGCTTCTCTATTTCAGTCTTTTTGCAGCTCTGGACTCATCTCTCATTCTTCTTGCTCCCCTCACTAACAAGAAACCCCAATTATTTCCCCAAACTGCCTCTGATTCACAACACACAATTCCCCTCATCTCCTCATGAGCTTATCATGAGGGCAGAGCAGCACAGGAGCAAATCTGGCCTGTGTGGAGCAGGCAGCTCGCAGGGCTGCCTTTGACCTCTGACTCTGTCTATGACTTCTTGTGGTTTGAGTGAAGGTGGAAAGCTCTGAGCTGCGGTGAGCTTTTTCTTCAGTGTGGGAGCAACTGTATTTCCTGCCTGATATCCGCATCATGTGCTGCACAAGTGACCTACATTCCTCCTCCTCCTTCCTGCTCGAGCTCCAGAGAGAAAAGCATCTCTTACGACAACCACAAGACTCGAAGCAGCTTCTTGCCAGTGCTGGGAGAGCCAATGGGCACCTCTGGAGCCCACTGTCCTCTGGATGCATCTTCTGGAGAGAGGAACCAGCCCTTGCCAAGAGGAAGGATGCTATGGGATGGAGATTTCCATGGAGGGTGTACTTCATCTTTGGAAGATGATGATGCCTTGCTGTCATGATGCTGCTGCCCTTCAGATGTTGCCACATTTGGTGCTTCTCTAAGGGCAGCTCTGGAGGGCAGCAGCATCCAGCACTGATTCTGCAAAGCTGCATATGGATGCTGAGCTCCTGCTCTGTGCTTGTAAGGAGGCAGGGACATTGTGCCGCTGCAGGCTGGGGGTGCCGCATCACCTATGCTCTTTCTGAATCATCTCTCCTCTCTTTTTGGGGTGGTTTTGGTCTGTTTTGGCATCACCGGGGACAGGCGGGTTGTTTGGCAAACCCCAGTTGTCAGCCCCCCACCCCGGGTCACTGCAGCCCATGCCATAGGGAGGGGACCCGACCAGAGCAGCCACTCACGTAGTTGTCCCTGGCAGACCAGCCGGGGTAGAGCTGCATGTGGAGCTGCCGTTCCTTGCGAGCCAGTTCATAGTACTTGGCCTGCTCCTCCCGGGACAGCGCGTGCCACTGCAAGGACAAGTGACAGTGAGATATGGCCCCATTGTCCCCCCCACTGCCCATCCCACCATGGCCACCCCGCTCTGGAGCACATCCGACTCCATGTGTTCAAGGGATAAGAGCAGCCGGTTTTGAAAGCAAGACGATTGTTACGTGCTTAAGAGCAGGTGCAAGGGATGGGGATGCTGCACTGGGGTGATGGTGCTGAGCCCCCGTGTCCTTACCCTCCGCCCCAGGATCTGGTTGATGGCGGCGCTCTCTTTCAGGGTGCACTCGGCAATGACTTTCGCCCGCATTTCTTTCATATACAACATGAAAGCATTCAGGGGCTTCTTGATAGTGGGCTTCTTGGCTTCCTTCTCTCTCTTTGGTTCTGGTTGAGGTTTCCTTGGTAGGACCAAAGGAGGAGTTGTGAGCATCAGGTGCCTCCAGCCTGGCTGCCTGGTGACACCAAGCTCTAAAGACTCAACACCAAACCAACCCGATGGGGGGACCTGAAATCTGCACCCTGGACACGTGCTGCTGCCTGATGCAGGCAGAGCTCAGTGTTCATCCACCCGCAAGCATTAACAGTGATAAATTAAATGGGTATTAAAGCATTAATGCTGTTGAACCCTGCTGGCTCAACTTCCAGCTTCTCAGGGGGGGAGCTTCTAACAGTATTCCAATAACTAAAAAAGGCTGACAAGAAATCTGGAGAGGGGCTTTTTATAAGGGCCTGTAGGGACAGGCCAAGGGGAATGGCTTTAACCTGCCCGAGGGGAGACTGAGATGAGCTCTTAGGCAGAAGCTCTTCCCTGTGAGGGTGCTGAGGCGCTGGCACAGGGTGCCCAGAGAAGCTGTGGCTGCCCCATCCCTGGCAGTGCTCAAGGCCAGGTTGGACACAGGGGCTTGGAGCAAGCTGCTCTAGTGGAAGGGGTCCCTGCCCGTGGCAGGGGTTGGGACCGGATGAGCTTTAAGATCCTTTCCAACCCAAACCATGACTCTATGAACTCACATGTTCCGGTCATAGTGCTCCATCTCTTGCTTGCCGGAATGGGGCACGATGGCGGGGTGCGGGATGCCGGTGGTGTGCATGCCAGAGCCCAGCATCAGCGGGTGAGTGAACCTGCAACAGAGAGCGGATGAGCCGGCCGGGAGGGCTGTGCTGGGAATGCTCGGGATGCTGGGGCAGCCGGAGCGGTGTCTCACGAACTGGCACTCTGACGAGGCAGAAGCAGACGGGAAAGCAAAGGACATGGAAAGCAAACCCGTGAGTGCTGCGATGCTGGTGCAGGGCAGGCAGCTGCCCACCAGCACTGGGTTGCCCCCATAGCTGGAATGGGGCTGGAAAGAGTCTGGGTGCTGCCATGAGGAAGCCTGATCAGGAGCCAGCCCCACTGAGATCAAGGGTGCTTTCAACCAGTGGTTTCAGCTACTCAGATCTCTGTTGTTGCAATATCTTATGAGCACTGCAGAAAGGAACAACAAACTCAACCCAGGTTTGGATGGGAGAGATTAGGACCACCCTGCACCTTTCTTTTAACAGAAGCAGCATGAGTCTGAACATGAACCGAACTGCAACTCTAGGAGGTGCACCTTCCCTAAGCAACGCTCTCCACCAACACGGCTCTGAGATCATGAGAGGTCTCGCTAGCTTTCAGGCTTCATTAGCTCCCTCGAGAGTTTCAGAGGGTAAAGCCAGCGCAGCCAGCTTTGCCAAGCTTGCCACGTTATGACTGCAGCTTGAGATGGCAGAATTGCCCATGGGAGATGAACTGTTCGTTAGATATGCTGGCACAGAAAGAAAAGCTGTTTAATTGACTCCACCAGCACAGTCTGATCCTTATCTGACCAGGTGTACTTTTAGGGCTGCAGCAGGGCTGCAAAACCCATCCCAAATCCTGCAAGCAGGAGCTCCTGTGCTGGGCTCAGGAGGCTGATGGCCTCCAAAGGGAACCGTTAGCTCCTTTCTAGCCTTCATCATCAAGGCTGGGCAAAGCGATGCCCCAGTGAGTAAGGAGGGCTGGCAGCGTCCCTCACCTCTGCTGCAGGGCTAAGGGGCTGCCTGGATCCAGGGATGCATGGATGGAGGTTTTTGCATGGCTAAGGGTTTGCATGGTTTTCCTGTGGGAAACCTCCGCTAATGGCTCTTCAGGACAACACAAAGCAGAAGCAAAAGCTGCTGTGTGAGCACATGTGGTGTGCACAGGCATCCCTAGCGCTGCTCACTGGGACATCGCTGGGCTCTGGGTGTATTTACAGAGGGCAGTATTTGGTCCTGGGTGACCACAAACTTGCAGTATGAATGGTGCTTTGCTACGTGGCTCAACGCACCCACTATTTAAGGTAGGTTGTGCTGCAGGGCCACGTCCTTGCAGGGAAAAGCAAGGCAGTGACATGGCCACCTCCTGCTGACCGCTTCCCATGTGCAGGGTCCAGCCCATGCTCTCTGCCTGATGATGGGATGGGGAAGGTGGAAGCTGCACTTCAGTCTCAGAGAGCTGACTTGTGCTGATGGGAGGACAGCAGATCACTGCCCGCTGCCTGTCCTGCTTCAAAGGCTGAGAGCAAGTAACACAGATCAGTCCCCGCAGAGCAAAACTCAGTGGTGTGGCAGCAGGGGTATATTCAGGCTTAGGATTGTGACAAGGAGCAAAATCCTGAGCAATGGATTTCACCCCATTTTCCCAATGCTGAGCTGAAGACAGGGGTTTCTGCTGATTAAACCTCAGTCACTGCATCCTCCTGGGATGCTCCATGTTCCCCTGCGCACCCTTTGGACCAGACAATGCCTAAAACCTCCTTCTCTTCCCATGGCTGCCACGGGAAGCGCGTGGCCGTGGTCTGCTGCAAGCTCCATTGCACACACTGCAAGCTGCGAGCGGGGCCG
This sequence comes from Pezoporus occidentalis, assembly GCF_034315485.1. Taxonomy (NCBI): domain Eukaryota; kingdom Metazoa; phylum Chordata; class Aves; order Psittaciformes; family Psittacidae; genus Pezoporus; species Pezoporus occidentalis. The sequence goes on from NW_026915888.1 coordinate 2,634,689, forward strand.
AGCTGCTGCCCTGTCTCACACAGCTCATACTCACCTGGAGAAAGAAGCCCCAGCAGAAAGCGCTGACGAATACGGCTGCCTAAATCCACATGACGGGAGCGGATAGACAGACTGGCTCTGCCTGGGATCAGGAAGAAAGAGTCTATAAAGTACCCACAGCTACGTGGTGTCTCCTAAAGATTCTCTTTGCTAAGGGGACTTGGAGCACCGATGCCCCAGCTCTGACTGGTGGGATGCTCCTGGTGTCCCCTGGGCTTTAAGGCGCAGGATTTGGGCTTTATTTTGGGAGAAGCTGGGCCTCCCTGCAAAGCTTGGATCCAAGTGACCCCCCCCTCCATCCCTGATGCAGTAACTGCAGCACTGAGCTTATCCTGTTAACACGCAAAATGCAGAGGTGTGCTGAAGGATTAGGACATGTGGCTACCATACAGAAGGAGTTGCTTAAAAGACCACAGTTAGACCAAAAAACCCTAAAGCGTGGTCAGAGCCTCTCTCTGTGTGGTGCACAAGAGACTGCATGTCATGGGCTGCACTGGGAGGATGCCCAAGGACAGGAATGGAGAGTAAGCACCTTGCCCGTGCTTTATAAATGCTCTGATTTCCCCAGTGCATCATTTTAAGGATGCCCATCATTTTTAAACACACCAAAACCTCAGTCCTACCTTTCTTTTCAAAGCCATTTCATATTGGGGACCAGGCATGTACCAGACTGGAGCTGGGAATTATTCCTGAGGTAGTAAAATAACTATGCAGGAAGTTCCTTGTTGTTCCCAGCGAGGGAACCCCCCTTGTTTTCATACGGAGATAGCTCAAAAACACCCAGGCTTGTTCTGCAAACCTGACAGAAGATGCTCCCAGCCTAAAACTGTGCATAGAAACTGGGGTGGCCAAGGAGGGCACGCTGGGGTGCTTAAATCCATGCTGATGCTCATGCTCCCTCCAGCCAGCCTGCATAAAGCTGTGCTTAAGACCAGCATTGGCTATTTTCAGCTCTAACAAGCAATAAAAAAAGCCCATTATCATTAAGTGCAGTGCCTTGCAACGAGCTCCTGGATGCCAGGGATTTTTCAGGGCTAAAGATAGTTTCTGCCCTGAAGAGGAATAACGACAGGCCCTTGAGCTTTGCTGGGGAGGAGGGTTTCTGTTTGTGCTGCTCCGGGAGCTGCTGTGTCTTGGCTTGAGCGGATCTGTGTGCAGGAAAGGCTGTGTTTACACCCTGCCAGGCAGAAGCCCTCTCCCACCCCTTAGATGTCGGCGGGTATAAACACCCCAACAAACAGCCAAGTGCTACCCAGCATCGGGAAGCTGAAACACCCTTTGAAGTCAAAGGCGGCTGCCCCAGGGCTGAGAAAACACTCGGAGCTCATCCAGAAGCGACACACGGTACTGCAGAGCTGGGATGCAGGGATAGAAAAGGGCACTGGCGGCTTCATCCAGCCTGAGTCTGACGTGCAAATGAATGCAAGGGCTAAACCAGTCCCTAATGGTTGGGAATGCGCGATTACGGCTGTGTCACCCGGTGATAGGAGGGGAAAAAGACACGGGATGGGCATGGAAGGGCTGCAGTGGCATTGGCACTGCTTGGAGCGGGTGAGGGACACGGTTCACAGGCTCCTGGGTGATGTTTGCTGCCAGGCTCCCGTGAGCAAAACTCACCTGACTGGACTTGGAGGCTTTTATCTGACTGTCATCCCAGTTAATTACAGAGGGTGACTGCAGCTCCTCCTCCTGAGTGCTCAGTGAGAACAAACCCCATTTCTGAGCAGATCCTGGAGGAAAAGCTGCTTCCTGCACATGGCACCGGCTAAAGCATCCCCAGCACAACCATCCTGCACTCAGCCCCTGCTGCATGGGGGTCAGTGCTGCCACAACCCTTCTATGCTTTGGTGCTTATGCACCCAACCACAGTGAGCCTCAGCTGAGCACTGGGCACATCAGGAGTGGTTTTGGGGCTCTCTCCATAAATCTGGGGCAGGCAAAGGGGTAAGCAAAGGCTCTGTTATAGACACGTGTGCTTTGAGGTGCTGCTCTCTGCTCCACCAGGCCGTTGGCTGCTTTACTGTATCTGGTCTATTAGTCACTCCTGAACGTGTCTGACGAGGTTGCTTGAGGATGCCAAACCCCTGCAATGCTAGAGTAGCTCTCAGCAATGCAAAACCCCTCTCACACCAAGCAACCAACCTGTGCAAACCAGGCTTCCTTCCCAGGGCTGCCCCCAACAGCATCCCACCCCACGAGTGGACCTTGCATTTGGCAAACAGTCTCCTTCCTCACCCCAAACTCTTGCTTTCATGTTACAGCACAGTCACCCCAGTACTTGTTTTTCCTGAGGATGAATCACATCGTGTGAGGAGTTAAATCATCGCCCAAGAGTAGCAGATTTAGCACAGAAGGCAAAATGTAATCTCTTTGAAGCCAAGCTCCGTATCAAAGGCCTCAGCCTCTGTTTCCTTGTGGTTAAATATCTGGAACATGAGATTCACAAACAAAACAAACCAAAAAGCTAACATTTTACTTTGTGTTTTAATATGCTTCGCCTCTCCCATTCTGCAATACCTGCTTGTACCTGGAGGTCTCTGCTGGGCTTTGCTGGGGATCTGCCTGCCCCACAATCACCTTCTCCATATTCTCCCCCTGTCCTGGCCACCCCAAATCGCTGCCTGCAGCCACCAGGCTCCCCACAAGCTTCTACAAGGCCCCTGTGTCACTGATGGGCATGAAAATTCACCTGAAGAGTAACCAGACCAGCTCTCTCCATGTCCTTACCATCAGGGTGACAAAAGCCAGGAGCAATGACCACAGAGCACAAACTGATGCATTTTTAACTCATGTCCCTGGGGCAGGTTTCTCAATGGGCTCCGCTGTGTGTCAGACCCTGAGAAGCACTGTGGCTGAGCGGATGCAGCATCCCACTGGATTACACTGTGCCAGTGGCATGCTCAGGGAAAACACTGTTTGTGCTGAAAACCCCAGTGAGGAGAAAATTACCTCCTACTTAAAAAGAGAGGCTTTTGTGTGATTAAGAGAGGTGGGTAGAAAGCTCTCCCTGGGTTTCCTAATCCGCCCAGGCAGATAGATGTAAGGCAGCAGACAGTTCTGAATCAGGCAGGTTGTAACCCTGCTTCAAGCATACTCCAGCTGGGACAAAGCCTTCAGCCTCTCCAGAGATGTCTTTAAAACAACTCTAAATCCTGCTCCCCACCATGCAGCATACGGGAGGGATGGAGAAGGGTGAAAGCACCGTGGAGGTTACGGAGAATGGCTGCACATTTGTTCCTTGCATGGAGCAGCTGGGGCTGAGCCCCCACACTCACCATCCCATCGACGGCGTGATCTGTCCGACTCCACCGGGAGGGAGGGGGTAGAATCCGGGGATGTCTGAGGTCTGGGATGGACGGTGCACCCCTGGAAGAAGGGAGAAGGGAAAAGGAGGTGAGTTGGACCCAGCACCATGCACCCCAGCTGACCCAAACGGCTCCCGACCCCCTGACTGCTCCATCTACAGGCACTCGTGGGCAGCAGGGAATGCATGTGAAATAGGTGTCTGCAAGCAGCAGGATATTGTAATTGCTCTTTTTATTGCTGTGGTTCTCTCTGGGGGGATGTGCTGGGTCAGCCGTGTTGCTGCAGAATCACAAACACTCATAATGTGATGGAGAAGGCAGGTCTGCTCCTGCACAAGCAGCATCCCTGCTCCGGGCTACCCTGAAGCCAAGCAGCAGCTTGCTTTGGTAAGGATTTGATGGACTCCAGACATCCCCGTGCCCTTCCAGACTGCCTCTTCAGGGGCATAACTGATGGTCAAAGCCATTCCTACACCCCTTTCAGTCATCACCTTCCTTCCCATCAGTCATCCCTAGGACCCCCTAGGAGTGGCCAGTGGGGATGCTCCAGCAGCACCTCTGCTATCTCGGTTCTATACCATAAGTCCTTGCTCAAAGCAATCATTTCACGAGCTCTGTGGGTGCCAAGGAAGAGTGGAGGTGGGTACGGTGCCAGCTGGGAATTCACCCTTCACACGGGGAATCCCTGTGTGATCTTCAAAGCTGCTGGCACGGGTGGCACGGCCAGAGGAGACAGCCACAGCTCCTATTTGGACTTGAAAACAGCCTGGGGGCTGCGGGTGGGACTCAGACAACCAGCAAAGGAGCCTCCAGATAAGCACCAGACTGGAAACTGGAGCTGAGCTCTGCTGCAGCATCCTGTAATGCTGGCAGCTACAGAGCCTCTGAGCAAATATCATGTACAGAGATTGTCCAGCAGCTGTCCTGAGCAATAAATGCACTGGATAAATGGGTGAGTAGCTGCAAGCAGTTTAAGCCTGGATTATTCTCCTGGGTGTATTAATGATAAATTATGATTTAGGAATGACACCAGCAGATTCCAAGCATCTTATTAGGAGGCAACTAAAATAAACACATAATCAAATTGAAAGGAAGATGAATAGCATGAGATTTATGTACAGCTGTGCTTAAGTGGGATGCAGCAGCCCACTGAAGGTCAGACAAATCCAGCCTCCACATTAGGCAGCTGCCAGGATTTCCTGGTATTTGCACCTCCAACAAGTTGTGTGAGCCAGAGCACCAGTTCTTCTCGCTAGCCCAGTGGCTGGGCACCAGCCACTGACTCAGAAGATCCTGCTTGTACTTCCTTGTCTGCGTGTCCTTGGGCTACTGTGAAGTACTTTAAAGGGATGCTGTGAGAATGAGTAGATGGTGACTCGCAAGTGCTTGCACTGGCTGATAATGGGGGGTATTTCAGGGATGGGACACATCCAGGATGAGTGGGGAAGGAAACCTTCAACCCAGCAGTGCAGGGATGGGGCATGCAAAGTTAGCAAGCTGTACCCCAGAGACAGGTCCCAGCTGAGGACAATTGTCTGAACCTCTTCACAAACAGGACTGGGGATGTCTCTGGGATGGACAGACTCCCCCCGCCCCTGTAAATGTACAGGGTAAACAGGAAAGGGGAGACTGGAAAGAAAACCAGGATGTACCTGGGTATCACTGGACCTAAATCCTCCCCATCAGCATCCCTGACAAGTCCAGGACATGACCTCTGCATTCAGACCAGGGATAATTCAGCCTGTCCTCCAGCCAGGAGCATCCTCAATCCCCACTCTTTTATCAGTGATATTAACTCATTGAAGCTGATTATCTCTGGGATAGTTTGGATCCAAACCTTTGCCTTTGCCCAGATCACAGCTGTTCACTTTATGCCTCTGTTTTCACACTGATTTCTGGGCTGTGATGGACCCTGAATCCCTTCCTGAATGTAGTCAGACACAAACCCATGAATTCACTTGCTTTCACATGAAATCAAGACCGAGTTTGTGCAGAAACCTGGGTAATCTGAACAGATGTTGAAAGATCCTGTTGCACTAATGTAAGATTGAGATAAGTTTGATTGTAATGTAAGGTTTGATTTTACACTCAGCTTGCCAGTAACCCACGAAGAACAATGGGCTGGGGTGGATTCCTGTGCACATAACTATAATTCACAGTGAATTAACCTCGACCTACTGTACTTTCCTTTGCAGCCTCACGAGCCAATTGACGTGTCCTGCGCTCACACAGGAACCCAAAGAGCCAAACTGTGTGACAACCACATAACGTGTGGCTACAGACACACACATGTAACAATCCAGGCAGCTATCAGACACCCATCCTATTTAGTCAAAATATTTCCTGTTTCAAGCATTTATTTTCTCAAAATGACAACCTGACAACAGTTTGGGTATGAGTCAAAGGAAAGATTACTTTCCATTTTCTGGTTGACTCTTATGCATCACCTTGCAGGCTCTGGTCTGGTCCCAGGCTACAGGACAGCTTGCACAGAGAACTGAGCACATTTGATCAGCAGGGTTGGGGTTTCTGATGTCAAACTCCTCCTGACCACGATTACAAAGCATTACCAATGAGCTAAATAAACTACTGCTGAGCACTGCCCCAGCTCACCAAAGCTCTTGTCTCCCATTGATTTGGGAGCAGGATGGTGACAGCCTTGGTCTCAGTGGTCCCCAGCACTGTCCCCCCTCCCATCACGCAGGTCCCCAGTGGTGCCATTACCTTGCTTCTGGTTGATGTCAGCGGGCAAGTGGGGCGAGTGGGAGCCGTGGCTGAAATGGTCGTTGCTGTAAGGGATGAGCGGGGTGAGCGGGTGGACGCCGTGCGATGGCTGCACAACAGGAACCTTGTTGGACTGCAAGACACAAGGAGGGAGAGGGCTCAGAAGCTGTCAGGCTCCGTGAGCAAGGAGGAACAGAGCCCTTTGCAGTCCTGTTGTTACAAGTGAGGCTGGGAATGATCCTAAGTCCCCAGTGACTCTCCAGGACAAGGCAGAGAACGAATGCTCTTGCCCACCTAAATAAACACTACAGCTTCCTGCAAGAAAAACCCATAAATGAAGCAATGACAGCAGCTGAACACAACTGCATGGGCAGGGGGAAACCAGCTCCAATCATAGAATCACAGAATTATGGAACGGCTTGGGTTGGAAGGGACCTTAAAGCTCATCCAGTTCCAGCCCCTGCCACCGGCAGGGACACCTTCCACTAGAGCAGCTTGCTCCAAGCCCCTGTATCCAACCTGGCCTTGAACACTGCCAGGGATGGGGCAGCCACAGCTTCTCTGGACAACCCCATAATACCAATTGGGTAGTAACTTACAACAGCTTTACGCCAGTGCTGTGCACTGCTCTTGTTTTTGTCCTTGTGCTACCACAGGGTCTAAATCCGGACTTTCACATCCTGCACATTCACTCTGAAAGCCATGCTTGGGCTTTCCTAAGCGGGACTGGGAGAGCCATGCTGAGGGCAATGCCTTTGAGAATGGGACATGGTCACCCTTGGGATGAAATCCCCATGGGTCCAACCTCTGGGAGGAGGACTGGAGGGAGCTGAAGCAGTGCTGGGGATGCAACAAACCCCCTTGTAGCTACTCCTGGTTACACACGGCGAGGCCATTGGAACCCAACATCATTGTAAAAGGTGCTTTCTGGTGAACACAATGGGGAGTATTCCTGTGTGTTGGAGCAGAGGGGGGAACTGATCAACAGAGCTGTAAGGAAAACACACACACATGCACACACTCACACACTGCTGCCTCTGCCAGCCTCCTCGCCTCCAGCGTCTCAAGCTGCTTCCTACATGCCCGGTTTCGCCCATGGTTGCCTTTAAACTCAAACTGGCTTTGCCTTGGTGGTGGAATGTTAGAATTTGTCCCAGACACATCCAGAAAGAGAAACAGGACCAACAGCACCCCAAAATGGGGAGAAAATGAGCACGAACCAGGCACGACAGCTCTGCAGGGCCTGCGGGTATTGCTGGCCTGACTTCTTGTGTCCCACCAGGACATCTACAGATGATGTGCTGTGTGGCCTTTGGCAAGTCATTTATGATCTATAAAAGGACGACTGAGGAAAACGCAGGCCCTCTCTGGAAGGAAATGAGAGGCCTAGTTACCCCAGAGAAGGCTGAGTTACTCAGTGACCTTTCTGCCTCAGTCTTCCCCAGCAAGAGTTCCAGCCACACTGCCCAAGTTACAGAATGCAAAGGCAGGGACTGGGAGAATGGAGAACAGCCCCTCTCTAAGAGAAGACCATGTTTGAGAACATCTAAAGAACCTGAGGTGCACAAGTCCATGGGACATGACAAGATGTATCCGTGGGTCCTGAGGGAACTGGTGGATGCACTTGCTAAGCTGCTGTCCATCATATCTGAGAAGCTGTAGCACATGGAAACTAAGGATGTGATTGATTGGTGACATCCAACCCAAACCATTCTATGATCTACCTGGACTTGTGCAAAGTGTTTGACACTGGCCCGCATAACATCCTTGTCTCTAAACTGGAGAGACATGGATATGACGGATGGACCACTCAGTGGATATGGAATTGGCTGGATGACTGCACTCAGAGACCTGCAGTGAGCAGCTCCGTGTCCAAGTGGAGACCAGTGGCAAGTGGTTCTGTGATCTCTGGGCTTGATTCAGGGGTGCCTTTCACTTTGGTCATGATTCTGCTCAGGCACAGTGAGCACACAATGCCAGTTGGCTTTGGTGGAGGTGGAGCGGCCAGAGCTGATGGCTCTGGAGAACCTGTCCTGGACCTCTCCTTGCTGCTCTGAGTTGCTTGCACAGCAGCCCAAGAGCCCTGGGCAAGTCCTGTGTTTTGCATCCCTACTCCAAGGAGGAAACCCATGAAGCGGAAAGGAAAACAGACCGATGGAGATGCTGCTTTACATCTGTCTATCCCACAAAGGCTGCTCATGCAAATAAAAACCAAGAGGCGTGAAGGTTTGCATTCAAGAATGAGTGAAAACCCTAATCCCTGATGCTTACCAGGTGTAGATTTACAGCATACAGCGGGATATTGGGAATGTGATTCCCCTCCCAGCACAAACTGGGGTGGTACAGTCCTGCAGCAGGGCCACGGCTATGTGGGCTTCCCATCAAGAGTGGCTCTGGGTTGGTTCCTGCTTAGTTAAATATACGTTTGTAGCTTTGAGCTTTTACTATTCTTGCCCAAGAAATGAGATGAAGAAGAGCTTTTCAGTGATATTCCTAAAAGTAGCCATGGTTTAGCCTATTTAAGAGCCAGAAAGCCTAAATTAGGGATATGCAGTTCTATGTGTACATTGTACCGTGGCACTGGAGCAGAACGAGCTCAATGCTAAGCTGCTTTGAAAACCTTGGCTTAAGCATTTCAAAGTGGGGCAGATCTTTCCTCCTCATTTGCACCATGCCTGATCCAATGCACAGCACCAGCCACCAGCCTCGCTGTCTGATGACTGGTAACAGCTTCTGGAGCAATGACAGAAGACACAGACCACTACAAAGGCAGCTGAACAGTCCTGATACCGATCCACAGGATACCTCAACAGTGAAAAGCACAGAGCATGTGTGGTTACAGCAGAGGCATGGCCCGTCCTCCTTCTCCATCGAAGCAGAAGGTTGTTAACTTGGCAGTACAATAGACTGCAGCTCAGTTGCTTGGATTCCCCATCAGTTCAGGTGGGAAACAAGATGTTGCACCAGTAAGAAGAGCTGCCCTTTCCCATGTCCCTTTTACATTTACTCTTGCCTTGCTCATTTTCTCCTACTCTTTTAAAGGCATAAAAAGCTGTTGGGGAAGGATGCTTAGGAAGGAGGAAAGACAAAAACTTCTGCAGGCGGCTATTCATCCCCTTCCCACTTCCTCCATTAGGGAGTTTGTTACAGGAATCCATCTCCCACTTGAACCAACCAAGGAAAAAGGAAACGTTGCACAAAGATCTGGAGAAACAGAGGAAACTCCTTCAGTGTTGATCCCTGCTTTAAACACAACTGCTAATGGTTGTGGTCCACAGCCACGTCTGCATCTCCTGGCTGGCTCCAGCTGTGCTGTGGCTGCCACACGTGTCTTTGCTGTTAAATCCTACCACATGAACAGAGATCTGCATGGCAGGGAAATGGACTCAATTCCTCTTCTTTCACAAGGTCTAGATTTAATTCCTGCAGCACATGAACTTTGAAGAGGCTTTTCAAAGCCAGAAGCTACCAGCTGACAATGTCTTCTGCCATCAAGATAACCTGATGTGTTTTCTGCTGAGTGGACTGATTTAACTTGAGGGCATTGGTTTAGTGTCCTCTCAGCAGGTCCCCTGGGAGGATGCGGGGAGGTGCTGCTGGGACACCATGGGGATATGCTGTGGTTTGGTGAAGCATCTTCTTGTACCTCTTCCCCAAAGCTGTGTTTTAATACAGCTCAGAGCAGCGGTGATGGAGCTGCTCACTACCCACACCCGCAAATTAACATGGTGCCCAGCATCATGGCTCCAACCTCAAGTCACCCCAAGTCATCTGCTGTCCTTCAGTAGCTGTGGAGGGACTGGAAAGGGCTCTGAGGACAGCTTTATCTCATCCCTCCCAGCACAGCCCTTTGAGGGCAGGATGGGGAATTAGCTGTGCCACCTCAGCCTTGCTACAGAAATGAAAAGGCACATTTACAGCAACACTGCAATTGTATTTCCAGAGAGGATGGAGCTGCAGAATGGGGTTTGAAAGCCTGGAGGGACTTCTCCTCTGTGTTTCCTAACTGCAACTGCCCTGAGTGCCCACCTCCCCAGTGAGGGTTGTCCACCCGGGCTGGAGCAGGCACTGATGCTGCAGTGCATCACCTACCAGTGTCATCAGCCCCCATCAACCTTGCTGAGAAGAACAATAACAAGAAAGGCCTGGGAGGGATCAATCCCCCGTGGCACAGAGCACCCTGGCACACGTGCCGCCGGCCAAGGATCACGCTGTGGTTTGCAGCTGGTGGGGTGAGATGAGTCAGGGCACTTTCAGATTGTCCCAAACGCAGGGACTTGAAATAGCCGTGGGGCAAGAGGCCTGGCTGGGGCCAGGAGCTCAGGCTGGAGGTTGTGCCACGCTGGTGGCTGGCACTGACAAGGCAGAGGGAGGTTTTAGCAGCCCTCTGCCACCAGCTGTGCCTTGTGTCCATCTGCGGGGTGCAGCCCCTGGAGCTGGTCCTGTCTCAAGAACAGGGGGGGTGGATGGGGTGAGCTCTGAGCACATAGAATCATGGAATGGTTTGGGTTGAAGGGACCTTAAAACTCATTCAGTTCCAATCGGGCAGGGACACTTCCACTAGAGCAGCTTGCTCCAAGCCTCTGTGTCCAACCTGGCCTTGAGCACTGCCAGGGATGGGGCAGCCACAGCTTCTCTGGGCACCCTGTGCCAGCGCCTCAGCACCCTCACAGGGTAGAGCTTCTGCCTAAGAGCTCACCTCAGTCTCCACTCTGGCAGATTAAAGCCATTCCCTTTGGCCTGTCCCTACAGGCCCTTGTCCAAAGCCCCTCTCCAAGGTTCTTGTAGCCCCTTTTAGTTACTGGAAGAGTGCTATAAGGTCTCCCCTCAGCCTTCTCATCTCCAGGCATCTCCATGCTCCCCTGCCTTGCTCGGGTGCCTCAGAGGTGGCAGCCCAGGGTATAGCACACATGCTGCAGGTCACATTCCAGCCCTAAGTTACCCCAAATGTGTGTGCTTTGACGTCACTTCTCAGACAAGGTGAGATGAGTCGACGTGCTGGCTATGAAAAACAAAACCTACAAAGTTTTGCTGCTGATGATTCAAGGAGGAATTCATTCCTTTTCACTGCAGAATGAGTCATTGTGCCACAGAAAGAATGGTGTGAGGTCAAGCTGCACTGAGCATGCACTGCTGCTGGGGAAGGTGCCTGTTACTGGGGGACTGGGCCTTTTGATCCAACAATCAATCCAAATTAGCCATTAGGGATATGTTATTAGGGACTTTATCAGGTGCGTCCCACAGCATCGGATCTGCTCCCGGGAGGGCTCAGAGGGCAATGCCATGACCCAAACCCAGCTCTGCACAGTTTGAGGGTACCTCTGAGTTCTGACATCCCCCAGCTCAGGCCCCCAGCCCGTGTCAGCAACACCTTCACCCCTTGCATCCCCGTGGTGCTGCACCGGGAGACACTGTGGTGAAAGATCACCCCGAGTACACCCTGCAGAGGGTTTGCAAGCGCTGGGGCCGGAGCGCGCGCTCAGCACCCGCCGGGCGCAGGCACCGTCGACTCATTTCTCATCTCAGCAGCTTTCTTCTCCTTTCTCACTTTTGCTGCAGGCCCATGGCCCCAGCCCGCTGCCACAGCACAGAGGAAGCAGGGAAAGTTAAAGCCACCCACACTCAGCCCTGCACCCCTCCAGCAAAGCACAACTGCAGCAGCAGCAGCAGCAGCATCTCCCTTGGTCACCCAGCGCGGCTGCAGGACGAGGGCTCGACCTGTCCCTACCCTTAGCACCAACAAAGTTCCTTCATGGACCAGAAGACCACGTCTGCCATGACCAGAAGACCTCCATGGCCCCATGCACCCCATTTCCGGTCAGCCCAGAGGTGCTTATGAGCAGTAGTCAAACAAAGGGCAAAGTAATAATCTGCAGCTATTAATTCTTGCAGTAGTTCTGCATATGAATTGCATCAAGAAGCCAACTGGTTTAAGATACACATTGCACACATGGGCAAACACTGGCCTTGCCCAGGTTTTTATCCCTGCGCTCCTTATAGATGGTGGAGTGTTTCATTCCTCGATTCTTCCTTTTCCCTCTGACTTTTAATAAGGGCCTGCAGGGACAGGACAAGGGGGAAAGGTTTTAAACTGAAAGAGGGTAGATTGAGATGAGATATAAGAAGTTTTTTACTGTAAGGTGCTGAGGCGCTGGCACAGGGTGCCCAGAGAAGCTGCGGCTGCCCCATCCCTGGCAGTGTTCAAGGCCAGGTTGGACACAGGGGCTTGGAGCACAAGCTGCTCCAGTGGAAGGTGTCCCTGCCCGTGGCAGGGGCTGGAGCTGGGTGAGCTTTAAGGCCCCTTCCATCCCAAACCATTCCATAATTCTATGATTCTACAATTTCTTTCAGCCTTTTTAAAATCCAGCTCTGCCCCTGAGCAGCCCTGCTCTTTTCTGCCATGAGGATGACTCTGCCCTGGGACTCAGATGGGCATCACAAACGCTTTAGGAGACCTGCCTTGGGTATCAGGGGACACATTCCCAGCCCTGAACACCTTCCACGCCCCAGCACTCAAGGAAGTGGCCAAGCTCCACTGATGGGGACAAACATAGGGAAAGAACCTCATAACCTTTCAAATGTTCTCAGTGACCTTCTGTGCTGCTGGTTTCTGTTTTTAAGCAATGATGGTGATGATTATTTTGCAGTTAAACTCTGCTGGGCTTTGAAAAGTTGAGCTTTTCACCATTTACGGGCACAGGAAGAGCCGTTTCACTTCTCAAGTAGTTATGTTCTAAGAGAAAGATGTAGGTGGTTCTTCATGAAAGAAATAAAAAAGCATGGAAAAATAGAAGATCAAAGTCACTCCCAGAGGCTGCTCTCTTATGGTAACAGGGACAAGCGCAGAGGCAGGTACACCCCATACCAGAGAGAAGAAACCCCCTGAAAATGAACTTTTGGCATCACCACTTGATGTGTATAGTCACATTGATCAGAAGAGCCACCTCACTCCAGAAGCCTCCTCAACCACGCAGAAAGTCCCCTTGTGCCACACTTGCCTTGCCCAGGAAACGCTGCTGCTGCAATGCTAAAAGCAGCCTCATGGTGCTCAGGAGGGGACAGGAAAACCCCTTAGTCCCAGTGTGCTGGATGCCACCAAGGCAATGGTGACATTTGGCTCCATGGAAAGGAATGATGGGGTGATATAACCCAGGGGCTGCACCACAACACCAAACTCCAGGGCAATGTAACAGTGGGGCTGAAGCTATTTTCCCTCTTCTGCAACACCCATCCCTGGGTCTTGCCCCTTTATGTTCTGGGCTATGGAAAACAGAACTATCTCTGACCCTTTCATGCCAATGTAGTTCTGCGAATCTGAATGAACACTGCAAGCCCTGGAGTTACTGGTAACACTTGAGGCTTTGAATGAGAAGGCGCTTACTTGACCCACGGTGGCTGATAGTATCTGACCTCCTTTATTCCGCTCCGCTTCTCAAAGGCAAGCGGTCGGTCTCATACCCGGAATTCATCAGGAAAACAGCCAAGCGGGCGAGGGAGGAGAGCAAAGCTAAAGTGTGACACAGAGCCAAGGCTTGCCCTTTGGTAAGGCCAAAAAGTATGCAAAAGGACCAGCGATGCCACCCTCGGTGTGCCCGGCTCACAGGCAGCACCAGGATCCTCAGGGTGTGAGGGCTCTGCCAGGAGATGAGCCCAACAGGAGCCCTCCAGTCTTCTGGAGGCCAATGTCTGCTTACACATCCCCTGGGCATCCGGAGAGCTCCTGGCTGCTTGGCTGGGTTTCTGATTCCCATTTCAAACAAAACAAAACCAGCCCCTGTACTTGAGAGAGCGCAGGGGAGGTATCAAAACACAGAAGCAACAAAACCCCACCTCTGATGTGAGTTAAGGTGTTTCGATTCACTCAACATCAGAGGGGGTGAAACCTGCCCCTTCACACCGCAGCAGTGCCAGGGTGCATGGCCACAGGGGTGACACCATCCTGCTGGTGCCACCACTGTCACCCCGGGACCTGCACAGGAGACCCGTAACAGGACTTTTGTCCCTGTCTCTGGGCTTGGGATGGGAGAGCTGCTGGCTTCCTGGCAGGCATTGCACTTCCTAACTCTGCTCTGTTCTGATTATTTTCTTCCCTGTGAGGGTGCTGAGGCGCTGGCACAGGGTGCCCAGAGAAGCTGTGGCTGCCCCATCCCTGGCAGTGTTCAAGGCCAGGTTGGACACAGGGGCTTGGAGCAAGCTGCTCTAGTGGAAGGTTGCTAGAAGGGGGCTGGACCTGGAGGAGCTTTAAGATCCCTTCCAACCCAACCCATTCCATTCCATTCCATTCCATTCCAACCCAACCCATTCCATTCCATTCCACTCCTTTTTCATCTGCTAGTCCCAGAGCTCAGCTCCAGGGGGGATCTCACCGTGCGAGCATGTCCCTAGTTGAAATAAAAAGACAACAAATGGAAAGTGTCTCTCCCCATCCAAAGTAAACCCCCAAGTGGGCGAGTGCGCTGTGAAAAACACTACCAGTAACAGCAACCACAACAACAGCGACAGTGAACTGCTGCTGACTCGATCAGAGAGAGCTTTCTCCTGCAGCACACGACCGCCGGGGCCATGCGCTCACACAGCATCAGACGGCACCAGGTCAAGAGCTTTGAACGTGTCAGAGGCAGCCGTGCCCAAGCACATGGCACCAGCTAAATAACAGATCAGACAAAGCAAGCGGGGGTGATAACCTGCCATGGTTATCGGCATTCCCAGGAATGCATTTCCTGATATGGTGAAATCCTTTGATATTTATATGGATGTTAAGTGTGTTTCCAACACGGATGGCAATGAATGAATGAACGGTGGCTCCGCTGAGCCTTTGCGGGGGTCTCTCCCAGCCTTTCCCACAGCATTGCTGCCAGAATGGCATGGGAACGGCTGGCTGTGGCCTGGGAAGTCATTCCCAACCTAGTATTGATTTTACCAACCAGCCATGAAGCTCAAGGGGTTAAGGCATGTAGTGAGGGGTTTCCCTCTGCACAGGGAGCCCCAGATCCCACTGGGAGCCCCAGGGCAGGACAGGGGAGAGCTGCTCACTGCCCAGCCCTGAGCTGCCTCTGCATTATTCCAATTGGCACCAACTTTTATTTCCCGGTTTCCATGATAAATAGTCCTCTGGAGGATGCGGAGGGAAGCTAATCCCCTCTGGAGCCGAAGGGATGCTTTACTGACACCCTGCAGCTGTAAGGCGATAGCAGCTTTCCTTGTTGCTCACTTTCAAGGGTGACATGTTTACAAAGAATGCTACAGCCACTAATCCTGGATGATACCCTGTGTCTGCCTGGGAGAAATCCTAATTTCCTTGATAGGAGGAATTAGTTCCTTTAATGCTTAATACCCCTTTTTTCCTCTGAAAGCAAGCAAGTTATTGTGCAGAGCGGAATAAACATTTGGATTCAAGTGTGGAATTGATCTGCCACTAGAATTCATACGAACCATCAAACTCTGCTTCCCCAGTCTGAATCTGCCTCTCATCTCTTAATGCCAATGGCTGAATTAAAACCTGGGCTTGGTGGATTTGCATATAATTAGAGAGCAAGGGAAATGCACAGGGAATTGGATGGGTTTCTCCTCTGCCCAGCTGATGTTTTCACCAGATTAAAAAAGAGCTGATTTTTTTTTTAATGAATATAAAAATGTATTAAATATTATTTAAGCTTTTTTCTGTTGGGGCGAGGGAAGCAGCCAGACACAAGAAACAAACTTATACATATGATAATGAGGGCCTCCTATCGTGGGAAGCAAATATCATCGTAATTAGGATTAGGAAGGAATCCTAATTAATCTTGTCCTGCCACTTGACTTCTAGAAGTTCCTTACGCGTTCCCTCCAATGAGATGTAAAACAAGGAGCAGTTTAAAGGCTCTCCAGCTAATCCCCGCGGATGGGGAGAGGGCTCCCCGAGCTTCCCAGTTGGGATTTAGGACAGAGTAGTCTGACCCTAGCACGTGAGCTGGATTCAGGCTGTGGGGGAACATGCAGCTCTGCTGCCTGAATTTCCCCACTCCCTGTGATGAACTAGGTAATGAGACAGCAAACTGAGAGAGAGGGGATGCACCAAGTACTGCAGCAATCCCTGGCTCCATAGAGGCTTCTTTTCACATCTTTTACCATGGGTTTTCTTCAGTCAATATTCCATTTAGCAATACTTATCGGGCTCATTTTCAGCATGGGATTCAAGGTAAGGGATGGGAATAAATGAGGTAACTCCAGTGCTGTGCCATCCCCACCCCATGCCTCGATTTCATCTGCTCTGCACTTGTGATGATAAAGATTACCTACCGTGCTGGTATGAAGTCATACATATTTGAACTCAGCTCTTGTCATGTGTCATCAAAGCCTGTTTTTCAGGTATTGAGATCCACAGATTTCATTGTGTAAGATTCTACTACGGGAGGGGATGGTCATGAGATTATTTTCATCTCTGGGTCTCACTATGGAAAGCAGCTTTGAGGGAGCTGCTTTCCAAACTTCACATCCTGGCTGAAAGTCCTGGTTTCCATATACAGCTAAACCAGTGCAAGGAGGTGCTGTAATGGGCAATTGTAACATGGACTGGTAATAAAATAGAGCAAACTTTATGCTTTTCTCTTAGTGATAAATAATAAATGACTCCTAAGATGGCCAGGTTGGCTTCTCAGCATATTTTATCCAAGAGCTCCAGTAAGTTTTTGGCTATGGCTTCATGAGAGTGACTGTGAATAACAGCCTGGGAGTGACACGGTTAGTGCAGATATGAAGAATTCTCTCTTCGAAACCAGAGAGCACACAGAATGTGCCCAGTTTTGGATTTCATTTTAACCCAGGCTATCAAGAGTTCACAGGGCTGGACTGATCAAAGGCTTCACAGTGAAAAAATGAGGAAGTCACTATTTCATATGGTTTTGATGAGAAAAATAATTGATGAAAGTTTGCTCTTTCAGCCTGGTTTTGCTTTGAGCTGGGGTTCACCTGAATGCAAGAAGCAATGGGTGCAAACCCACACAGGCTGAAATCTTAGGATACTTTAAATGATCCTGTTCTTGCTAAGGGAGCTGCCACCTGCTCCAGGACAGCACAGGCACAGGAATTTTAAGGAACATCATTTGTTTTGTCAGAGAAATCAAGCCATGGAAACCACAACTCTTCATAGGCTGCATCTTCACCAAAGTTTTGTTGGGAGAAGTTTAGGTCCAGGACAAAGGTTAGAGCCACCTCCTGGTCAATGCACTCACCTCCCTGGGAGGCAGAAGACCCAGATACAAGTGATGCTCACCCTGAATCTGTGTATTTTCCTGCTCTGATGATACTGCAATAGCAATCCCCTGCTGGACTGTGCTGCTTTATGTGAACCACACTGGGTGACCATGAAGAGGGTCCTGGTAGCCCAACCTCAACTGGGGGGAACAGCCTGAGCATGGTGGCTGGAGGTGTGTGTCCATTCCCAGCACCACAAATGTCTATCCCCATCACCACAATTGGAGATACCACGATTTCATGCAGGTGGTGAAGGGGATAAGTGCTAAAATACCAGCTCCTCTGGCTGAGGTCAGGCTGTTTGCCCTGGGAGCTCGCCCTGCCCTGCGGTCAGCCATGACATGGGACTCCATGGAAAAGGTTTTCCCAGCAATGTTAAACAAAGCAGAACTGAGCAAACAGAAGGTGTGTATCCAGCCAGCCCCATGCTGGGCTCGGACCAGGACTGCTGGAGTGCGAGCAGGCAGCTGCATCCCAGCACATCCCTGGACACTGCTGGTCCCTGCAGGGTCTGCCTCTGCCTGCACCTTGAGACCCCAGTGATGCCACCAGCACCAGAAGTGTCCCCAAAGCAGGAGGTGCCCATTTGCGTTTAGGCAACTCGATCTGGGGGACTGGATGGGAAATAGGGGGTGGTTTCTGAGCTCTCCTGGAGAGCATGGGGCCTTCAGCCCTCTTTGACACAAGGAAAACCTCAGGGTGTCCATGGAGGTGTTTGCTGACCTCTCTGATTTTCTTATTCTGTGCCAGTTGTGGCCATGAAACACAACCTGATTCACTACAACTACCCCAGCAATTACACCCATTTAGATGGACAGAAGACAAAGAATTGAAATGGAAGAACAGATGATAATCCAGGACACCACCAGTACATCAAGCTTCTGGCATAGAGTTGTTCCTAACCAGACAATGAATGTAACTCACTAGCAGGCATCAGCTATTTAACTGTAGGTCATTTTGTAACACAGATTTCTTTCCTAAAACTTATTTGCAATCCCTCTGATCTGTAACACTGACTGACAGCTCTATTTGTGAATGAGGAAACTGAAGTTACACAGAGCATTAATTATACTATATATATACATACATATCTACCTCTCCAGTATGCGCATAACCTCCACATGCCTCCAGTGCAACCTTTTAGCTTAGGTGTTATTTAGAGCCTGAGATGGACATCTGTGCATCCCACATCTGCTCTCTGAAAACCTGGGAATGATAAACTTCTCTTGCTATCAGGACAATGATCCACAGGCAAACAAATCCTCACTTCAGGACATGGCTACAGGATCAAATCCTACACGAGTACCTCACTTTGTAAGACGCGTTCTTCATAACCCCTGGGTTGTACATATGCTGAAAAAAAACAACTAAAACCCTCTTCCCAGTGGGTCAGGATTTGTGTTTCAACCTGCAAAGTTTGCAATTAAATAATAAACCCATCTATCTCATGGCCATCATCTAAGCAGGCCCTTGTCCAAAGCCCCTCTCCAGGCTTCTTGTACCCCCTTTAGGTGCTGGAAGGCAACACAAGGTGCTTTCAGCCTGTCAGACACAACAGCCCTGCAGCACTGTATGCAGCAGCACAGTACATAGAGAAGACAATCACTCTTACACTGTCAGTTTAACAGCAGCAGGACACTTTCTCCTGTTGAGCTCTGCGATGCTTTAGCACCTCGGATTTACTCATCTCAGGAACCCGCTTCCCTTCCTGCTCCCGTCCGTGGCGCTGCCCACACCGCTCTGCAGCTGCAGGCGCTCCCTGCACCGTTCCCAATCCCAGCTCCCAGCCCCACCACATGAAAGGCACTGGGCTTCGGAGGGGCACAGGTACATCACCTCCGGTGCGAGAGCCTCACCAGTCACCTGGAGCTGCCCGCAAGATAAGCCCTTGTTTGTTGTGTTGCGAGGGCTTTACGGTGACAGCCCATAAAACGTTGCCTTGAGTCGATCTCTCTTATCTCCACATCCATCTGCCTCAGCTGGGCTGCTCCGTGCTCGCACGGGGCTATGTTCACACCAGGAGTTTAACAGCGATTGCATTTCTTAACTGTAAAGGGCTTTTTTTAGGGTGGAGACCTCTTATCTCCTGCATCTGAACAAGATCCAGCTCAGCAGAGACACTTCTGGTTGTGATCTCTGCCATGCTAACAGTAAATATTGCTGTAACAGGAGACCTTATGCAAATATGTCTATGCATTTTATACAATACTGCAATAACTACCAGTTACTGCCCAAGCTCTCATATGCAGCTTGGTGGCATTTAAAGATGCCTACAGGAAAGCTGGAGAGGGGCTTTGGACAAGGGCCAGTAGGGACAGGGTAAGGGGGAATGGCTTTAACCTGCCAGAAGGGAGACTGAGATGAGCTCTTGGATATAGAGCACGGCACAGGAACACGGAATCACATCCCATCATCTCCCACCAGGGAGGGAGGAAAAGGTGCCCTGCATCCCCAGGCAGGATCAGCCCACTTATCCCATCCATCCTGAAGCACTGCACCCAACATTACTATGAGGCAGATGGGGAGCCCCGCATTAGCCCCCCTCATTAATCCTCAGGCTCATGAGTTATCAGGCCTCAACCATCCCCCACAATCCACTTGAGTGCTGCTTTTTTTTTTTAAAGTATTATTTAAAATTACTATAATTTGTGCTTGGGACTAATAAATCATAATTATTCAGCAGAAAACAAATTGTAGCGTGGAATTTAATCCCTCATATCTACTCTATCTACTATAAACTAGTTCCCAGTGAGCTAAGAATGAGCTACCTGGCAGAGATGACATGATTTATTCTTTCATTCTCCTGCTCCATCGGGCATTATCTGAACACCTGCAGTGCCTCTGCTCTCACCCAGCGTGTCCTGAGCTGCGCTGGCTGCAATGACATCTGCTGGCGGTTACAAACCTTCTCAGCTGGCCCAGGTATTATTATCCACTACAGTAAAAGCAGCAGCTCTGTGCTCCTGCACTCTTGGGTTTTTATTTGTCCAGCTCAGTGCACAGCTATGGAACAGTATTTCTGTGGAAAGGAAGAATTCCGGTTCATCTGAACAAGCTCAGGAGGTAAAACTCACTGACCCAGCACGGGGCACAAGGCTGCTCTGAAACTTCTTGGTGGTTCCCCACAAAAGCCCTTGTGCCACGGTTTAAAAGGAAGGGATGGTTACACTGTAATGGAAGAGCCAGAGTAATTATAAGTTACAGGATCATGGTAAAATCCAGAGCAAGGAAAGGCATTTCCAGTGGCACGTCTCCAGCAGTTTCAAGGAAAGATAACCTCGGTTCTGTCTGGGTGGCAAAGATACGTATTGGACACAACAGCAAAGAACCACATGGACCTGAGTTCTGTGGGACTCCTGAGCCCACGGACTGGGAAGCTTTCTCCATTTCCTCACTCTGGGGATCTGCTGACACATATCCCTTATTCCCCAGTGAGGCTGCAGCATCCCCAGTGCCCCTGTCCTGGGTATTGCTTGGGCTGACAAGAAACCTGGAGAGGGGCTTTGGACAAGGGCCTGTAGAGACAGGCTAAGGGGAATGGCTTTAACCTGCCAGAGGGGAGACTGAGCTGAGCTCTCAGGCAGAAGCTCTTCCCTGTGAAGGTGCTTAGGCGCTGGCACAGGGTGCCCAGAGAAGCTGTGGCTGCCCCATCCCTGGCAGTGCTCAAGGCCAGGTTGGACACAGGGGCTTGGAGCAAGCTGCTCTAGTGGAAGGGGTCCCTGCCCGTGGCAGGGGGATGGAACTGGATGAGCTTTAAGGTCCCTTCCAACCCAAACCATTCCATGGTTCTATGATTCCTGCTACCAGACCCAAGATGCACAGAGAAGGAAACACACCACCAAATCCAATGCATTTCCAAAGCTAGAGGCACTCTGCAGATGCCAATATGTAAAGGAATTTGTCACAAACAATCCTTCAACTAGGCCAGCAGACACGGAAGGTGGTGTTCGATGGCATCTTTTTGCTGAGGCTGAATTCCTCCTGCTCTGCACCACAGACTTGAACACTGATTGCAACAGCCCTGCTCCGACCAGGGTAAGAGAGCTGCCACCCAGGCAGGATGCATAAGGAAGAGTTTCAGCCATTCCTCTTGCTTGGGACTCTGCTAAAAGGTACATTACCCGCAGAAAAATGCCGTAATAGAAGTTTTTAGACCCCACAATAGAAAGCAGGGACCACAACTACACTACATAAGGGAAACATCACATCCTCACAACTTACTACACGTGATGGGAGCTCTCTCTTCCATGATATGCAATCAGTTAAGAACAATTTGAATGTGGAGATAGTCACTTAATGATTTTAATGGGATGGGGCTGCAGGAAGATTTCTTGCAGGGAGAAGCTTCAAGTCCGGCAGCTATCCCATTGCACAATGGGACCAGGCACAGTGTGTGGACTTCAGACGACACAAGAAGCAAGACCATGGGTGAGCTGAGAGCAGGATGGAGACAGAGGGATACAAAAGGGCTGTCACGTTTTGCATGGCACTGAAGACTCTCAGTCTGTGAGCCTGGCAGCTTTGAAGAGCCCCGTTTGTCAAATGGAAAGAAATGAAAAGAATTAACTGAGATGGCAGCCAACAGAGTGCTCACCCAGCACTTTCCCACCTCGGGCAGGAGCTCTGATTAATGCTCATTAGCTTATCTCCACATTAGATCCTGATGATTCATCACTTACTACCCCAGGAATTATGACACACTGGGGAGAGATATATTTGTAGATTCCATGGGTGTATGCCATGTCTGGAACACTTAAATGATTTTGGCATGAAAAGGGACCAACCACAAGCCCAGCTAATCAAACCAGCATTTCTCAACCTACACCTTCCAGTAGTTCTAAAGAAGATTCAGAGCAAAGACAAGACGATGGCACTGAAGACAAATTTATCTGCCTCATCAGTGGTGTAGGATCTGTGCAGAACAAAGGGCTGTGCAGGGCAGCCTGCCAGGAGCCTGTGGCTGCTCCTCCTTTGCATATAAATTTAAAAAGAATTTTAATAAGTGTTAAATGCACATGATTATTTCTTATTTATAGCTGAAAGTAGGTGTATGCTTTAGAAAACAGAGAAAAAAAGTACCTTTGGAAGTCTGAATGGAAATCAATGGAAAAACCTGTGACTGCTGCTCTCAACTAACTTCTGGGTACGAGGCTTTATCCTCCCCACAGGCACAGTGGGGACAAGTTTGAATCCCAGCCTCCTCCCTTCATATGTGATGCATCAAATGGGAAGGGATGTGCTCACAGCTGTGTGCAGCTCCCAGGGAGCTGTGCAGATGGCCAATTCCCCCGTGCTCCCGGGGACTGTCACTCAGCACAGGTTTGGAAGTGGAGCAGCATATCCTCACACAGCTTTGATGGGGTGGCCTGCGACATGGGGGCATCCAGTCTGGGGTGGACTTTAGCCTCAAGTTGCTTTGTATTTAGTTGCAAGCAAGCATGCAAATAGCCTGGAGTTTCTCTTCTCATGGTTTATGAAGTGCTGATGATACGAATCCCAAACCCTCTTTTTATGCGCAAACAGGAGTAGCTGTCGTACCCCTTCCAACGGAAATATCTTTCTTACCTATCCTATCCTATCCTATCCTATCCTATCCTATCCTATCCTATCCTATCCTATCCTATCCTATCCTATCCTATTCCATTCCACTCTATATTATATTCCATTCTATTCTATTCTACTCTACTCCTATTGCCCATTTGTCACCAAGCTGCCAGGAAGGGAAGCTCATCCCTCGCACTCATGGTGCCACCAGGCCCTGCCACCTGCGTTTGCTGTGAGCAGGAGAAGCACAAAGAAAAGCTGATTTTCTCTGGTGGGGGGGTGAAGATCCAGCTCTCTTTCAGAAGCAATGTGGAGTCATGAAACAGAGGAGATCAAAGACTTGTATGCGAACTTTGGAGCTATTATTGGATACGGCAGCTTCTCAGCCAAAGCATCTTCACCTCGCCTGGATTGAGAAGAATTTCCTCAGGAACAGATCCATGTGCAGGGCAGAGCTGCAGGCCTCAGAGCACCTTACTGACAGGAGGTTACTTAAGGAGACTGTTCCAGCCCAGTCACCTCACGGTGACTACACCAGATACTCTTCCTTGAAGCCTGTTTTTTCCAAGCACGACTGTTGTCAGACCGTGACGGTGCCCATATTTATTTTATCCATGTGACAGCAGGCAGGGAAATCTGGGACACGGCACTCCCAACCCACTCGCTTGGGAAGGCAGCACTGGTTACCTCCCGTTTTTTCCTAGCCCATGGCTCCTGTGAACCATAAGCCTACACTAAACCCTAACCTGAATGTGGAGAACAATATTAACCCCAACTCACGGGACTCTTAGTGTAGTTCCTAAGGAATCATTCTAGCAGCTCCACCTGGATCCCATTTTAAGGCAGGCTGAGGACAGCTTGTGCATTGATGGCTTGGGTGAGAGTTCTGGTTAGGGTTAATACCTGACAAGGGGAAAGCGATGGTGCTGAGGTTGGAGTAGGTGTTAGGATTATAATCCAGGCCAGGATGAACAGATGAAGTCGGGTCATGAGGAGGTTCAGTGGAGCTGGGTGAGCAAAGGAGAGAGTACATGGAGCTCTTTGAGAGCTGCTTCTTCTTCTGGGACTGGTGATGGCTGCATCAGTTTGGGAAGGTGCAGAATTACAGTTCTAGCAGAAGAAACTGATGGGTTAGGATAATAAAGGGATTTGGGGGAGACAGCACCAAAACTGAAAGCTCTTGTTGAGTGAAGCTGTGACTCCTTTGAAATCTGGGTTCACCAGAAGTCACTGCAGCAGTGAAAGGGCTGAGGTTGAGTTCAGGATTAGTGTTCAAATCCAGCAGATTATATGGTGGACTCCGGATGTGCTGCCACATTGAGAACCATTGTATTTGGGAACTGGGAGATGTTCCTTGACCTGGGCTGATGTTGAGTGTAGGATTAGGGCTTAAAGCAGGTGCACCACTGAGACTGTACTATAGAGAAGGTCACTAAAGCAACCTGAGAACTGCTGAGTTCAGGCACTTCCAACCACAGCCAGCGAGACACTGATGACCAAGGCTCAAGGCAGTCAGTAAAGGTCAGGGGGAAAGTACGAAGTAAATAGCATACCATGGGAATTCAGAAGCAGTTACAATGCCTTATGGCTTTTCACAGGCAAATCTTAATCCTAAAATTATCCCCTACTATCCAGTGTCTCCTAGCAGCCCTAACCTCCATGCAGGCCCAAGCTCCATCTTGCTCACAAGCTGTAGCTTGCGCTCATTGAGTTCATCCATCAGCCCAAATGTTCACCCTACCACATGCCTTATTCCTAACTCAAAACCAGATTTTGTTGGTTTTTTTTTACTAAACTGTGCATTCAAACCCTCACAAAACTGCTGCCATGTGAAAAATCATCATGTCTTGGTCCTCCCAAGCATAGCTGATGTTCTGTATTCAGCTCCCTGTGAATCTTTGTGCCAATGAAGAATACAAGCAGTCACTGAGAATGAGAAACTACCCATGGAATCAGTTTGCTCCAGGGCAGGTGGACTGACCTGTGGAACCCACACATGTTGTGTTACAGACTGAGAACCTTCAACCCTGCAGGTGGAATCAAATGTAAAAGCAATTCTGAATGTGGATGGCAATTCTCTCACCCACCCCATTAACACATGATGAGAAATACTTCCAAGTGTCTGCTGCATAGAGTCTGTACTGGGACATGTCTTTTTTTCCCAGTCCCAAAGTGGAAACTTTCTATTAAATGTGGTCAACCACACTGTTCCCCTGATTTTTTGAGTAACAGACAAATAATACTATCATCACTGGGACTCATATCCTGCCCTTCCTTCCATGGCACAAGTCCCTCGAACACAGGCAGCAGCTGTAACTGTGCTACTAAGGGACAAGACACAGAAAGACTCCTGACCTTCCTTGTATTTTGGGGCTTTACTCCCTGGATCGTGGTCCTCTTTATGTTTGGAAGCAGATCAGAGGCAGCCTAGATGAGTCCTGGGCACAGGGAACACTTCCCAGCTCTCCCATCTCCTGCAGAAGGGCCATTCCCTGTGCCTTCCAAGCTGGAAAGATACTGTCATCCATTCAGGATGCTGACACGTATAGGTCTTGTATGAACAAAGGCAAGGAAGATTTTTATGCCATATTTCTGGAAAAGCACTTATAAATTAAAGACTTACCAAGAGTTGAACTTGCCAACAAAGACTCACAGAGGCCCAATGTCTGGCCAGGTTTGTACAGAACATGGCTATGGCCATAAGTCCATGAGAGTTGACTCACTCCCACCACTGCAGTGAACTCCTGCCCTGCAAAACCTTCCTTCCACGGCTGGGGGGATCAGAGCTCTGCTCACCCACTGCTCCAAAGTGGTGCTGTTCACCACTTTGCAACAGCAATGGTAGGAGGAAATCACCCTCCAGCATCAAGTATATGCGTGTGTTTATCTGTATTTGTCTGTGCACACCCCAAGGAAGTCAATTTTAGTTGCACCTCTCAAAGTCTTCTCTGCTCGAGCTATGGGGTCCCCTCTGCTTCAGCCTGTGTGTAGCGATGTTCAGGTGAAAAACACCATGTCTCTGTTTTCCATGGTAAACCACAAGGGGTTGAAACTCACACCACTCTATTTGCAAACAAGCAACTCCTGCATGCACAGAGCCCTGTTTCATTGGAAACCCTCACCCCAACGTGTCTTACATTCAGAAAAAGAAAGTTAAACTCTCGACCACAAGCAGCAAACCTCATGCTGGCCCCACTGTATCCTGTGCACCATTAGCCAAATAGGAGCCTGGGGTTTGATTTCCATGCTGTGTTGTCTTTCTGGTCTGGCCAGGCTTGGTCTAGACTGTATTCTGAACAGAAGGAGAAGCTATTCCTTCACCTCCCTCCGCCTGTGCATCCCTGTGATTCGGGATGAGCGCAGGAGCAGGAATATTCACCCTCCAGGACCACGCGTTAATTTGTTCTGCTCTGTTCCTAAATTCCATCTCTCTCCTTCAATTATCGCTCTTGTTTTCCACCCAACCCACAGCATGAGATTTTGCAGGCTGGGTATTTCAGGCTCTAGGGCCCAGATCCTAATTCCCCATCTCTGCTCCTGCTTTCCCATGCTATGGGAACCTTTTCTTCACTGAAGAATGGGAAGCAAAACCAGGGCTATAAAACCACATTTTACCACCCAGACACTTCATTATATTGCTCCCTTTTTAGCAGGTGCTTGAAGCAGAAACCTTTGGCTGAGGGAGAAGATTAATCCATGAGTGAATGACCAGATATTAGCACTAGGCTTTTCTTCAGCAAGTTGCACCACTGAGTCTGGCTTGCCTACATTCTTTGGAGGCAATGTAAGCCTCATTTAGAAGAGAGTTTGTGGCCATCCAACGTCATTTTGTTTCCTCCCTTCCATAGGTAGAAGTGGAAGGCAGAAAATGCACACATCAGACTTTATCACTGCCTTGCACTCTATGGCATGGTAGAGGCTTAGTTCACCTTGACAGAAATGAACTTAAAAATGGGCTAAAAAAGAGCTGGATTCCTCATCCCAGCTTCTGCAGCATCAGCAGTGCAGCAGCTCCAGGCAGTGATGCCCAGGGTTCGGGGACAGGATGAGTTTGGGATACACCCGGCCCTCACCACGGCTCCCAGTTCCTCCCAGCGCGCTCCCTGTGAGTAATGAGCATTATCCCTGCCGAGTCAGGCATTACTCACGAGCAAATCCATGCGTGCTGGCTTGGAACATGAAATGAGATTTTTATGTAAATATCTACCTAAACGTGTTGCTGAGGCTATGAGATTGAAAAGGAAAGTCCTGCACAAGGCCATGTTAGCACAAATTCGCCAGGAGGGTGCAGGAGTTATTCCCAGGTTTTCCAAGGGGCGGCCCGCTGCTCGCTGATGGAGCATTTCCAGGCATTCCCACTCCTACCTGTGATTACAGCAGCTCAAGCTTCTCCCCTCCCTCTCTCTGGGCATGTTTTGGAACTCCATAGCTGGTGGTGGGCCCAGTGCTTGAGGAGAACACCTTGCCTGTGCTCTCTCTATCGGACAGCAGAGCTGACTCCCCCTCCTTGCCAGCTGATTTACCCATCCCCTTTGCAAGGGAAAATCCACATCTCTGAACCTGTTGCTTTATGGAGCAGGAGAGCAGAGACCAAGAGCCAGCAGCTCTCAGCATGCTCTGCTCAGCATTTAGGCAGTTAAAAAGATAAGCCAGAGTAGCAACATTTTGCTCCTTTTCTGCTCCCTCCTGACCCAGCACTCATGGAACATGGGATGTCTTAACCAAAAGCACCACCAGGCAGAACAATGCAGCCCTGTGAATCACCCTAAATAACATACTGTGATGTCCTACAACTGAAGTGACAACCCCAGCAGCCATTTCTGCTGTGTACGGAAGTCAAGATATGCCATACAAGGACCACAGAGACTGAAACTTGATATAAAGCACTCCTTTCCACAAAGCTGATAAAGAATATGCCATGCTACAACACAGGGCAATGGGTGGTACTGAGGAAACAGAAGAGCCCCAGCGCGGTACCCGAGGATGCTGCTGTCCTTGGGACTGACCTCATGTGCTCCCTTGGGATTTTGGTACCTGGGACACACTGGTGTCACTGGATTAATTCCCTGTTTTGTAAGCATCACTGTGCATCTCCTCCCTTCATGTATGATCTACCTGCTCTCACTGCACCAGGAATAGGAAATGGAGAGGACAGAGTGGTCCAGGAATGCACCCGGGTACTGAGAGCTCAGCACCAGGCGGCACAGGGATGCAGGAGAAGGATGTGCTGGCGACACAGTCCTCTGATGCAGGAAGATGCAAATAAATGCCCCCACTGCCACCCTGACCTCTATGTTCCCCCAAGGTGGGAATTCCTTCAAGGACTGGGGAAACCCCACAGCATCACTAGCTTTTCTGGGAAGGCTGGAGGACAAAAGAGGCACCTGCCTCCATTCGAGCCTCTATAACCTTAGAGGCCTCTCTCTCCACCAGCGGAACATCAATGAAATAATGCGGAGTGGTTTGTGGGATTGGGATAATTTCATGTAGAGGTATTTTGGAAAAGCAGGATCACCACCACCTGGCAACAGTGCGAGTCAAAGGTGCATCTGAAATGCTCTTCAGATGCATAAGAGGTGCTCTTAACTATGTGAAGAGGTTAAAAGGAGACACATGTACAGTTGCTTTCCAAAAGAAAGTGGTTAACTCTTCTTTCCCAATTCAAGTGGATGAGCATCAATAAATGGCTCCAAAAAATGCCCATGTTGGGTTCCATGGTTGTCAGCTTGTGATTTCATGATGCAATCCCAAGACTGAAATTAAATGGCTGGTTTTTGAATGTTAGTCATACAACCTTCCTCTGGGATCTGAATGTCAAGCTGGGTCAAGCTCTCTCCTTCCTCCACATGGTCACCAATTCCAAGGAATATATAGGTCAAATTCTATGCAGACACTCCTGTAAAGCCATTATTCCAAATTGTATGTCAATTACGTATGCTGAATTTAGCAACTCTTCCTTTTAAATGCAAGCTTGCTTGAGGACTTTAAAACTCTTGGTATCTGCAGTAAAATACTTTGCCTTGCAGTTGTTGTCCTGAATCCAGACAGGAGCAGCAGTGAATGAAAGCTGTCTTCAAGCAGCTGTGTGGTGCCCTTTGAAATCTGTTTCTGATCATCACAAGAACCCAGAAATCTCAGCACCACAATGGCTCCTAACACCAAAAGGGAGGCAGAGAACTGAATGGACAGGGAAAGTAATGATGTTTCGAGCCTGAAAGAAGAGATGTTGATCTAGAGCTTTCTGCCTCTTTAGCAAGAACCTTTACCTTCAACTGCAGAGAAATTGTACAGCGACTAAAGCGACATTCACATGGAACTCAGGTGGAGCTGGAAGGCTGGATTAGAGTCAGGATCTAAAGAAAACATTAAAGAATCATCTGCCTTGTTTTGCATAAGGCAGCGCACATGAAAAAAACACCTAAAGCACAGAAATAAGCATAATTCATTTTCTTTCACCTAATCTGGTCATCTGCAAAGAGACCTGAGAGCATTACACATACAGCAAACGAAAACTGTAAGAACCCAAGCGCAGCCAAGGATTTGAACAATTAAATGAAGAAACTGAAGCAGAAGGAGATGATGATTCTAAGATGAAAGAGGATTTCTGAATGACGCCGTTTGGAGCTGTCTGCGGGCCTTCCCAGCATCACGTACTGCTTGGCTCCAACAGCAGGACATGAGATTTTACCACTTCTCTGTTTTTCCTTCATAAACTGAAGGTTACAGGTTTGGGGGTTAATTCACTGGAACTAATTTTCTTTTCTTGTTGAAGCACAATACTGACAAAATGACAGAAATCCATGATTGATCAAGAAAACTCTCATTTGGGTGGACTTGGAGCAAGCTGACCTAGTGGAAGGTGTCCCTGCCCATTGCAGGCAGTTCAAACTGGATGAGCTTTAAGGTCCTTCCAACACAAACCAGTCTATGATTCTAGCATATGAAATGTGGACAAACAGGGGGCAAAGGCTCCCCTGACTTTGCAAAGCAGGAGTTCATTTAGTCTGACGATCCAAGTGCCTACACTTAAGAGTACAGAGGTTGCAGGCTCCTGGTGTATCTGAAGGATGCACCATCAGCCCTGCCAGCTCCCAGACCATACAAAACCTGCTTTAGGACTTTCCAATTCGGAACACACAAGAATAAAGATCCCTTTTTCTACCACACAGCTCCTAAAATGTCCTAATTGAGTTTTGGGGCAGTTTTTCCCAAGCCTGTCAGAGGTGGAGGTGTTGGGCAAGAGGAAAAATCATGAGCTAATTCAGCAAAGAAAAGGAAGCTTGATGGGCTTTGAGGTAAAGTCAGTTAAAGTAATGGTACAGCACTGAGGTAAAATAACTGAAGATACAAACCCCACATCATCCTAATCTCTGTTTCATCAACTGCATCGAAAGAGGCTGAGGCAAAAGTGTGCATTTCATTCTGTCCAAAATAGAACTGTTGTCCTGTTTGGGGGCTGATGGGGGACCATTACCCAGTGATGGTGAAGCTGCCCCAGTTCAAACCTCTCTTGTAGGCAGGTTGGGCAGTGTAAGCCAAAACTTGTATCCCAAGCTTATCCCAGAGAGCCTGTATTCATTATTTAAGAGAATTAGAGAACTGAAGAGGGATTAAACCAATAAAACACACAGACATTAAACTGCTGCCTTCAGAAATTTATCTCAAAACGTACACTATTTTTAGAGAGCAGACCCTTTGTGATGAGCTTGTACCTTGGTATGGAAAGGAACGAAGAACTCTGTCTCTGAACTGTATTAGAGAATTACACTCCCTGCCACACAAATCTGTAGCTAGAAAAAGATACCCTAAAAACATGATCTTAGATCCTCTGGGAGTCTTGCACATGGGCACATCCTCCGTGGAAGTAAGTTTCTTAGGAATCTGAGGACATGGCTCTTTTTGGGAGCAATTCATAAGCAACCAGAATAGCCAAGAAGTAGGAAGAGCTGCTGCTGGAGAGAAGGATCACACAAACCAAGGGAAAATGCAGAGCCCCCAGATAACGGAAGCTTTGGAGCTTTCCCAACGGCTGACAGGATGCAGGCCATGCCCATGCTCATTCACAACAGCACTAGCTACCAAGGTAGGCATCCAAGGATGTGATGTTCCACCTTTGAAGCCAAAGAAAACAGATCACCCACCAGCAAAGAGATCATTTTTGCCACTAACACGTTTTGCAAGTGTAGGATACAGCACTCCCAGCTTCTGCCTTTACTTGTCACTTTGTGTGCAGAGCAGCGGCAGGTCCAGTTCTTTCCTGATGAGATAAAGCACTTCTGTGCAGCGCCTGTACTAAAGGCACATTGTAAATGCAGGCTTATAATTTATTTATGCACATTAGAAACTAGCTAATTTGCACTAGTGACTAGATACACTATTGGAGGTTTTCATATTTTATGAATCAGCAAGCAAGCTAATGAACAAACAATTACGGAGTGAACAAAGAAATGTACTTTGTTTGTTACTTTTAGTGAGCTCTAATAATACATTATATTAGTGCATACATTTGGTTCAAGAGATGCAGTCTAGACAGTAACCCACACCGTGCACTGAGATATTACAGAAAAGAAGTGAAACGTCTGTGCAGGGCGCGATAATGAGAAGCGAGGCAGAGCCCTTGTGTGTGAACCAAACGCCGGTGGGTAGGAGCAGCAGGCAGGGAATGTCTGTGATGGGATGAGCAGATGACTAAAGATGAACACTGCCTTGAGAAGCCTGCGTTTCTATCCTTAAATACAGCTGTGGGTCAACAAACAGCTGCTATTTGCATAGAGAAAATCAATATATTTAGAGGAGGTAGAAATTAAAGCAATTTGGGCAGGGTGTTGTTGTGGATGCTGATGCTGTGCAGGCGGTGGGAGGGCTGTGGTGCTCAGCTCCCGAAAGAGAGGTGAAGGGAAGTGCATCCCCCTGCTTTCAGAGCAGCCTGGTCCTCTCCACCCGCGGCAGGAAGCGTGGCACATCTGCACCCCACCGTGCAGCCCGTGGTGAAGGCACCTTGCCTTCCGGTACATGCCACGGGTGTGCAGGCTTCACACGAGATGTGCCCGGCAGCTCTGGCGATGGGGCACCCCAAAGCTGCTGCCAAAACTGGGGCCATGGCTCTGTGCTGGCTCCTGCATCCAAAATACCCTTCTGGCAAAGGAGCAGCTCCACTAGCAACCAGCAGCTCCAGCTCGCTGGCTCTTTTGAGGCCAGCTATAAAGCTGGTAAACACTTGGACTGGTCTGACAAAACATATGAGCAGGAGGAAATGGGGTGTGTGCAGAAATACTCCATTACATATTGTAATGGCAGACATTAATTCAATGTTAATAACACTTTGCACTTTTCAATCACATATTCTAAAACCCTTTAGATAGGTGGGGAAGCATTTGGCTGATAATTACTGGGCAGAGCCCAAAGGTGTATTCTTCCCTTAGGCACGAGGAGATGAAGTGACTTGTCAGAGTGGCAGAGCTGGGAAGAGAATCTACATCTACCCATTTCCAGACCTACATTCCCATCTAGTTGCCAGAAAGCGGAGTTAATTTAAATATTACCGTTTGCTGACCTACTTACAACGCTACCATCAAAACTTGGAAGCTGTGATCAAGTATATTCCCCTCAATACTTGGGCTTTTTTAGGATAACGCTATCTTTGAAGTACGCCTTTCAGCTGCATTTAAACAGATGGATCATTATTATTTGCTCCACTTTCTTAACAAGTCCCTGTTTGCTGCAGACTTTGGATAGACACTAGCTCAGCCTCCCAACCCTGAAAAGCACCTTCTCAGTGCAGTGATTGCTCGCTGTGATTATCACCCCATGGCCATCGTCACACCTTGCCCCAGGAGCTGGCAGGACCTAAAGACACAGCGCCTGCGCAGGCAGAGCCAGAAGCTTGTGGCCATGCCTGTACCTGCCCCTGTTGCTCCTCTTCCCCTCAGTTTTCTTCCTAAACAACCTCCTCCTTCCTCAGCCAGCCCATTTTCAGTGCTTAGTGGGTCACTCTGTCGCCTTTCATCATCAGCCTTCCTCCCCTTCACCAAAACTCCAAACCCCTTCCTGCTTGCAGAGAGAATTACAGCACCATCAAATATCAACAACCACAGTATGCAACGTGAAAGACGAGTTCAAAACAGAGTCTCCAGCATCACCCACCACCCATCCTCCTGCGGTTTCTCAGGTTCCAGCGCCCTGCAGCCTGCTGAGCATCCCAGTGCTGGGCAGAGTAAAACCCTGCCGGAGGTTTAAGCTGCTGCACTAGATTAAAAAGCTGATAGTGAACCCTTGAAGTAAGACTGAGGAAATGGTCAGCGCTGTGCCCAGTTCTGAGGGCTGACCAGTGCTTCCTAAGTAGGTCACATCATGTGGAGGGGAAATCACTGTTGTCTGACCCACTATAGCTGAGCAGCCCAAAGTGCCTCCTCGGGTACCATCACCCCAACCACGCTCCACTCGTCCCACACACTGCCTGCAAAGCCACGGAGCCACCTACACCTACAGAAGGGTGAAATCCCAATTTTAATCCCCTGGGTGATTCCACCCTGATGGAAACTCCATCCCTTGAGCTCTGTGTTTCCCTCCCGGGTCACCAGGAGCCGTTAGACATCCTCAGGCTCACCATAACCTCCCACCATACAAACTGTTTACAGCCATTTATCGAGGTGCACCAGGTGTGGATGCGGTTACTGGCTCGGAGACTGTTTACCTCATCCTCCTTTCAGCATCACATTGTCACAGACTGTATATGAAAATCAGATAACAATGGTACTTCAGTCACAGCCAGCTCAGCTCTGCACACTCCACTCACACATGCAGCGGAGGACACGGTGCATGTACAGTCCTCCCAGCAAACCACACATGAGCTGCTGCAATGAAGTCTCTGCCTTATCTTTGCTGAAGTAAATTACACTGAATTCTTATTTTTTTTTACCCCTTTTCAAAGCTAATACACGAATGACAGGATGTTGTTGAAGGAAAATATGAGCTTTCATGAGATATTATTATTAGCACATGGGCACCTCTCTGCTGCTTTGATCTTACTGTAGGTTTGTGTTTATTCCTCCTGACTCTGGACCGGCTGAACTCAAACCCGATGTCTGCTCCGATAGAGATCCTGAACAATTAAAGCTGGGTTCGTTAGCCACAACATTGCGGAGCCAGGGCTATGGGATAACTGTAAGGGTGACACTGGGCTGAATACACTCTCTATGTGTAGTTTTCCCAAAGTCTCTGGGCCGTGACGAGGTGTTTGCTGTGAGCGGAAGGGTGGCAATGTGTGTACTGAACAGCGCCCTTTGATATTTCACATGTAAGGCAGAGCATGGTCAGGTTTTGTTTGCAGCGGAACTGTGCTTCTTCCATTGTTTTCTGAGCTGAAAAAAACCACCACGATTGTTCAAAAAGGCTGCCTGAAAAACAGTGTCAAGGATTCACGGCCATCTCGGATGGTCTGTGACCAAAATGCATTTGTGTATGTTATTATATATGGGTTTATTAACACTTCTGCTGGCAGCGCAGAGTCAGTGCTGCTGCAGAAGAGTAATTCCCAGGGTGTTTCTGCTTCGGTCATCTGGGGAATCATTTGCGGAGCTCCAATCAATTACAGGTCCACAACCTCCCTGTAGGCAGGGCAGTTGTACAGACAATACTCAGGGCATGTTTTGGTGGTGATGCACAGGAAGAGAAACCTAACTATTGGCACTTAGTCCCTGGACTAAAGGTGCAAAGCCAGCAGTGAGAAACAAGCAAGCTGCTTTCCAGTGAGCAAATCTGACTCCTATAAATGAAGTCTTGGAGACTCCAGTACTTGGCAGGGTTCATTCATACTTGGTGCTAGAGGAACAGAGCCCTTCAGCTGTAGAACTAGCTATAAACAGCCCTTTTTACCAAGATAAATGGAAGGAATAAGTTAAAAGAGAACAAAGTTAGCAGGAATGGGATAGGTGATTCTATCAACTGGCTTCATGCACAATTAGACAGTAATTTCAGACAGCCTGTGTTCAGAGCTCAGCCACGCTCTGACACCTCAACAGGCCACAAAAGGCAGACCTCAGGGATGAAATGCTTTACCTGTAAGAGACTCACGTTTGGAGGGTGCAATCTGTCTGTCTGTCCTTCCCTGCATCTGCTGCTGCCCCAGCTCCCTTCCTTTGTCCCCATAGGACAAAAAGAAATACATTAAACATATCCCTGAAAAACAGGGACACATGGTACTTTTAAACTCCTGCTCAGCTTATTGACCTGAGAATCACTGAATCATGACTGGCTTGTGTTGAAGGCACCTTAAAGCTCCTCCAGCTCCAACCCCTGCCACGGGCAGGGACACCTTCCACTAGAGCAGCTTGCTCCAAGCCCCTGTGTCCAGCCTGGCCTTGAACACTGCCAGGGATGGTGCAGCCACAGCTTCTCTGGGCACCCTGTGCCAGCGCCTCAGCACCCTCACAGGGAAGAGCTTCTGCCTAAGAGCTCATCTCAGTCTTCCCTCGGGCAGGTTAAAGCCATTCCCCTTGCCCTGCTCCTACAGGCCCTTGTCAAAAGACCCTCTCCAGATTTCCTGTAGTCCCTTCAGGCACTGGGAGCTGCTCTAAGGTCTCCCTGGAGCCTTCTCTTCCCCAGGCTGAACAAGAAGTGCCCCACCAGCCATGCTGGTGGCACGTGACAGCTCATGCTTATGCAGAGTGATGCCACTGAAGTCTAAGTGAATGCCACCAGGTTTGGAGGTGACACACAGGGCATTGGCATAGGCCCACTGCAACCAGATGCTATTTGTGTTGAAGGGTGATGGGAGGCTGTGTGACAGCAGCATCAGGAGGCTGGGAAAAGCCACGTGAAAAATACATCAGCAAACAAGGTACATCAGGAAGGAAAAGATATTCTTAATGTTTTTGTGAAAATTCTGACCTGGGGAAAAATATTACAAACAGGGTGAAAAAAATCAGCTGAGCCCGGGCAGGTTTTTAGAAACACCCAAGACAAGAAGTTTGCAGAACACTGACAATTCCCCATCAGCCCTAATGAGTGTGGAAAGGGAATTGGGAACGGCAGCAATCCCAGGAGACAGCGGCTGCCAGTGCTGCTGAGTGATATTTACATCAGTGTCCTGCCAACAATACCATTACTGGATTATCAGGGTGGATTAAGCCTTTAGCCAATTACCCCGACTGGTAAATTGTAGATTGTCTAGACTCCTTCTTGTTCAACAACATGCATGAAGTTTCTCTTTATCACTACAGCATCACCCGATGCTCTTGTGGGATGTAATCCTGCGCTTCCCCAGGAGGCTCAGGTGAGCCCTGCCTGCAGCTCTGGGTTGACTTAGCGTGGCCCTGTGCACAGACAGAGTTATTTCAGACAGGATTCTCATAAATTCAGAACGACTTCCAAATTTCTTGACTAGGAGATCAAAGAGGTGAGCATTTGCTCCGTGCCATCTGGGGAGCTGCTCAACAGGGCAACGCAGTCTGGGGAAGGGGGAGGAGAAGGGAAAAAAGAAAGTCTTGGAGATTATGCCCTCAAAAACAAGCTCAAATGCCACCCTCACATTAAAAAGCACTGGTTGGCAGTAACAATTAATTTCTTAACTGAAACCCGCCCAACTGTGTCCAAGTGTTTTAATTTGCCTATTGCTACAATATGCAAGGGAGCTGGCAGTAATGGATTTGCAATTAAAACTAAAACTGGCAAAGAAATCGCAAAGCTGGCAAAAGAGCTAATCTGCAAGCCATGATCACAAGATTACACAGTGTTTATGCACATGCTAATTACACCAGTGCATTGCTGAGAATCACTTGTAGCAGAGAACACTGGGTTTACGTGATCTAAAGCCCTGGATCTGCACCGCCAGCCCAGCCAGCATCCTACCTACTTCCCACAGCTCCTGCGAGCCAGGAACACAGGGGGAATCGCCATGGTCCCTGCGTGGAAGCAGGGAGTAGGGCAAGGGACAGGCATGGTCCCCATGGTGCCATTACACACTGCAGCAGGGGAGGGATGGCAAGCAGGTAAATGCCAGTGGTCACCAAGGGCCATGTCCTCAACTGGAACACAGAGCCCATCGGGGTGTAATTAAAGCCACCCTGAAGAAACTAGCACCCAGTTATTCACCCTATTTACTTTCATCCTGCCGTCTCCTGCCTCTAAAAATAGTTATTCCAGCAGGTCCCTGGAGATCAGTGGGTTGCAGAGCACATGCACATCAGAGCACACCCTGCGCTGCAGCCACCGAGGGCACCCACTGCCACGAGCATGAAACCTTGACAAATTACCTGCAAAGGGCAGGATGGGGAGAGAAAATGACTTAAAAGTGATCAAACATCCATACAAATCATTTGTAACAGAAAGTGACAGTGGTCAGGGGCACCGTGAAGAGCAATTCTGAACCACAGGAGAGAATTTCAAGGAGAAAACAGAATGGAAGAGTAGTCCCAGAATAAAGGGCTGCTGGGAAAAACTGAGATTCTTTAATATATAGAATTAAGGATTGCCAGTATCCTCAGGGAGGAAATGCAAATGGGGTTCAGACCATTTTTTTCCATAAAAATTAGGAAGGAGAAAGAATAGACTTTGAAGTTCAACATGTTAGTAAATGAAAGCAACAGCAAAGGAGACACAAAGAGAAAGCAAGCCCTGGACGCCTAGAATTATGTCTTAAACACTTGGTACTGAAAGACAGAACCTGAGGTGATGAGACTTCCCTTCATGCCACGCACAGATCCCAGAAAATCTCTAGATTAGAAACTGCCTGAGAAAAAAAGTATTGCACAACAAAGGTAGGATGGAGTACAGCACTCAAATGGGATTCTTCGGGCCTTATTCAGCCAGGCCAGGATGATGGGGCTCAAGGAGCACATCAATGAAGACCTGGAGCACATCCCAGGCTGCTCTCAGATGCACAGAGCAGAGAAAGGATTTTGGGAGTGATCTTTGACTCTATGGAATGGTGGCTAGAGTCAGTGCAGAAGGAGGCGACAGCTTATAGATGTCTATGGAGATGTCAGAAATCCAATAGGCAGCACTATGGAGATTCGCAGGTTCGGCTGCACTGACAGGGCTGATCATTCCCAACACCCTCATGAAAGCTGGATGGTTAGTCCAGGCTGCATGGAGGCGGTGGAGGACCAGAAGGACACTGTAAGGATGCACAGCAACAGTCACTGCTAGGTCTGGCAGAGAGATGGATGGTCTCGGTGGTGACTTCTCAGAGGTATCATAGCCTTGCTTGGTGCTGGTAGCTGGCTGATGGGCAATTTGTATTTGGCTGATGGTCATTCCATCCTGTGTACTTGGGTAAGGCAATTACAGAACAAGTTCAACCCATCATTACTGGTGGCCGTGGAATGCCATGTGTCAGGAAATGGCATCCGACCATCACCGATGCAGATAAGTGCTATGGAGTTAATGAGTGCTACAGAAAGGGTGGTTCAAGGAAGAAGTGCTCCAAAACCTGCACTGGAGATTGATTTATCCATCCCACCTGTAATGCACTGCCAAGTAGTTAATAGTACATCCAGCTGCTGAGGTAACTGAGTGAATTCAGGAGGCTATGGGATAGTGGAGACAAAACACCACGATAAAGAGGAGATGATAGAACATTGTGTTCTTCAGACCATAAACTCTATGGCTCTTCCTTGCTCTGAGTGAGATGTATGGACTCTATGAGTTTAAAGAATATAACACAACCATGTCATTTTTCCTTGGGTATTTTGGTTTTTTTTGTGTGTTTGGACTTTTTTCCTTAAATCTGGGAGAAATTTCTCCTCGTATCCAGAGGTTCATCTGACTTCCCTGTACTTGTTAGCCAGCACCTAAGCCAGGCTCTGCTGGTGGGGTCTGCCCTTCTGCCTTGCACAAGGGAAGCCCCAGATACAAACTGTTGCCTATTTAAAGTCATCTACAAACCAGTTTAATAAAAGCTGACTGTATCTGCTTCCATGTTATTAGTTCTGCCCCAAAACTCTGTTCCTGGCAACACAATGTTCCACGCTAATGAGCCAAATCTTCCCCTCCCATGGCAGTACTCCTAAACCTCCACACCATTCAGTTCACAAAGTTACCACCCTGTTTTCCCCTCAGGGGAGGGAAGGATTGCAGCTGCAGAGGGGGTTCTTCAAATAATATGAAGGCCAAAGATCTGTGGGAAAATCTGCTCTCAGACAAATAGCACTTGGGGGCATCTGCAGAGAGAACCAGCCCCTCTTTACTTCTGTCTGGGTCCCACGTCCTTCTGGCAGCAGAGTTTTTATGAACCAAGCTGCCATTAATCCCCTGCCAGTTCCTACACCCTACCATCCTC
This sequence comes from Pezoporus occidentalis, assembly GCF_034315485.1. Lineage (NCBI taxonomy): Eukaryota > Metazoa > Chordata > Aves > Psittaciformes > Psittacidae > Pezoporus > Pezoporus occidentalis. Next base: position 2,673,812 of record NW_026915888.1, read on the forward strand.
TGTGGGTAGACAGCACAGAGTGGGAGATAATGCTGCAGGGAAGTGGTATTTACTTCAGCTGGATTTTGTGGCTTCATGGGAGAGTTTCTACTTGGGGCAGTTATTTCTCACCCGCTCCTGCTGCAGGAAGGAGGGATTTGGTGTAGAATAGGACAACTTTTCTCAGCTCCTTTTCCAGTGTATTTTCACCCATTCTTGCCACTTTCCTCCCTGCAGCACTGAGCACAAGATCAACGGTGATGTGAGGTTATCATGCTGCAGTGATGCTGCTCAGATTAAAGAGACATCAGATAACTCTCATTACCTAACTGAAACTCTCTGTTAGACCTTTATAGAGACATGGTAATGCCTAAGAAGCTGGAGGACTCTGCTGCCTGGCAGACACCCCAAGGCACCCCAGCTGTCCCTCCCCACTGCCCCTGTGACTGGGATGCAGAAAAGGCTGGGATGCAGAGAGAGATGCACAGGATGCCTGGGATGCAGAGATTCAGAGAGGGATGGGATGCAGAGAATTGCACAGGATGCCTGGGATGCAGAGCTGCACAGGGCATGAGGCTGAGCCCCAACCACCATGAACATATGTGGTTTTGGCCTCTGCACGCTCACACCTGGAGCCTCCAGTAAGGAAAACTTTAGGCTTAGAAGTTGACACGGGCACAATTGATGGCTTTAATATCTCACAAAAGGATGCACTCCCAAAACAGCCTTCCCTACCCCATTGTGCCGAGTTTCCTCATGCTTCTGAAAGTTGGACTGAACTCATCTGAACGCCTCCTCTAATGCTTTCTGGTATAAACCTTTCTGCACCACATGCGACAACAGCATCTCCCTGGAAAAGATTCAGTTTGCTTCAGACTTTGCCTCAAGCCATTAACTGACAAACTGGCAGCTAACTACTGTTAACAAATGATTTCCTAGAGATTACTGTTTAAGTAAAAAAGGTTCCAAGATAAATAGACTCATTCTTCATGACAAGGAATTTGAATTATGCATCCAGGGGTTTGGTACATGTGTCCAAAAACTCTGCCGTGCAGTCCTGGAGGTTGTTCTCATCAGCATGTTACAAGTGGGTAAATAAGAAATGACATTTTGTCCTCGGATTAATAGCACTGATTTGTGCGGCATGTGTATTTGGACCATCCAAGGCTCATTCCCACCCAGCTAATGCCACTCTATGAAAATACCATTCAGACTGAGAAGGCAACTTGCTTTTAAAGAGAGAAAAGATGCCAATTGCCTTGAAGGCACTGTGGTCTTGGGACCACCTGCAACTTGCTAAAACATGATGAAACTGCAATTTGTTTAATATCTTAGAGTAAATGGTCTACAGGCAGCACAGCTTACTTTTTTTGGCTAGTCCTTCTCTGATCACCTCTGAAACATCCCCTCTCGCAGCAGCCTGGGTTGGATTTGATGGGGCTTTTATCCAGTATCAATGTGGCTTTCATAGAATCTCAGACTGGTTTGGGTTGGAAGGGACCTTAAAGCTCATCCAGTTCCAATCCCCTGCCATGGGCCTGGACGCCTTCCACCAGACCAGGTTTCCCTGCAATGCTCTCCATACAGCGCTTACACATGAAATGATAAAGCTCCAAAATGCTCCTAAGGGAAACTGAGTCACGGCAAAACAAGCTCCTGCAGGACTGGGAGCAGGAGCTGGGATCAAACCGTGCTTCCTCCGCTGCAGCCCCACATGGCAGTTACAAGACTATCCGGTTCCTCTGCCGTAAAACCTGGTACCCTGCCTCACTTCTTACCTGATTTTGAGAACATCCTGTGTTAACACATAAACAAGTGGTGCTACTCATGTTTGTGTATTTGGCTATTGACATGTGTCTGACAGGGCACCTGGAATTGCTGGGCTCCATATCAAACCAACTCCCTGGGGAGCAGACAGGAGAGAGGCAGCTCCCACCCACAGCAAACACCAACGCTCCCGCCCGGAGCCAGGCATGGCACTGCTTTTAGAAGAGAATTTGGATGAAGAGTGATGCTTTTGGATACAGGAGCTGATCTTTCAGGCATTTATATGCAGATCCATGTACTAGATCAGTAGAAATACTGTAATTTTAAAACATTCTCTTTGGCCAAGTTTAAATCTATGCATGCAGTTATATGCTATTTCCAGTAAATGCCAATAACCAAGCAACTGGCACTGATACATGAGGTAATTTTCTGTCCTCAAGGGTAGAAATGAGGTTTTTTTCTACAACAACCCATGTGCTCAAGTGCTGTCAGAAGTCCCAGCCAGCACACATTTGGTGTTTGTACCTGAATTCTGCTCCCAACAGGAAAATCAGAGTTCACCAGAACAGTAAAAAACTCACATTGCCAGATATATCCCTGGTTTCAGCTATCAAATCAACTACAAAAAACACAAAAGGGCTTAGGCACGATGTTAACTACAAGCCAGAAACATCAAAAGCTTTTTAGCTATTTCTAAACACCAGTATCTGTTATATTGTACAGAGCATGAATTCCAACATGAGCCAAAATGTCTAAGCACTTGGTTGGAAATCTATCCTTACATCACTGCTGACTGTGTGTAGAAATGAATGCACTTACTTTATGAGGTTTAGATAAAATCACTGCCCTGTCAAAGTGTTCCCATGTTCCCTGGTCCAGCTGTTTTTGAGAGTGCTATACTAGCCAACAGCAAACACACTGCTGTCAGGTCACTTTACAGCATTTGATCCTTCAGTCAGTAACATCCTGCAAGAATTCAACTGATCCATCTAAAAACTTGAAGCCTGTTTCCACTGGAAAAGGGACAGACCTGGACAAGGGACAAGAGCTGCCCCTAAGTTAAAACAATGCAGAGAACAACTCTTAAGTCTTGCAGTAAATCACTCCGAGTTGCACTGCTTGAAGAGCTTGTGTCCTGCCCCGTTACAACCACAGCTCCATCTGATTTGAATGAAACTTCAGACTTCAGGATGTTCATGCCAGCTATTTAAGCAGCAATGTCATTTCTTCAGCACCCGATTACTGCATTCGCTACCGCCACAGATTTTGTTCCAATTCCAAAAGCAAACTTATTTTGAGGAAATAGACTGTTTCCAACTGGCTTTTGAGGGACCACACACTTAAAACCCTGGCCAGGCTTAAACCTTCAGCCAATCCTTGTGTTTGAGGCTGTACAACTCCAGCATCCCCACCTCTACTTACAAAAGAAACATGCAAATGAGATCAGCACTGAAGATTCTAACATTCTTTACAGAAAACTATCCCTATAGTGATGATTTCAAACAAGTAACCAGCTAAACCCGAAACAACAGCAAGAAAATCAAACCTGAGGAGCTCTTCAAAAAGATCTCGAGCGATATCAGCTGGCAGGACTCTGTTGCCTATCCCAGAGCTACAGCGGTTTATCCCAGCCAAAGCCCAAAGCCAGGAGGCTGCATCCTTTCATACTGCCAAACAAAAGCCAAGTTCTGATCCCTGGGATGAGGAAGAACTTTTTTTGTTGGGGATACACTGCTGCATAATTACCGCAGATTTCATTTACTTTCTTTTGAATAGTACAGCAGCTCAAAGGCTAGGTAGATGTGGCAGCTCCTCACGCTACCTAAAGCTCTAGGTTTACATTTTGACAGTTACCCCTCCAAAATACAGGGATGTGTGTGTCTATTGAAGGAAAAGAAAGTATTTCCATCGATAGGAGACAGGGAAATACAACTGATGCTGTCAAACTGACAGCAAAGAAGAGTTTCATGTAAAATAAAACAAAATAAAACTGATTTACTCATTTTCTCAATAAAATCCAAGTTAGAAACATAGGGATAAGAGCGCACGGGAACACCCCTGAGCAAGGGACTATTCCTGGGACTAGAATGTGGAAAATTCCATAAAGCATGAATGTTGCTAAGAATATTCGAAAGTCAAAGCTTTCTGTGGGTGTGCATGCACAGGGATGTCAACACAACTATTTCATGATCACCGAAATTGCTACTAGCCTGCATCCTCTCCGAGTGGCTATTTTTAGGACCCGGCCTTTCATGTGGTATAATGATGTGGATTTTACAAGAGCATTTATAATGTGTTTCATATGGTGCAGAGTCCTGGAGAAATCACTTTATATCAGGGAAAGTAAAACAAAAAGGTTTGGGTGGCTTTGTTCCTTTAGTTTTTATCTTCTATTATTCTGCTTCGGATTTGGGGTTCATGTGCATGTCTGAATTGTGACAGCACTTGGTATCCCAAAGGAAAGCTCAGCACAGAGAGATGCGATCCCCCAAAACCTCACCTGGATTTCTGACTCCACATATTCCTTTGGACAGTTGGATTTCAAAGCTGGCAATGCCCCACTCTAAGTTATAGCAGGAAGCCAGAGCTCAAAGGCCAAACCTCGACCTCGGCTATGCTGGTGTCAGGGGTTGTGCACTGCCTCCCACATTAGTTGCCCTTTCTTTTTTCACACAAAGCAAGGTCTGTGGATGATGGTGACTCCTCCTCGCTATCTCTGCTTCCACACCAGTAACTCCAGGCAGCAGCATGTAATGAGACCCAACTCATCAGCCTCTCCACACTAAGAACAACACTTTTTCCATGTGGTAGATCTTAGGATGGTTTATTTCCTAAACATGAAAGCAGTCTCCGCAGTGCCATCTCCTCAGTGTCAGAATAAAAATTCCACATTCCCGAGCCTTCCTGAGCATCTTGCTGGGAATAGCATCCTCCCAGCCCTCCTTCCACAGTGTGTTTATCACTGCAATCCCCTCATGCTGAGTCAAGCAGACTTTTCTGATCTGTGGCTTTCACATTTTACTTTTGTGTTAAGTCCCATCAGAGGAGAGCCTCTGTTTACACTCGTGTCTGCTGTTCCTTGGAGCAAACCACAGCAGAACACAAATTCAATATAGAGCAGACGAGCTGAATCACTTAAAAAAGGAGCTTTTTTGGTCAGTCCATGATTACTGCGTAGCTCTTCAAGGCAGACGTGTACTTTGTATATTATAGTTCCAGATTCTCAATGGAACAAAGGAGACACTGTTAGACTTTTTTTGCCTATCATTTAATCAAATGTAAAGTTGTTATAACCAGAGGGGAAAAGTGCTCCAGATTCTAGGATCCAGCTTTACTTTGGTTTCAAAAACTTACCACAGCATTGTTGAGTTTATTGTTTTCTTTAACAAAATACTAATTTTGGGACCCCATGAAACACAATGAAACAGATTCTTCTCCTTGCAGCTGAGCTGTCTTTAGCACAGAAGCGGTGGCTGGGAGAGGAGCAGTGGTTTAAAGCCACTTTGGTGACCTCTTGCCCAGCACCTCCAGCCAGCAGGATCCTTTGGGCGGGTACCATTAACTCTGCCATCTTTTGCCAACCCTCCTCATCCTCAGTGTTGTCCAACTGTCTCACTTTTTCCATGAAACCACTTCACAGAGGCACTGGTGGTGAAATAGTCCTTCATAACTTTGGGAATGGTCATAAAATAAAAAGACCTAAAGGCAAAAAATCAGAGAGATCCCAAGGGACAGAGCAGGGATAACTCGCTCCATAAGGAGGTGAAGATGAGAGCTCTTTGTCCAAGATCACTGGGAGGTGACCAAGAAAAGGATCCTGCTGTAATCAAGAGACAGAAGCATAGGATGTTGCAATCACTTCCTTAAAGACATGAAGTAGGTGGGTTTGTGAGCCAGCAGCATGTGCTGAATGGGCTGTCCTGAGGTGAGAATGAAGACTTGATACTCACAGAGGGTTTGGCACACTTCGCAGGCTCCCAGAACAAATCCTCATCCACAGCATGGAACACTCACCCTGCCTGGGGGCTGGAGGGAGCTGTGCCCTCCTGGCCATACCACTGGACAAGCCAGCAGACAGAGCAGCCGTTTGGGCTTTACTGATTCAGCTGGATTAAAACTGGAAACTCGGAAACGAACAGCTCTGCATCCTGTTACCAATCCTCTGAGTCACCCACCCTCCTACCAAACCTTTGTTTCATCCTCCAGACACACAGACTAATAAGCAAGTATCATGTTATAGAGAGATTTGGAAGAATAGCACATGAAAAGAGTCTGTGGGGAGGGGGACTGACAGGTCCCAGCTTGGCACTACCTGGGATTTGATCAGGCTGAAGAGTTTCCCTGCTGCAATATCTCTGCAAAGAGCTCAGGAAGCAACTTGCACATCCTCTCCTATTTCTGTGCCCTCCACCCACCACTGGTAAATGATGAGGTAAGAGCATATATACATCAGGCTGGCAGAGATGCTGATGTAAGCCATCTCCCGGCACCCAGAGCAGTGAGCTGGAGCAGCAAAGGCATGGGAAACCAAGCAAGTGCACAGCAAAGGAGAGGTGTTACGTGATGGTGTGGACAGCCCAAAGCCTCGGAGAGGTGGGATGGAGATAAGGTCCTGCAGCGGCAATGACCTCTGCAAGAGGATGTCTGGCATCTAGTCCCTCTTCAAATCAATACAACAGCCAGGAGGAGACAATCCTTAAGGATTTCTTTAACTCACACATGGTGGAGGAGATTTTAGTAACTTAATGGTAGCACGTGCAAACCTGCCCTGTCTAGCACAGCCTCCTGTGAGCATACAAGAGGTCTTTACTTCACCTTCCCATGGTGAGGGGCTCAAAGGCCAACTTGTATGAAACCACTCTGTGATTCTATGAACTGTGGATGTGACACTAATAGCAATCTGTAGATGTTTCCCCCAAACTGCTGAAGTTTCTCAGCACTTCACTGTGCCCTACCAATAACCGTCATGCCTTGTACATGCAGACACACACAGTCTGGACCAGACTGCAATCTCAGGCGTGCAGTTTACACCACCCGTATCCTGAAAACCTGCTTCACTTGCAGATCATGCTACAGATAGAGGGATTCAGCCTGCGATTAGGATCTGGCCTTTCACAGATGATCTGCGAGAGCAGTCAAGAGAGTCATCTCCACGGAGTCTACCATGGCTGTTTAGTCACAGGAACACGTGTGGTTGCTTGAACGGGTACATTGGAACAGCAAACGCCCGCAAACTCCCTTCTCCTGGTTAAAGCACATGCCATGTGCTGCTCAACCCCATATCACTTTGTATTTCACAGTTACAACTTCAAACTTATCAACCATTAACATGGAGGAGCCTTGGGAGCTTGGGCTGATGTGAGGGTTTTGCTATTCTCTCCAAATTCTCAACCAGTTGAGCTAATAGCACCTCACAAACAGCAACAGCTGGAAGCTTGCAGGAACGGTGTTTGTACCATACACATCTCACAGCAACTCCCCACTGACAAAGCATCCCATGCCTGGGAAGCCAGTTCCAGGGTAGACTGTGAAGGAATCCCAGTGGGAGAGCAGACATTGTTGAACTGTCTGAATCACATGCACACTCATTCACATGCACGGATGTACATAAAACTTGGTTTTTTGCTTCCCTGTGACATTTCTCCTCCTCTTTTTTGCCTTCCCAACCATTTTAAAAATAAGGTTCTATTAGACCACACACAGGCAGTGCTGTATCATGTCACTGCTTCTTAAGCAGAACTCTCTAATTTATTTCAAAGGGAAGTTCTGCTTCAAAATTGAGGGTGTGATATGAACTCAGAAATTAACACAAGAATTTTCCTTGGGGGGGAACCAAGGCTGAATCAGACATGCAATAAATGACCTCGGAAGCCCTGTGCCTTGGTACATCCACCTATCCCCCATCATGCTTTAATAGAAAAAAGTTATTTTCACCATTACCCTATTTCAAGTTAGGTAGAAGAGCTGGAATTAGTGGATTCACTCTGGTCGGGAGGGAACAAGTTACTAATCTGTGTGTCTGCCAGGACATCCATCAGCAGGCACCGCACTCCAAATGCTTTCTGCTGGGAATATAACAATCTATGGGGAAAGAGCACTGTCCCAGTGAGGTCCCATAGCACAAGCCCCATGCCAGCGAACCTGGCTAGGATGCTGCAGGCACTGCTGGGAACGTGCAGACCTACCGGTGGCTTGCAGCTGCCCTCCCTCCATGCACCACATCTGGAGAGGGATGCAGCAGCCCTCTCACGCACAGCAACAAATCCCTATCACATGGCGGCTCCAGGGAGTTTTCCCACTGGTTTCAACAGGATCCGAACTCAACACAAGAAAAAGCACCACTAAACCATTGCCCTGACAGTGCAAGCTGGGACAGAAAGAAAGACCTCCGCACAGAAGCAGCTGAGCTGCAGATTTCCTTCCACCAACTGCTGCGGGGGCAACAGCCTCCTCCTGCAAAGGGATGGAGCAGCACCACGTCCCAGAGCTCAGCTGCTTCTGTCCAGCGAAGGGCAGCAGAAGGATTTCAGCTCCATGCTTTCTGACTTCACTTTAGACATGTGGGATCTGTGGCCACAGGCCAGCAGTAACTGCACTTTCATCTTGCCCTGCCCAAGGGGACATTTCAAACCCTCTGAGCAGGAACCAAGCTCAAGGAGCTTGCTGGACCACAGGGACCAGGCTCTGAACACTGGAACCTGCAGCCTCATTTGAGGACTTGAGATGTGCAGAGCTTGGGAAGGTACCACCACCCTTCTGCTCCTGCATCAGCTCTGGTTAGACAACTTCATAATTAAGAAAATGAGGTAGTGTCTGTTTTCCAAAGAAACTGAGGCTCTTGGATCTCTTCGCTCACACAGACAGTAAGTCCAATGCCTCAACTTTAAATATAGAACCTCTGAATTCTGCCTGCACACACCTCACACAACAGAGGTGCACAGAAGGTGTGAAGAGCTCCCGGGGGAGCTCTGCCATCGACTGGAGCAGGGAGAGCTTGTGCCCTACATACGGGGCAGCATGGCTCATTCCCCTCTTTTATAAACCTATTTACAAAAGGAACTTAAAGGAACTTATAAGTACTCCTTCTACCATTTAACTACCACATGGTACAAGATATAACAATGTTCAGAAAACCCCCTCGGGTCTAAACTCAATTATATAACTGTAGCAAGAAAAATATTTTAATCTGATCAAAGTGTTAACATGTTTGACCATGTCTGACCTCTAATGTTTGTAACCACCTAAAAGGCTGATGTTCTCACTAAGGATGTACCTTAATTTGATTTAAAGTCATTTGTACTATTTAAAAAAAGGATATAGTTTTATGATTTTTTATTTCAGTTAGAAAAACAGTTCCTCAGCTTGTCAGTATTCTTTGGAAGTTTCTTGCAGATTTTTAACTGGTAAATCCTATATATTTCACTCAAGGAAAAGCTGGACTTTGCAAGTCAGGAGAGCCAAAGCAGAGCCGCAATCAACCACATATGCAAGACCAGAGCGACGGGTGAGAAACGGTTCTCCTGGTTCTGAGGTTTCAGATGCATGCACAGGCTCCTTCCTCACTCCTAGCCCTCCCTTCCCTCTTTGATAGCTTCACTGCCAGGCCGGGCTACTTGTGCATGCTCAAACAGCATCATTACAGCTGAATTACCCTAAATTCATGTTTGCCACCTGGAGCAAAGGTGGCCACTGAGCCCAATGCCTAGGATCTGCCCACTGTAGGGTGGCTCCTGCCACATCCTGCTGGTCGCTGGAGACATCAACTGGGCTTGCCATTGCTGCTGCTGTTAGGTAGCCAGACATGTCCAGTGCATCACTTCAGAGCAAGATCATAGAATCACAGGCTGGGACCTTAAAACTCATCTGAATCCAGCCCCCTGCCACGGGCAGGAACACCTTCCACTAGAGCAGGTTGCTCCAAGTCCCTGTGTCCAACCTGGCCTTGAACACTGCCAGGGATGGGGCAGCCACAGCTTCTCTAGGCACCCTGTGCCAGCGCCTCAGCACCCTCACAGGGAAGAGCTTCTGCCTAAGAGCTCAGCTCAGTCTCCCCTCTGGCAGGTTAAAGCCATTCCCCTTGGTCTGTCCCTACAGGCCCTTGTCCAAAGCCCCTCTCCAGGTTTCCTGCAGCCCCTTTAGGCACAGGAGCTGCTCTAAGGTCTCCCCTTAAGGAGCCTTCTCTTCTCCAGCTGAACCACCCTAACTCTTTCAGCCTGGCTCCAGAGCAGAGCTGCTCCAGCCCTCGCAGCATCTCCATGGCCTCCTCTGGACTCGCTCCAACAGCTCCATGTCCCTCTTGTATTGAGGGCCCGAGCTGGACACAGGACTGCAGGGGGGTGTCTCACAGCATGTAAATAACACAAGTGAGTGTGTTTTGGTAAAAAGAGGCAATTTTGGCTGGGGAGATGTGGGGAGCTCAGCAGGGTGCTGGAGAGAGCCGAGGAACAGTTAGCAGGCCATAGCCACCTCAGGGAAACAAAACAAAAGTGACGCTGCTGAGAAAATAAGAAAGAAAAAGAGGAAAGCAGCACACTGGTACCACTGGCAGCAACACACCCACACGGGCTGGCTCCAGCACCACTCACAGCGCCCAGCTGGGGTCTGGAGGGAGCCCACGGAACAGAACTGTGGTTTTACAGTGAGTCACAGAGTGGGGTTCAGCCCACAGGATCGGCACTGGCTGCCCTTCATCTACAGCCATGTATTCTGTTTTTCAATCAGGTAAATGTAAAGCCCTGACAGTTTGCCAAAGTACTCCTGGGTTAATTCATTTAATTTTTAGTTTTGGAAGGTTCTGAACTTCATCCTGGCTGCAAACACCCGTTTCCAGGAAGCATCATTAACCAACATACAATCTCCACTATTGAGCGCACCCACAAGTGTGGTACATAATGCCATTCACTCACACAACCCTCCTGTCCAACTCTACTTTTGCTAAAGTGTTAATTAAACACACTTCTATGGATGGTGAAGTATCTGCAATCTTCGGTCACAGATCTGACCTCCTCAATTACTGGAAACAGCCACCAGATTATAGCCCACAATTCATCCAATATACACAGTAGCAATAAATCTATATGAAAGCAATACACAATTTACTATGATAACCTTTGCATAGTCAATATAAATACAAGACAAAATTGCCTAGCTATTCCAATACTGGAATAGCTATTATACCAAGTCAAAAACCACAAGACCAGCCTTTATCTGAGGAAGAATCTTCCCATGTCTGTTAGGTTGTGAGTTAAGTCTGTTAAATCAAATCAGTTTCTTAAGGCACGCAACAAACCACCACAGGATCAGAACGGGCCTCAGTGAAGCTGGCTGGGACAGGAGATGATTCCCATGGCTCCCAAGGGGATGGAATCATTCCCTCCCTGCTACTTCATTTACCCCCTTTGAGCTCTGCACCATCTATTTACTCCTGCTCCGACAGGAACTACTTGGGTTTTTATTACATTATCAAGAGGAAAAGCAATTCACAAGCTACAATCTCCTTTTAACCCTAATTGCTAATAAATAGACTATTGCACTTCGTGGCCCATCTAGTAAGGGTTTAAGATTAAAAGAAATGTTCCATTACAAGAAAGAGTTGCTGTGCTAATGTAACTCTGAACTTACCCAGATTCTATACTAGGGAGCAAACTAAACACGTTTAAATAAGACAAATTCAATAGACTTAAACATTTACCAGGAAGAGAGCAGCTTAACATTTTAGGAGGGTGAGGGGGATAGCTGGTACCTGGATGAAGGGACACAAAGGTGGGAAGCAACAGGAGAAATGCTAATTTGGATTACAACAATGTACACTGGCCCTGTCTTGCAAACGCATCTTTCCTGGCTGCAAACCCAAGGAAGACTCCAAAATTCAGGGGCAGATCCTCAAAACTGACTTCAGCAAAGTTCCAGCAGTCTGCAAGCAGGGGAATCTGTGCCCCCAAGGAAGGCTGTGCTGGGGCTGGGGCAGGCTCATGGAAGGACCCATCTCCTGTGACCCAGGCCAGCAGTGTCAGCCCGCAGGGCACAGCAGCGATTCCCACAAATAATATTTCATCTCACTCTTGAGTTTCACACACCACAATCCATCACTTTTTCATAGCACCAGTTTAACACTCTACCCCTCCAGCCAACAAATGACTGCAGTTAAGCACAATGTTATGTATTCTTTTCCAACCTTATCCCTTTAAAAGTGAAAAACTAAACCCGAAATAAGCCAACTGATGTTCTGTTCTCATTTACTGACTGCAAACAGAATCATGTCTGAAATGAATGCAGCAATGCCAGCTCCTCAGGAGCAACACAAGCACCAACTGACTGCGGCAACGTCGTGACATGATTTTCTGGAGTTCTGCTAGAGATGGCGATGGGAAAAGACAGCTTTTGCAGAGAAGCCTTTAGTTCAATTATTCAGACAGCAAAACTTGTAAGCATGAGAATATAGAGTTACTAAAGCTGATTTGACCCAAGAGGGAAAAAACTTCATAGAAAGAAGACAGTCCTCCAGCAGCATGAAGCCTTTTCCTAAATACCTCTATTGTCATTTTAGAAGCACAAGATCCACTCTCTGGACCATCATCATCCACAACAGAGCCCGAACTAAAGCAGGCCAAACCCTGGCAATCTCACAAGCAGATACATCAAACTGAAGTCGAGCTGCGGGACATATCCCTGAACACAAACACCAGAAGCTGTTCTCCTCCAAAGTCAGTGACCCAGAAAAAGGAAGGGGCATTCTTACATCATTTTTTGGTTTGATTGTAAAGGCAAACCTAGAGGATGGGGAGACTGGAAAAGAAGCGCCTCCAGCAAGTTCGGAGTGAGGCAGGCGCTTGCTGCCAAGCATCTCTCCCCCCTTCCCATTCTTTCTCCCATTTAGACAGAGCAGTGCTCAGGCATTTTAGGAGGCAGGCTGCAATGTGTCAGGCAAAAAAGCCTGCACGATACCTGCAACACACTGCAGCAGGCCGAGAGAGGCCACGGAACTTCTCCATAAAGAGAGGATGAACTCACCAGTGGCGACATGGATCCATTTGGCAGATACGGATCTGAGAGCATGAGGAAGGGGTAGCCAGAGTACGCAGATCCTTTATACATCCCTGGGTCCTGATGCTTCATACCTGTTAAAATTAAAGTTCCCCATCAAAACTCACTTTATGACAGGTGATTCCTCTGCATGTCGGGGCCCATCATAAAGGTTACAGTGCGGTTTTGGGGAGTCTTTTTGCTCTGTATCCTTTAGAAAGGGTGTTTGGAGGGGTGCTGGGTCCCACAGGGGTGCATTGGGAGGCCTCACTGCTGACAGGAGCAGCATTCCCATGAGGGCCATGGCGGCCAGGCCGGCATCTCTCACTCCAGGGTGGTGAGGTCGGGGACCCGGGGGAGTTCACCCACCGTGGGGACGGCGAGCACTCGGATGTGGGACACACACACACACACATAGAGAAGGGGGATCGCTGCGACTAACCATCATCCATGTGGTCGGGCAGCTTCTCCTGGTAAGCCCTCTGCGGATCCTGCACCCTCCGGACGGCCTGCACAGGGAGAGACACGGACGGGCATTGCGGGGCGGCGGGCAAAGGGGCGCGGGGCGGGAAGGGCGGGAGCGTGAGGCGGGGGGGGGGTGCAGTTTACCTCAGGGTCCGCGGCTGCGGCGGTGGCCGGGCTGCCGGTCCCCTCGGACTCGTTCACCAGCGAGGACTTGAGGTCGGCCAAGTCGCGCTCCGTGAAGGCGTTCTCGGGGATCTTCTCCTCCTGCTCGCCCTCGTCCTTGAAGGCCAACATCTCGTCCGTGGCCCCCAGGTCGTCCCCGCCGCCGCTGCCCAGCTGCGGCATTTTCCTCCCGCCGCTCCCTCACGGGCCGCGCAGTAACTTTCCCGGTGAGTATTGTTCTCCGGCGCCCGATCGAGCCCTTCGCAATTACGAGGTGTTTTTTTTCCCCCTGCTCCCTCAATCTCTTTTTTTTTTTCAATCTTCAAATAATAAAAAAATCGCTCTTTTAGATTTTTTCTTTATAAAGTTTTTTTTTCCTCCTTTCCAACTTTTAAACTTTTTTTTTTCCTTTAATTCCCCCCTTCCAAATTCCCTTTCAAAGCCTTTCTTTAAAAAAATAAGATAATATTATGATTGCTTTTCCTTCTTAAAGCTTCCCCCCCTCCTTCCTTTCCCTCCCTTCCCCGGCGGCCCGCGGGGGCTCGGCAGGCTGCGGGCGGGCGTCGTGGGATGCCGGGCTGGGCTGGACCGGACCGCCCCCCCCCTTCTCCGTGCCGCCGCCGGCCCGGCCCCTCCGAGCCCCGGAAAGTTGCCCTGTGATCAGCGGGCGCCGGCGGCACCGGAGGCACGGAGCGGCCGGTGGCTGTGTGCGAGCGCGGCGGCGCGGCGGGCGACGGCTGCCGGCATCAAAGCGGCCGCCGGGTGATTGGCAGCGGCGGGGAGGGGCCGGGGGCGGGCACACACACACAGACACACACAGACACACACATGAACACACACATGAACACACACATGAACACACACATGAACACACACATGCACACACGGTCCTGGAGTGCTCGTCTTAAAGGGACCGACAGCCCTGCCCAACGGGGTGAGCCCCCTCCGGCACTGATCCGAGGGGGGATGTGTGGGATTGGGCCCCATGGTGGCCTGAAATGGGGGCTCTGTGCAGCCCTCCCGGGTGTGGGCACATACCTGTATACACAATCAGCTCACACACCTGTGCGCACATGTGTACACGCACATACCTGCACACACATGTGTGCGCACACATCTGTGCGAACACATCTGCGCACACACCTGTGGCCACACGTGCCTGCTTCCACATCTGTGCACACACTCATGAGCACCCCCCCCACATCTGCACCTGTGTATGTATTTGCACACACACAGCTGCATGCATGTGTGCATCTTCAGCGTGTCCGTGCACATGGTCTGTAATAGGCATCAGCATACATCTGCATTGGTGCGGCCCCACATAGTCTCTACACACAGATCAGCGCACATCTGGCACATACAAGCAGTGAGCTACACACACCAGTGGGATCCAAACATAGCCCTGAATGCATCATCGTTCTGATGAGCACACACCTGCACACAGCAGCATGCAGCAGCACATCTGCACACACAAACACATCTGCATGCTCACATTTGCCCATGAATCTATAACCAGATGGGCAGCACTAAAACAACTAAACACAGAGGACAGAGATCTGTACATGGAGCTGCAGATACATGTCAGTACATGTATGCGTGCACACACAGACACACATCAACACACGTGTGTGCACACACTGAGACACATCAGGATATGTATGTTTGCACGCATCACCATGTATATGCATGCACACACACAGACACACATCAACTCATAATATGTGTGCACAAAGACACGTAACAGCATGTATGCATGTACACAGACACATCAGGACATGTATGAGTGCAAAGACACACATTAACACGCATGCACAAACAGGCATACATCAGGACGCTTGTGTGTGCACACAGACACACATCAACACATATCACACTGGAACACTTTGGGATGTTAAAGAGTGCACACATGGGCACACATCAACACACACGTGCACACATAGATATACATCAACACATACATGTGTGCACACATTGAGACACATCAGGTCATGTAAGTGTGCACACAGACAGGTCAACACGTGTGTGCACAGAGGCAGACATCAGGACATGCACGTGTGCACAGACAGACACATCACATACATGTGTACACACACACGTGTGCACACAAGGGCAGTATGTTGCTGGCCGTGGATGCTCACAGCACATGTGGGTGCCTATGTCCACAGAGAGTGGCCACAGCTCACACCAGGCCCGGGGTGATGCCACCATCCCTCATTCTGGCCCCTTCCCAGCACAGACATGATGTTGAACTGCCAAAAATGATGAGTTTTCCTGAGTGGCCCCGCGGGTCAGGAAACACAAATTACCCTCCTCACAGCCCGCTCCGAGGACACGAGACACTTCTGTGTCGGCGTCGGAGGGATTTTCAAGCAGTTCCCATGGAAAAGGAAACTCCCCATCTCTTGTGATCACATACGACAGGTCCTGTGCATGTCTCCGGTAGCTTAAAACAACACCCCGATATTTATTTTCCTTAATTAAGATTGCATAAGATAGCCCTGGGTCCTGGAGACTGCTGCACAGACTGTAATGACGCCATGTAAATTGGGTTTTATGACCCAATATACTCCATATTGTCACATTCAGCCCTTGAATAGGAAGCTAAAAATCTTGGTCCCTATTTTTCTTGTTAATTAGGGTATTATTACTGGGGATATAATCTCATTACTTTTTGGGGAGGAGAAGAACGAGTTGGAGCCACTTTGAAAAGTCCTGAATGTATTTAAATGAAGCAAAATCCGTCTTTCTGCTAATTGCTGATTTTGCATCACACAGAATTCTCGGTCTGATTCGGAGGCCGGGTTTACGCTGTGCGAAGAGAGAGGGAAAAGATGCTCTTTGCTTTTTTCCTGCTCGGCTCTCCCATCCAGATGAGTGAGGGCTGCCCCATAGGAAACTCCGTCTGCAAATTTCCATTCTTTTAAACATCACAAAAATCAAATAAGCTGCAGCCACTTTGAGTAATAATCATTTGAATGAAATATTTGCTACTTTAAGATTTTTTTCCCTCTCTCTTCTTTCAGATGATCCTCTTGTTTTGCATGTGAAAAAAATCGTCTGAGATTTACAGCCCTCCCAAATGGAGATAAAGCCTTGGCAATGAGTTGGAAACCTGTTGTAATCTGTGATCCAGGAAACAAAGAGCCTCATTAATGCAGAGACTTTGGTGAGCCTTTGATGTTAGCTAGCATAGCATTCACTCTCAGTTCCATTTGCATTTAAACATTCATAAAAACATCATCTCTGCTTCCTTTGCCTTAAGCAATTTAGGAGTAAAGTATAGCTTCTATTTAAAGAAACCCACTGTGGTGAGGCTTAGAATACAAATATCACATAATCTTCAAGCAGAGCAAATATTTTATCTTACATTTCTGGTGGGCACATTTAATAATACTAGATTTAAGACCCAAAATAAAAGATCCATCTTATTTTCATTAACCTTACACCACATATTCGAGTGAAAAGGGAAAAAGGGGCCCTGTTAATTCTAAATATACTACATGCCAATTTGTGCAAGTAAGAGAATCCAGAGGATTTTACATTATTCACAAGAGCTGAGTTGTGGCAATGTGGATGCCTGTAGCAAGGTGCCTAAATCTGTCTTGAGGCACACAACAGTGGGAATCTTGAACAAGGTTCAGGGTTTATATATACGTGTGTATATATCTGTATATATATATAGTTTTCTGAACTGCAGAATCTTCATCCTGGCTTTAGAATGGAGTAAAAATAGATTTCTAAAGTATTTTTAACAAATAAGTATAAAAGTAAAATACTAAAAAACCTGGAGTAAGCCTAATGTGGAGGTTTTCTAACAAGAGAAGACACTGTTACAGACACATACTGAGGGAATGGCAGCATGGGGAGAATTGGGGGCATCACTCAGAAAACAAAGGCCTGTTTATCTTACTACATTCAGAAGTGTTATTCACCGGCCCACCTATGAGCAGTGACACAGTGCTGAAGCTACTGGAATCAGCTTGACTTGATGTATGGAAGTACGCCACTTGGGTTGTCCACATTCACTGTATCATTAAAACAAGAGAGGGAGCAGAAACTGAACCCCTGTTGCATCGGGAGCTCTTTATGTTCTCCCTCTTAGGAGCAAAAGAGAAGGAAATCTTGCTGCGTGGTGTGGCGAGTCGGTGCAGCCAGGCTGATGTTTTAAGCATTATAAGCAAGTTTCCTATATGATGAATATCCAAAATTAAAAACTGAAATGGAAAACACTTAAAACCAACTTTACCTTGGATAAAATATTTCTGGAGCTGGATCAAAGTAAAAGCAAGAGCCTGGCTTACTTGTCAGATCATATCTGCACTGAACTTCAAGGTTTGATTTGTATTATTTACATGGAAAAGGTCCCAAGAAACCAATTTGGCACCGAGTATCTTCATTACGTTTTTTCGCTTGTATGGGTGATTAAATCAATCCCGGGTTCCTGGTTTAATTTTTTTGGAGAGGTGCAGCCATGTGTGAATTGAGGCACTTTTCTGATGTCATCTTTGTGCTTCAGACATACTTTTTTCCCCCTCCTTTTTTTTTTGGAAAGGAGACTTTCAAAGCAGCCTGTTTGTTCCACTGTTGGAGTTTCTAACTGGCCTTCCAGTAACTGCTCAGAATTAAAGGTGTGCAATGGCTTTTTAGAACATTTTAACCGTAGCACCTGCAGATAACAGTAAACCAGATTAAATTATAACCAAGTCTGCCTGTCAATCCTTCTGTTCCTCATCCTGCATTTATCAGCCTGTTCTCTGAGGGCTGTGTGTGAAACTCAGCACATGCATTTCTGTACCGCTCCGCGCACAGCGGTGTTATGTGGCTTCATGGTACACGTATTGAGTGAAGCCTCTCCTTTAAAGTCAATGTAAATGTTGCCACTGATTTCTAGGTTAAAGTTTCCTCTTCTGTTCTTTAAAAGGCGCTTCAGAGTGAGCACTTGGATTTAGTTAATTCATGTTTTTTCTTCCTCATTTTTTTATTAATTTAATAGAATCTCTTTGGAATAGCTCCCATTTTACTCTCTTTGGACACATTTTATCTTCTCATACAAGTTCATTTAACGTAAGGGACACATCTGCCCCTGGAAGGTTGAACATCCTACATCTGCCTTCCTATTTCACTGTGTTTGCAGCAAATATGTTTCCTTGATGTGCATGCACAAACCAAAGTATGCTTTAGTTTAAAACCAGAGTTATTTTTGTAGCCAATTAATCAATTCTCTACTAACAGAGGCACCTTCTAAATATTTACCCTTCTTTTGGAGAAGAACATTTGCAGATCATCCCAGAGGATGGTTTGATTGATAGATAGGCAGTACAAATGTTTCAGATGAGATGGAAGAAAACTCCTGTGTGGGGTTCCAGCTGGGAGCAGGAGCTCCTGAAGGATAGGCTGGTACCAGCTGAACTAAACCTGGCAAGTGACCAGAGTAAATCAGGCCACTGAAAGCTCTGTTTTGCCCAAAGGGGTTTACACTGGTGTAATTACCTCAGCATAGTCATAGAAGGAACATTTCCTTAGTCTAGACAAGCTCTAATAGGTAAAATAGATCTATCGTTTGCAACTGAAACATCTCGACCCAGCTAAGGCAAGGGCAAAACCTTGCATTCTTCTTCCCACTCTGACTTTCCTTCCCTCACCTGGGCCTGGGCACAAGCCGGATTTTGTGTTGGTTTGGAGCATCCTCCAACTTTGTTGGTCTGTGACAGCAAAAAGGCTCCAGCAGCTGCTCAGCCGTTTCCCTACTTGATTCACTCTGCCCGTCTTAATCTCACATGATTTTCAGTGTTTCTTTGACTCTCTGCATTGATTTAAACGTACTTAAAGGATTCACTAGCAGCTGCCAAAAGATAGCTTTTAGAATATGAACAGAAAATCGACTCCCTGACATTGCAATATTTAGCTTGTTTTCTACTGTCTACATGCTTTTCTGGAAATGTTTCCAGCTGTTGGGACTTTTTTCCCCTTGGGAGGCAAGTAGTGAAGGCACAGCAGCCTGCTGATGGGAGCCAGCATCCTGCTTTCTCCAGGAAAAGAGGATAATCTCTCTCCAAAGACTTCATCAGATGTCAAAAGCCATAGTGTGAAATCCATTTTGGAGATGTGATCTTTGGATAACTCCCTGCACATACAGCACAACATAGCACAAGCTGTTGTCAAATACCCCAGTGCAGATTTTAGGTCTTGCTTTGTCTAGAAGATCCCCTCTGTTTCCGTTTTGCCAGGCTGTAAGACTGTCTCTGCAGGCAATTTCCACTTAACATGTCTTTTCTTTGTTCCTGATGCAAACAACACTTCAGATTATTAAAGGACTTTAAAA
Organism: Pezoporus occidentalis; assembly: GCF_034315485.1. Classification (NCBI taxonomy): domain Eukaryota; kingdom Metazoa; phylum Chordata; class Aves; order Psittaciformes; family Psittacidae; genus Pezoporus; species Pezoporus occidentalis. The sequence goes on from NW_026915888.1 coordinate 2,693,529, forward strand.
GACTCATCTATTTTTCACTCGATGTGTTTCATTCACCTCTTGCTATTGGATCTGGACCAAGCAACTGGCATTGTGTTTAATATTTCTTACTCCTTTCCCTGTCAGGTTCTCAGGCGCTTGCCCAGTGCTGAAAGATCTGAGTTTCCAACAGGAAGGAGCATGTTTATTTGTTTACAAAAACACTTTTCCAGGGCTGCATCCTGTGGTCATACAACCATCCAAGTAGTCCCTGCTCCGATGAGTCATGCCTCTAAATTAAAAGGACCCATGAAGATGGATTTGCAGAATCACTCATTGCTTCCATAACTGTTTTTCCATCAATCATAGGAAAAGTACGTTGATTTTTGTGTCCATAAAAGCTTATTTTTACCAAACCAAACGACTAGGTTCCTTTTTTCTCTGGCAGTGTCCTCTGCATTTTAACCAGATCCTTACAAGCCAACAGAAGCAGCCCCTTGCAGTGCATTTGGTACAATTCACATGGAGTACACTTTGTCCTGGGATTCCTGTTTGTACACTGCATGGAACAAAGTACAGGAGAAATCCAAATATTGTTCTTTTAGCCCAGGCTCTGCTCAGACATGTTATCCAGGCCACGCTGAGCCTGGTTAAGAGGTTATTATCCAGACCCAGCTTCCAACTGCATCTTCCCTTCTTGCACATCTCCCACCAAAGCTGACTGTACTCCATCAGATGGGGCAGTGTAATTTCACACATAGACAGTCCCCAGCCTACTTCTGTCCAAATGAGCGCCTGTCTAAAAGACAGTTAAAAAGGGCACTAAAAGAATTATTTCATGAAACCTGAGTTAGACAGAACTGAATGAGGATCACTGCTGGAAACAGGGCTGGATGGCAGCAGTGCACTGCTGAACTGACAGTAGACATTGAAACTGGGTGTAGTTGTGACTGGGGACATCTGACTGGAGAAGTGCTCTCTGGATGCTCAAGAGGGCAATGAAAGGAAAGAGACCCACACAAGAGGCTGCTTCATCGAGAGGTACCCGTGGGGACTGGTGCTGCTGGTGAAGAGTGAAAAGGGCTTACGATTATTATGACAGCCTTGGCTGCAGCTCTTTCTGTGATCCCCACATTAGCACATCAAACTTGTGCAGAACAGAGCTGGAGGCTTTGGCAGTCTCCTGCCTTACACGAACATGCCTCTGAGTCCCACGGCAGGAAGCCCTCCCTGAGTCTCTGCAGGCTGATCACCTTCCCAGTGCTAAAGCTATGCAGAAAGAAAGGGGGAAAGAAATGCAAGCAGCTGGTAGGAAGTGAGACTCAAAGGAAATTGTCAGGGTAGTGGTGGGATGGGGTGGCCAGATCAGAAGCCAAAGGAAAATGATTCCAATGTCTAAAAGCCATCCATATCATGTGGGGCGTATTGATCGCTTCTGATACACTCAGCACCGCTCCAGACCCACACCAAAATGTGTCTTTCTCTGTGTTTATTAGGGCTTTTTGTCTGCATGATTTTTAGTTTATGAGTGTTGTCTGCTGTGAGAAAGAAGAAAAATAATTGAAGAGCTGAGAGGGGGAATGAAGCAGAGAAAAGAACATGGGACTGGAGGGGCCAGAACACTGAATTTATAAGTGTTCACACCAAAATTATTGACAGGAAAAGGAGGAAGGAACTGAACATATTTACAAATCTGAATTCAGTGCGCAGAGCTGTCTGCTAATGAATGCAGAACACTTCAGCTACCACTCATATACATTTTTATTTATTTTGCAGATGTTACTTCTTTCCCATCCTAACTGATGGCTTTCTGGAGACACACTGACAACAAGCCAGGGTGAGCCTGTCAGCATCGTACTTCTCTGTGCTTCAGACTGGAAATAAAAGGAAAGTGAGGAAAGGTAAAGGCTGAAGGGAGGCTTGTATTCCTGCATCGGGTATGCCACCCCCTTTTCCTTGCCATTTCCCTCTTGTCAGCAGTTTCATCACCTCCCCTGTTTCACGTGGATGTGGGGGACCTTGTGCAAAGTACAGCACAGTCGCTCCTTCCTACTTCTCTGCACTTCAAAAGTGTCTATAAAGAAACCAGATTAAAGCAGCATTAAGAGCTGTGCTACAAATCCTACCATATTAAGCAAGACAATCCAGATAGTTGTTTTGGGCTAGCTGAACAGAAGGGGTGCCTTTGAGTTGAACTACATGTTTCAACAGTATGTTGTTCTGAAAAGTGTTGTATATGTGCCGACATCCGCTGTTGGCATGTGTACAGACTGAAGCTTGCCAGCTCCTCCTAATCTGGAAAGAGGAGACATGCAGTGTTAAATACATGTGTCATCACTAATCATTCCCCCGCCCCCCCCCCCCCCTTTCCCAATTTTATCATTTGGTTGTGCAATATATTTGAACCAAGTCAGCCCATTTAGTTTAGATGAACTTAGGCCAAATAACTGTACTGGAGCTGACTTCAGAGGCTTGAGAGGAGTTGTTGGAGTAGCTCTTCCATAAAGTAAATGCGAACACTCTGCTATGCTCCTTATTCTGCCCCTTAGACAAAGGCCTTTTGGTAGGGCTGCAGTTGGAGGGAGGGAGGGAGAGCCCCTAAGAAAACAAACAAACTCTGGAGCTCATTGCATCATATGACTCTTGACTTCCACCGTGTTAAATCGTATAGGCAAAACAGGGCCAGGCCTAAGTAGAGCTTACAAAGGGGACTCCAAGGAAACCCATGCTGCAAGGGATGGTTTTGGTGACTCAGTAGGTGACATGGATTCTTCTGAGTCAGAACTGAACCAGTGTTCCCGCATGACGTTAGCGCACCCAAACTTGAGATGTTTCTTAGACTGACAGCCTGACTGCTCATGCCAATAAGAGTCCTGGGATACTTTTGCACTTGTACAGATGGTGATTCCAATCTCCTGGTCAAAGTCCAGCTGTATTAATTGTGTTTTCCCTCAGTAACTGCTTCGTATGGTGTCAATTATTGGGCCCTTTAAGGCTGTGACCATGGTCTGTAGCACAGCCCTGGAAAAGGACTGCAGCTGGGTGTGCTGCACCTTTGACTGGTTAATTGGAAGCTGACACCTGGGTATTTAAGCAGGGGGCAGAGGGCTACTTCTTTCTTTCCTGATGATAGCTACAGCACTAGTGGTATGTGAGCTTGCTCATTTAAAGCAAGCTTGTGGATGACCATGGGGCCGTAGGCTCACCTCTGGGGTGCTGGGTTGACTTCTGTGGCTCTGCACTCTACCACCAGCTCTCTGCTCATCATAAAGGTATACTCAGGGGTTACCCACAGCTTGCTTCTGTTTTTCTGAAGTGGCTTTGGTGTTCCTTATCCTGCCCAACCAGTGGGCTATAACAGAAGCCTTGAATACAATCTGCAGTTGGTGGATTCTGGTCCAGACTTCAGCTCTTGAGACCCTTAGTTTTGGACTGATGCATATGGGAATTTGTGTCTTTAATTCTGTGGCCAGTCTGTTAGTTGTCCGCTTGTGATGTGTATGGGTCCAGGAATGATGCAGTAGTAGCAGATGAGGTGTTTCTAAAGGCTGTAGAGATGTGGAAGGTGTGTGGTTGCAAGAGGCAGCTTGGTAACAGACAGAAGTTGCTAAAAGTCTTGGTGACTAGAGAAGAAAGCACAGAAGCAGAGACTTGAGAAGGGCAAGAAGAAAAAGTACATAAAAATATGATCAACCATTTTAATGGCTAAACATGAATTATATTATGAGATGCTTTCATCTCAGTATAGGTTGGCATTCCCTGGCTTTTTATATTTGTATATAAATATTTTTCTTGAAGTAAAGTCAGCCTAATTGGAAGTAAGAGCTAGTCTATGTCATTTATTTTAATACTCTAATATATTTCCCCTAGTTAATCATTGCTATTTCTAAATATAAATTTCCTTTCCTTTTCTTTCAAGTCACTTAAAATGAAAGGGCCTGCTTTACTCTTTGACCTTCTCTAACAAGCAGACCCTTGAAATGCAGCATTTCCAGAAAGCAGGCTGCAGGAACAACAGATGGATTTAGTAAATTACAGCCTGCAGATGAATTGTATGAGGAGTCAGTTTGGGATGGAGGCTTAAAATACATAGAAATTTTCTATGCTGTAGCTTGTTTCTTGCTGTCAAACAGTGCCTGGTAAATGCAGAGCTTGTGTGATGCTTGCTTTCTGTACTGATTGATTTGTAGAAGCCGTTCCATCCCAAATTACGGGCTCTTTGGGTGCCAGCCTGCAATCCTGCTCAGCCAGGAGACTCTGTCCTCTAGGTATGTTTCAGTACTTTGCATTTCTTTTATTTGCTGAAGCTGTTCTGACAGACTGCTTACACTAATCAGCAGATCCTGGAACCTGTTTGTGGCTTCCCAGGGGTTTCATAGACAAATTAGTGCATGTGTATTTGCAGGACAGGTGACTTGTAAATGATAAAAAACTAGTTTATAATCAAAGTGCCTTTCTTGTAACAATGGTCTCAAGCATTTTCTTATCATCCAGTGTGCTAATCCTTTTCAGGATTAACAGATTGTTTTTCAACAGCATGGTCTTGGTTTTGCAGTCCTTGCTGACATAACTGAATCTTACTGTGTCCATGAGGTGTAACTGTGTGTGCAGGGACTGCAGGAATGGATCCTCTCCTCAATGTGATTTAGCTGTTGCTCTGAGGTTTGAAGCTCCATAATGTATTTGATACAGAGTGGCTGCACTAAGTTGTCATTGTGATCAAACACAAAGTGTGGGGAAGAATAAATTATTTGCATGGGTGTGATGAATGCTTGAAGGGAATTTGATAAGTTGCATGTTGAGCACTGGGAAAATTCCTGCAAATGATCCACGTTGTTCTTTGCGGTGTCAGAAACTTAACATTGAAAGGAGATCATCACTGCCTCTGGTTACTGCATAGTGTTATTAAAGCTCTTCTGAAATCTAAGATAGCATAGTAATCAATCAAGATCAGGTAGGCTCAGGAGTTTTTACATAAATAAGGATTTATTTCTAACCTTATATTCATAAGATGGTCAACATATTTTAGAGCAATCTCCTGTGCTGTGTGTGAATTCACACTCCTTGAAGTCTCTTGCATTTAAATCAGTTGTGTTACAACCTCAGTGAATCTCTGCATTGGGGTTTTGCATGGAGCCAGTGTTGTTCAGTATGGAACTTCTAGGAATTGTCTGCTTCAGCTAAAGTAGGATTCTGTTTTATGAGGAAAAGATAGTCCTAATGAGGATGGTAATAACTACAGTCTTGTTAACACTTGGGAAACTTGTGCAAATATTCTTAGTGCTTCTTTCTGCCTGCCCTCTGAAGTCAGGCTGCAGTTTGTTACTGTTCACTGCCCCAGCCCCTGGACCAGCTATGGACCTCTCGGCATGCAGCTCTGCTCCCATCCCCAGGCATGCCCTGGCTTCCTCACAAAGAAAACTAGTGCACGTGGGGGATGGCTGTGCATACAGATCTGCTGGAACAGACAGTGTGGGGCGAGGGTGTGTACCTTGGGACAAGGATTGCAGGGAGCATCTGCCCAGCAATGTAGATACTGCCTCTGGGGAGCCTTCCTTGAGAAGTGTCTGGCATTGTAAATGCTCTACTTGCTGAGCAGGTCTCAGTGATGCAGTGCTCAATGTGCTGGTAGCATCCAGTGGCCAGGCTACACATGCCATATTTGCACTTGATAATGGTGTTAGAAGACTGCAAAATTTGCCCATAACTCTCGGATCCAAGCAGGACTGCTTCTATGAGAAATAGTGACACAGTGCAAACAGCTAATGCCAGTAAACAGCAACCCTAGCCTGTGAGTTTCTTCCAAGGCAGGCACTGTGAGTGAAAATACAATCTTTCCTTTTCAAAAGGTCCAACCCACAGCGGTTATCTGCACAGTAGGTTTCTCTGCATTCCTAGAGCTACTCACGTGTAAAAGGGCTGCAGCAGTGCTCAGTAACTGGAGTAGTTTTTGCATGGCATGATTTGTTACTGCTCTAAGGTTTGCAACTCGTAATACGAGCTGTTGATGCACAGTATCAGTGAGTTGTCACAGTGATCAAAAAGTCCTTCTCTTAAGCCACTCACAGCAGGGCTACATAACGGTTTAAGATCTGAAATGTCCAGCTGAAACTCTACAGAGAACTGCTTAGGGAGGCAGAATGTAATTACCCATGCTGGAGTCTGGCCAGGTTTCCAAGGTTAACACCTTTCATCTTGACATCAAATCTTTAATGACCACATGTGGTAAAGACATTTGTTCAGCATCTCGTATGGGAATATGCCATATCCAGAGTTACTGTGCCTCTGTCATGCTGGAGTATTGGTTCAACATTGCTCTAAAGCAAAACTGCTCCCAAAGATGCCAGCAATATTTCATGGGCAACCACACATTTCCTTTGGAGACTCATGTTTGACTGTGAGCAGGACCTAATGGCCTGAGTTTTTTTTGTCCTCCAAATGATCTGGTCCTCTGTCCTTACAGGCTAATAGTGAGCACTGTAATTACACTTTATTTTTGGGTTGCCAAATAAAGTAATTAGAGAAGTAGCATTATGATTTTGGAACGATACATTAGAGAATGAAGAGGGGTGATGACAGCATGTCCTCGCAGTGCCAATTAAAACACTGCTGAGGAGATTCAATGCTACTTCCTGGAGATCCAAGCAGACAAGAGGTTCACGGGGATTCACTCAACCAGCAGGACTGCAGAAAGGCTCCTTTCTGCTTCTAAGCATATGGCATATGGAAATTCAGCCAGGGGAATAAGCTATAGAGTGACTTCCTTGAGCAGCACATGTTTAGAAAGCAGATAAAAAAATCTGAAGCGTCTTTACGGCAGGTTTTTTTTGTGATGGCAAAGACAGTATAGCTGAAGCAAAGAAACATTAGTTGCCTTTACCTATTAGTCTTGTTCAGACTCTGTCAAAGACTTGTTTATGACCATTAAATGTGTTAAACTTTCCACTCTATTAGTCTGTGCCTAACGAACTTTTGCTTAAAAGAATAAATGAAAATAAAGCTGGGTTATGAGGGCATGTACATCCCATTTAGCCAAAGAGAAGGTACTAGCAGGAGCTGTAACCACTGTGTATCTTCCCTGTTGGTGTGCTGCGTCCTTGGTGAAGAGGAGTGAGAAGACCACTGTGTTCTGTGCGGGTCTTGCTGGGGATCCAGTAACTGTTCAGTCTTGGTGTGTTTTGCAGCAAGATACTATATTCTTTAGGAAAATGAGCACCGTGACTTGCAAATACTAAATACAGAGGTGAAAAGAATGGAGATTGGAGCATCCAGGGAAATATAGCGGATAGATCACATACAGAGTTGACCATCTAGAGACTACATCAAGATTATCTTGCCTTTGTATACTTTGATAGAACTTTTCCTTCCTTGTGGTTAAACAAATGTGTGCTTGTATCCAGACATTTGGTTTGTGGTCCCTTTCACAGAATCGTTAACTAATAGCATCACAGAACTCAACCTCCACTAGAATCTGGTTGATTTCTGGTGCATTCTGGTAAAATGCACTTTGTGAAATGCTGAATTGCCATTGATGGAAAGATGGGAAACAATGTCTGGGTTGGTGCATTTATGGCTTCTTTTGGAAGTTATAATAAAAAAAAACACGTGCTCCTCTTCAGCTGTATTGCCGTAGCTTGGTACGATCTCATGAGCATGCTTTTGATGCTGTGAATAGCTGCGAGGCAAAGCTGGAACCACTACTTCAAGTCCCCAGGAAAGGGGAAAAGTCTTACAAGCTGCCTTTTGTTTTAAGGTATTGGAAAGCACAAAGTTTCCACCTGATTCTCATTGCTGATGCTGAAAGCCTCTCGGCAATGGGGAGTCGGTGGGTATGCCAAGACCCATGCTGGCTCTGAGGCAGAGCACTGTTCCCATGCACTCCTGCTCTGCTGACCCACTGTCTCGCATCTCCTCATGCACTGAGTTTGGGCATAAAATGACTGTTTGCTCTTGGCAGCCAGTGTTTGTGTCCTAATGGATTAGGAGACTCTTGACAGGGCTGGACACCCTGGTTCTCCAAACCTTCAAACCTGAGAAGGTTAAATGCAGAGAGGTGAGGTGTTTCTTGCTGGTCTTGATGCAGTGGGGTTGGCTGACATGTGGGACTGGCAGGACTCTGGGTGGGCTTGCTGAGGAGCCACCTGTCCCTACAGGGCAGTCAGAGGAGGAGGCTCAGGGACAGCCGTGCCCCTCCATCCTGCCCCGTGGTGCTTGTGTTGGCCTACTTCCATGGCCAACCTGCTGTTGAATTTCAGTGCAGCCCACAGGAGGGAGGCCATGCCTCAGCAGGCACAGTGCCTCACTCCTTGATGGCCTGTGCCCAGCCCTGCACTGCTCCTATGCTCCAAATCTTATCCCAAGTCTTGTGACAACCTATAAGGTCCTCTGTCTTACAGTCCCAAGGCTTGGTTTGCTTGCTGTCTTCTTAAAAAAAACATGCTAAACCCTCTAGTTTTCATCACTTGGTAAAAGCTTGGAAAAAAAGGGACCCACCAGACAGCAAGAGAAAGCCTGAGCATCTGTATCAGTTTGGGGGCTTTTTTTCAATCTAATGATTTTTAGAACTGAAATTTCTTAACTTCTTCCTCCTTTCCGTGTGCAGTCTGACTAATGACTTCTGTAAACTTGTGTTGGCAGAACGAACAGCAGCTTAAATAAAATGACTAATTGTTTTCATTCATCAGCTATTCATTGCAAGAGCAATTATAGTTTCAGCATTCTGCCCCCAAATGAGGGCCAGATCCTGCAGTCATGTGTTATTTATATTACCTGTCCCTATTTACATTCTCTAGCACATAGATGGCTCTATTCAGTGTCCAGGCCCCTTCTTGTTACAATATGGTTGATTCAGATTCAGGTCAGAATTTGGGCAATCCGGCATACTTGATGCTTCTCTTGATTTCAAGCAAGAAATAAATCCTAATCTGTTCTTGTAGCTTGATTTGTTCCTATAATAGTAGGTGGCTACTAAAATGTTAAGATGCCTTCGCTTGCCTTTTTCTGTTCAGCTGAAATTTAGCACCAAAGTCAAGTTGCCATACTATCACCAAGACATCAGGTTCATTTTATGGAGCATACTCAGCATTTCCAGCTTGACAGTAACTTCTTTATTTTCCCATGTTGAAGCGCAGCCATCTGTGTAAGAACCAGAAAGAATTCCATTTGAAATGGTTAAGTAAAAGGCTAATCTTTCACCTGCCTGTTTAACATGAGTTGTAGGACGGAGTGAGTAAGCTGCTCTGGGAATGGAGCTTATGCTGGTGCCCTGGCTAGGGGTGAAGGATAAGTCTCCAAAGGTCTCATCGTCTGGGATTTTGTCATAGTTGTGTGGTTAGAAACCCTACCAGGATGGAACAGCTCAGCAGGGATTCAAGTCCTCTCTCCTCCGAAGATCCACTTGTGGTTGTGTACAGGGTCTGCCTGGAGCACAGGGAGTGTTCAACCCGCAGGAGCAGTGGGAGAAATGTGTAGGAATGGAGTCATCTTGCTATAGGCACCTCCATGAATCTTATTGCTTTTTGTGCCACTTCACTGCTATGTGGAGGAGGCACAGAAATTATCCAATTTGGCTCTTAGAGGTGAAATTAGGCCAAAAGCCCAAGTAAAAGACATCTTCACTGGGTTCTGTTGAGTTCTGGATTGAAAGTTGGCGGTGTTCCCTTGTCTTCCTGGTGGGCAGGAGGAAAACTGAGGCTTACATTAAAGTGTAAATAGGGAATTTCTTATCTAATCCAAACTTCGCAGCTTGTGATCTTCACAAAGTGAAGGTGCCTCATTTTAAATCCTTCAGCCACCCAATGTGCTGGTTAAGAAGATGGAGGAGAAGCATTTGTTTAACTGAGCTATTAAATGTAGGATGTGTGTCTTATAAAGTGGCAGTGTTGCTTTGCGAGGCTGATTAGGAATGGTGAATAGATTTGGGCCCTACAGCCCTTGAAATGCTTGCAAAGCTCACTCCTCTTCACTGAGAGATGAAGAGAAAGTTGTTCCTATGCCAGCATCTTCCCCTGTAAGTGTGATGAGTAGCGTTGTCTTTAATTGCACAAATACTGTACCTAGGTTTTGAATATTCTGGAAGAAATCCTTAATGCTAATGGTCAGCAAAGTGATACAAGAAATATGAATCTCTTAAGAGTTTAATTTTGAACACTGCATCTGAAAGCAATGCAACTCTATTACAACATCACAACTACTTTGCATATATATGTATTTCTCTTTTTCAAGGCTCTCAATATGATTTATGAGCAGCAATTAACTCAACCTTTCAAGCCCATGTGACAGGTGTTGCTGGGCCCATTTATGAACCAGGCAAGCTGAGGCACAGAGGTGTCAAAGGTAGCTTGGCAGCGATCGGATTGCAAAACGAAGACCAGAACCCAAGAATCCTGAATCATAGCCCCTGTTCTAAGAGCTGTCCATTTCTTGCTGGAAGAGAAGATCATTAAAATCCACTGGGTTTTGTCTGGCAGACTTTAGAAAGTTCTGCATGCTTTTAGATGCAGGGGGGTTATCTTTATTACATGATGAATGCAGGAGGGTTTTACACTAATGCTGAAGAAGCACATCTAAACCATGATGGAATGAGGATCAATAGATGTCTTTAAAAACAAATCCTGCTGAAACAGATTCTTTTCTGTCATTCTGCTCTACCTATGTAACATAAACCCCTTTTTAAAAATGTAAATAGCAGGTGGCTTGTAGAACACGTGCAGAAGTGATTGCAGACTATGGGCTTCCCTCAGTCAGCAGGACTGGGACTCTATATTACACCCTGTTGGAAGCCTGACCTCAGTGCTCTCATTGGAAACCTCACAGGGTGCTACAGTGCTCCTGACTGAGCAAAAGTGCTTGGATAAAGATGCTCCAGTCAATGTAAAATTTACTTGGTGAAGACCACAGCAGTGCAGAGACCAAGAAGTGTCCCTCAGACACCATGTTAACCCTCAAAACCACCGCTACTGATGCTCCTGTAATGCTGCTGAGCTGGAGTTAAATATGACTATTTACTTGTACTCATGGTCCCAAGAGGGTCTACAAGGTGTTCTAGATCAATGGGAGAGGTGAGCTAAGTATGAGTTAATGCGGAAATCTGGATACAGCTGGATGTTTTGGGAAGAAAATGGGTGTCTAAACTTCTATGTTACAGCACTATGGGCAAAACAAGATATTTATAACCTATCTTGTAGTTTCTTACCTGCAAGTACATTCACATTAGTAATACAGTAAGAATTCCAGAAGATCTACCTTGCTAATTGTGGAGGGATAGAAACATGTGAAAACTTGATAAACACAGCATGGGGACTTGCCATGTGTTTAAAGCTTGGAAAAGGAAATGCTTTACTCACATCTGAAGCTAACAGTTACGTACTAGTGGAAATAGTACTTTTGTTGCACAGAGATTTCTGCTGCATGGCAGATGATTTTATCAGGGGATTTTTTTCCTTTAATACAAAAGGAAAAGTAGGACCCCGATATGGGTAGTGAAATACAGGAGATCCTATTTCTGATTTTGGTGTAAATATATTTATTATTTATAAACATGACTCATCTGTAAAGGGGCACACACAAAAATGGGCACACACATTCAGAGTTATCCAAGTCCTGGTACTTGTGCGAGCTGTACTTCATGAGCTGGTGGCAAACGTTCTCAGTAATGGTCTGGGCTACCAGTACAGTTATTGCTGTCACTGATACACATCTTTTGTATGTTTATTTTCACATGCTACTATATTAAGCTCTGGGCAGTATTTTACTCTTTGCAGATAAGCACTTAAAAGAGAATCAGGTAAGCAGATAGTATTGCTGGAAATAACCCCCAAGATATAAAATCAATTCTCAAAATCAAAACTAAAGCCTTTTAGGACCCTGTAATCCATTGCAACCCATAAGACTGGATGGTTTGATGATGGTCATGTTGCTCTGGGCACCTGATTCAACTCAAAATCCTGCAGAACTCCGAAGCAATCCCTGCCTGTTGTTTGTTTGGTGTGGTGCTGCCTTTTTTTTCTCCTCTGGCTGAAGGTGCAAAGCAAAATAGGTCTGTGGTCCTGTTCCCATTACAGCCTGTGAGAGTTTGCTTACACTGAAGTCACTGACAAAACCCTCAATAGCTTTAATGGGGGCAAGAACAGGCTCCCCATGATTTAGTCTAAAGTGTTGAGCTCAAGGCAGAAAGACGGGGGCTCTTTGAAAATGACAACTTGTGGGTTTTGGAGAAGGCATTAACATATTTGTCATGGGGGAAAGAGGGTAAATAAGGAACTTGAAAAGAAAGACAGATATTAATTACGCTTCAGACAGCATTGCTGTGTGCTGATGACATACTGCAGCTTTCCAGACGACTATAATTTGCAAGTAAACCCAAGGAGTATGAGACTTTACAACAAGCTGAGCAATTAGTTCTTCCTGAGTTGCAAGAGTGACATCATGTGTGCAAAACATGCCTTCGCCTTCAGCGAACAACGCACACTCATTTATTCTTCCTGTAGGGTCACTGGTTGCTGTGAAGGCCATTAAATCATACCTCTGATGGATGCACTTTCAGTGCCTATAGAATAAGGGTCCCTAAAGAGCAGATAAACATGTGTCCAAAGCACCAGCTAGCAACAGAAGCAGCTCCAATATCTGATTTCATGCCCTGTAGCTGGCCTTCAACATCCTTTCATTCTTTCAAATACCTGAAGTTACTTTCCAGGGTCTTAAATTTGTTCCTGTTGAAGGGATCTGCCCTGGTAAATGTCTGGTTTTGTGGGTTTGGGTTCTTTTTTTGCTCTGGAATATGTCAAGATGTTGGCAAAGGTGTGGGGTTGCTTTTGTAAGCTCTCTATATAGAGTTCTGAAAAAAACCCTACTTTATTTAACTAGAAAATGCAATAGAAATTAAATACTTGAACAGGGATGTTAATACCTAGCTAGGTATAGATTTCCATTAGCATGTGTGTGGTTTCATAGTTTGAATGACTTAGTGTGTTGCACTGCACAAGTTTATCAGAGGCTATAAGGATCCATCTGATACTCCAGGAGGAATAAATTAAGGCATTGATCTATAGAGACAATTACATTTATTCTTTAATCAGCTATGTAGTCCCACTGGAGCCACATCTACTTACCCGCAGTAAATTAAGCTCCTGCTTAAGTGCTTTGGAGGATCAAGAGCCAAAAAACTCTCATGAAGATTTTTCAGCTCTTTTGTCTGTTACAAGAGTGGTGCCATTCATTATGGAGCTTTTGATATTTTTGCTGGATTAATGAAAAAGGAAGATGGGATGTGAGCAAGCTTAACTTTAGAGAGATATTTCAGTGTGTAAGTTATCTTTTGAGGAAAACTGTTACTACAAACACAAAATGAGCATTCAACCACTATGGTTTTTACTAAACATAGCGAAGGGCACAAAGACTTGGCAGAGCAGATGTAGAATGGGGCCACAAGGCACAGCACAGAGCTGAGGTGTCTTGCACTGAATGGAAGTGAATTTCTCATAGTGTGGTGAGGTTGTGTACACATCCTTTCCCCAGCCTGGATAGTGTTTGCTCAGTGTTGCTTGCTCTTGGTACATCTCTATTTGTGCCAAGCTTGCTGTCTCCCAGTGAAGTCGATGGGAAAGCTCCTCTTTCTAGCAGCAGCCCAGCCAGACCCGTCATATTCCCTGCTCTGATCACCCACCCAAGCTCTCAGCAAATGATCTCTATGGTTCTTTTGTTTCTAGCTGACATGTTTACATAGTCCCCAGAAGCTTCTAAAATAAGAACCTGAGGAAAACAGGAACCTGTTCTCCGAAGCCAGCAGGGTGTCTTAATAGGAGCTGTTATTGCTGCTATTAAGAATATTATGTTAACCAAAGGCAGGAACAAATCTCTTGCTGGCCTGTGCCTGGGATGCGTGACATGTCCTCATGTCCTTACAAAGCTGTGGCAAAAACCATCCAAGAGCAGGGGTAAAGCCTATGATGGCTGTTATGTAGAAAGCCAACCAACAGTCCCTGCTGACACTGAAGTTACTTGGTATTTGTATTTGGGACGGAAACTCATCCCAGCATAGAGACAGATCATATAGAGCATCCTACTTAGTTTTGTGCAGCAAAGTTCCTGTTTTGCTCACAGCAGTGAAGGAAGGCAGACATCTGAAAGTGTGATGGTCAAAGTGCCAAGTGGAGACCAAAGGAAGGGAAAAAATTCTGACTTCTGTGAAAAAGCTTGAACCCTGCTGCTCAGCTTCAGCTGCAGGGACTTTCCTCTTAACTGAATCCCTTCGCTGGAGTCTGTTCAGTTAACTGCTTTATCTGTAGCTGCCAGCATGGCCACAGATGCGATAGGGGAAGCCATTGGTTTTGGCAGTGTGGTCAAAAGAAGAGTGAGGTGTGTTTGCAGGAACTGTGTTTTTGGCTGACAAACAGCCTGGAGAGGTGAACCTCGCATAGAGCCAGGATCTGCCAGCTCCAGGGCCCACTCTGCTTGAATTACTGCCCTGGGAATGCACCCTCTGAGCTGGTGTTTGATGATGGGAAGGTGGTGACAGGCTGGTTTGGGTTTGAAGTGAATGGGCTTGATTAATTCACTACATTTCATGTACAAAAATGTGTAAACCTGGTCTTTGCCGAATACTGCTCCACTTCCCATGTGTTGACCTACCAAAACTTTGCCTACCTGGTGTGCTTCTCCATGTACTGGAGAAACAAAGCTGGGACACCCCACATTTAAATCAATACTTGACAATCTACTTGAAGATGCACAAGAAAGCTGAGGCTGTGCAAGAAGCCTTCAAACTGAAAAATAAGTGTGCAAGCAGAAAGTGCAACTATGAAGACCATATGTTCTCTTCTGTTCACCTTCTCATATTGCCATGCAGGATACAGAACAGGTCAAAGTCCTCTCTGCTCTTCTATATACACAAATTACCTGTGTGCCCGTGGCAGAGGTTTGGAACTGGCTGAGCTTTAAGGTCCCTTCCAACCCAAACCAGTCTGGGATTCCAATATCCACTGACTCCCCACACAGCACATAAGAGAGAATCTCCTTCGTGGTTTTGATGAAGATGCAGTTTCATGGCTATAATGATGAACAGCTGGGAAAAGCAGGAATTTCCTCCTTCATCTCTAGGCTTATTTGAAAGATTTTGGGTTTGTGGCTTTACTGGGTGACTTTCCTGATGATCTGATTTAGAAAGATCATTGAATTTCTTCGAAGACCATAGTGGTTACTATAGAAATATGTTAGCTGCAAAGGAAGGAATAATTAGTTTATGTTTGTTCCTTTGTGCCTCCTAATTTCTTCCATTCAGGATTTTTAAGCATATAATTAAAGGGATTATTCAGCTTTGTGATTTCCCCCCCCCCCCCCCCCCCCTATAAATTCATTTAAAGACAAAACTCTGATGTCTGTAGAGCATAAATAATAATGATTATATGTAATTAGTCCAACCTGTTTGTCCACATAGCAGAAAACAATGTGTTTTCTGTCGAAAGGCTGCAATGCTGACTAGTGGTCACTCGCAGCTCCGGCTGTGGCATTCCCAGTTATCTCTCTCATCCCTTCTGGCTACTCAACTAATTACCCTTAACAAAACATAGCTTGGAAGTGGGCCTCTTGAGAGCACTGCAGGACACCTTCTCATGGCATTCAAGTTCTGGGGCTGGCTAAAGGTGTCAAGAAAGGCATGAGCAGGCTCTAGGAGTCTCTAAGGTCAGGTGGCAATTGAGCAAGGACCGGGAGTATTGCGACACTGAGGTTTAAGGTAGTTATTTAACACCTCTGCCCTGGCAGGATTTGCTGAGTAGGCAAAGTCTGGCCTCTGTGTGGAAGGGCTGAAACTCTTAGGACTTCTCCAGCAATGCTTGTGGTGGATTGGGATTTTGGCAAGATGGTGGCTTTCCCCCAGTGAAAAGGTGTTGGAGCCCTTCAGTTCAGAGGTTAAATCTCTTTGCAGCTATTCTCCACTGGGAGAAGAGCTCTTTCTTTAAAGCTCCAAGCTGCACCATCCTGTTCCCTTTCTCCAGTCTAATCCATCTGGAAATGTTCCACACTAAGGCAAACCATCAAGAGCAGGATTTATATACAGGCTTCTGCTGCCCATCAGAGCAGCCCATAATTTGGTAGCTGGGATGGAGGAAAGAGCTATGGCCCTGTGCTCCCAGCATCCCAAACCAGTGTCTTAACTCCTGAACTAATCTATGGAAAAGGGATGAATACTGTATGTGCCTGATCTGGAATGGATATTCCCATGGCTCTCTGGGATCCAGTCTTTCAGGACAAATAGTAATGATCAGTGTCATGTGCCTTTCAAAGGCTTGGGCCTGTGCTAGCTTCTAAGATGCTTTGGCCAAGACCAGGGGGCTTTGGGTGTGTGTTAATGTCACCAGCAAATGGATGGGAATTTTGAGCATTACTGGTTTGAGTGTTGGGCTTTAATCACCGAATCAGAACAGTTTCTGGTGGAAGGGACCTTAAAGCTCCTCCAGCTCCAACCCCTGCCACGGGCAGGGACACCTTCTGCTAGAGCAGCTTGCTCCAAGTCCCTGTGTCCAACCTGGCCTTGAGCACTGCCAGGGATGGGGCAGCCACAGCTTCTCTGGGCACTCTGTGCCAGCGCCTCAGCATCCTCACAGGGAAGACTTTTCATATCTCATCTAAATCTCCCTTCTTTTATCTTAAGCCCTTTCCCTTTGTTAACATCTGTTAGTCCTGCTTTATGCATCTTGCTCCTTATTTGACCCTAATTTTCAAGCTCTCTTTCTATGAAGCATTTTAAACCCCTGCAGCACCTGGGAACAAGAACACTCAAGTTCATCTGAACATCCTGAAGCGCATTTTCCACTCTGCTCACCCTAAACCCACCCCTGCCTTCATGTCAAAATGCAGCTGTTGTGCTTTAAGAGCATGAATACGGTTCAACTGAACGACAGAAACCAAAGTCACGGTTTCAGCAGGCTGCAAAGAGCGAGCTGGGACTGCGCCGCGGCCCCCACAGCGGGGCACAGCCCGGTTTGTGTGGGCTTGAGAATCGCTGTTCCGAGGTGCCTCCGCCGCTTGCTGCGCCGTGCGCGGGGCAGAGCCGCGGCCGCGGCGGGGACGCGCAGGTTGCGCGGCTGCGGGGCACTGCGGCGCCCTCTGGCGGCCGCCGGAGGAGGCTGACTCCGCCGCGCCGCTGGGCTCCGGCTTACCCGGGAGCTTCGGGCGGGTTGCGAAGGGATAATCGGGGATGTCGCTTCCCTTCGAGGCCTGTCACGACTTGCTGCCCACAGCTGGCACTCGAAGCAGGCATGTGGGGGCTTGCCGGCGGGGTGAGGGCTCAAACTGTGTCAGGGATGGTGCTGGCAGCATAGTGCTCTGCTCCCCAGGTTGCAGGAGCTGTGGCTGCTTCCAACCATACAGTCACAGAATTAACTGGGTTGGAAAAGACCTCTAAGTCTAACTGTTCCCCTGGGACTGCCAGGGCCACCACTAACCCATGTCATTGGGGGCCTCTTCTGCGTGGTTTGTGAACGCTTCCAGGGACAGTGACTCCAGCACTGCCTTGGGCAGCCTGTTCCAATGCCCGAGCACCGTTTGGGGAAGGAATTGTTCCTCTTCTCCATCTAAACCTCCCCTGGTGCAGCTTGAGGCCGTTTCCTCTTGTCCCATCCCTTGTTCCTTGGGAACAGGCAGTTGTAGGGAGCGATAAGGTCCCCCCCTGAGACTTCTCCAGACTGAACCCCCCAAGGTCCCTCAGCCATTCCCCATCACACTTGTGCTCCAGGCCCTGCACCAGCTACGTTGCCCTTCTCTGCCCCCACTCCAGCACCTCAATGTCTTTCTTGTAGTGGGGGGCCCAGAGCTGAACATGGGGCAAAGCACAGATCCCTGGCTCTGGGATGCCTTCCCTGAGTTCTGACCTTGTGTAAACCTAATTCTCACTTTGACATTGCCTCTGGTATTCAGGGCTTAATTTCCTTTTTATTTTAATCTTTTACATGCGCACAGAGTCTGCTTTAGTTTCTAGAAACAGAAAATTAACTTCCTAAATGCAAGGGTGACTTTTGGTCATAGAACATAATATCCAGGAATGGGCACTCAGGATAGAGCATTCCACTTTACTGCAGTTCTTGCACAATTATGGGTTGTTTACCTTAAACATCATTCTGAGGACTAATAATAATAAAGAAAAAAAAGCAAAGAAAATTCTGGTTATTAACCTGGGCAAAACAATTATCCCGCTCAGGCTCTTTATTGAATCATGTATGCAAAACACTGAGGCTTTTCATAACACATGTATTTAATCTTGATGCAATGCTTGGGTTTAACCCCACAGTGTCTTGCAGTTCAGTCAGAGCTGCACTAGTTCTGCTGTGCTTGAATAGAAGAGGCTGAGCCAGAAGCCTCTGGGATCACACATGAGACTGTGCTATTGTGGAAGCCCCTCGAAGTCTTGTTATTGTCCCTGGAATAGGCCTGGAAGATCATTTATATAGTAATTCAATGACTTGGTTAGTCTTCCTAACTGTCTGCAATGGGCTTTTGGAAGCTCTCCCCGTGTGTATTGGAATAAATGTCAGGGCAAGACTATTGTGTATGTGTTAGAGATGTGAACTCTGGCAAAAACGGTGTGCATTGCTCCAGAGTTTCACCCTGCTAGGGACAGGGCAGCATCTGGCAGCTCTTGGGTTGCTATTCCTGGTAACACTGCTTACCACTAGTAGTAGTGGTCAAGTGTCCTGGAGCACAGTGAAAGCTTGAGGCTGTAGAGCTGCAGCAAAGCCTGGCCCTGGGGGAGCAGAGCTATCAAGAAAAGACTCCCCTCATTGCTGCCTTGTATCCCATGGTGTGGTCAGGTGTACATGCAGCACTAACTCTCAGAGCTGGCAAAGCACTGGTGGGGCACTCAGACAGTCTGAGTTCACAGAGCACGATTCTCCTTGCTGTATGTTTTATTAGAGTTCTATCGTGCTTGCTTTTGAATTCTCCACTGAATGAGTTGCTGCAAATGACCCTTTTGCCCCCAAACTATTTTGCATTCTAATTTTCTTCTTTAATTTTCTTCCATCATATTGAGCCTAAATTTCTTCTTATTCGGTTTCCTATAATTGCTCCCAGTTATCCATCCTATCCCACGCCGAACGCTTCCCTCCCCTCTGTGAAGTGGATACCTGTCAGATATTCCCAGACTCTTTCCCTTGGTCGAAGGTATACATGTGCATTTCCTCTAATGTTCCCTCTGCCGTCCATTCCTTCAGGCTCTTCATTACTTTGCTAGCCCTGCTCTGAGCTGCTTCCCATCTATCAGTAGTATTTGGTGATGATTTCTGCCCTGCTCATGCCTTGTTGCCATCATTCTCTCCCTGCCCACATACACACAACCCACAGAGGTTGTTTTGTGTTCAGACCTGGCTGGTGCTGCTCTCTTGGCTAAGGGAGCTTTCACAACCAGAGAATGCCCTGTCCCACCAGGTAACTGTATACTCTGCAAACAGGAGCATGGCAAGTCAAATACTACTTGCAGTTAAACATCTACCCAGGTAAAATACAAGTGGCAAGCATGACTGATGAGGGAAGAGGTCAGTTCTTCCTGATCCCTTCAAAATCCTTTTCTGAGGACTCCTGTAGTGTTTGAGCTCTTTGCTTGCCTGGCTCTTTTTCAGGCAAGAGCACTCATTAAGACACAGCTGTAAGTCGTGTAACTTGCTTTTTAAATCACTATTTATTCCCCATCAGTATCGTCTGCTGAGCACAGAAGACTGGAGCTTTTGCTGTCAGTGTGTCTCCTGTGTCCTGGGATTCTTGCAATCGTGGTATTTCTTATAACAACAACAGAACATGCTGCGTTTCTGATGGGCTGTGGTGATCGTGCCTGTCTTGTTGTTTTAAGGGCTTTTAAGCTTATCTGGAAAATAAGCAGTTAGAGTCTGAAAGTGAAGCTGGTTTTGGGTAGGAGCATTTTGAGACTTGACTTAGCCTCTTTGATGTAACATTCAGGTTTCATCCTGTAATGGACAAGGAAGATGGGAGAAATACATGTTTAGGAGTCTTTTTATAGTAAACAAATTATGTTAATATGTAGAACAGAAAAGAACTTTTAAAACCACTAAGTGCTGGTAGTGAAATCTGGTGACCACCAAGTATTTCAGTTCTGAAAATAGACCACCAGAGAGTTCTATTTCCAGATGTTTTGCCAGCTGAGCATCTTTCTGCAAAGTTAATCTTTACAAGAACAAAAGAAAAGGCTTGAACAATAAGTCTGCATGGAATAATTGTGTGAGTAAATACCAAGCTGGTTCAGGGAGCAAAACGTGAGTGAACCTGGTGCGCACAATGTGTGTGAGCAAGAAAGCAGACTGAGACGGGTGGCCAGACCCTCCTGCGGGATAAATCACTGGCCTCGGGTTTATGATCTGGTGTCTTGCTCCTGCTTGAAGTGTATGATGTTCTGTTGGCTGTGTACCTTTGCCTTGACCAATGCTGAGATGGGTGAAGGAAGGATACAGGTGGAAGGCAGGAGCTCATGGGACAGCGGTTGCTGTACACAGGGAATGTCCAAATCTGCTGCCTGTTTGGCAATTATTGACTCATCTTTTGCTGCTTAATTTCTTCTTTTCTCTTAGTGCATGGAAAGGCTGATCTCAGGAATGCCCCATCCCTGGCAGTGCTCAAGGCCAGGTTGGACAGGGCTTGGAGCAACCTTCTCTAGTGCAAGGTGTCCCTGTCCGTGGCAGGGGGTTGGAACTGCATGAGCTTTAAGGTCCCTTCCAACACAAACCAGTTTGGGATTCTGTGGAGAAGTGCTGGACCTCCATCCTCTCACTGAAGCCAAGCCACTTCCAGAAGATCTCTGTGGGTCTGGAAGTGAGAAGCAATCAAGGTGGACTCTTCCCTGTTCCCACCATAGACCTCTGTCAGCAGAGTTGAATTGCATCAGCTCTGTGGACCTTCTGGGCAAGGCTGGCCACTAACTGTTGTTGAGGGTTTAAAAATCCAGAAAATTGGATCATTACAACATCCCTGAACCTGCAGTTGCGTGGTGCTGGGTGAAGTGTTCACTTTGATCTGCCTGGAGAACCTAACCATAAGTAGCTGTTTAATAAGCACAGAAAGGACTTTTCAGTCTTCTGACCCAGCCCCTGAACCGCTACAGGAAAAAACACCTTTGTCATTCTAGTGCAAAGGCTTCCCATGATGGGAGCTCTGCAGCTTCCCCAGTCAGCCTGTTCCAGTGCTTTTCTCTCACTAGAGGGTTTCCTTGAGGTCTAACCTGAATCTTTCTTGCCAAAGTTGAAGTCTCTCCTCCTCACTGTTCCATTTTCTTGCTTGGATGCCTTTTAGGGACTGTGGCTGTCATTTCCTTGCTGGTAGCCCATTCGTTAGGCTCAGCAAACTCAATCATCTCAGTGGGCTGGTTTTCAGGCAGTCTGCTCATTCTTCTCTTTGCCTTTTGCACTCTCTCCAAGTGCTCCATATCTTTCTTGAAGGTGAAGCCCCCAAAGTGCTTGGTGGTAGAGCCTGAGACTGCACTGATACTGAGCACAGCAGATGCATTTTGTCATTTATCCCAGAGGAAAAGCTGCATATTCATTGTTTGGGAAGCAACCTCTAATTGTTGCCTTCTATTTGCTGTAACCCTTTCACATGGTGCATCTGTATTAGTGCTTACTCCTTTCATTTATAATACTTACTTATGTTGAACTTCATTATTATTTCTATTTTAAAGATTAACTCCAGTCATGTTCCTTTATGTTTGCAATGGCTCCCGCATTCCCATCCTCTGCCAATCTAAATGTGCCCTTTCTGGTTTATCACCCCTGATTTTATGGAAAACATGGAATAGAATGGGATCTGAGAGCTTCCTGTAGATTGTTAATAAATCAACTTCATAAGGAGCTGCTGCGGATCACCTTCCGGGTATGGCTGGATCCCCAGGGGCCACTTTGGCTGAAGAATCACTCCAACTTTATGAGTCTGATAAGGCTAAAAGCGGCCAAGTGCCCCCATCTGTTTTATCTAAATAGGACCAAATCTGAGGCTTTTTTATGCCTGAAAAACTATGTTTGTAGCCAGTTCAGAATGGGAGTTACTGAAACCCCCTGAAGGCAAAAACATCGCCTTCTTTGGGAACTGGAAACAACCTGAGAGCCACAGGCTCATGAGATTTCCAGCTCGCACAGACTAGCTCTGTGTGGGTAGGAACCATTGTGGTGAAGGGATATAAAGATGAGAAGGGGCAGAAAACTTCTGAATATAAAACGTGAACCAAAGCTCAGTGAAGTTAATGGAAACTCTCTAGCTGGTAGCTCTGGCCATGGGGAGGGAAGGGTGCTAGAAAAGAGAACAAATACACGGTTGAAGCAAAAAGATTGTTAAGATAGGAGAGAAAAACACAGTTCTGTAGAAGCTTTGAGGGCTGTGGAAAGATGCCCTCCCAAAGGCTGCTTGGAAATGTTTAGAGAAAGCCTGTTCCAGTTAAGTTAATTACGATAATACAGGGCTCGAGAGAGGAGGTGAAACAGACTAAAACCAAACCAGAAATACATCAAATTCAACTGTCAAGCTGTGAGCTTTCTGAAAGCCCAGCTGGGGTGTGCCAGCCTGCTTCACATTGTAGGGTTTCTGTCTGGAAAGTTTACTTTCTCCTGTGTGGTGCTGGACACATCATCGGTGCCACAGGGAGCACTGTGCCAGTGCAGGAACAGCAGGGAGGATGGAGCTGTGGGCTCTGTGTGTCTTCGGGACACAGTGCCATGCAGCTTCTTTCCCAGACGTGGAGCTGTTGGAGCAGGTCCTGAGGAGGCCACGGAGATGCTGCGAGGGCTGGAGCAGCTCTGCTCTGGAGCCAGGCTGAGAGAGCTGGGCTGGGTCAAGCCTGGAGAAGAGAAGGCTCCTGAAGGGGAGACCTTAGAGCAGCTCCAGTGCCTGAAGGGGCTGCAGGAAACCTGGAGAGGAGCTTTGGACAAGGGCCTGCAGGGACAGTACAAGAGGAATGGCTTTAACCTGCCAGAGGGGAGACTGAGCTGAGCTCTTAGGCAGAAGCTCTTCCCTGTGAGGGTGCTGAGGCACTGGCACAGGGTGCCCAGAGAAGCTGTGGCTGCCCCATCCCTGGCAGTGTTCAAGGCCGGGTTGGACACAGGGGCTTGGAGCAAGCTGCTCTAGTGGAAGGGGTCCCTGCCAATGGCAGGGAGTTGGAACTGGATGAGCTTTAAGGTCCCTTCAACACAAACCATTCTTTCCTGTTCTCTTGTGCATTTTGCTTCCATTCAGATTAAGGTGCTGTTATGTTGCTGGTTTGGTGCAGCGTTTTCCTCAGATAAATACTCTGCCTCTTGTTTTGTCCTGCTAATTGCAATTAAAAGCAGTGCTCTCAGTGCTTTTGTGGGCCTGCATGTGCAAGCCTGTTTTATATAAAAGTCTGAGGGTGGAATTTGTCTCTGCTATAACTTTTTATCAGCAGCAGGGTAGCAACTGGGGAGAATTAGTCCCTGGCTGCTCTTTGGTTTCTGGAGCCTGGAGACTGCCTGCTTGTTAGAATAATGAGAAATGCAAGTAAGCAGCATCACATCAGCACTTGCAGTCCCACTTTCTATTGCTGCCATCAAAGGGTTTAGGAAAGTTTGCATTCGGAGTAGTTATTTTGTGTCTCACTTTTACAGTGCCCATATGCATTTGCACAGTAGTGTCTGGGAAATCCTGTACTGTAGATTGCACCTTATGGGTAAGGCACTTTTGGGTTTGGGCACTTGATTCAGTGCTTGTGGCCAGGGGAGAATCAGGATTGGAAGCAGGAATTCAAGGTGAGTCCAGGTGACCTGAGAAAGAACTGTGTCTGGGAGCTGGATCGTAGCCTGAAAGCTAAAAGTGAAGCTGTACCACGCTGGTGTATGAGGATTTTAACCAGAAAACTGGGACTATCCTGCCCCTCAAAAAGCACTTGGAGCAAACTCACTTGGAGGGCTGTAGATGCCCACAATTTGCAGATGATTCGCATTCATTTCTGCCTGCTTTTGGTTTGGGAAAGCGGAAGCTTTTACTGTCTAAAAATAGCCACGCTTACAACCACGTACACACTTACATTGTGTTGCAGGAACAGAGTTATTGCTCTTAGCCTGGATTTCCAGCTACTGAAGAGGTAGTGTTGCAATCCTGAAGTAAAATGCCTTGGTGATTTCCTGGTGCTGGATTTCCTGCAATGCTTTCAAGTCCAGCAGCCACACAATAGGCTGGGTACAACCGATGCTGATAAAAATAGCAAGGATTGTGTTGCTGTAGAGATTCCTGAAATGGCATCAATAGGAGCCCCTGGAACACATCAAGGGCTTGTGAGCAGCCTGTGTTGTGGCCAAAAATAAAGTATTTACACAACACAGACCCTGAAAGTGAAAAGTCACAGAAACATTTACTAGGAATGAGAAATGTATCAACTGAAAAGTGATGTTTGTAACCTAAGAGTAACCTTTTGCTGTTAGGAGCAAGGATTTCTTTATCAATCCTTTTTGCTTTATTTTTCTCCTTTTTGCTTTATATTGTCCCTCCAGCCTGGAATAAAGTGAGGGATTTTCACAGGATCTGTTCAGCTTTTACAGCTTATGTGAGGTTTGAAGGCAGACATAAATGGAGATACTGAGCTGGCCCCATCCGGGAGCCAGCTTCCACTTCTAGTGAACACTCAACATTTGTATAGTGCATAAGGTGAAACACAACTATCTGATACATTAAAGGACCTGACCTTGTTAGTTGTGTACCTACCAGTATGTTAGGTTTTGTCCTACACTCAGAAGCTATTGTAGATGTCCAAGAACTGAGATTTTGGAGTACTGCTTAAGGAAGGCTTTGTTAAACAGATTATGAACTCTGGTTACCAGAGTACTGATCCCATTTTACCAGAGTACTGATTCCATTGTACCAGAGTACTGGATGGCGTTTTAGCATTGGCATTGCACTTTGCTCATCACTAGAGTTTTACTTTAGTCTTTTTACCCACTGGCAGGTTGCTGATTTCACAGTGGTTTAGATCATATGCCTCTTTTTTTTGGTGTTCTCCAGGAGTATCTCTTTTTTTTCCCCTCCTTTCCCAAACCCACTGCCGTACCTCCCTTCCTGTACCTGGGCACCGGGGGAGGTTTACTGGGGAATAGACTGATAAATGTGGAAAAGCCTTCAGCCTGTTCAGTGATGGCTGGTTCCTGGTCTGGTTTTACAGACAAGTTTGATTATCAAAATTGTTCTTTTTCATCCTTCCTTGCAAAGACCAAGAACCCATCAGCTATAGTTAAAACTGAGCTCTGTTGACCATGAGGGAAGGAGAAGGCTCTTGAAGCCGTCAGATTTCTTTAAGCAAGTAAAGTTAGTCAGTGATCATCTGGATTTTATTGGATTTATTTATTTCACTTCATCAACTTTTAAAGTTTGGCTCCAAAGAAATATATATCTGTATCTCCTCTTTGGAACTGCAAGGTATCAGGATGCATATTTAACTCATGGTTCCCAGAGAGATGGGGTTTTGAAACACAGAGTTGTAGCTATTACAAATTAATGAACGTTCTTTTAAATATTTCTGGTTTATATCTTTGCTTCCTCAAAGCCTTGCCAGTGTAGGGAAAGAGACAGCTTAATAAAAACTGCTATTCAGTTTGCTAGAAGTGAGTGATTCCTGTGGGCACTTAAATGGCTCTTCCAGTGCTGGGAAACCAGTGCATGGATTTCATGGGCTTCTGAATTGGGTCCTGTGGTCTGTATTGAATCTTTGTGAGTTGTCACAGTCCTGCTGAGCTCACCAGAGCTTTACTGATTCCCACTCATTGATCATAGAGTCAGAAACTGGTTTGTGTTAAAAGGGACCATAAAGCTCATCCATTTCCAACTCCCTGCCATGGGCAGGGAGAGCTTCCACTAGAGCAGGTTGCCCCAAGCCCCATCCAACCTGGCCTTGACCATTCTAGTGATTTCTCTGGGTTTGGGAAATGCTTGACTCTTCCCTGCTAGAATAATTTGGAGAATCATCCTGACTTCAGTGAATATTTGATGGCAGTCAGAAGGGGAGATCAGACCATGGAGAGCAGGGACTGCTCAGGGAGCTCCATCCTTCACCCAAGGTCCTGTTACACCAACTATAAACTGATATTTCTCCAGTTTTAGCTTTCTGCTTTAGCTCTGCTCAAGTTCTTCCATGTTGTGATTACCTCACTCAGTAGTTCAGAAATTACGTTTCTGCTAAACTAAAGAAGCAGTTGAATCAAAGATAACTATTTCCCTTTTATATGTTTGGTTGTGCTTCAACGCAGGTCAAAGCCATGTCCAGAAGCTCACACTAATGTGCCACACACCAGCAGCGCTGGATGTGTTGTCCTCAGCTGTAGCTCATGGAAAGCGTAGCAAAAATGATGGCTTAAATAAAAAAGCCTGAAGAATTTATTACTAAAATGTAAAAGGGAGGACTGCAGAGTTCAGTACACTCAAACCCCGAATGTGAAAGTTTCCATTGTTTCCTTATCTCATTAAGAATCTCTCTCCATGCAGGCACACGAGCGGCAGGTACAAATGTATCTAGATGCGTATCTTTGTTCCACTGTACGTTTGTCTGCAGGTCTCTATAGATAGCAACATAAACTGGTGTGTATATCCTGCTGCCTTCTGAAACCTACAGAGAATCACCAACAGTTTCTTTTCTCTAGTTTGCTCAAATGCTTGTGGTTAGATATTCTGAGAGTATAGAATTCAAAAAAGACAAAGACAAAAAGATTCAGACACTTTGAAAATCAGTTGCTTTGTTAAAAATGCTTTTTATTTAATAAGCCAACACTATTTTGACTCTCAACCTCTGCATGTCCTACTGGATCACATAAAATCAGGTAATATTGCTGCTAAATACGAATTAAATGCTGGAGGCACAGTGTGTGGCACCTGATGGCTGGAATCTGAGTGATCTGGGGGGATTTACAGAGCAGGGCTGGATCGCGTGTTTGCTACCAGGGAAGTCTGGATGTAATAAATGAAGCTTTTGCTCAGAGCACACACACAGTCCCATTGCATCTTATTAACTCGCTCAAAATCCAAACTAAAAGGAGAAGTTGAAAAGAAATCATTTAAATAAGATTAAGGGGACTATTCCTTGTAATTACTTTATTTGAATAAGAGTCAAAACATTTGGTAGTAGCACTTAAGCATGAGGAGTTAAATGAAAAAGGAAAATTCCTTAATGAAATTGTACAGAGCGAACATAAATCATAGTTAATAATTGAATTAATCTGCCTGTCTTATCTCTTGGTTAAACTCAGTTGTCTTTTGTTCATTAACATTCAAAATTCACAAAGAGTATGAGCACACCTGGCCTTAGTATTTGCTAAAACAAGATAGAATCAATGGGGACAGCACTTTGAAAGTAATAATTCACACCAGTACTTGAAAACTCAAAGGAACAAAGGTCTGTAATGCCTTATTTTAAGCAGTTTCACTTTGAAAGCTATTCAGAAATTTGCCGTGGATTAGTATTCAGTTAAACCAAACCCTTCAGTGCTGTAAATTTATGATGCTGCAGTGCTGTATATGAACAACCTGTGCTCCCATTTTCAATATATATTTACTGCTGTATCATGTAGTACTGAATGAATTTGTTGTTATTTCTAGTTATGAGTCCTCTGGGTTTTCTCATTCCTGATCCTGTTGGGTTTTATCTTATGCACTTTGTAATTCTCTAAGTCCATTTCTAATGACGCTGCTATGAATTACTACAAAGAAGTTAATGGCTTAATCTCACTACCCTCAAATAAGTACTGACTAGGCAATGACTTCAGTGACAGGAGCATCCCTCCAGCTTTCTCTTGTGATTTATAGCCCTGATTCAGCAAAGCTCTTGATCACAGGTATGAAGTTAACCACTTACTTAGGTCCCAGTGATTTCAGAGGAAATCCAGTGTCAGATCATTGGGAACATACTGTTAATACTGCATTTGTGCCAGCTGTGCCAGAACAACCAGTGGGAAAACACCCACTTCAGTAAATTTACAAAAGTTAATGTAGAAAATCATGGATTTAACTGAAAGGTTCTAGCTCAGCACTGAAGCCAAAGGCAGTACCCAGTGTTTTAAGAGGATAATTGTTTGCTAAGTTTCTGGCCCTCCAGCCATGTGCTCCAAGGGGTTGAGCTCCGTCAGGTGTCTGAGGAACTTGCAGCTTTTTATCTGCTTCAAATTTACTACACAAGCAGCTCAAGAAAGGCCCTTACAAGATAAGTGAAGTTATGAGCGGCCCAGATCTGAAATCCCAACTTCCAGCTTCTCTGCGCAACCTGTTCCACCATCTCACCACCCTCATGGTGAAGAATTTATTCCTAATGTCTAACCTAAATCTACCCTCAAGAAGTTCAAATAACCTGTAGTGTCTTGGCGTGGTGGTATCATAGTAATGGATCAAGAGAGACTGTTCTTCCTGAAGGGCAGTGTCCCATTTATCAGGCATGCACGCAGAGCTGCCTCCAGTTTTGATGGAAGCTCCTCGTGTGGACTCAGTTTGGGCTGTGAGAGGTGATGGCATGAATTTGGGATACACATATTTGAGGACAGTTTTGCGTTAACGAATGATCTGAAGCAGCTCTAAGCTATCCACTTACTAAATCATACCACAGAGCTGTGAACTAGCTGTATCCCCTGATACAAGTTGGGCTTAGCAGAGCTCTGGGAGGGCCTTTTAACAGCATTTTTGAGCAAGATGTTTTGCATTAGAGAGTAAGGAAAATTGAGGCTTAGTTTTGTGTAAACAGAGGCACTGTAATGCGACATTAGGGGTGGTCGGGAGGAAAAGGCATCGCAAGAGTGCGAGAGCAGATGTGGCTGCTGGAGTTGGAGACCGGCTTGTCGTGAGGAAGGAGACGAGCAGGGCCCTTTGAGCTCTTCACTGCACACCTGCAGACCTGGGCTGGAGGGTGGCCACTGGTCCACAGATGGCTGAGCTCCTTGCATGGTGTTTGGTCAAGGGTAGACTTGTCTGAAGGGATGAGTGAAGTTTGTAGGGGTTGATCTTTGAGGCCCGAGGAAGCAGCATGCCTCCGTGGCTGGCAGGCTGGGTTGTGAGGGAGACAGGCTTTCAGCTGCTGTTCTGGTTGAGCACTTTGGAAGGCTCTTAGAATTGGTATAGTTCTCACCAGCACCTCTCGGAGCTGGGCTGGGCATCATGGTCCTGTTCTCTGCTCACCTGCAGCGTTCACATCCATGTCTATTTGCTTTCCTTTCTGCTGCAGAACAGTCTGTACTGCTGACACAGAATCCCTCCTTCCTGCAGGTTTCCCCACTGGACTTTTCAAGCCAGAAGAACTGGTGAGGAGTCACACTGGTGGTGTCACCCATGGGGGAGAGCATGGCACCCAACCAGGGCAAACCCAGGTTGTCTTAAGCCTTTTTCTCCCAGCATCTAGTTTCCTTTGCAATTGTTTGGGTGGTTCTGTTAGTGAAAATCATAACGAAGGAAAGTTTTAATTTGAGCAGACAAACAGACACACACAAATAAAGAATGAACTGGAAAAACATCCCCCAAACTCCTTTCCCCTGCCACACAGTGAGAAATGGAAATAAAGGTGGCCACTGCCTGTACTCGACAACGCTGCCACATGTGATATTTTCGGAGGTATCTCGGGAGCATCTACCACACTTTACAGCATGTGAGGCATGTCATCTGGAGCGGTTTGATCTCCTGTAACCTGTTCACAAATGCATCTATTTCATAACAGGCCCTGCGCCCCGATAAGGATCTCTGAGTTTCTTCTGCGCGGTATCTGCAAACAATTCAAAGCTGTTCCACACAAACAAATGTGAGAACCCCCTGACCACAGACTGCCTTTAGAGCAGACCAAGATTTGATGTTACTCATATCTTCCAGTACCTGTCAGAGTTCAAACAGGAAACCTGGTTTTTCCTCTCATGTCAACAACTTTTTTTCTCTCTTCGTTTCTTTCTTTTCTGAGCTGGCGTTCGGCAGCAGCTCGCTCTTGAGCGGTGGAAGTCCTGTATTTCTTCAGGACAAACAAGTACTTGCTCTGGTACGTCATTGCTGACATTAACAAGAGCTGAATATGTGGTTTTTTTGGTGATCCTGTGGGTGCTTCTATAGAAACGGACCTGTTGGCTTTGAACAATCACACAAGAAAGGGATTCATTCATACAGGATATAGGTAACACGCAGCTGAGGGCTTACCGCAGATGGTGCTTTGCTTGGGAAATGTCACAAAAAACCTGGGTGCTCTTTTCTCCTGGGCACTGCTGTATTTTGTGCTTACACAATAACACCTCTGTCATTTGTGATATCCTGCTTGCCAGTGCCCCAGCGATGCCATGTGGAAAGTTTAAACACACTAAGTATTCGTCTTTACTGATAATGGAGGTTCATCTCAGCATCTTGACTATTAACTAAGTGCCATGTCCCCCAAAAGCATTTGAAGAGCCTCATGCCCTGGTCTGAGATCTGGTTATAGCCACTCATGTATGTTTTGGCACTGCTGGGAATAGAAATTAGGAGTCCTAGCTGACATATGCCCCCCTTAAGCGGTCTCCATTACTTACCTTTCATAATCCCATCAATAAATGTAGTCAAACCTGAAGCTCTCAGCACTTGCCAGTCCAGGGTTGGAAATGCTTTAGAAACATTTTAACTTAACCTCCTCATGAATGTGGGAAGTGAAAGTTTATAGCAGAGAATAATTCTTGACATAGATTAATGTTTGTGAGGGAAAATGCCTACTCTCTCAAGGAACAGGCTAGTTCTGAGGATCATTTTCCTCCATTTGATTTATGGTTGACAGATGCAAAAAGCATCTCAAATACAGCTGTGTTAAGAAAAGAGCACACAGGCATTTCCATGACTTTCATCTTGCTTTGCATTTATGTCATTATAAAACATGCTCTTGTGGCATGCATAATCAAGGGACAGAACATCTGGTGAAGTCTTGTTGCGGCAAAATGTCTGTAAAGTTAAATATGATAGTTGTCTTTTTTTTGTCTCTAAAAAAACCCAATCAACAAACAGCTGGATAATATTATGACTGGTAATAATACTGGGAGTGATACATGCAATGATGGTTACAGACTCATAAGATGGAGAGGTCACAGAAGCTCTTGTTTGTGAGCTGTGGCAGATGAGCATGAAACGGTGGCTACCTCTGAGCTGCCTGCAGAGCCACAGGTAAAACAGCCTTCGTGAACCAGCAGCCACCCTTGAAATCACACAGGCCAGTCCACTAATACACTTTGCTCTTTATTTCCACATTTCCAGTAGGGTTTCAGCCCAAATGATGAAGTTATTTTGATTCCATTGCATTTTTCCAGTAGCCATTTCAGTAGTCAAGCACTTTAGATAAAAGTTGATGTCTAAAGGGTCCTGGAAAATCATAGAATACCATAGAACACCAAAAGGGATCATCTGGGCCAACCTTACTGACCCTGTTGTGCTGTTTGTGTAGCTTAGTGCTGTTGTTCAGCATGGTCCTGTTGAGAAAAGATCTTCACCTCTTGCTCCCTCAACCCATCTCTGCCATAAATGCGTGTAGACCAGGGGTAAGAAGAAAGGAATTATTCGCATTCACTAAAATAAATCTTTCCTCTCTCATTTTCTAACTCTTTATATTCCATGAAACTTCAGCAAATAAATTCCAGGCTTATAAGCCTGATTCAGAAAAGAAACATGTACGTAGTAGGGTACAAGCGAAAGCCAAGTACCAGCTGTAACATCCTGCTGAATAAATAAGTACTTGTATTTCAAACCAGAAGCTCATATCAGAAATGAATATTAAAGCATTGACAAGCTCTTAAGTATTTGCCCTCCTTTAGAAAACATCTGGATGGGTCCAGTTGGTTATCCATAGGTTCTTTATTTACTGACCATGATTCCTGAGAGTTGAGCCTGACTCTGAGGATGCTGGTGCATGAACATGGGTTCTGCAGGTGTGCCTGGCTGGGCTTCCCTTCCTGAGGTGACATTACACAGGGTGGTGAGTGACACCCTGGGAGCTGGCTGCTGATTTAAATGAGTTAGTTCATTGTGCTTCCATCCCCTAAAGGCAACTAAATGCACCACGACTTTCAGAGATATCTCCATGAGAGTGCTGCTGATCCCCGCTTAGGCAGGGGCATGATGAGCTGCAATTAGGTAAATTCAAGTAATTACAGTCAACTACTGTTTTAGGGCAAACTGGGCTTTACCCAGTAATTGCAGGTATTACTGTTAGCAGTATGCACACAGTGGTATGTGGTTTTATGGTTGTGAAGTCTTGCGAGTAAGAGAATTATTATTGCTACTAGTCTGTGTATCTGTGAGAAAATGGATAATCCTGTTGCTTTTCCATGGGCCCTGTTACAAATAGGAGACCTGATCACTCCAGTGTTTAGAAAACAAATAGGGAGACTAGCATGGGCGTTAGGAGCACATAGTTATGTAACCTAGCATCTACAGCAATTGTGATGAACACAAGCTTTGGGATTTATGGAGGGTTTTAAACTGATAGAACAGGCCTATGGAGGATGTAACATCATGTCTAAGATGATGGCCCTGCCTTCCTCTTCAGGTCCAGCCATGCCTGGACAGGCTGTCCATGCAAGGATCTCACTGGGGAAACACAAGCATCCCTGGCTGCTGTTGGAATCCTATTTTAGCTGGTACCAAGCACAGCAGTCACATGCTGCAAGATCATCACTCTGGCCAGTGGCAGTCTGCCGAAAAACAAAGGGTTCCTGAGGAGCCAAGACAGGAAGATAAAGCCCTGCCGTGCTATTTAAAGCAGGGTATTTATGCCTGAATGAAGTTCCTCCAATTTTGGAGCAGGGTGTTTGCCTGGAAAGCTGGTGTTTACATTCCACCCCAGGGACTGAAGCACCCTTGCACACTTTTATGTAGCTCCTTTCTTCCAAGTTTCTGCTTTACCTCCAGCTTCATTACTCCCTCAATTACAACGTTCAGCTCCCATCGAGCCATTTGTAGCTTTATTTTTGATGAGCACTGCACAGAGGCGCAGACAAGAGCAGTCTGTAGCTCATTACCCCGCTCAGATAAAATGCTGTGTGCTTTGGGGCAGCCCCGTGCCTTAGGAGAATGGTGGTTTACAGATGGGGAGTAGAGACAAAGAGCGGGTGAGCGCCTGGCCTGCGATCCCATGGGATGCTGGAGTGGTATTTCTGTCTAGTGCCCTAATCACTGAACCATCCTGTCTCCTGCTTTCGGGCAAAAGAGTCTGAAAATGCCATTGATTAGAAAGTGCTGGTGAAGAAAAGGTGGAACTGACTAGACTGCACCAGGAGACATGCAAAACCATGCAGAAGACACTACACAGCGTGGTGGAAATAAAACTTCTTTCTGCTTTAATAATCTAAGATGCTATTTAGAACACAGGAGCAAGGAGATGTCTGGGGTTTGAAAAAGCAAGATATTATTTTAAGCAGCTAAATTCCCTTTAATTAGTCTGAAATTTGGGCTTTCTAACAATGTATTTCCATGTGTGTGCCAGAAAGTCAGGGGAACATGGAAATCATTGGCAGTTCACTGCTGGGATACAGCAGATCATTTCAATGAGACCTAGAGACATTTTCTGCTGGTAGAAAACATTTGTTTGGTGGTCCCTTTCCTTTGCTTTGTCATCTCCTACCGCACATCTGGTTTGGGATGGAATGAATGAGCCCATGCTTGAGAATCAGGTTGTTTATATGAAGCAATATTTAAATGATTTTTGGGCTTTGTAAGTCTGGAAAAGTAATTATCATCTTGGTGGTTATGATTTGAAGCCCTTTTGCTACCACGGGTGAGCTTGGGTCACTGTGCAAAGCAGCTCTCTCCAAAACAGAGATGTGTTTGCCCTCAGTTGGACAGATGTGGGGACAAAGCTTCTCCTGTGGCCGCTCAGCACCAAGGTGGTCCTGAAGGGGATTTTGGAACCTATCACAATGGGGTGTTATCGGTTGGAATGTAAGTTGTGAAACCTCTTTGTGCACAGCCCTTAATGGGTAATGGAGGTGCTGGGTCCTCTCCTGCCCTGCTGAAGATACAGGGTACAGGAGCAGCTTGGCCCCTGCTGCGGAGTGGGGCTCAGGGTGAGTGTGTGCAGGGGAAGGGAACGATCTCACACATTTTCCATTTAACTAACCACAGGCAGTTTGTTTTCAAGCACTTCAGTTACTGCTGCGGTGGGAATGGGCCACATTGCACAAACCTCCCATTGCCGTCTCCGACTGACACCCCAACACACTGCAGGGCTCTGGGGCTGGGAACCGTCCTGTGCCTGCCTCAGTGCAGGGCTGCTGAGAGTCCCTGCTTGCTCCTACTGAAACCCTTGAAAGACTGAAGGTATTTTCCCCAAAACCTCTGGTTGACTCCATGTGGTGTCTGCTTGGCCCCAGCTTGGCTCCTGCCACCAGCTCCTCTAAGAAAGGCAATGCAGCCTTGACACTGAGCATTAATCCATTGAGTCATGGAATGGTTTGGGTTGGAAAGGGCCTTAAAGCTCATCCAGTTCTGCTGGCACCAAGTGGGGAGCACAAAAGAAATTTTATAGGAAAGAAGCCCCCATCTCCTCCTGCCAGGGCGCTGTGATGGGAACACAAAGCAGTGTTCTTTTCTGTCTGGATTTCTTTGCTGCCCTTGTTTCCAAGGTGCGAGCGGATGGCTGTGTTCACAAGTGGACTTTTGGTCTCCAGTTTTCACACAAATGCCTGTGCAGCTGGGAAGGAAACATCACTTTGAAAGGGAGTATTTTGTATTTGCACCTTCTAACACAGCTGTGTTGTCCATGGTTCCACCAGAGGAATTCTGGGCATCTTAGGACATCCCTGTGGGCTCCCCATCCATCCCTGTGTGGGGATCACACCATGTCAGGTGCCCCTTGGTTGTCCCTCCCCTGGGAGAGCTCAGGGCCTTCCAGCTAATGCCAGGGAACCCCAGTGCTCAAGAGGGGTGTTGGCAGCCTCTCTCAGGGGTTCTGTGGCCTTAAAGGAGGTGAAACCTTCACTTTGCAGAACTTACTGACCTGGGAAAGAGAAGAGCTGTTGAAATAAATGCAGTGTAGAATAAAAGTGAAAACTGTCCCAATCGGGTATTTCACACTCGCTGTAAAATCGAAACCTGATTTCTTTTTCTGTGTTAAAAAATTCACTGCTTTTTTCCCCCTTCCATTGAGACATGAGTTATTTTCAAATAAAGAGGTGAGACTTTGTTTAGAATTGAGTAAAATGTGTCCTGTCTCTAAGCAAAGGGGATGTGCAATGGGAATACCTTGGTTTGTGCAGTGACATGCGTGTGCATGTTCCTATGTGAGAACTCTGCTTGGCAAAACTGAGGCTGGGGGAGGGTGTCTGCAGCATCAGCCAAAAGGGGATGGAGAAGGTGCTGCACAGCCACACTCACAAGCTATTTGCCAAGCCAGAGAAGATACCCTTTTCCTTCTATGTGTTTTATAATGGTTTTTCTTTGGGCAATTGGGCATCATCACAACAGGAATGCCAGCCATACTTCCTTAGCATCCTATGGTGCTGTTATTAAATGAGTGTGGTTTATGTTAGTGAGCTCAATGACCTGATTTTTCCCATGATTTGCACCAATGTCAGGCTTGACAACCTATATCTGCTCTTGTCTCTGTGATTGCTGCACAGCCTCATCCATGGGCCTGAGATGTCTCTGATGGCTTAAGGAGGAGCTAAACAGAGCCCAAAGTCAGATATTCATTTCAAGTTCATAATCATCTTATTTTTCAGAATTATCTAAGGGGTTTTTATCATTCCATCTTTGAAATTATATTATTTTCTTGTACTTTTGCAAATCTCATCCCTGTTTCTGCGAGCTCCCCATCCTTCCCAGCCATTCCCCTCTTCCCATCAGCTTTATTTAACAGAAAGTGGATTTGGTGTGTGCTCTGTGGTGAGTACAGTGATCACTTCAGCTCTGCTCAGGGTTGCACTGCAGTGAGCTGAGAGCACGAGTCTAACACCAGCAACTCACAATGTGCACGTGGAGCTTTTAAGGCTCTGGGTATTGTAGGGTTTTCTCAAGTTGGGCTTCCTCTCCTGTTGTAGCTGGTGTTTGGGACAAGAGGTACAGGAACAAGATAACCAGCCAAATGT
Source organism: Pezoporus occidentalis (assembly GCF_034315485.1). Taxonomy (NCBI): domain Eukaryota; kingdom Metazoa; phylum Chordata; class Aves; order Psittaciformes; family Psittacidae; genus Pezoporus; species Pezoporus occidentalis. Next base: position 2,729,522 of record NW_026915888.1, read on the forward strand.
AAAGGATCCCTTAGATTTATTTGATCAGAGATAACAAAGATTATGAAGGGGCAGAAAAAGTTTCTCTCAACCATTTATTGAAAACCTCACTTTTTTTGCATGTATCATTTGGGTGATGAATCCAGAATGAAAGACAGATCCAGTAGCTTACAATATGTCACAACTGTAGATTAAATAGGTCAGTGAACCCGATTGTTCTCACACAAGAACACTGAGGAGCCTTTCACAGGCATAAACCATCCTTTAACACAAGTGTTCACACAGAAAGCAAACCACTTACAATCCAATTCCTGCTTATCCCTGATGATGCTCATAGTTTCTGTGTGCTGTAAACCAGTAGCTTGAAACAGAAATGTGTTGCACAAGCAGCACAAGAGCAGTGTCTGGGCAGGACACAGCAGGAGCTATTACACTTGGGCTCCTCCTCTGCTGGGAATGAGCAGTTGAAGTTGCTCCATGGAAGATTATCAACTCCAATTGGGAATGGCAGGTGAATCCCACAGCCCAGATTATGCCTGATCTCAGCCTGAGGGCACCAGAGGTGCAGGGGAAATGAAGATAAATGGAGTTATCTCTTTCTGATGTGGGGCAGGCAGAACTAACTCGTTTCACACTTAAACCAAGCAGGGGAATTCACTCACTTTTCTATTTATCACTAAACCACTGCCTTGACCATAACACGATTTAATGAATCCCCATTCTTTACGATCAAGAAGTGCCAACCATTGATTTCCAAACATTGTTTTCAGTCCACAGTGACCTTGTCCTGGAGATGGGGCTCTTTATCCCCTACGTGGTTTAATTTCTGTGGGCGCTGTCACCATCTAGTGGCATCTCACGGGTGGTTTGCAGGGGCAGCTCCTGTGTTACTCTCCCAAGGGATTTGCCCCCTGGACACTCATTTCTCCCACTTATCAGTACTGGCTTTACCAATTTGCAAGTTAAAAGCCTGCAGGTGTGATGGCAGCTTTATCAGGCAGAGTCTTCCCTCTGCTCCTGCTGGGGAGCAGCTCAATCTGGTTGAACAAGGAGGATTTCCATGGTAAGACATCTCCATGAGAGTGAAGGGTTGTGTTTAAAGGTGTTGGGGCACAGGAGGAAAAGCCTGTGGGAGAGTTTTGTGCCCTTCAACACTCAGGCTATGGCAGAGTGGAAATGCTGGGAGTTGTGACCAGCCAAAATACTCTCTGGCAATAGCAGAGCAGGGGTGTGTGTGTGTGTGTGTGTGTGTTAATCATACAGCCGTGATTATGTTATTTAGTGGTTTGCTTCAGTTCACAAAGGAAATACAGAGTGAAGACACCCCCTGCTTACAGCTCCGGTCTCTCTGCCATCCCCTCCGGTGTGAAACATTCACTCCTCATGATCAAAGCCCAGCTCTCACTTTTCTGTCTAATGCTGAAAAATTGGAGATGAGCAATGCTGTGTGTTTTACCCTCAATTGCTGCCCCTTTGCTGTATCCTTGACAGCCTTTAGTGGGTTTCTGTGATGTCCCATGGCTGGGTGATGTGTTCATGGCTGCTCCTCTGCAGAGCACAGAGGTGATACTGGAGAGTGATACTGCTTATTCAGTGGTGGTGCCTTGATTTTCCTGCAGTCATTTCTACACAGGTAAGGAAACATGGGCCGTAAATCAAAGCAGTGATTTTCCCCTTGCCCAGGCTGGGATGGGACAATAAGCACTTGTGATGTGGCCCTCTGCCTGGTATCGTGGGTTCCTCAGAAATGATTTTCAGTACCATAAATCCCCATCACTTTACATAATAATGTTCCTTTTAGGTGTTTCTCTTCTATATTCAGCTTTGGTTTGAGTTTTCTCAAGGGGCCTGTCCTGGTTGCACTCAAACAGTTTCGGACCCTCAGATAGCGCCCTTGCTTATGCCTCATCCATAGCACTGCAAACTTCATGTGGCTTTTCAGTTTCCTATTTGTAAGTTTAAATGATCCTTTCTCCTCTCCATCTGCCTCTCCAGTTACAAGAGCCCTGTGAGCAGGGCAAAGAGAGCAAAGAGAGAGCTCTTCTAAGAACAAGGAAGGTAACCACATCTGACACAACACGAGCGTAACCCTCCCAAAGAACAGAAAATGAAAATTGCTGCTTTTAGGCTAATTAAACAACTGGGGGGGGTTTTGCTTTTTATTTCCTTAATTTTTCTTAACTTAGTAATACTCCTGGCTGGAGCTTGGAGCTAATGCAGCAGAGTGACACAGCAAAAGGATGGATAGCTTCCTTGAGCTACCTACTAGCTTCTTCTATGATGATTTAATACAAGCTACTAAAGAACTGTATGATTGCTGCTCAAAATCTGAGTTAGGTTGTCAGAGCTGAGCTATTGTGAGTTTTATGCTCTATTGTATATATGACTTTGAGAACAGAGAGCTGGAGCCTGTGATTGATTTCTATGTTTTATCAGATGTGATTGTAGGAACATCCATCTCTCTCTGGAGCAGCCAGACATTTCTGGCATTAAAATGGGTTTAATGGTGGGGGGAAATGAAAGACATTAATGAAACAGAGGAAGGTAAATGCTCTGTAAAGATCTTTCATATGGAGGGTTACTGGTGTGTCCCTGGAGCCAGGTTGGATAGCAGTTAGGAGTTTGCCTTAAGAATGGCCTAAAACACTAAATGCCAGTTCTTTTGACCAGGGTGCATATGGAGTTTCTCTTTGTTCAGAGGGGGATGCAAGCAAATATAGGAGAAGTTTTGGCTTCAACTAACTTGGCATTGCACTGTCAGTTGTACTGTTCCTCACTGAGAGCCAAGTGCAGACAAGGGTTAGTGGTGCTCTCTGGCCCCAGCAGGAGAGGTTGCCCTGGTCTGCTCACACAGCAGAGGATGCTTGAAGCCAAAATGTAATTAACTTATTGGTATTTGACCAGGATGCTGTGGTCAACTCTTGTGAGAGGTCATGAGGTTTCCACTGACCACAGGAACTTGGTTTTGCATCTCATGGCAGGTTATGGTAAGCCTTCGGTTAATGTCTTTGTATAATGTGTCAGGCTTTGATCTCTCTCTGTAGCAATCCTTTACGCCCAGTGTAATAAACCTTGTCTAGCACATGGGGAAAAATCCACTTACTTTTTCTGCTGACTTTGTCCAAAAAGATGCATTGGACACCTACTCTGATACTTGCTTCCAAGTCTCTAATTCTTCTCACCAGTGTGTTTTGAATTCATCAATAGAGAAACAATGACTTCAATGTCTCCTTCCCTCCCCATGAGAAAAGCCAAGTAAAGGGGTTATAATATTTCACACAGGTGTCTGTAGAATCTGTTTTTATATCTCCTTTGTGAAAGGAAGTTTGGGGCTTTGGCTTGGTTTCAGTTGACATCTTAATACCACAGAGCTGTGGTACATCTCCTGCGGAGCGGCAGCACAAAGGGCTCGGTCAGGACTTGCACAAGGGGGTAATGGACCTAAACCCATTAAGTGCAAGTTCTGACAGTGCAGGTCGAATGCCTAGATGTCAGGTTTGGGGTTCCTCCTCTCTCATTCTCCTAAATTGGGCTCATTTTCTGATTAAAAATAATTGGCAGAATTTTATGGTGTGAAAACAAAAAAAAATAAGGCAACTCCTGCTGAGATCTGTGAAGGCAAAGTTTTCATGTGCTTGGGGTTCATGGAATAAACCTTTCTGTCAAAAGACATGTATGTATTGCTATGACCTGGTGGTTGGGAGGACAAGGGGCTGCTTTCTGCGTCTGGCTGACAGAAATAGGCTTTTAAGTTTGGAGGATGTGAAACAAGGTGTGTAGTGATGTAGTGATGCTCTGTGGATTAGTCAGGACTGGGGAATAAACCGCTAAGGGGGAAAACCTTGATCTGTTCCCCCCCTTGATCTCTGAAACCTGAAAATACAAGGAAAACCAGTCAAAACTTCTTCCTTGTCATGTTTTTAGAGAGCTTTCTGGCCGCAGTGCTTGTGAAAAGGAAAAAAACCCTAGACTCCATCATCCCAGTGCTTGGAGATAGGATTTTCATACCAACCAAATCCCTGCTCATCAATTAAACTGCAGCCCATCCTTTTGCCAAATGCTTATTTAAGAGTAATCTGCATGGACTTGATCTCCTTTAAAGACTTCCCAGCAATTTACTGGGAAATTAAAAAGAGGGGAGGGAGGAAAGTGGGATGTTGGAGTGCAGTGATCCCACATGGGATCACCCCCTGGGCTGCTGCAAGACCAAGCATGGATCTGGGTGCTTGGTCCTGCGCTAGGGCAGGGCTTGGGCATGTCTGTGCTGGACATCCCAGCGTGTCTGAATCGGGCAGCTGTCTCCTGTTTATTCCTGCTCCAAGGAAGGAGCAAGCTGTGCCACAGCCATGCATGGTCCAGTGGTCCGGTGTCTTGGCCAGGAGATGCGTGTCTTGGTTGGCAGATCCGCTGTGTGCTCTCCTCCGCATCCCTTGGAGGATGCGCATGCAGGAGCCTCATTCACACCCCATCACTTTCCTGCAAGGAATTCCTTATTCTCTACTAAATCACTTCTGTGAATGATGTATTTCTGTGTTCTTCTGAGCAGTTTATGGGTGTCTGTAGATTGTAAATGCATGTTGTTTCCCGCTGGATGAATACATTGCACGATGCACTCCTGCTCCCTCTTTAGGAGTAGGTATTCCCAATTTTCAGTGTCTGCTATAAAGATACAAACCTCTGAGAGTCCCTCTGACCACCAAGTATTGGAGGGTATTGCAGCATTTAATCTGCCTGCAGGGTTTCTGCTGGCTTTATAACCACCCCATGAATAAGGATCATCCAGTCCTATAGAATTCCACAGGAGGAGCTGGGAGAGAACAGGAACAAAACTCCATGGTTTTGCAGCACTTTATATAAAGCCTTGTAATGTTTTTCTAGCTCTGCACTGCTTTCATCCCCACCAGTGTTCTGGCAGTGAGGAACTCAATAGCTGATGCATGAGCTCATGGAGTTATTGCCCCTGTGTCTGCATCCCACTGGAGCTGACCTTGAGTTTTCCCTCCTGGATTGCAGATGCTGAAGGCTCTGCAGTGGCTGTTGTACAGGGTAATGAGTTCTTAGCTAAGAAATACTTTGGAATACTTTGTCAGGTCTCGATCCAACCTCAAGCTGCAGTAGCTTTGCCGATGGCTTGGCACTGCTCTTGCTCTGCACACTTATGTCAACTGCCAGAGTTGGTTTTATCATATGAGGAAACAAAGTGTTTAATGAATGAAGCCAGATGCATGAGATTGTGCTGAGAGACCAACAGTTACTTTGGAAAGAACTCGAGCCAGAAACTTTGGAAAAGGAACATAAAAACATTCATGGAATTTATTCTTGGCAGTTACAGGTAAATACACATTATGCAGCTATTCTCTTTTAACTGCGCTATACCCATTCCTTGCTTTTCCACACAATCCATGGGGTGTAAGACTCCAGCACAATCTGTGTGTTCCCCATCATCCTGTCTAACTCCCTGTAGGACACTGGCGGGGGGGGGGGGTGTTCCCTGGATGTTTTCTTCAGGGATCAGAAAGATCCAGCAGCAGAAGTAGCTGTGAGAAGAGCAGATCTGACAGGAGGTAAAGCAAATGGGAGCTAATTCTTGACATGAACCAGGCCAATATACAAGCTTGCACAAACAGCTGGTTCAGTTTGGACAATTCCCATTGACCGGAGTGGTTTCTCCAACAGGACCCATATGGATTAGTCAGTATAGACAGCCTGGCATCCACCATGCAAGCAGCATCTGTTGCAACATGTAATTCTGTGAAGCAAGCTAGTTAAAGCTTCCTGAGAGCTATTGAAATGCTCCTAAACTGAGAAGTAAAATGCCTTGTTAAACATGGATTGGATCAGGAGATACCTTGGAACTCTTCTGTGCAGCCCAGATCAATTAAGACTTCTCTCAGACTCATTTTATTCATGCCAAGCAGATGAAAACCCCATTATAACTTGGGTGAGAGACTGGTCTGGTTTTAAGACCTGAAGTTAATGATTAACCTTTCCCCAATAGTCTTATTTTCACTTTACTATAGCTAGTAACTGCTATGAGAATACACTGTAGTGATAGGCTTGACTGTGAGCCAAGGAGTGGTGCCACCAGCCCAGGTCAGCAGAGGTGACCTCTGGGATGGAGGTAGGATGGAGGAACACGGCTGATGCCATTCCCATGACACGTGGGGACCAGCACAATAAATGGGAGAGCCAGAACTTTCCAGGTGAAATGAAATTAAATCATTTGTGTTTGCTTTAATATAGGGATGTCTGATATTATCTGTCTACAGCATTAGTCTGTGCTGCTGCCTTTGAAGCTAATAATTGGCATTAGGGTGGTGTGTTAGTTTCCATGTTAGGCATGATTTTGGAATGAAGCTCAGTTATCCAGACAAATGGGCATTTTCATGATATTACCCACTACCACATGATGGTACGAATTCCTCATCAGTGGCTGTGTTCAGGTTTGGGCATCACTGGGGTTTGGAGCTCTTCCTTGGCTAATTAAGAGTTGTGAGAAGGGCAAAACTATTTGGGGTGTTGGAGAAGAAAGGTTAAACCAGCAAAATAGGGCAAGGCTTAGCCAAGAGGTGCTTCAGGTGGTCGTGGCTTGTGATGCTGAAGGGGTTCAGCCTTTTCAAAAGGCCACCATTTGTTAGCACAATGCGGGGAGAAGCAAAATGGGGATGCAATATCAGGATGTGCCCTTGGAAATGAGATCTTTAAAGTCCAGGTTAATCCCCTTGAAAACTACAATGGAATTAAGTCTTGGGGAAGATTGGTAAAGAGCAATCCCAGTGGGAGAAAGGCAGGCTGGAGGAGCCCAGGAGCTCTTCACAGGCTTTGGTGCTTTGGTTTTGGGTGTAACCGTTGACTCCATTGCAATGGGCTTACAGGAGGTATGAGTTGGAGCTGGTTTGTGCAATGGCTGGAGTTCTTTGGATGACGAGTTCTTAGATGATGGCCGCAAAGGAATTTTAATTGAAGTGAGGAAGGTTCTGCTGGGAGCCGGGCAAACCGCGCTGGTGTTGGCAGGGAGGAAGCCAGCAAGGAGCGAGCGGTCAGGGATTCATAGAGGTCTGCTCACAGTTACCCTGCTGTGACTCTGAAGGATACTCTTGCATAAGGGAAATGGCTTAAAAGGACAGCGATGTCCACCCCTGGGCTTCATCCCGTATTCACCTGTACTTGGGAGCTTTAGTGGAGGCATGGATGAGGATTAAACAAGCTGTGTGGCCACTGAACATGACCAGAAATGTCTGTATCTGTGGGATAACCCAGCAGGGGATGCTGATTTTGTGCTGGTGTCCATAGAAGCTCCCAGGCTGTGGCAATCTGACAGAGATGCACAAGGAAGCTCATCTGGTTAACACCCAAAATCCTTTCATGAATGGGTCAAACTGCACTGTGTGAAAATGGTGCTGTTGGAGTCTGTGTTTTCAAGTGCTTCTGTCTTAAAACCAAATATTGAAGCATCAAAATAAAACGACCCTTTACATTTTGCTTTAGGAAACAATGGGTAGCTTTGCCCTCCAAGTGCTTGCTTGGCTAAATCCAGCTTTCTACTTCTGTCTGCAAAACCAGAGCTGCAGGAATCCTCCTCTGCCATTTCTACATAAAAGAGTAGGGTCCAAAAGTGTCCCCCTGTGCTGTTGATAAAGCTTTCATTCCATAGGTGGTCAGTGGATGGGACAGGCAGAATCCCCATGTACACAACTGAAGGCTGGTATGAGCACAGGATGCCTTTACTGGACAGGGAATGACACCCTCTGCTTGACCTAGAAGGCATGCCTGGGCTGAGCAATAAGCACACCTACGGTCTTCTCATGGGAATAGCTCTTCCATCATACACAAGAGCACTTGATGGCTTTTGTGGTATCGTGTGTTTCCATCTTGTGCAAGTATCTTGGTAGAAACATCTAGAGCCGTCATGCTCCTGTTACAAATACCTTCCTCTGGCCCTGCCTGAGCTTTGAGTAAGGCTGAGTGGTAGAAATGCACTTCTTGGGCGTATTCACAAGATCAAATTGGATTTTCTTGGACTCCATGACCTTGTTCTGCTCCCTCCTGGGGTTACCTCTCTCTGTACTGCAAATGGGGTTGCTACCAAAGGCATGGGAGGCTTGTGTCTACAAGAACAACCCCAGTGTTTGCAATAGATGTCTCCTGAGAGGCTCCCTGCTCTGACACAGGCGCTGCTCAGCCTCACGGTAATTGCTCAGCATTGCCAAGGTATTTAAGTGCTGGTCACCTTTGAAAAGCTGGTCTGTAACCTCTTGATCTTGTATTCATAATGAAACGGGAGGGATAGCAGCAAAATCCACATCAGAAAGTGCAAGTTCCTAATTAGTCTAAATGCTTCTATAACATATATGGGTAGTTAAAGCTGTGCACACCATTAATGCAAACTGCTTACTTGTAACGGAGTAACCAGCCTGGGACAGACCACAGTGCAAACACCAGCAGAGTCCTCACCTGGGAGACTGCAAAAGGTCACTCACTGTGCCCAGGGTGTGTGGGAAGCAGGTTTCGCAATGGTGCAAGTGCCTGTTTGACTGATGTCCAGTGCCTGACTAAAGCAGCAGTGGGAGGAGATGACAGCAGACAGCATCTTGTGCTGCTGCTGCTTGGAGGAGTATTGGGTACCAATGTCTGTTACCCAGAGCTGCAAAGCATTGCTCCTCCCTGGCTGTCATGTGCATGTTGGGGATCAAGGGGAGAAGGGGCAGCTCAGGAGGTATTGCTGGTGTTGGTACTTGGTGCCATCCTTAAACATGAGCCATGGAGCCCTGGCTTCGTCCTGATGAAACAGGGTTCTTCTCCCACTGATGAGTGCTGCAAAGATCAAACCAAAGCAAGTCCCTTCCTAGCAGTGGCTCTGTGCCTCTTCTGTCTGAGACTGACACACACTGGGGAACTGAGCCCCTTGGCCCTTCTAAGGGCCCTGCTGGGAGGTGCTAGTGCTATGCTAGAAATAAGGTAGATGGCTTACCAGAAGTCATACTATGAGCTGGCAGCTCTTGATGTTTATCATTAAGTGTGGGACACATCAGAAAAGGGCAATGGGATCAGTGCAGAAGGCAGGTGATGCAGTGGCAATGTCCTGAGTCCCCCAAGCAGACCCTGGCAGTGCCAGCCTCAGCAGGAAACCCAGTGGAAGCCCTTCTCATGATAGCAGCTATTTGCAATGGATCTGGGAGGCTGGCTTTGGCTCAAGCCCACATACCCACAGCCAGGAGTACTCTGATGGAAGATGTAGGTTCAGGCTGGCAAGAGATGAGGGGGATGAAAGGTGGTAAAAAAGGAGCTCTTTGTTGTCTTCCTGTTAGCACATGTGTTGTGAGTGGGGTGAAGCCTGATGCACAACCACACTTCTGTAAGGACTGTGGTTGTGTTCAGCTCTGCTTAAGTATTTCTTGATCAAATCAGATGGAAACTTCTTGTGAGCTCCTCCAGCCTACACAGACCGTGTACCATTTCAGTTCCAATTAAGATCTCCAATATGAATGAGGCAGTACAAAAGAGCCTCAGCAATTCCAGAACTTCTTTAAAGGGATTTGTTTTATATATAAGAGATGTGGTAGTCGTCACAGACCGAAAACATGATTGATCTGTGAGGCATTGTTACAGATAGTATTACTGTTAAGCACAGAAGAGCAGATAACTCCTTTAAGCAGTTAATTTGAATATACAGAAGCACAAGGAAGAGTAGGAAGAACATGTAGGTCAAATGCTTCAGGAAGATGCTAGGCAAATGGTCAGAGAACAACAAGACAGTGTTTTACTGGTGTCGGAGGGAGCTGTGTGCACTGTGTGCACGAGTGAGGCTTTGAGCCGGGTGGAAATGACAGTGGGATAGGAGGAATGGGGCACCCTCCGAATCACTGAGCTGCTCCAGTGAGCTCCTTTAGTTCAAAGGAACTGAGAGAAAGAGAAAGGAAGACCTAAACTGGGTCAGACTTGGATTCAAAGCAGCAGCAAAGGGTGATGCTGTGTGTGTGTTCTGTGCTGGGGAAGTTCACAACCCGTTTCCACTTCAGGGTTCAGACGGTACTGTGTGTGCACTGCACATGTTCATGGCCACAGATGGCCTGTGAGAGCCTGTGCACAGGCTGCAGAGAGCTGGGCCATGGTGGCTGGTGTTGGTGCCCAGCTCCACATCCAGCCTCAGGAGTGGAGCTTGCCTTTTCCAAGTACTAATAAGAAAAGTAACTTCAGCCTTTCTTCTCCTGCGTGCTGCAGGCTCAAGGAAGAGTTTGCAACCTGGGGAATGCCATCCATGGCTTTGAAAGTGAGGTTAAAGTCAGCAGCTACAGGGATACCAGTAACTGCTGGCAGTGCAAAACGCACTGAATGAATGGATTTCTTCATCTCATGCTTTCATCTCCTAAGAGCTCATTGATGCAGAGCTGTGACAACCCATCTCCCCAGGAGACGGAGGAGAGCTGAAGCCAAGTAATGTCTTCTCCCTGGAGCTTAAGAAGCTGTTAACTGGCAGGATATATGGCACCAGCCATCAGTTTTGAGGGTTTTGCTTATATTTTATGGCTAATTTTAATCATATTTCATAATTTTAATCATATTTCGTAGTTCAGATCTTCTTGCTGAAGTCCCAGAATTGATTTACAAGGGGACAAGACCTAATAAAATCTGCTAACCTAGAACTATCAGTTGGTGATCACGGGTTCCAGGTGTCATTCTCACTTCATCCCATTTCTCACTCCAGTGCGGGTCTGGTTTTGCCCTCTATAAAAGATTTCCTGTAGCTCAGCAATAAAGGCAGACAAAGATTTCAGTCTCTACTGTGATGAGTGCTGGAAACCAGGGAGGGGATTGCAGGAGCTCTGGACTCAGCTGAGTTGGGAACAGGCAACAGCTCTGCTGGAGCTGAACCTGTGTAGGTGCAGCTGAAGGTGTTCAAGTGCTGCTTCACTCTGGTGGTGGGTGTTTGTGGATGTGGAGCTGTGCCAGGCTGTAATTCATCCCACTGACTCCAAACCTGGCTGTTAACTCAGGGTGCTGCTAAAGGTACCCTGCAGTCCCGATGGAGGAACCCCAGCCACTGCTGGAGATGAGCAGCATGGTTCCATGGGAGCACATAAGATGAAAGAGAAACTATCTCTGTGAGCAGCCGGAGAGAGCCTCCCTGGACTCCAAGCTCTACACCAGGAGAACAGATTGCTGCAAAACACCCAAGAAGAGAGCAAAGCTCCTGGAGCCCAAGCCAAGCGATGTCCCTTGTTGCTGCACTGACTGTCATGGCTGGAATAACCTCAGATGGAAAGAGGAAAGGTTTGATCCCTTCCTGTGCCAAGAGGATGGAGACAGCGAGGCGTTCTGGGGAGGGAGAGATGCCATCCCAACAGCGATGGAGGGACTAGCAAACTCTGAATGCAAATGGTGTATTTATGGCTTTCAGGCTGGCAACCGATGAACACCTTCATGTCTTGCCAGAAATAATGCTCTGGATGTTAAAAGCAAAGCTGCAGGCCATGAAAAGGGAGCAAGAGAATTCAGGGAGAAAGAGGAGAAATGTGTGAGTAGGTGGATAGGGAAATGAGAGATAAAATCTGGAGCTGTCTCAGGGAAAAGGGCAACCATTTGGGGGTTGAAAGTGAGTGGAACTGTTCATGTTACTGCTGAAGGAGCAGGGGATTAAATGGTTTAGGAAGGATCTGGGGGTCTCTTCCACATCCCAATCCAGCAAACAGCAGGATTGGAGACAGCCAAGGGAAAAGTCGGGTCACATCCTGAGAGCCACCCCCTTGAGGTGGCTGAAGACACACGGGAGAGTAGCTTCCTCCTTAGGGGCAAGAATGGAGCGAGCGATGCTGCAGGGAAGGAAAATGCTGATCCATTCTTCCCAGTGTCTTGTGCTTGCTTTCCTGGAGCAGTAGGTGGGCTACAACAGTCCTGTAACTGCCTCAGTGAAGGAGGGTAAATGGGAGCATGAAAGACAGAGCAGTTGTGGGTAAACATGGAAGCCTGTTTGGACACATTGGATACAGACAAAGTGCCTGTATCACAGCTTTAAATGAGTTTTGGGGATGAGAGGAGCCCTGGGCTGCAGCCTGGTCCCTGTACCCTCAGTGCAGCACCCTGCCCCATCCAGTGGTGGATTGAGGTCTGAACAAACGCCTCAGGTGGTGGCTGGATTTGTACCCCTCCAATATCCACTCCAAACACACTGGAACCAGCTCTCCTGTGCACTCACTCCTCATCCTGACCTTCTTGGCTCATGTTTTCTCCTGTTGCTGCTCTGGAGTGTGCTGCTTCCCTATTGATTTCTAATGAGCTCTTGAGGAAGCTTCTTCACCAGCACTTAGCAACGAGTGCTGTGGTTCTCCATCCTCACCACTGCGACATAAACTGGCCTCGAGCCCATCAGCTCAGGAGAGGCTGTTGGCTCCACGCTGTCTCCCTGCTGATGGGAAACTGCAGGGCTTATCCTGCATCCCAGTGACAAATGCCACAGGAAGTGAATGGGCACAAGCCATTTCCAGTTTTGCTTTAATGGTTATTCCCACATCCTCCTCCAGCCTGGGCCCTTCCAGCCCACTGCCAGGAATTAAAAGGGTAATCCCAGTGTCTGCCACCTTTGTTCCTTTGCCTTTATGAATCCCACAGAACGCCAAGGCTTTGATCTGGATGTGGGCTCTGCCCCGGGTAATGGTCTCAGGACATCTTTGATCAATGTCTTTTTAACTTGGGCTTTCTTCACAGTTAAGCATTGGTGTTTTCTGTGCTATTTAGTTCCTACCTATTAGATATTCTACTTATACATTAGGTTGTTATTTAGTTCTTAGCTATTTAGTTGGTCTAATTTTGCCAGCTGTGGTTTTTTACCCCTTGCATGAAACGGTGAATGAATTTGAACACAAACTTTGCTACTATATTTAGGACATCTGGTTTGGGGTATTTTTGGAGGGACTGTGTTCAGATCACTCCTAACACCTATATGGGGGATGCTGTCAGACAGGGCTGCCTGTGCAGCATCACCCGTGCCCATCCTCGTGGCTTCAGGCGCTCAAACCCTTCTGAATGCTTTTGGTTCTACTGGAAGAGGTGCTGTATATGAGACCTCAGCATCACTAGATGGCACGTGTGAGCTGTGCAAGTTGGAGCCGGGCAGTGAGGGCTCTTCCCTCACTTTCAGGCTTCTGTGGCTGCCTCTGCCAGCATTGTACCACACAACACACCCAGCCTGCCCTACAGCCCCACTGAAGACCATCCTGTTCTCAGTGTGGCTCTGCCACATCCCTGTCCCTGCACTCTCCAGCCCAGGGGTGGACCAGGATAGAGCTGTCACTCTGCCATCCTTCACCAGCACTAAATACAAGCCCATGAAATACCATATAATAAACAAACTAAAATGACATCTTTATAAAGGTTGTCTTTTAGCATCTTTTATGTATTCTGTTTGTGTATAAATAACTTATTTTTGTCATGTTTTATGAATTCTTTGTATAAATAACTGGCTACAACTATAATGGCAGTCTAAGTCTAAGCAATGCAGAATGACAGTGGTCAGACAGTCTGTGCTGGCAGAGGGCAGGGTGGTGACTGTCCCATTGCATGGCCCTGAGCAGCTGGTTCACCTTCTCTGTGACATCTGTCCCCCTAGTGTCACTACACGGTGACATGCATCAAAGTTATAGCCCAAAGTGGCTTAAACCATGTGTCAAATGTGCATGGAGTCAGTGTTTGGTGTCACCTTCTGCCTTATTCCTTCACAACCCAACTGTATTTCCATGCTGGGCCTGCCATTTCTCAGGGCTGAGAGGAAAATTGCCTTTTCCTTCTCTAAGGTGGAGTAGATCAAAGAGCAGAATCTCTTCCAAGAGAGGAAACCTACATCCATGCGGGATGCTCCAAACGCTGCTATCGCTGTCCTGCTGCTTGGACTCAATCCAGGCTGGCTGCAGAAAGGAAGGCAGATCAGTGCTGAGTGCTCGAGGCCAACATCCCAGAGGCAGGCTGCTCCGGCCCCGCAGAGGTGCCAGATACCGGGAATGCTTTGGCTTGAGCTCAGGAAGTGAAGTCTGCTCCAAACCCACTGGGATCCATGAGGAGCCTGCCCTGAGCTCAGCTTGGTGCAGTGAAGCATCTGAACTGTTTTCCCTCCTGTGTCTGAGCAAATAGGTGGAGGTTTTGTCAGACTTCCTCAGCGCTGTGGCACAGCCTCTGCCCCTGCAGCAGGATCTGTGTCCTCTCAGGAGTAGCCTTCCCAGGTGAGCCAGCTTCCAGGGAAACCTCCACCCTCCTCCCCAGAGAGCCCCCAGCTTCGATGGCAAACAGCAGTTTGCCCTGTGCTAACTCAGTGCTGTTCCTGCAGGGGTGGGAGTACAAGTGCACTCGATACCCAGCTTTAATCTGATGCCAGGACCTGCTCAGAGGGCTGTGAAAGGTCTTTCCTCTTGCAGGCTCCTGACCATGTAATCCTTCCTCTCAAGTTTCTGATGTTACATCCCTGTTCTTCCCACCAGGCAGGTGTTGGTCACTCCTAATTCTCCTTGAAGAGGAGAAGCCGTGTGTTCTGGAACTGACTTGAGAACTCTGGCTATTCCTGCATAACACCATGGTTTAAACCCATATGAGGTGGGCTGGACCCACTGGTCCTCTCTGTGGAAACTTTGCTTGTCTGCAGTACTGGGTGGGAAGGGAACAAACATGCAACTCGTTGGCATGGGCTGCTCTTCCCTGAACCAGAGATGCCCTTTCTGCCATGGGGAGAAGTAGGTTGAATGGAAAAGCTGTGTATAAGATAACACTCCAATGGATGCCCTGTGTGCATCCTTGTGAAGGGGTGTACCTAGCTTGTTTGGGACATCAAATAATGTAATGAATGCTATTTATTGCACTAAATAGCATCATTCTACTGTCTGAGTCTGATGGTAGTTTCCATCATCTCCTTCAGTGCTACCACAGTAGATCCATTCAAGCAGCAGCAGAACCAATTCATCACAACACTTGGACATCTCATTGAAATACTCAGGTTTATCCAAAGGGATTTAAAGACCTGTAGCCTAAACCCGTGTGTCCTATTTAACTGGGTACCAAAACTCCAGCTGCAGTTAAGGCTGGGGATGTGCTCACATAGCCCAGCCACACTGAGATTAGATCTCATGCGTTTGGTTTAACTGCACAGAGCAAACACTGCAGCTGAGGTGCAGATGTTCTTAGTTCTGTTTTTAAACCCAGTGTTACATTTTGCCTGTATCTGCAGGATTATTCAGCCTAAATAGGACCTGATTAAATAATCACTTAAATTGAGTTGAACCGCTCACGTTTTTATGCTGGCAAGTATCAATCCAATGTGGATATTCTGCTGCCAAACCCCTGTTTGCTTCCAGCAGTGTTCTAGTGCTTAAACTTCATCTGGAAGATGGCAAGCCCGAGCATCCTCTTAGCTCCAGCAGTTCTTGTCTGCCAAGAGGAACTTTCCTTGAGGATTTTACATGGCATGAATCCTGCTGCCATGCCACTGATGGTCAGCAATGAGCCCTGGCAGCTTCTCCCTTCCCTTAATCTCTCACCCATCACTGCATCTCCTTGCCAAACACACTAAGGATGACCCAGGACTGCACCTCTGATACCAACTAGTCCATTGTGTGAGGGCTCGTTTCTCTCCAAGTCTTTTTCAATGGGAAATGCTGGATGTCTTCATCTTCTGACCACATTCCTGCCCAGGAACACGCAGCAGAGAAGCACAACCTGTGTTTGGTGCCTGTGGCCATCAGCATCATGCTTTGGTGTTGCATTTTGGGATGGTGCCCACAGAGTGATCCACTGCACACCTGAACCTCTCTGTGATCCAGCCCCACAGCGTCATTCCAAGGTGCTTTGTGTCCCTTTTCATTGCAAATAGATCTCCTGGCAAGGCTGGAAGGGTTATTTGTGTGCTGCTTTGCATATGGATTTAGCAGCCAGTGGCCAGAAACATCTCTCACCTGGAGGCACCCTTCTGCCACCCCACTGCTTGTATCGTATTTGATGAATAGCTTTTCTCCAATGATATTCAGCAGTTGGTTCCTGGACAAGTAAAAGAAGTGTCAGATTGTCTTGCTAACCATCATGTTTGCAGCTCTGTAACCACAGTGTGGAAGACTTCTCTGCCAAATTAATACCAATGCTTCCTGAATTTAAACAGCCTGCAAATACTGTTCTGCTTGGCACGTTTGTATCACCTGTTTGTCTTACATACAATATCTTTGCTGCTTCTCTAAAGTTGCTTTCAGGACAAGATAAGGGTGTATATCCAACCTGGCCTTGAACACTGCCAGGGATGGGGCAGCCACAGCTTCTCTGGGCACCCTGTGCCAGCGCCTCAGCACCCTCACAGGGAAGAGCTTCTGCCTAAGAGCTCAGCTCAGTCTCCCCTCTGGCAGGTTAAAGCCATTCCCCTTGGCCTGTCCCTACAGGCCCTTGTCCAAAGCCCCTCTCCAGCTTTCCTGCAGCCCCTTTAGGCACTGGAGCTGCTCTCAGGTCTCCCCTTCAGGAGCCTTCTCTTCTCCAGGCTGACCCAGCCCAGCTCTCTCAGCCTGGCTCCAGAGCAGAGCTCCTCCAGCCCTCGCAGCATCTCTGTACCCCTCCATCCTCAGAGGCAATGACTCCAGCCAGCCCCACCTGACACATCAGATTTCCAGCTCTCCCCAAGCAATTGCAGCTGTAGAAGCTCTGACATCTGCTTTGACAGCCCGTGCCCAATGCTAAGGGTGCAGATCCCCTTCCCTTCACCCCTGCTTGGGGAGATGCACATTGCCTCAGCATGTGGAGATGAGGTTACAGAGACCACATAGCTCCTTGACCAGCTCTGTTTGAAGCAGACTGCTGGTCCAGGACAGGGTGAGGGAAAGCATAGCAGCCTTTGCAACTGTTGTTTGAAGTGAAAAGGAAAACATACAGTGACAGAGCAGCTCTTGGCTTCCATCATTGCTGGTTATGGGGAATAGAAACATAGAATCATAGAATAGTTAGGGTTGGAAAGGACCTTAAGATCATCCACTTCAAACCCCCTTGCCATGGGCAGGGACACCTTACACTAAACCATGGCACCCAAGGCTCTGTCCAACCTGGTCTTGAACACTGCCAGGGATGGAGCATTCACAACCTCCCTGGGCAACCCATTCCAGTGCCTCACCACCCTCACAGGAAAGAATTTCCTCCTTATATCCAATCTAAACTTCCCCTGTTTCAGTTTTAACTCGTGGCCTCCTCTGGACTTGTTCCAACAGTTCCATGTCCTTTTGATGTTGAGGAGACCAGAACTGCACACAATGCTCCAGGTGAGGTCTCACAAGAGCAAAGGGGCAGGATCACCTCCTTTGACCTGCTGGTCATGCTCCTTTTGATGCAGCCCAGGATACGGGAACATAACCCAAAGGGAGTGAGCGAGGGGTGTGATAATGTCAGGTCAACTCCTTGTTACTCTCCGAGATCAAAAGCAGTGCAGGGTGTTTGGCTTTCATTGCCTTCCCCTTTTGTTTTCTGCTTTTGGGCTTTGTTCCGTAAAAATCAATGCATCTTGTAACCCCCCAGAGCCCCCAAGCCCACCACAGGCTATGTGGCACAGCGCTGGTGTAGGAACCGAGTAGGGACACCACCACTGCCCAGCCTGCTGGGTGCTGCATGGCTGTGCTGATGGTGGCAATAGCTCCTTGTGCTCAGTGACCAGAAGCAGCCCGTTCACACTGGTGAAGGTAAAAACTGTTGATGATGAGATAGAGATGCCCCACGGAGCAGCAAAGCTATGGAAGCATCCCCATGCAGTGTGCTCTGCAGTGGAAACAACCCTTTCTCTGGCCCAGGAACAGCAGCAGTCAGGGCTTGTCCCTGAGACCAAAACCTGGTTTGAGTTGCTAAGTGTAAGAGGCATGAAGAGGTGTTTCTGTAGCGTGGTACCGAGCAGCGAGGCGGCCTCTCTTGTTTCATCACTCCATCAGCATGTCCTCGCCTGATCGGGAATGAATTCCCTGCAAGTTAACAAGCTAACACCATTCATATGATTAAAAACCATATCAAGCTCTGCTGAACAAACACATCCCTGGTCTGTGGCTAATGAGCTTTCGGCTGTTCAAACACGCTGTGTGACATGAAGGAAGCTGTAGCTCAGTTAGATCTTGGCCGTCACGTACAATCCCCAAGCTGTGAATAAGCACAAGGGCAGTTTTATGGCAGCTTCGTTTTAGGCAGGTGGATTTCTGGGAGGAGATGGCAGTTTTGCACAGTTATGGTGTTCATGCAGATAGGATTTACTGATCCTGTTTTCCAAAGGAGGGAGTGAAGGGACTGAATCAGGAGCATACTCTGAAGGGATGGAGAGATGGAGGATCATCCCATGCTCCCACCTTGTCACCACTACCTGCTGTACAGTGCAGGTGTAAGGCTGTGCCTATCAGGATCGCAGCCCAGGACTGTAACCTGGTCTTGTACCTGCAGTGAAACCCCACTGACTTGGACTTATTCCCAGTTCCTTTGGCATGAAAGAGAGTCAGAGCCAGGGTCATGGCTGTATCCATCAATGACACAGGACAGGGCTTAAATATAATCCTTTGGCTGACACACAGATTTATGTAACAAGGGGTGAGGCAGCTCCAGGTTTTCCAGCAAACTGGAGTTAAACAGGCCAGGTTGGAGCAAGCTGCTCTAGTGGAAGGTGTCCTTGCCCGTGGCAGGGGTGGGAGCTGGATGAGCTTTAAGCTCCCTTCCAGCACAAACCAGGCTGGGGTTCTGTGATTCTATGAAACAAGCCTCTTGGAGAGCTCCAGACCCAAAGCTTGTCATGGCAAAGACGGACCTTGTATATGAGCTATTTGTGCATTATTATTTGTCAAATCTATTATTATGGATTCCCT